>NC_044202.1:17409700-18130950 GCF_900880675.1 Sparus aurata | reverse complement strand
GTGTTTCTTTGAGCGCAGTTTTCACATTTACACGTCCCCCATGTGGGCTCAGTGGAGATCTGACACCTTAGTGATGATGCGGTGGCGATCTAACACCTTCACCGTCATTTCCAAGTGCGCTGGGGGAAACACACAACCACCTCCACCCCTCCTCCTCCTCCTCCTCCTCCTTCTCCTCCTCCTCGTCAACAGCTGATCTGCGGCAAGTCGAGCCAAATACCTGCTGACTAGTAAGAGGCAGGGTCATTAGGCCAGGTGGTGCCGCTGCGGTACCCACTGAGAAGCACATGTCTGGCATGAACACCTACAGACGGGACTATAGATTAGCAAACTCGGATCATTAATCATTGTTCCAGTAAAACACAACCAGGACCTAACCTGCTATCATGAGCACTGTCCACAGTATGCCTACTGTTAATGATTTAATTGTTTAGGAGGGAGGCTTTGTGCTGATTGTTGCTGGGGCGTTGGGCTGAGTCCTGTGCACTGTAGAGCTTTAAGATGTGAAGGCAGTGCTCTCACCTGTTACGGTGCTTTCACACCTGTCGTGTGATTTTGTAAATGTAGTAGTTGACCTATTCCTGTCCGTATAAACAAACCTAGAGGAGTGAACATGAAGTTATACTCAAGTTAACTGATAGGACGTTTTTTTTTTTTTTGCCCTGCGTCATCAGTGCATCATCAGGACCGACACAGGGGAGCTCAAATTACCGGATGGCTACAGAGTCAGCATTATTATGAATATAAAACTGCAAACCTACTGCACGTTGTTAATAATGACTAACAGGAAGAGGCAGGAGTAAAAAGAGGTGTCTTGTACAGTAATTGTTCAGGGTTTATTACTTTGGGATCACTGTCAGGCACTTGGACTTAATGAACAAACACAGTGCACGGAGTAGGATGCAAGCGCAGCACTTTTAAATGCTTTTAACCTATTAATCATGAAAAACTGCCCACACTGATGCACGTATGTGTTACCACGGTTGCCAAATGATTTGCCTGAATATGTACATGTATCCTTTTATCCGTTAAATTCAAGTCACAGAGCTAAGCATAAATTTTTCTGAAAAATAAATAAACCCAGCGATCATTAAAAACCCCAGAGGGCTGTTTAATAACACTTACCGCTGTTCTGACGATGTTTCAAGAATCCTCAAAGCCTCCTCTAATCAGCCGAATGGGAAAATGTTTTGTCTGTTGTTTCAGAAGTTAAGACTCCAGTGTAATAGTAATACGTGAGAGGCACAAACGGGTGCGAGGCTTTTTAGAAAATAAACTTAATCTTTACAAGAAGTTCAGATGTTCATATTGGCAGGAATATGAAGTTGACTATCAACTCCAGCTCCCCCTGAGTGCCAGTTTGGCTGCTGCCCGGCACCAGATCGGGTTCCTCGGAGACAACCTCTCCAGACATGAACTCAGAGAACTGGATCTGGATTTATTGGGGACAAATGAGACAGCTCTCAGTGTCATCTAAGGCTGCAACCAAATGTGCGGCATTTAGAATTGCAGACCGAGCCCTGTCGGACTTCAGCCGTATGTACTGTCACTGTCATCGCGGCATCGGCACTTTAATAAACTGCCTTACATCCGTATTGCAATGAATGGTGGCCGATTAAATCGGTGACGTCAGCACCCCAAGTGGACTCTCTGAAAGTCTGCAGAAAGTCCAGTTGTCCCTTGTGGACTGAATGAAGAAGCCTCGCGTTTTTGCCTGCCAATCGCAAGAGTAAACCAGCCCTGTGAATGACAATGGGGAGAGCTGTGTCCGCTTTCTGAACTGTCTGCGAGCGATGTCAGGGAACAGATGCACTGTACAGATGGGCATTGGTCTTTTTTTCATTAGCAGGCATATGAAGCAAGCTTTCAATGTGTCCGTCGGGCTTTGAGGACGCTCGCGTTCATGATATGATTCGGCTGGCAACTGGAACATTTAAACCACACCACGTCTTTTATATGATACTCAGACATTGTTATGTCCACCGCGACATACTAGTGAAGACTTTGAGAGTTCGAGCACCTATATGGGTAGCTCTCTCAATGGGGCATCACTCCCACTTCCCTTGATGAATCGAAGGGAGACAAGATTACATTTCATTACGCTGCGCCAGCCTGAATAATTTGAGATTCATTGAGGTTGTGAGCCCATCACCAGGATGTCCCTTTACATTGTTGATCTGTTCAGTAGCCCTAATTGATTGGCCATTACCAGAGGGTATCGAAAAGAGACCTTGTCCATCATTTATTATATTTTCTTTTTTTTTTTTACTTGCCTCTGTCTTGCAGAGCCCATGGGAATAATTTTAAAAGCAGACCATATGCAAACACACACACACACCATCATCCTTGCTTTTTCCTGCACTATGAGCTCCAATGCATATATTATTAACCCGTTTTTATTATCCATGCGCAGGCTGTCTCGCTCGACACATTTGTAAACACTTGCCAGTTCTTTTAATAGAAACATCTTTGATCAGATTAGTGGATTTGTTTGGACCCATATAACATGAATAGTGTCCCACGGCCACACACATGAATACACAGACACTCACACACACAACATGTTCCGTCATTCCTGCCATTGCTGTTGTGGCTCCTGCCAGGCTGATGAGGTCCATGGCCTCTGAGCCATTACAGCATTGATTGGAATCATATTTTGTCGCAGGGGCGGCAGATGCTGATCGACAAGCAAACTCCGAGGCATGTTCCACATATGGGAGTTGATGTGCTCGTCATTAATTATATCACCCTGGGCCAAGGACTGCCAGTGGATGATGGCTTTTATCTAAGGAGTATATATCACCAGCATTGTGGGGAAAAATGCAAATACGCCAAAGAGAAGAGAAGTGTGTTCGTCCCCTGAGTGTTCTTTGATTGGATGGAGTTATTCTGCCCAGCTCTGTCACTATGATTTAGGCTCCTGTGCTGCAGCCGTGGAACAATATTCACATGTCTGTGTTTTATGGCTCACCCCAGCTCTGTGGTTTAATCCCACGCAGATTCACACATCAATGCTGCATATTACGGTTTAGCACCCAAGCACAGCTGTTACTGCCATGCAATTAAACCCCATTACAAATCAAAGTTGCCATTGCCCCAGCCAGTTGTCTAAAGTTGACATTCTGTCTCGTCGTCGCTTTGTAAACCAGACGATAGACTCATGTTCATTCATTGTGTGTTTTTCGGGGCTCAACCGGCCAACTTGTGACTCAACTTTTATCCTTGGGAGTTCAAGGCTGGTCCTGACACAGACAGACCGCTCCCATGAGTTCCAGCTGTTTGTTCTCGCCAGGCCATCAATCTCTCCCTGCTGTCGACTGACTAATGGAGATGAGACTCAACGTTTTTTGTTTTTTGTTATCTCTTTCACCAGGCAAAATTGATGTGTGAGCCGCTAAATGTGAACCCGAAAGCGAACCGTCTGTGCAAAGCTGATGCAGATCCATTTCTTACTAGATTCCCCACCTGTTATTGAGTGTCGTAAATCATGTAAGAGAAACTGAGGATGTGAGTCTGCCGGGTGCTCTGTTTGTTCCCTGTGTATGATTCTCTATTGTTTACAACCACATAGAGGGGAAATGTTTATGGCACAATTTATGTTTGTTAATGTGTATTACTGTTAATACTCAATACCTTAGCTTTCATCTTTCATTCATAGGCTATGACGATACAGTTGAATGAATCTCATGGTTTTTTCATTATTAGTCTATATTAGTTTTATGTATAGCACACACCAAGCATTTGTTATTTCTATGTTTTATTAAAATGTAACATCTCGTGGTACTTCTGACACGTCTGTTTCTATCTTTTCATGTACTCATTTTTAATCTTCCAGTGAACACAAGTCACAACCTTGCTCTCTCTCATGTGTGACTTCATTTAAAAACCATAAAAGGGAGGCATGTTTTCTTTCTGGTTATTTTCCGCAATCTCACATTGATATCCTTTCATCTTCAGAAAATAGAGATTCAAGCAGGCGGTCAGCCTGACCAAGCTGGCCTGTTCTTTTTTATCTCCAGCGAGGCAGCAGTAGGTTAGGATTTGTTTGTACTTTGATGCTGTTGGGGTCATCAATAATATTGTAAATAGATGTGCATTTAGCTTCCTCAACATTATCTGTTGCTCTCTTCAAGCAGTATTGTAGCAGTACGCATAATACATATATATATATATATATATATATATATATATATATATATATATATATATATAGTCTGAACAAAATGTAAGAAAGGGAGTTTTAAGTATATTTTGATGATTACCATTATTATTAATATTGAGAATTGCAATTCTTTTGGCCAGGATAATCATCACGGAAAATGTTCATTATTTCCCACGGGTATTAACTACTTGCTCCAAAAATATTGTTGGTTTGTCGTTCCTCTTTCTATAACAATGTTCAACCAACCTCTTTTTGCAGATGTTTGTTTTTATGTTGTGACGTTATTTATGTTGAGAATATTTCTGTGAGTTTAGTTTTATGTTGTATCATCATTCTGATGGTTGTTGGTGGCTGGGGTGCAAGACAAATACCGTATGAATGAAGTTCAATATAGTGTTAAATTAGGTGGCAAATCTTTACACTGACATGTACATTTCTTAAATTGATTACCAAAATTGACCATTAATCTTCTCAATGATTAATTGACTAATTGTTTTATAAGCCAGCTATGGCATGCTTAAATTGAGCACCCACCTGATGGCTCAAGCAACAGGTTGGTCGGCCACCTGCTGTTAAAACCCATCAGCCCCCTCTTTGCTTTACTAGCTCACTTGCCTTCATGTCCTACAGCCCTAAAAACATGTTCTCCCCCTCCCCTTAAACCAGCTTCTCTCAAATCACCCTGCAGCCCTCCCTGTTGACTTGAAAGTGAAAAAATGTCAGTGACATTTAAGAATAAAGCCAAATAGTGTGAATACACCACTCAGTTGGTCACAGCTTCCATCTTAGCCACCTTTAAAAGCAATGGCAGGCAAGTTGTATTAGCTGAATTAGTGAATAAAAGTGCAGCATGGCGGCCTATTTTTTGATGCATGGTAAGGAACACCTTTTCTAATACCCCTTTTCTGCTGGTCAAAAATCCCACTTAAACCCACTGAGATCAGGCTTTTGTGTGCAATGGGAACATGTAGACTGCATTTACACCAGGCTCAATTGACCCTGCACTAGACCCTGTTTTTTAACACCTCGGCTCAGCTCGGCTTTGATCTAAATGTAGTACCCAGGTGAACACGCCAAAACCCCGCCACGCAAAGTGGTGCAGCATTGTCAAAATCCGTTGATGTTGGGTAAGGACGTTTTATCACTGGACAGAGTGTTGGAGGTGGATACCTGTTTTAGTCTTATGCTGCTCAGTGGTGTTTTGAAGCTATGAAAACACCTGGATTGCCGACCGAGCTGGCTGACTTCTGGTTTATTACCTGCTAACTTGAAGGGAGATAAAATGATTGTGCGACTCATCTAGACTTTCCAAATATTATTGGACCTAATTGCTCAAATAATGACTCTCAAATGAGTTTGTGGGGGTTATGATGTCAAAGATATTCACTGTTTTACAGACGTCTCTTTCACAATGCCTGCCAGGAAAGTGTGACTGGGGTCAATAGGCGATTTTAGCGGGTTGACCCACATTTAAAAGACCTGTGTAATTTTGATGGAAAGGCGGTATAATATTCACTGGAGTCCATTTTTTGCATTTTTTTGCATTTTTTGTTACAGCTTGCGAAATCAGGCACTCTCTCAAATTCAGTTCATCATTTAGCAAAGGCTGATTATGAATTGCTCATGGTTTTTTGTTTTGTTTTGAGGGCTTTACCTGCCACAGGTTTTAATCAGTTCTCAGCCTCTGTAGAGTAGAGAGTCCCCTAAAACCTGAGCTGGCCCCATCCAGAGCCAGGTACCACTTAGTCATGGCTGCTTAAAGGCAGCTCTGATGGACTACTGTGCTGTCGGCCTGCTAGTTAGAGCTTGCTAGCCTGGGCACTCTGAATACAAGGTCAGGGCTAATATACTCCAGAAGTCATTTCGGAGTGCTCTCAGTCTATTAAGGAGCAGAGCTGAAACAATGGACTGTCTCAATTCAAATGTATGTGTTGAATATGTTTATAACAGAGGGCATGTGAGCCACCGCAAGCGTGACGGAGGATTGTTTACATGCTCGGTGCGTATCTGTCTATCTTAGTATGTGGGTGGACACATGCTAATAAACACTATGTGTCATCTGGGAATCCACGCCTGGTTGCACACCAATAGCCATCCATCCACAGGGCATACTGATCAATGCTGAAGGAGCATCTTGATGAACCGTAACTCCACATCAGCGCGCCATTCCCACATTTATCACTCGGCCACCACTTCGCCGGATGAGCCCACGCATTGCTCCGGCGAAGCTCCAATGCTCCTTATTCCAATGAATAAGTGAATGATTTAACAGCCGCAGTTCTTGCGCCACCAGAGTGTGAATGAAATAACACGCTCTGATGGATGGCCAGGGCTGTGAAGTCATAAAGAGGACATAAAAGAGGCCATCAATGTAATATTTATCACATTTGCAAATACAGTTCTGCTGTGACCGCATGACTCAGGACTATATCTATTGAGGATGACCCGGCTTCATGTAATATTCATCTCACCGTCAGAGATAAACCCTTTGTCATGCTTCAACCCTTGACTTAAAGCATAATCAACGGATCCTAGAGAGGGCCGTGGGTTGAACAGAATAGCGTTTGTGAGCTCTCCTTCCATTGGGCGTCTTCCTATCTGGGATGGAAGTGGGCCACATTAATTCAGTCTTGGTGGAGATGGGGGATTGTCTTCATGCTTATGCATCTGCTCTAACTAAGAGAGCGTCGGGGAAGACACTTTGCACGCAGGAAGGAGACTCCGCAAACACCTCGTTTTTCCTCCTCCTCCTCCTCCTCCAAACCCATCGTCATGGCAACGGGATGTCTGCAAATATGGGAAAGCTACGGTGTATGTGTCTGTATTCAGATAACTGCAGTGGCTTTTTTGTCTGTGTATGATAAAGGCCGGGGGGTTGCTTACGGTTTTATCAGTTGTGAGTCCCTTAAAACCTTCTCTTTCTCTCTCCTCTCTCTTGGTTACACTTTACATGTTGTTTTTGTAATATATTTGTTATTGACATTTTTTTATTTTACATGTATGTGATCTTTCCATCATCTTCCCTTATATTCTCTCATACTGTGTTAATTGTTATGCACCAATATACCAAGCCGAAGTCCCAGTAAGTAAAAACTTACTTGGCAAGAAGCCACACTCTTATTTGGATTTCAGATTCTCTTTTACTTCATGACATAAAAGCAATCTCTTGTTTGTTTTTCTTCTCAGGCGTGCTTCCTTTTTTCCCCACTGTCTTTTCATTCAGCGGCGGTGGTATTTTTTCCTTCCCTGTAGCATAAGTCAGTGCAGAGTAAAAAAAAAAAAAAGCTGTATTGTGGTTGCTAGGCTACAGAGGGACAAGGAGCATCTCTGAAGAATTGTCACATAGTACAGCTTTAAGCATTAACAAGCTTAAGTCATCACTGTTTGTTTATTTATTTAGCCATGATTCTGTAAATGTGGCAGTTTAGCCATCTTGGCTAATTTTCAAAGGAAGTCCCTGGGCAGGTGTAATACAAGCTTCAAAAGACACGTAAAATCTATTTAAAAAAAAACAGGAACAGCAATAGTGTAGACAAAGCAGGGCACACTTCATAACAACACATCAAATAATTAAAAACAAGGACAGTAATGCATGAATAACAAAACATGCACACTGTGGATTAAATGAATAATACAGAGTAGGGTCACACTTGATAGTCTTCTAACCTTGATTTTTAATGAATCATGAATTAACTACATGTTTCACAGCCTCTGACAAGTGTTGGCAGATCATTCCAGGTGGGAGCTGCTCTTACTGAAAAAGCCGACTGTTCAAAGGCACTCATCAAAATAGAGAGCTTCTGATTCTGATACCAGTATCGGAAATGCAGGCATGGGTACCTTTTCCTGTGTTCTGGATGATGGTGTATTGATATGTGCCGAGCTGAGTGCCATGTTGGTGGCATATGTTGTCTGAGCCAGGAGATCTACAGTTCACTTAGCAATTTCACACAAAACCAAATGGTTCTTTATTATCTTTATGACACACTGCAATTGTCTTGACTTGCAAATGTGTCTTTTAAATTGATGAACATCATGTGACTTATTCATAACGTTTTCTGTCTCTCACAATTGACCACCGTACGTATTTTTTTCCCAAAATAAGGTCCCAGAAGGGGAAGGACTCTATAGGTATTATGCAATCTCCTTTTGCCACAGGCCTAGTTAGTCTATCATCATTTGTGTTCTGCTTTATAACAGCACGGATGGGGGAAGGACCCAAGCCATGCAGAATTTTATACACAAGATAAGTATCTGCAGTAACAACGGTGATGGGTGTCTCCCGTCAAGCACCTTAAAAGCTTGGTGTATGAATGCACAGGTTTGGTGTTGTATGACAAATTTAAGGTTAACGCCATGTTTACAACAATCTGAAATCATGAACCGCTGTCAGCTTCTGTGACAGGTATTCAAACAAACCTCTTCTGCTACATTTTTTTCTGCTGCATTATGTCTCTCCCACCTGCCTCTGTTTTCAACGCAGATGTACAAGGCTAAGCACGTGTCAGCCTCCTTGCAGACCTTTTCAAACTGTAAGCATTTACCCACTGCGAGCCACATCTGCACTGCTACTATATCCAGTGGGGGAACGGCGATTATGCTTGTCCCTCCATCAAGCGGCTGTGACACAGATTCGAGGCACTGTGACGACAGCAGGTCAATGGAGCTAACACCGTGCTGCAGGGAAAGCCCAGTGAACAGTGTGATAGTGTTTACATTCATTCACCAGGCGTCAGCGTGTGGAAACACATCCTCACCCATTCAATACGGTTGAAGTAAACACCTCTATCTGGACCATCAAGCATGATTTATATGTGTGGGTGTGAGGCTTCCTGCATCCTCATTTCCTCTTTCCCACCTGCCTGAGTTCATTGGCAAATTGGTGTTGATCTTGTGCACCCCTATGTAAATATTGTCTGTGGTCCATTTGGTGTTGTGTCTCTTGAAGACAATCAGGTCATGCTTTTATACTTTGAACATATTTTCTTTCAAATTTGGCATTTAGAGTCTTTCCTCTTTTTTTTCACAGCAGCTGTGTTTTTTTGTACCACAGTGTTTTGGTTCAGTCATGTTTGGCTCCCAGCCATCAGTTGGCATTTCAACAGTATTTTTCCACTTTTTGCAGTGAATTAAGTTGAATGATTTCTACAATGTCTGCGCACTGCAACGACAATAAAGATAAGGTATGGTTAAAGGCATACTGCGCAGAAGTTGCTGTTGCTTTCGACACACAAAGTCGAGGCTCACCGTTTGAGACGGAAAGAGAGAGAGGGAGCAGCTTAGGGCAAGTGAGCAGGAGTATTAACGAAGGAACAAAACAGCGAAGATGTGTAGAAATGAACACGTCTTTTTTTTGCTCACTGTTGTTGCATTCTAAAGCACAAATAAACACGCCCACACCTTCCGCATCACCTGCCGGATATTGTTTGGATGCAGCTGAGGTGCAAGCGCAATCCTTTCTTCTGTTTGCCTCTCTGCTCTGTGTGTTTGTGTGTGTGTGTGTGTGTGTGCATAGCTCGTCTCACCCCTCGGTCAAACAGACACACAGACCTTCAGCTCTTTATGACAAACAGAACAGAGGAGCGAGACAGAGACAGCGATGTGACCTGGTCGATACGTTTTTTTTATAGAATGCTAACCCCTAGCTGTTATTGGCTCGGTCCTTGACACCGCTTCCTAGAAATATTGAGAACACAGCGAAATGTTAAGAAAATAAGAGCGCACAGGCAGAGGGCAGAGTCTCTGCAGATACAGACACCGCCACACTTCTTATAGGTCATAAGTGACTGATGGTGAGTGAGTGATTGATTATACATTGTTGTTTTATTTAGTTAAATCATGTGTAGTATACCTTTAAGGGAAAGAAAGATTAGGGATAAGGGCTTTAGGGAAAGATTGTTTTTATGAGACACACCCATATACCATGTAGACCTCTGCACTCACTTTGTACCTCATTGTATAAAGGTACAGCGTAATTGTGATTTCAAGATTTGCAGAGTGACAACATTGTATCAAAATTAGCTAAAGATTTTGTGTATTGAGGAAAAAAAATAACAATTTGCATAACAGTTTTGTTCAGCTGCAGGCATTTGGTTTAGATCAGAATTTGCTGTAAGCAAAGCCACCCTAGCTATTCCCCAGGATGCATTTACTAGTTAACAAAGAGACAGAAGGGCCCGGCACAGATCCAATATGGCCGACCAGTGACATGGCTGACCAGGTGTTAGACACATTGTACGCTGCCTCTGGGCCTGCTTCGTCTGCTTTCTCCTCACAGCCCATTAGGCCCATTCTAGGAGATGGAGCATAATGCAATACCCTGGACAGTACTCGTAAAGTACACACGCGCATACACACAAAAGCACACGCACTACTACATCTGTACCGTGTACCACTCCCAGGAGTGGCAGCCCGCGCCAAAAACGGCAGGTGTGTAGCTTCTGAAATCTGCCGTGTAGAGACGCCGCTTGCCAATCTATCATCATTACACAGTCACACAATCACGTGAAACAATGTTGTGACATTACGGTGACATGCAGAGAGAGACAGGGGGAGCTCGGTGGAGGGAGGGGACGAGGAGGGTGTCTCCGAGCCCTGCCAAGTTATCGGTTGCATCTGCATCCAACACATGGAGAGTTTGGCTGTTTGAAGTTTCCTTTTGATGTTGCTACACGGGCGAGACGGTGGGTTTGAGAATGACTGAACAAACAATTGTGTGAGTGGTGTGTGTATGTATGTGTGTGTGTGTGTGTGTGTGTGTGTGTGTGTGTGTGTGTTAGCCCAAGGGAGGACTCACAACTCATCTGCACAGGTGTCGACCTCTGCGAGTCATGTGAAACAGAGAGAAAATGAGCAGAAATCGAATGGCGCGTCTTTACCTCGGATGCCTCCGCCGTGTGAAGTTTTACAAAGTGAGTTGTGTTTGTCTGTAATGACAGCATATGGTGCCTAAAGAGGAATACGACACACTCAAGCACACACACACGCGCACACACACACACGTGCACACACACACACACACACACACACAAACACACATTGATATCTGATGCTGCTGAGAGTGCTGATAGCCAGAAGAGTTTTCTTTAAAGAGTGAATAGTCAGGTGGGGTGATTTATCAGTGAATACTCTGTCGCTCCAACTCTCTCCGTGTCTCCATCTCTCCCCCTCCTCCCTCCCTCCCTCCATCCCTTCCATGTCCCTCAGTGTAAAATATGAGCGCGGCAGCCCTATAAATCTGGACGGGAGATAATGAGAGTTGGTCCCCTCAGTCCAGTCGGCCACCAGCCGGGCTCGGTGCCAATGACATCATCCTCAGGGGGAGCGAGCGGACTGATGAGTGCAGTGACTCCGTGCCATTGCTTTTGAATCAGACGCACACCCATATGTACATGCACACATACTTCATCCCCTTTCCGATGTCCTCGCACACGAGAGAAGGAGAGCGCAGGTAATGTAGAAAGACATTTGGTAGATATGGTCCACTGTAGCCATGAATACTGATTTTCTTCCTCTAAATATCTTCTGCGTCACCACCAAAATGTCATCAAGTTCAAGTGAAACTATTGCAATTTTCCCAGATTAAAAAACTAAACTAAGGTCCTCTTCTTCGAATTCACTGAGATCTTACTGCTGAAGCCCTACTTAGTCTGGAATGAATAATAGCGGTGGCTAATGTTAGCTATTCTTTGCAAATATTTTGATAGATATTAATTCAGCTCTATATTTAACAACTACCAGTATCCCCAAATGTTTCTTGTGGTCACATTGACCACTGTCATCTTAAATTATCATTAAGATATTCCAAATTATTTAGAATAATTTTGTGTTTGAAATCCCTATTTTTCGCTTTTAAAAATAAAGAAAAAGTCCAACACTTTATTTTGGTAAGAGGAAGTGATGGGTTTTTCCAGGCCTGTTGTAAATTGGGAGATTAGTATTAGTATTAGTATTCTTTTTTGAGTCTGGCCACAGCCTATTTCATGACCAACAGGTGAAGTGAGCAGGGGTTTTGTAGAATTTCACCAATTCTCTGTGAAATCATATGGTGGTCGTTATTAGGGTTCATCATACTACAACAAGAAGTTGTAGCATAGCTGATCAAAGAATAAGTCAGCAACATTATGAATCTGGCCAGTGTGGTGTGTATGATCCCCTGACTTTTCTTCAGGTAATATTTTTGGTTTTCAATAAGTTTTGACATATTCAGTGAATTTCCATGAAAGATTATCAGCCATTCAGGTCACTGAGAGATAGGATCCTGAATTCTTTGGTTATTCTTTGACTTTACCATGGTGTCACAGCAGGGCATGTTGGATCGGTATCTGGTAAAAACATTTATGGTTTCCTGATTATGTATCCTACTAACTTTAGTGATCACCTGACCTTTACTTTCATGGCATCATCAGGTTGACACAAGTATTTTGTAGTGAAATGTCTCAAAATCTATTGGATAGGTTGTCCTAAAATTATAATAACTTAACTGTTCACTTGAAATTACCTTTCCAAGTCACTGATATGAATGGAGCTTCCGGTTCTGGAAATTGAAGACGATGTGGAAGTGCCTTTAACCTGCTTTCTTTCTAATGGCCAGTGGGGTTGACTCTATTGGTTGTGTTACGACTGGCTCCGAGGCCGTGACAAAACATGGGTATTTGACGCGTGATCAAACAAGGCAGTTAATAATTATTGACTATAACACAAATTGAATGTACAATGGAGTGTGGAAGTGTATGTCAGCGGTGTGGGAGGGTGCTTGTATGCAATGTCAAATGTGGGGTGCATGTTGTCCGGTGTAGAACAGAACAGAATAAAACAAAACAAAGCAGCAGCAGGGTGTCGATCCTGAGGAAGAGAGAGAGGACTTGAACCAGCAGGCTTAAATCAGCTGCAGAGCCAGGCACAGGTGCTCCCAATCAGCCATCCACTGCAACCTGCAACACACAGACACAGCCACACCCACTACACACAAGACACAGCCACACCCACTACACACAGACACAGCCACACCCACTACACACAGACACAGCCACACCCACTACACACAGGACACAGCCATGGCCTGAGGGCCGTAACAGTTGCAAAAAGAAGTCAAATTATATGTAAGCTTATGAGAGAATGACCCTACTTCTTCCTTGATTCATTACCTCTGTGAATAGTTTCCCACAGAGTATATGGTCTCAATCAATAGTTTCAGAATAATACAAAATGATGTTAATTTTGTACATTTTGGTCCCATTTACAGTAAGATCTCTTGTCTAATTATGGACACCTCACTCTAAAAAAATCAAGATGGCGACAGGCGTTAATCCAAACTCTAGGTGGATAACACTTGGGGCCAATATGAGGCCAACATTTAAATTGTCCCATTCTTTGGTTGATGACTAGCACTAGCACTAAAAAGCACTAGCACTAAAACTAAGGACATGCACATTACCTCAGCTTGTCGTTTTTGTTTGATGCAAATTAACAAATGTTTGCCAGCTAACACCCTACACTGCAATGAGGAACTCTGTAAATACTGTAGCAGCTTAACATCAGTATGTTTACAAATTGATTGTGTGAGCTGATACCGTGTTAACATTAGCAAAGCTATGCATAAGTACAGTCTCACAGAGCTGCTAGCTCAGCTTTCAGTGTTACTGATACTCACTATAGATACATTTCTTTCAGTAGAATTGTGACACACAGCATTTATTTTGATATTTGATCTTGTCAACACCAATTCAAATATGTTCTACATCTGCAAGAAACATTCTTAATGAGTAAGTGTTATCTGGTGCTGGGCCTATATATCTGATTCTCCCATAAACATTTCACATATTCTGCTTGTGGAGTCACAGTTTCCAGTTCAAACCAAATTACTCACTTCAATCAAGACTCATCTTGTTGATGCAAATGGAGTGATTTGCATTGCTTTGCCTTGTTCCAAAATTGAAAATTACTGAAACAAGGAAATTTCCATTTGGAACAAATAGAGTAATATTTCCCCCTAGTTTAGATAGGCGACAAAAAGACATGCCTGCAGAAAACCCCATGTGCGCACACACACACACACACACACACGCACACACAGAGACACCAATCATGCTCTTCCCTGTCATTGTGTTCTTCCCCCTTCTCCCACTTTTGTCCTTTCCGTGTGTCTTGTTTGCTTTGTATCTGCAAAACTAAAATGTCTAACTGAATAAGAATAATAGACAGTAGCCTCAGTACCACAGTCACTGACCTTGGTGATTACTTTCATGCCTGACAAACTCTCTTTTCTGCTTCTTTGTCCACCGTTATTGAGCACAGTGGCACACGCATGTTGGAGCCAATGGGCTGTAATCGAGCTTGACAACGATTACCTTTATTGATTTACAGCAACAGTAGTTATGAGAAATCAGCTCCAGCGTTTTTGCTGTAAAGCACATCACATTTGTAGTAAAAAGCACGTCTTAATGATTTTTGTGTATGAAAGTGGGATTTTTATGAATGGAGGGATTTTAAAAGGATGAGTCACTGTGACACAGAAACAAACAGTGATGATGTGTAGGCTTACCATCAACTCAGCCTTATTTCAGTCAATACAGCAGCTGATTCCATAGATCAGCTTTATATCTATATATCTATCTATTGTTCTTCTTGTTGTTTTTACCTTATTCTACCATCCGGTGTTGTAAAACTCTATATTTCTCTCTGCTTTTCCATATTTCATATCATAAAGTACCGCAATTCTTGTTGAAGTTGTTAACAAGGTTAACAAGGCAATGTTATACGGAGTGAAGTACTAGCTTAGATATGCCAGGCACTTTCTCTGAGATTTATGTTAAAATACCACATGTACAGTAGTCTTTTGTGGGTTGAATTAATCGTGAATGGACTGCTGCCCAGAGATGACGCCACTGAGACTGTCATAAAGCATAATACAAATATGAGCAGTTTGATACACTCAGTTTACTGAGTTTGGTTTTCAAGTAACTCTCGGATTTTAAGAGAAAAGACTTAAAGGAGCAATGAGTAAGATATGACCACATTTTTTTTTTTATGTTTAAAACATTAAAAGAATGTACTAATATTTTCAACAGAGAGTTAAGAAACGTTTTGTCACAGAAGTCTACGTGTTGTGCTGCAGAGATGTCTACTGGATTGAGCATGCTAACCATTCAGCCCTGGCCCGTCCTCTCGTGACACCACTTTGTACCACGAGAGGCAATAGTCCAGTAGCCCCGGTATTTTGTGCTTGGATATGTTACGCTGCTTAGACTATTAAATACACCAGTTTTCTATAAAACACACTTTATTGAAACTCTACCTAAGATAGATGTGGCAAAATGTATACTGAGCAGCTGCTAGCCCTAATGCTGCTCCCAATACTTTTAGAGCTACCTTTGAATTTTGGCCATTTCCTCCAGGCTGTACCTTTATGATTATACCCATATTATGCTTATTCTCAGTTTCATACTTGTGTTTACATACTTAAATGGTCAAATAACACATAATTTTTCGCCTACTGTCCGTTGCTGCTGCAACTCTGTTCACGTCTGAACACTCACTACTGTGTTAATATCTCTCTCATTAAAGCCCAGCCTCCTCTGATTGGTCAGCTTTCACAGGCCTGAACAGCCTCCGCTCATCATGTTTCTGCATCAGCTGTGCCAGAGCTTTGCAACCACCACTGTCCTTGGATGTGGCTGAGGGCGATGACATTGTGGTTGTGACATCACCACCTTATAGAAATCCTGACTCATTTAAAAGCGCACATTTTCTCAGGCTTTTGATACTTTCACTGTATTTCTTTAGCAACTAGATGCGCTCTACAAGCAAATAATTTGCGGAGACCTCGTTCTTAAATAACGGGGACCTTTAAAACCTGTTTTGACCTCGAGCACACTTCAGCTCCTGTCACATCTCCGTCACAATCTGACATCAGCTGACCCAGTTATAAATAACTGACTCGGGTCATGTTTGTTCCACATCCTTTGCAAGCTAAACACACGGAGGCAGACGTCAGTTCTGATCAGGACAAGACTTGAGAAGAGTTAAGATAAAACGATAATGGGAGGATGGAGGGCGCAAAGAGGACGTGAAGGTGCAGGGGAAGGAGAAGTGAGGGATGTTTCATTGATGTCTCCGGCCCCGCCCCCCTCAGAAGGTGTCAGCATGGTCATCTACGGGGCCGAGCGCTCCTGATAGATGCTCCAGTAAGACAGAGGGCTGCTGGGGCATGAAGGAGGCCATCAATATCCCCTCTGCACAAGTCCCTCTGTCGACGTCTGTCCATACAACTCTCTCTTTCTCTTTGGCCCTCCATCTGTCCAGCCTCACTTGTCCTTCTCTTTTACACACAACTGCCTCTCTTCTCCCTCTATCATCCACACTTCAGCACAGTTAAGATGCAGCAAATCACTTAAATACAGACTCAGACTCATACACTCAATCCTCTTCTTCTCCCTAAAATATTTATCTCCCTCTTTCCACACTGCCTCCCAGGAGGTAGGAGTAGCCCCCAATAAATCTGACCGAGGGCCCTTGGGGTTGATGGAAGAAAAAAAAAAGTGAGGATGTTTTACCTCCTTCTCCTTCTCTCACCTTCGTAAAGCCAAATCCGTCCCTCCCGTCCTCCCTCCGTCTGGTTTGTGCCGCTTATCGTCACAGTCCGGCTTGTTGTTTGTGGGGCTCGGGGACTAACATGAGAGGCAAACTGCTAAAAGGAATGTTGCTTCACATGTACGAGCACCCACAATGTGAAGAGTGTGTCCACCCACACACTTCTACAGCACACGCATGCACAGACAAACAGGGACACATATATACATATACGAATGTGCATCCATATACAGTATGTATGTTCTATATGTACAATTCACATCCATTTACTGGACTATTTTTAGGGTACATAGTGGAGAACTCATTAATGATTTAACTCAACTGCAGTTCTTAGCGATTCTGTTCAAACATGATAAATTAAAAAAAATAGCTGAATCAGGTACTTTCAGACACGCACTTTACTACGTTAAACTTTAAAGAGTAACCTGAAACCCCTGAACATCTTGTGTCATCTACTCCAGGGTGTGCCGCTACACTGCGACATCATGGTTGCATGTGGTCAGAGGAGCAAAAGAGCACAGGCATTATTTGAATCTTTCAAAAGGGGTACACGGTTAACATTTTCAGTTTTGTTAAATTAGGTTATTCCTTTAAATTAGTTTTAAATACTCTTAAAAAATGAATGTTCCTTATCAATCTGGCCAGCATGATGTTATTTTGGGCCTTAAGCTCCCTCCCAGTGATACATGTTTGGATTTCAGTATCCGTTTCTGTATTGAATCTGGGTGATAACATACAATCTTTTATCCACCCCTGCTCTTTTATTAGCAACTTACAACACATTCAGACACCAGGCTTCTTATTTTAAGCCAATGGTGATGTTACTGCCGCTTGCAATGGTTGAAATGACAAATGCTGTTGGCGGTAGATTACATGAGCTGTAGATAATCACTGTTTAAATTACCCAAAGGCCAAAGTGTAACTTTTGGCCGTTGTAGGGTTTTTGTGCTCTCTATACTCGGCCAAAGAGTGTTTGGAAGAGCAACGGAGTGATGAGTCTTCGCAAACCTCCCTCCATGATCATATCATAGCAATTTAAGCTGTCAGACTCACCTGGTTCTTTTTTTTTACGTCATGTCATATCAATACTTCAAGCGTGTTACCTGAATAGTGTACTCTGAGGACCTTGAGTACTGAGAGCAAGAAGAGATATGAGGAGGTAGCTCAAAAGTTATTCCAATCTGTCAGATCATTTCTTTTTCAAGTAGATAAAATCCAGTAAAGCCTGCTTACAGATCTTATTAAATTCTTTGAGTTTAGGTCAAGATATTTATACACAACTAACACTATAAGACCTCAATTCAGTTAGCAGATTCAATAAAACCATGCAGAGAGCTTGGAGCTCACACACTATTAGATCATGGATACCCATCCCGAACCTGTCGGGACCTGGTTCAGACAAAAATGTAATAATGGTGTTCGGGTTCAGGTCAGGTTTGCTTACATCAGTCAACGTTTGATATATGTATATATATATATACAGGGTGCCACCTGTGTTTTTCTGCCTGCCGCACATGGTATAGAGAAGAATAAAGAATAAAGCATTAACATGGATGTAAAAGAGGGTTGAGAGTGGACCCCCGTTTCCATGACCTAACCATCTGGAGGCCCCTGCAGCAGCTAAGACGGCGTCAGGAGGAAAATAATATCAATTCACAAACATGCAGCCTTTACTTGTTATGAGTGTCTTTTGTAACAGATGTATTCATTGTACAGAAATGAACCTTATTCATATGTAATCCTCAGTAGCCTCAATAATCCACAGAGCAGCGTTCTCTCAGAATATGTGCTTGCCCCAAGCATCTATGGCCCCCACAGCCACACCTCTACACACACCCGCAGACTTCCTAAATAGACAGGGGATGCATCCTGACATATGATGGCTTTTCACTTGCTGCAAAATGACAGTGTTTGTCTGTAACTGAAGGTCGAGCTTAGATCCCCGCAACCAGCGTCACACCGAAACCACCCACTGCTTCTTCTACGCACAGCCACAGGAGCACACTAAAAGCTTTTTTTTTTTAACCATTTGTTCTGATGTGCCTCATTTTGGAGCTCAAACACACACACACACACACACACACACACACACACCGGTAAAGCTGTGTGTAGTGTTCTCACGGTCTCTTAATCCACAGACGGTGATGGCTGGCTTGATTTCAAACACTCGCTGATTGATGTCAGATGCCTGCTGTTTTCCTTCTAAGGAGAGAATATTATGAATGTTTGACAAAAGGCTCCCTCTTATTGCACTATATTCAGGTACTGACTTCCCATCATGTCTTACAAAGTGATAGCTTTGGTAGTAGTAGTATGATTTTTATACATAAGACACACATTTTATGTATTTCTACTGCTTTGAGTGTGCAGATTCTGAGTTTTGCACCTTTGCCATAAGGTAAACTGAAATTTGAGCCATTGAACGGTTATGAACTTGTATCATGTTTAACGCCATGATGCAATAAATGTACTAACATTACAAGCTGGATATATAAAATGTTTTACAATGATTATACAATGTAACTGAGATAGTAGTTCTTGTAGCATCTCACCCTCTTTGATTCAAGTGCTCAGTATAAATGCTAAATCAAGAAATAGTTCATTTTATACCCTCCATTAATGACATTTGTAAAACATCAGCATTATCAAATGTGTCTTATCTGCAGATGACACAAATTTTTTTGTACTGGAGAGGATTTGCAGCAGATTCTCATCAGAAATTAGCAAATTAAAACGGTGGTTTGATGGTAATGTGTTATCATTCAATTTAAGCAAAACAAAGGTCGTATTCTTAGGAAATTTTAAATCAAATAACCAAGTCCAGGTTAAGATAGATGGTGTGAATATTGAAAGAGTATATGTAGATACATTTTTAGGTGTGATAATAGACCAATTTGATCTGCTGGAAACCTCACATGAAATCTGTACAATCTAAACTGTCACGAAGCATCTCAAATCACTGTACATTATCTACTGTTCACTGGTCTTATTTAGATTACCGTGTGGAGGTCTGGGGTATCACTTGCAAAAGCTCACTGCAACCACTTTTCACACTTAAAAAGAAAATAAATAAGAACAGTTCATAAAGTAGGATATAATAATCACACCAACTTAGTTTTTTTGCCGTACGTAAAAGTTCATTGACCTGGTTGAATATCAAACTGCACAAATAATGTATGACGCAAGAAAAACTGCGGCCAGGTATTATCCTGAAACTTTGTTTTCGATAGAGAAGGGGGTTATAATTTGAATTTCAAGATGCTAGCTGTTCGTAAAAAAAGTACGTTCTGCGATGTAAAATTGTGGAATGGTATCAGCATGGAACTAAAGCAATGTCCAAGCATGATCAAGTTCAAAAAAAGGTACAAGGAGATGATTTTCAAAAGATAAAGGGATGAGGGAGGGCTTTGATATGTTATAAAATATACAGTTGCAGTAAGATATAGAATTTTGCTCAGTGTATATATACATTTAGCAGACACTTTTGTCCAAAGAGACTTACAGTGATTCATACATACATACACTGATGGCGGTGGCTTCCATGCAAGGTGCCGACCAGCACATCACTAGCAGTTTGGGGTTCCGTATCTTGCCGTACGACACTTTGACATGCAGACCAGAGGAATCAAACCAGCGACCTTCTGATAACAAGACACTGGCTCTACCACTGAGCCACAAACAAGTGCTACAAACAAGAACTTGTAGTTTTCTGGTCAACCAGCATGGATTTCAGGAAGTTAGCACTCCCGGGCAGTAGACAGTCCAGCACATAACCTGCCTCGTGTCATAGGCTGTTTACACACATACAACAATGTTTTTTTTTTTGTTGGACACAGCCAAGCTAGCTGTTTCCTCTTGTTCTGGCCTTTATGCTAGGCTAAGTTAACAAGCTGCTGGCCATAGCTTCATATTCAATGGACAGGCAAAACATTGGTACTAATCTTCTTGTATCACTCTCAGCAATAATATGATAATGAGGATATCCACAAAATGTTTCATTCACCCTATGATAAATGTTGTATTAGACTTTTTAGCATTTTAGAACCGCACTTGTTTGCGTCCATTGCATAATGCGCGTGTATGCAGCATACCCAGTGAACGTGTGTGACAGTGCAGTGTAATTAGCCTCTGAAGAGGCAAGCGCGGCTTACACAGCCAGGCTGATGAGTTTCCGCGAGCCCTGCGCTCAGCACCGCGTCTCCTCTGAGAAGTGCTGGATCAGCTCCTGGGGGAGGGTTGCATATACGCAGGGGGCGCCGCTGAAGATGGATCGTGCCAGTCAAGGGGAAGGTAAACTGAAATTGGTAAACGTCCACACAGATGAGGCTGGAGGCTGAGGGTGTGGGAGTGTGCTGCCCTCGCGATTTGCTCGAGTATTCTGTAATTGTACGAGTCAGTTTATCCGTGTGTGGTCACGCCTGTAAGTACACATTCGCGTCAGCCCGTCTGTGTCAGTGCACATCTGTGTAAGCGACTCATTACTGTGTACTTCCCTTTATTGACCACCTATTGACCCGGTCCCAATAAACAAGTCTTTATTTGAATTGTGACTCACGATCTGTGTGCCGTCTGACTCAAACAAACAAACAGAGCTTATGTTCCTGGCAGTAAATCCCAAGTCATTGAGAAATGCACCAACTCCCTGAATAAAGTTTTTCCATCTCGCACGTGTGTTACCACAGCGCACACTTTTAATGCCCCATCTCACCTTGCTTTATATAACCTTGTGTGTTTTCTCGGAGACACGGCATTCCTGTGAAAAATCCAAGAACAGCCTTAGCACTAGCTAATTAGCACCTGTATCTCTCACACGTCATATGAACCGGTGGGGGAAAGAGAGACAGAGTGAGAGAAAGAGTGAGGGTAAAAGCGGAGATGAGCCAACGGGGAAGGCGTGAGCAAGCCGCGCTGGTATGGAAATGAAGGCTGTAATTATGGATGAATACATTATCAGATCAAGGCTGCGGATTTGCCCTCCCCGTGTGTTGTGTTCGGAGATGGGCTGATGTCGGGGGAATCCGCGGACCCCTGTGAATATCCGCGTGCTTGTTTACTCACAAGGAACAGGAGGTCAGGGTGTCCAGCCTTGCTCTACTTTTTAAAGCATGCTTACCGAGACTAGCATACTGAAAATAGATGGGAACAGTTTATAAAAACCGTCATTCATAAATATAAGATGCACAGGTGAGTAAACTCTAGTTAATAGTAAATTCACTATTAAAAAACAATTAAATGCATCAATTTATTAAGAAGCTGTTTATCATAAAGTTGCAACTCATACTTTACAATTGTGTAATAAATGTTTCATAAAAAACGCTTGTGTTTGTTTTAACAGTAAAATAACTGTTACCTAAGGATTAATTAAGTACATTTACCAGCCTCGAGAACTCTAGCATTACACAAAACGCCATAAAAGGGCATGCTAATGATGTAGCAACATGATCACGCAGCATACCCACTTAATGGGAAGAAGCTCAGTTAAAAGCACATAGTAAGCATTTTGACCATAACAAAACACAGTTTCAACACCACCCAACAAAAGCAGCAAAAACTGTGAATGTCCTAAATGGGGCGCTAACAATCATATTATTTCATGATAACATCACAAGTGATATGCCATATAAAAGTTGGGATTCCACAGATTCATGGCCAAAAACAGTTGTATTTGGATGGAGTGAATACCTAGAGTTAAATGTAAGAAGAAAAACATACATTTCACTGACTTTAACATGAGAAATGGGAAATGACTAAAAGAGATTCCACCAGAGTAAAATCTCTCCAACTTTGCTCTGCTACACTTTATTAGCATTTACCCTGAAAGACAGATGGTTCATATGTTGTGTTGTGGTTTTCAGGACGTTTTGGGCTGCAGTTTTGCATCCCAAACTCAAAAAATGTCAGATTTTCTTAAAATTAAATATTTGATTTATGCTGTGTTCCAAATTCATTTTACTCTGACCCAGTGAGACCTATAGTGACGCTTACACCGCTGCAGAAATCTCACAAGTGTTAACTGTATTTTTATATAGACCTTGTAGTTGCAGAGATATACTCTTTTCATTTTGGGAGGGTTATCAGTTCTTTACAGCTTAGTGATGGCTGTCGTAAAATGCTACCAAATTGACTGACATTTGATTTTAAATCATCTTTGATGTTTTTCGATTCAAGTTGCATCGCTTAAATAGGTATTGACGTATGACTAAAGGCAGCATTGATAAACTATTCAGTATTCAGTTTGTTGTAAATACAACTATTATGTCACTGTTTCTTCTTCCCAAAGCCAGTCATTTTTCCTGTTTCTTTCCCTCTGTACCTCCTATCTATTCTCTCCTTCAATGAGATGATTGTGCAGCCCAGGCAGTTGCTTGGAAACCTTTTCAGTCTCTTAAACGGAAAAACGTCTCCATTTGGCCGTGGTTTCACAAAACGAGGGTGTAGGGATGAATGCCTTGTTGTTATTGTTCGCTCTTAGGAGGTCCGTTTACTTTTTCATTCACAGCCTGACATTTGTAGCGCTATCTTTTTTTGATTTCCATTTATTCTTATACAAGTGAGAAAAATAGCATCAATCAAAATTGCAGGTTTATTCATGAGTAAAGGTGAAAGACATGTTTTTTTAATGTGTGTCTGACATGTTTTTTTTGCTGGAAAAAGTCTAATTACCACATTGAAATGACGTTGAAACAGCCTCCTGCTGTCAAACTCTGCACGCACATCAGTCCACGCAGCGAAGCTCAAACATTCAACAGACGGAACAATAAGAAAAATATTTTTTTTGAGTGGAGGGCAGCTTTAAACAGTAAATTAACGTCCGACAGTTTAACTTTTCATCCCGACTGTAGAGATGTACTACAGGGCCTTGTCACATGGATGTTGCAAGTTTTAACAAGGGGAGATGAAGCAAACTTGCGACTACACCCAACAGTATTACTGATGGGTCTGGTCAGAGAGATGATATGGTACAACCCAGTACAACAGCACATCGAACAGTCATGACCACAAAACCCATAATATCCTGAGAGCTGTTACTAAGCAGCGCACTGATTTTGGTTTAGAAACAGGATTGGCTTTCTTAATAATGATGATGTATGGATGGAACATGCTTAAACTTTCAACCCGGGTGCAGTAAAACGCTGCTTTTCAGCCTGGTGTTCAGTTTTACTTTAAGAAAAAGTATCCCTGTCGGTAACATCATTTGATCCAGTCTGACAAATCGCAACGACTATTGGATGGATTTTCATCAAATTTAGAGCAGGCGTTTCTGTTGCTCTCAGGATGAATAGTAGTAACCTTGGTGATCATCAGGTCAAATTTGCAATGTAAATACAAATATTTGCTAAATGAATTGCGCTCCCATCAGCCTCGGCCATACTTGTGTTTAGTGCTAATTGGCAGAATATGGTACTGTTCAGTTCAAAGCACTGCTACGCCTTAGCACAGCATGGCAGAGCTGCTAGCATGGCTGCAGACTCTATAGGCTCATTAGATTACAGATACAGATTAAAAATACTAAATGATTAACTCTTTGTCTCTGAAGTGACTCAATTACGAAATCTGTTACCCTCAAAAGCAGAAGCGTAATAACTCTGGCTCTCGGCGAAAGAAATGCTGGCAGCGTCTTTATACAATTGGAAAGCAAATGAGAATTGCCCAAGAATAGTTCCCACACTGTAAAAACAGCTTGACCAAGATCAATATGGGCTCCACACAGAGAAGTTCAAGAGCACTTTGAATTTAAGCGGCCACGACAAACTAATAGAGCCAATTGCTTTGACTCCGTGGAATTATACTGTAGGGAGTGGGAAGTAAAAAAGACTAATTAAACCAGTAAATTCTCCCCAGGCCTCAGCTGTCTGCAATTGCAGTGCTGGCCATACTATTTCTATGGTTCCACCTCTCAGACCCCAACCACCACAATGAAAAAGCACTTGAGATCAGAGACCTAAATAAAGTTAGTGCACAATGCAATTACCTCTGCAAAGTAACAATAACAGCTAGGATTTCTCAGCGGACTCGTTTGTAGACTTTGCGCGCGGTGCGAACCCGACAGGAATTTTTGAGCTACACTGAGGTTCAGCTGAAGAGAAAATGGCGGATGTTCTGAAGGAGTATTCAAAGTTGAGCAGGAAAGAGTCTTAAAAAGCCAAATGCGACCTCAGTGCCCGGGCAAGAATACGGCAGGCAGTTGTGTGACGGGCTGACGCCGGGGCTGTGACACTTTACAACCTGCGCGGGGCTGACACCGACAACAAACCTTTAAAAGAGCCCTCTCATTCATCAGCCGGTCTGCCAAGCTGTCCTCGCCGCACTCCGCCATAAGCAAGGTCATCTGGGTAAGAGAGTAAGAGAAAGCAGGCACTTCTGAGCGTTTATGGACTTGTTTTGTTGCGTTCGTATGGCCATAAATGAACCGTGCTCGGCCCATCGAAAGGGCCGCCTCACTGTTTCTCCCCGCCAAAATAAGGCAAGTCATGAGTCCAAGGTTGCTGCTGATCTAATTAAGCCCCCTAATTAGCTGTGATTAGATGAAGGAGAGCGTCGGCATTAAAAAAAACAAAAAAACAACGTGACCTCTCTCGGCCCCTTCTAACGTCAGGGAAGAGAGACAAGCGCCGACACAACACAGCTGTTTTCCGGGGCCGTCTGTGGAGACCGAGGGCCTGAGGACATGACGCTCATTTTCATCATCATTCGTTCATTATGCCCAGTGTCTCCGAAAAACAAACTCGTTTAATGATCTTGTTTATTTAAAATAGTCTCGGAGGCTGCCTGCTCTCTGCCGGCTCCTGGGAAAAGCTGATACTTCATTACGACTAATTCCCCATATATTGATTGAGATTTGACAGTACAGTGTGCTGTGCTGTTTGCATGGGAACAATCAGATTTGATTAACAGACCAAAAAATTGCATGATGCATGTGAAGCCTGGTCAACCCTGAAGTCCAAAGGGTCGTCCCTAATGTGAATAATACAAATGATGGATCACAAATCAATGCGTCTTTTGCTTTAATCTAGAATCCGAGCCTCACCGAGGTTCGCGCGTTCTTATTTTTGGCACACGGCACCTATTGCTCATGGCAGTGATGAATTGATGCAATATGATTTCTCATTTTGTCTCGTTTTTTTTCCTCTCCTCCCCTTTGACGCCTGTCCCTGCATCGCTTTGTCTTTTTATGCAGCCGCATGTGGCTGATGGTCGTATTATGCATGGTGGCTGGGTTTCTATTATGATGCACATGGGTACCGCTCTGCCAGGACATTAGGAGTAGGAAAAACCTATGTTGTTTTATTGTTTTTATTTGCTTTTGACAGGGAGGGAGAGAAAGTGGCCTAATCTTGAGTAGCGGTCGTTAACATTTTCTCTATAGAGGGCGGTGGCGCTGATATTTGTTACCATACACACACGCAAAGAACACAGACTTTCACATATGTGTTGCCTCTATTAATCTCCTGTTGTCTCTCTTTGGTCCTTGTTTAGAATCACAGTGCACACTGTGTGGTGAACCAGAAGGTGAGTGGGCATCGCCATTCCCCAATAGCCCTTGTCATCAACATCTCCCGCCTTGTTGTTTTGCTGTTCGAGAGGGTGGGGGGGATGGGGGGGGTTGGAAGCACAGCGGGGGCGACACCATGCCGCAAACACACTGTTCTTCAGTCTTCATCGCAGCAAAGCAAACGGTGTGGGCCGGGCTTAAGGCTCCATGGAGAAAAAAACGAAACAACACACATAAAGATAGCATCCTCCTGACCCGAGTTGTCAAGCGTTCAACCCGGTACAAACTGCGCCACAGGGCCAACAGATGTAGCTCCAGGAGGCAGCCATCTTTATGCACTTAAGGTTACTCTTACTGACCTGATTGATTGACAGCGTGAAGGCTGAAGGGTTCATCTTCGGAGTGCTGACTGACCACTCTTGCTTCTGCTTCACATCTCACTGAATGTTACAGTTTGTGTACACATGATGCACTCTGGCACATGTATTTCATATGTTTGTGTGTTCATGTGTGTACAACATGCTTCAGGTATTCTCAAAAGAGCCTGAAAATCGCTCAGCTCTACAGTATATTAAAGGGATAGTTTGGTTTGTTTTTTTAACTGGGTTTGCATAAGGCACTTATCCATAGGCAGTGTATTACCTCCAATAGACCATGGTCATACAGTAGCGTTTTCCCTCCGACGTCACGCTGAGGGTTGGGAAACTCAAACTCAGGGATAAAGTAATTCTGCTGTGTTCCAATTTGTATATTGGATACGGGTCGAGAATCTGACAAATTGTTAACTTTTCACTGCATCCTGAAAGTAAAAATCTGGAAGGCCATATGTCAACATAAAACAACACATCTAATAAACTGTTAGCATTCAGCCGCTTCCTCGCTAACATTACCTCTAGATTACATCCAGTTTGCTCCACTTCCAGGCCTGGATAAATGTGTCCGAGATGCGCGTTGACATTGTATCGGATAAAACTCAAAACAATAACGTTAGCTCGGAGTTGATCGAATGCTAACGCTAGTCAATTGGCTCTTAAATATGTAGTTTTACCTTGAAAGGTGTACGAATGTTCCTCCAGGTTTTCACTATTCACCGTCTTCAATCGAGGAGCAGTGAAATTATATCATTTTGTTGGTTTATCTGAGTTCATAGTACATGCTGCAACCTAAAATACAGCAGTAGCCTACGACATTTGAGCCTCCCACCCAGAGCGCGATGTCAGGGGAAAACGGTTTCCACATGAAAACGGTTTGATGGTGTTCAGCACAGCTTGGAGAAGCAGACGGGACCACACACAGGGCAGCTAAACAATGTCCTGCTGTGGAAGAGGGCGGCAGAAAAAAAGTAATTTACCCACCTAAAAAAAGCACCCAGTGGGGGAAAAAAAAAAAAATCAATATCAGTTTAAATGTACAATATATTTAGAACATGTTCACCACTTTGCCTTGCTGTCAGACAGACCTCTCCAGCAGGGGATTCACAAATATAATATCCATCTATGCTTTTTCTTCAAAGCCAGCTGACTCTTTGAAAAAACAGCAATTTTTCCTTTGCAGAACCAGGTAGTTGCTGGTATAATGTTTCAACAGTTAAGACCAAAGTGTAGCAACTCATGCGTTCTGCACGGTAAAATTACTGTTGTTGTCAGAGGTGTCTGGTAGCTTTGAAGAGATGACAACTGCAGGTCCATGCGCCGACTGCCATCTACTATACGGTAATACAGCGACTATAAATAAGTACCTCTTACACACCCACTTACAAAAAAACCAAACTATCCCTTTAAGTGCTCCCTACTGGCACTGTCTCACTCTCCGCTGCTAAATGCAAATCATTCCCACGAGCCTCCATCCATTTCATTCCTGAAATGTCTCTGCATGGATTATATTCTCTCCTCAGCTAGAAGTGTCTCATCGACTGTCTGTTGTTCGGTTTTGCCATGGCAGCCTGCTGTTACTGACAATCTCGCAAAACAACGGTGACCGCAGATTACCTGTGAACACAACAAGAGCTGACAGCTTTTTTCCTCCTTGTTTTAGCTGTGAGAGGAGCGGATCTAGACGTGAGCCATAAACATGTTCGGTGACAGACTCAGTGACAGATATGATATTTCCCTCTGGACTTAACCTTGTCCAGGAATCAGCCATGTGCCTCTAAGCCCAATAAGCATTATTCTGTGTCTCAAAAAATCAATGCTGCTCTCTCTGCTTTGCTTGATTGGATTAAGACGTAATCAAATCGAGCGCGATAACTGTGTGCCTGTGACCTTCCCACTGAGACAGGCAGAGAGAGGAGGGTGGGGTTTGGGGTTTGGGGTTTGGGGGGGGGGGGGGGGGGGGGCCTTCCTGGGGCTCAGGGAAGGACGGGGAATGTGTGTGCGTGTGTGTGTGTGTGTGTATCCGGGCAAGAGGGAGCTCCCGAGGCTCCTCCATGCTGTTGCTCCATGTTGCACGCGACATCAGGGCCTCAGAGCTAGATGTACGTTGTCCAAAGAGCATCCGGTGGGAGACCGGCCCTGGAGGGATGGAAGAAGAGTGTGTGCATGTTTGTATGGCTCGGTACTGAACCTCAGTACTTCTGTCCTAAATCTGTCCATAACACTGACTCCCTGAAGTTACCAAAACTTGCCAATCAACACCTGGTGAGATTTCTTTATCATACGTATTATCATATCTGCTGTTTTGTACTGGACTGAAATCGTACAGAGAGTTAACTAGAAATGTGAAGTACATTTTCAGGCTGATGAAACCAAAATAATTAGCTGAAAGATATGAAGCTGGGGGAAGTTAGAGGTTAGAGGCTTATAATCATAACCAAAGTTTTTGACATGAACCTTAGTCTAGTTAGTGTTAATAAAAAAAAAAAAAGAAAATAATGGCTTTGTCCTCAGCGTACAGAAAATGTACAATTCAGTTTTATTTAATCACAACTGAGATATTATATTGTCAACAGTGTACAAAGATAGATTCAAATATGAAGCGCCTATCTCTATATTTCTGTGTTTGCTCAGAGAATTATCAAAGGAGCATTGAGTGTATTTACAAGTCCAGCCAAGGTCTCTTTGCCTGCAGGTAATTGCTGTCCTGCGAGGGAGATGGAGAGACACTGTGTGATGGCGTGAGAGAGACTGAAGTGCAAACATGCACATTTGCAAATCTTGTCTCCTTGTCTTTGTACAGGCTGTTGAGCCAGAGGGCAAATATGTCCTGCTGGTACCCTTATTCCACAAAACAGACACACACAAACACCTAAAGAGATTGTTGGTCACTATCCTAGGTGGCGGCAAAATACAAAATAGATTTGCAAATGGGGATTTTAAGGGGTTTCAGTGAAGTGAAGCGATTAATACAATGTTTGATTGTATTTTTAAAGATGTTCAAATGTGTTTCTTTTAAAGGAGACATATTGTGCACTTCATAGGTTCTTGATTTTATTTTGGGTTGCAATTAGACTAGGTTTACATGCTCTAATGCACAAAGTTTCATCAGACTTTCCATTGTTGCAGCATTGTATTCTCCCTCTGTATGAAACGTTTTGCTTTAGCTTCTGTCTCTTGAAGGCCCCCCTTCCAAATACCTAGTCTGCTCTGATTGGTCAGCTCGCACATGCCTGAGCCAGCAGCGCTAATGACAGCAGAGCAGCTGTGCTACATCCATTCCAAACTAGCTGCTAGGTATGACATGGTGGCGTAGTGTGACGTCAAGAAGTCACAGAATTAAAGGCGAGACTACTGACAAGGCATTTCAAGCACTTCAGGACGAGTCTTTTCCGTGGGAGAGAGGAGCTTCTGTTGTGGACTTTGACATTTTTTTTTTTTTTAGCTTTCATTAACATACATGCACAGGAACCTAAACACATTGAAAAGCAGGTCTCCTTTGAAGCTTTTGCTCAGTAATTTGTCGTGCTAACTGCTTATTGGTCATGCAGCGGTATTCTGAATTGCTTTTTTCCAAGCAATCATTTGGCATAAAGTACAGAATCCTCATAAGAGCTTGAAATGCTAAAGGCACAGCTATTCAGTCAACATACTGAATAACTCTTGTTCAATATTTGTATTTAGATTAATTTTGTTTTTCATAATAATTCTCCATTTTGTTTAAAAGATGCATCAATTACAGCTATCCTTGGGTTGTTGCGTGAAATGGATCACGCTTATTTGCGATAATATGCAAGAAGAAAAAGAGGTAAAACCACCCAACATCACCATGAAACACAGAGAAGAGAGAGAAACCCAAGCTCTAAATAATAGTTACTACAGAACAAGGACAGGCAGGACACTTAGACGGGGCAGCCTTAAATATAAACATTACTGAAAAGTAGAAAGTGACTGGACTCACCTTGACTGACACTGCATGTCATCAAAGCCCAAAAGTGAAATTATCAGGAAGAGTCATACCCAGAGAATACATAATGACTTTAATGAGAATTCAAATACCTTTATTCAAGGTATGACATATGGTGTCAGTCTCATTTCACATTACTGATGTGGGTACAAAGAAATCACAGCTGTTTCTGAGTAAAAAAAGAAAGAGCCCCCGTCCTTCAGCTGATGCACCCACAGTTTACTCACCGACAGCAGACACAAATGTGAGATGGGGCTTTTCATCAGTGACCGAGGCTTCACTGAGACCTGAGCATCGCTGTGTGGGTGGAAAAGAAGAGGGTTGAGAGGGAACAGGGTGGTATGCATTAAGGAGGACAGAGCAGGAGAGTGAGAAGAGTGAAGGGTGAGTGGGCAACACTTTCTCCTAGAAATCACATTTATATGCTTCTACTCATCATGTTTTGATGGGAACAAATATCTGCTGCCTGGAATATGTTTACTGGATATTTTTGATGAAAGAAGTAACCTTTTTTTGGGGAACCCTCAAATCATACAAAGGTAGTTGGGGGTGGATGTTGGGCGTGCAGAGTCTCCCTCCAAGTGTTTCCAAGTGGTATTATTGTTGGCACTGCTGTTGCAAAGACAACCTGATTGCTGTCCATTTTCCTCAGAGCTGTATTTACAAACAACACAGTACAAAACGTGAGTTTATTCATTCCATTAGTCAATAATAGGGACGTGAAAGCAGACAGAAATGATGCCAGGCTGCTAGCCTGGCTGAATCACCAGTCAGCTGTCATTTTCCCAATAGAATTGGTGCCTGATGGCAGCTAAAAAAAGTTTATAGGGAACCAATTTCACACCAATTAAGTCATTATCCCAAAGCCATTACAGTGTGCAGCACTTCATAATGAAAAATCGAGCCAAAAATCGTGTCTGTTGTCGGATTAAGTAAATCAATTTGTCCAGTTTAAGGCTTGAAGTCACTTTTTTTTTCGGAATCCAGCCATGATCAGGATCCTTTCCCCAATCTTAACCAATTGCTGGGAATGCCAAAATACAACCATAGAAACATTTAATCTTACTTTATCATTTATGAGCAGACATCGTATTGAAAACAGGTGGAATGCTTTGTCAATGAACATTTTGCAGATACAAAAAAATATTAACTTTTTGTAAGTTGGCAGGCATTCAAGAACATTATTTTGCCATTATAGTGATCAAAAGCATAATCTAGGCAACATTATGTTTATTTCAAATTCTATTTGCAGTTGTATATTAATAGTATATAGAGTACATGTAATTTCGAAGAGACAGGGTTGGAGTGGGTCTGAACTCAGGAAAACAGATAAGAAAGCAGAAAATTAGCAAAATGTGAACCGATGATGAGAGAGAAAAGGTGGTGGTCAAGCTTGACACCAATGGTCATGGTCATAGGCAGAGCTGACACATCCAAACACAATAAATGACTGAAGGTCAGTGTTGTGGCCACGTATTGCTGTTTTACTGTTTTCTATATTTCCTCTGTGCTCTCTCCCTGACTTTATTGAATGAATGTGTTGGCAACCAAGCGTTTGCGTGTAACCTAGGTCATCCTTCTGAACCGTGATCCATTAGGCCCCAAGTGCTCAAGTGTTTCTTCATACTCCTGTACTTACAGCCTCTGCCACAGTCTGCACTTAATCAACATTGTGAATGGCTGCCTCTCAGTAATGTTGCCGTACTGCACAGACCCGCCATATTCAAGCACTGTATGTATTCAAAGTCCCTCTAGCCATTTCCTCAGGAGAGTGGGGGGGCGCCTTAGAAGTATAGGTAATATCATTATGGCCTAATGCATATCCCCCCTGTGCCCAGAGACACTGTCCTATATTGAATTGGGGAGCATGGATTTTTAATTTTCAGAAACCCATTTACATTGTATGTTGGCTAGACGAATAGGATGCAAGCCAGACCGCTGGCCAAGGTCAGTGTCCAATATAGAGAAGGCTTGTAGGCAGGTGTGAGGGGAGTACTGATGCTGTGGATTATACGACACAGAGGCTCAACAGTCATAATAATGCACTCTGTACTGCGGTGTCCATGTGCAGTATGGAATGTAAAGATGCTTTTCAAGTCAAACAACTTAAATTGGAGTGTATTTTTGCTAGAAATCAGAATAGGTTCTAAAGTATATCCATGGTATTTCTTTTACCTTCTTATTTGGTCACCAATGTATTAACCAAGGTATTTTCATTATTCTGCAGTGACAACACCCCCTACAATGATTTTTTTGGTTCCGACTCACAGTGTTGGTACTGACAGTTTGATTGGTGAATTGTCATTACGTAAGCTAAGTCCTATCTTTGATTTTGGCTGAGTTATTACAGAGTAATGTATGGCATTACAGGCCAAGTCAACTGGGTGCTTTTGGAAAGCGTGTTTCATTTGCTAGCACTCCAGCTGGATCCATTAAAATGTAGGCAGCAGATGCTAGAACATGTGGGGTGAACCGAGTGCTGACTGTGTAAGAGCAGCTGATGATTCAAATATTATGATGAAAGCGTAACAACTCGTTGGAATCTTTCGAACATTAGCAGGCTAGGTTAACTAGCCTCTGTCATCTGATTGGAAGTCGCCTAGCTTGCTTCCTTCCAACCTTCAGGATAACAGCTCACATAAGGACTTAGTTTCTGTGATGTCACCCTTAGGTCTCTGAAGACCAATTTTGAACCTCACTGTTGTGACTCCGGTTTCCGCCATCGAAGCAGTGCCTGATTCCACTTCACTACCAGAGGTGGGTCTTGGGTGGAGCTGAGAACAAAGTCCCCAGAAACAATGACAGGCTTTGAAGTCAATTCTAGTAGTGGCCAAACTATGTAATTACGTCACTTGTAGCAATTTGGGCCCAAACCGATTTTTTTTAATAACTTTATACTGTAAAAGAGATGGCTGCAGAACCATGGATACATTTGTTGAGCCGCACGATTAAATCAATTCATCCACTTTAAAGTCAGTGGAAGTCCCCGGTGTGCACACTCTATGGGCCCCACAACGTGGGAGATCAGGGTAATGTTATCCTTAGCAGGCTATATGCGCCACTGAGTAGCTTTTGTAGGATACTATGGTGTGCGGTCCTGACATGGGCAGCACCATAAATGTATGATGTAGGAGACACTGCTCACACACTACTTTGATATATATATGATTATTAATCACTAGCAATTAATATTACACTCGTTAAAGGGGGCACCACCTCCGTGTTTAGTTATTGGAATAATCCGGAGGACATTATTCCAAAAACCTAACTGTACCAGTTGGCTTGGACAGTTAGAGTCCATTCAAAATCAATTTATTCAATATCAATCAATATTCAGTCTCAATATTCTGAAGTAGTGAATTCTTTGCACGTATCCATCGGTTCTCCATATTAAAATTAAGTTCCAGACAAAGACAAACGATTATATGTTTATTGACTAAATAATTTGGGTAAAATAAAAGACATGACAATTTTAGACGAACAACAGATAACAGAAAATGTAAAGACTGCAATTAGGAAAGTAATAAAGTCGTGTGACCGTCAGTAGATGGTAAAGTTAAAGGGTCGGGTTATATATTTTAAATATCACGGGAGTAATTCTTAATACTATGAGACCCTAATCTTAATTCTTTTAAGTTCATAAGATAGAAGTTAGAACTTTGACAGAAGTCAGAACTTTAGACAGAAGTCAGAACTTTAGACACCACTCATTCTCACGTGTGGGGATCCAGCTGTATGAAGACGATCAGCCTGTTTTGTCTGGGCGTCAGGAGGCACTGAAGCTTGGTCTCTTTGAGAGTTCTGGGTTGGACCACGGCACGGCGCGTCGGTCCAGTAGCCAGAGGGAAGGCCGGTACTCTGTTGAGGGACTCTTGGTCCGAAGGCCCAGCGGGTTTCCGCCTTGGGAGCGCTGGGGGCAGAGTTAATCTCGGCTGGTAGCACACAAAGGCTCTATTTACGGAGACTCCTTGCACGGCTTCTGAGGCAGACGATGGACTGCAACGTTCTTCATAAGATGATCACAGTCTTGAAAAAGACTTTTCTTGATGGTTTCAAATAGTGGTACTCAAGTTCTGATTCTGAAACTAATTCGACTTCTTCTGAATCAGGCGGTGATACTTTAACGTTATATTAAATCAAATCAAAAATCAAAAAGAAAAGAATTTGTTCTATTAAAGACTCGGATAAAAGTAGAGTACTTGAAGTAGTTATTCAATTTGCTTTCTTAGAGCTTGTTGCAAAAATAAAAGTAAAGATTACTTTAAAAATAAAAATAGAATAAAAATGGAAAACAAAGAAGAGAAGAGAGAAGAAGGAGAAGAAGCAGGGGGAGAAAAGGACAGGGGGAAAGCGTGTCCTGAGAAGAAGAGAGGTGGAAGAGAAGAGGAATGAGAGAGAGTGAGAGCAGGGGAGAGTGTCTGTTTGTATGGCCTGCAGCAGGGGCTGGCTGACAGTGTCATACCTCCTGTGATCTGAGTTGAGGCTCCCAAAAGTTAATCTAACTATACTATTTGTATTTAACATTTCGAAATCGTGTTTTAACCTTCCCAAAACTTCACCATCTTAAAAGTCGAATGTTTGCCTTCGTGAAAAGATGCAACATGATAATGATCATTTGTCATTCAAAAGAATTATAACCTGATTAAAACATGAAGCACTTAAGTATACAACATATGACAATAAAGTATACAATGCACAGTAGAACCAAGGACTTATACATATTCCTTGTAGTTCTATCTTTAACAAAACATATCAGACATTTAACTGGTAAATAATACAAGTATTACACAAGGAATGGTGATCTTCAAATCTCTCCTCCATCGACAAAGGGGAGGGGGTTTCTGTTGACCTCAAACTTATTGAGTAATAAACTTCATTTGGGCTTCACAATAACATAAGAAAGATCTTGTTGAATGACCTTCTTAACTCTATTTCGGGATCCGTTAAATTTAAGAAATTGAGATGTAGTTTATTTGTTATTTAAGACTTATTTGAATTAGGGTGAGAACAGAAGACTGCAAAAGGGCAAATGGTATGTCAGACCCAGGAACAACAACGATCGTAAATAACAGTTGGACATGTGAGGAGAAGAACACACAGATAAGGTTCCCCATTAAGCCTTCCCCCACTGGAGAATGTTCCAGAGGAAGAGAAACGTAGATTTGTAAAACATCTTAAATCACCACATCTATGTTAGAAACCAGTCCTTCTTCCTTTTGGTGTGACCAAAGAAAACTCTATCGGGCTTGACCCTGTTTGACCTTAGGAAAAGGGGTTCATCTTCTTTGGAGGAAGGGGAACAGACCAGATGTGCTTTAGTCGTTGTAAATTACAAAGAAGATCTCTGGTGATCTGTTTATTGCAAGAAAAACAACATCTTCCCACTCTGTGGAGAGGAGAGGAATTTGCCAGGCCAGGATATGGGGGCTTTCAGTCCCAAATGCTGGAAAAAGGAGTTGATTTGGGTTAAAGGTAATCATGGCCAAAATGAGACCACTTTACGATGCAGAGACAACGGCTTGTGTTCCTACACTTTCATAGGAATGTACAGGGCTCCAGCTCTGACACTGTGTCCAGATTCTCCTTGTTATATCTATGGCTGAGACTGGTGGAATTAATTCCTGGTTGCTGACACCTAGTTGGACAGCTAGTGGCTAGTTGTCATTCTAAGCACCCAGGCCCTTAATTATGCATAACTTTAAGCCTTATTATGGTTAGAGAGTTATATAAGATTCACTCCCTGTGCAGTTGTCACTGTTGGGGAAAATGTTGTTTTTTTTGTACCAGGCTGTAAACATGTTTTTTTCTGCTGTAAAGTTAGGCATTTTAACACTGGGTGTTATGAGTATAGAGCCAGCCTCAAGCTGAAGAGCTGTAGTTTTTGGCTCTTGCTGCTTGCTCTTCATGACGTTAAGTGTTTTAAAAGGACAGATGTCGTAAAAAAGGTAACAGTGCATAGCCGATGCGATGTGGGCTTTTGAAAATGGGCAGAAACCACCTTGTATCCTGATATGCTCCAGTCATTAGGGCACCACAGAGGCTGACAGTGAGTCTGCTACAAAAATTAGACCTTATAATGTCTCACAACTGCTGCCATTGTGACCGTCCACCAAGAGGCCTGAAGCTAAGATGGTTTTGCTTCATCAAATACTGTATGTCCAAATACAATCTTATTATTAGCTGGACGATGGAAAAATATGCACTACAGCTATCATACAATTATGTCTTGACAAAAAAAGTGAAAGAATTAAGGATTTGATTTAGATTTAGAAGACACATCCTTGTACAGTTTTGGTTCTTGTACAGAGGAACTTCAGTAGCTTTGACTTTCCCTATAAGTAATGTCAGTTAAACAGTACAAATCTGCAGTTTCTTTTTCCTGTGCTCGAGTTGGCAGATTCAGAGACCTTTGGCCTTCAACTTGACAAGTCATGTCTCTCAGCTCAGATCTTGGGCTGCAGCTTTACCGGCCTCTGCCAGCAGGTCTGGCTGTGCTCCATACACCATATTGTACACATTCAAGCAGCCAAGCAGCCTGACAGCCAGTAGTGCACCACTGTATTGCAGCGTCGTTCCTGGGAGACCAGCACAACACTGTGAGGGCTTTGTGTCTGAGAAGACGGCAAAGCAGCCGCTTTGTGTCACTTAAAGCCATCTGAGAGAGAAAGCGAGCAGGCAGGGAGTGTGAGGGAAAAATATAACATCTGAAGATTGCCTGCAGCTGTCCAGTGAAGTGCGATTAAGAAAACATGCTATTTAAACAGCAAGCAATTTTTTTCTTTCACCAGGCGGCAGGGAAAAGTGCAGCAGGCAGTCAATCTTTTGAGCTTATCATCAAGAAACCAAAGTTGCTCTCTCAGCTCCCTCAACCCCTCATTCTCTTGCGAGTCGCAGACACACAGCGAGCCACAAGACCTCCACTTATTGTCACTCGACACACACCTTCCTGACACTTTGGTCCCCCGCTTTGATATTTTCACACTTAATACGTGCCTTCAGTACATTCGGAATGAATTTTTAATGGCTCAGGGAGACCCTTCAAACTAGGTGCAACGCATATAAAATCTAATCCGTCTGGCGTAATGAAAGGAGGCCACGAGGAGAAAGTTGTGGCAGGATGGCTGGCACTGCCTCAGATATTACATGCCATCTAATCTCGCTTCAATTTGAGCACAGGCATGACAAATGTGTGGGGATGTTACTGTCTCAGAGATTGAAATGGAACAACTCTCCCTCTTTCACACTCTGCTGCCATCGATCCGAGTCGCCCGCGAAAGCCAAAATCAGCGGCTAGAGTAATGAGAAGGCGAGGACGGACACCTACCCAGAGAAAGCTGATGAGAGGTTTCGCACAAGTTTAAATCACTGGTAGCTTCTGCCTTCGTCTGTCCACCGCTATCTGTGTTTTTTCTGAGTGCAGTGTGACATGGCAGTGCGCCTCGATGATTTGTGAGTGCAGGTGTGTGTGTGTGTGTGTGTGTGTGTGTGTGTGTGTATGTGTGTCCCAGATGAGCAGCTGTCCAGGTTTGGCTGTAATGGCTGCAGGGGATCGCATACGGAGCAGCTTTGCTTCCGAGAATCCCGGGACAGCGTCGGGGAGAGCTTGACATCACTCCGGGGCAAAAGAGTGATGAGCAGCGAAAAAAAAACCTCGGGAAAAGTTTGAACCGACTCAGAGGGAAATGGCTTGAATGAGCTTTTTGTGAATGCTCCTTTGTATGACTCATTTTTAACAAAAAAAAAAATACACAGCAAGCGCTTGTTGGCAAAAATGCAACACTTGATGACTCAGATATGAATATATCTCTTTATATTTGTGTCGTTATCGCCCATAAGCATCATGTTCCGAGGCAAAATGAGAGCGATTCTTTTTTTGTTTTGTTTTTTTTAATTCATTGCTGCCTCTAACTTCACTGTAGCTCATGTGGTTTTATTGGACTCTGGGGGTGATAACAAGAGCAACTGACCGTCGGCATGCAAATAGTCTCATTACTAGGAAAGCTCCCAGGGGCTGTGGTATAAATCGGCTGGGGGAGGTGTCATCACTCCGCCCCTGGCGCAGACATCATTCAGCTCTCATTTCCTGATGGCAGACTTTGCCAAACACTCCAGTTTGATCATCCGGCATGGCATGTTAGTTGCCCACACTTTAGGAAACTGGATAAAACCTCCAACGTTTCAGGGTTTTCTGCGGTCATTTTTGTTCGAGTTCCAAATGTATCAAGCTATCGTGAGAAAGCCTTTGTGAGGAAGGTGCACGTGATGAGTGGGAAAAATGTGGAGGGCATGTACAGTCGAAAAGAATGTAATTCATGAAGGAACAATGACCAAAAAAAAAAAAAAAGTGTGAATTGATGCCTGCAGGGCACGCTTTTAATAAACGACAAAAGAAAGAACGACATGTACAAATTGGACAGAACCTTTGGCAGGAAAGAACAGACAAACAAGTGATTCTCGATGAGCAAGCACACACAGTACTTTAGGTCGTGTTTGAAATATGACAGTGCCCACCTTGGTCTTTTTTTTCATAAATAAAGCAGGATAAATCTTCAATTATTATTGCTTTGAACACATCTTTTATTGGTTAATAAAAATGTGTTTGATTAGTGGTGCAGTATGTGTCTGCTAAGGGGCAGGCATGGGAACCACTGCTCGATACAAAGTGACAGTTCTCCTCTGAATACATACAAAATACATATCTTTTGTCTTGGTGTCACTACTTCCTGCTCACCTGTGTTCTCAGTGTTTTGCTTCCCTCTTGCGTCCCTGCGCTTCTCCCCGGCCTGATTTCCCCCCTGAACCTGTCTCGCACCAGCCTTGTTAGCGCTGCCCTGTTCCCGGCGTCTCTCCACCTGCGCCTCCACCCCTCGTTAGTTCAGTTTGTATCTCAGCCCGTGTTGATCTCTCACTCTTTGTCGGCTCGTCTGTTATCGTTCGCGTCTCCTGTGCTCCTGTACCTGTTCCCCTGTCCCTGTTTGTTACCTGTGTTCCAGATTTGTTCACCATGATTGTCTGGTCCGATACATTTTTGTATTACTTTTGTACTTTTTCCTTTGCCTGCCTTTTTTTGTTGCCACTTTTTGTCGGCTGCTATTTTTTGGACTTCAGCTGATGAAAGCTCACTTTTTGTTTTACCACCTGCCTGCCTATGCCTTGTATTAGGCTTTTTCCTGTGTTACTGCGACAGCCTATGAGTTAATGCAGGCTTGCCTCCGTGCAGTGATTCTGTTGGCGAGTGTAGTTCAGTAGAAAGGAAATAGTTCCCACGTGAATTTGCTCGCAACACAAGGTCTGCCGATTATCTCTCGTCCTGATTTCTGAAAAGAAGCATTGCTGTTCAATTTTTAAAGCTTTTTTTTGTGCTTTGAGCACAAAAGCTCAGCGCCATCTAGTTCCATTATGTTCAAGAGAAGGCAGACGTCTCTATAGTATGTATCTCCCAGACCTGGCAATCTACATGGATAAATAGTTCTACAGGTAAGAAAATATGTATTTTTTTTATTTTGGGGCGAACTTCCCCTTTAATTATTTATCAAATTTGACAGTACAGTGGAAAAAGGAGAAAACGAAGTTGGTATAGGTTGAACAGACACCAGGTTTCAAGTAATTGTATACATTTTTAATTTGTTGAGCCAGTGAGACCCTTAATGACATTACATACATAGAGGAACCTACTCTATTGTTTTAGTTAACAAACCGAGCCTGCAAGACTGCCGTAGAGCACATGCCAGTGTGCCTGTTCTGACAGTCCAGTATATTACTACAGAACTAATCAACAGGACGAAGTGTTCACACAGAGTGTCACCATTTCAAACATTATGACTGATATGGAAACAGTCATTTCAAACATTGTTAAAAGGAAGCAAAGGCTAAAAAAGGCTAAAAATTATCTTTAATGGGGCGCCAGTTCTTCATTATTATGATACTCTGATGCTACCTGCCGACTCTCTGCCTCGTTCTTTTTCACTCTTTTTCTTGTTCCTTCTCTTTCTCTCTCTTCTGTGGAAGCTAAGACCAACCGTGGGCTCAATTTATTTTATTTTTTTTCATGTTGCTATCTCAAGTTAATTGTTGCGTTATCTTCATAATAGAGCTCGTTCTCTCGTTATAATGGGTTAATCTACTTTGTTATCTCAGGAAAATTTGCTTTATCTTGAGATAACGAGAAAATCGACCGGTCATCGTGGAAAAAAAAACAAAAAGTCGTTTCCTGGTATTTTCTATTATATTTGCCAGATCAGCATTGTCATGCCACCATAAATGGCGTCTTGACCACTCTAACAGCTGATTTAACATGAAAATGTCAGATCAGGGAGTACCCATTACTGATCAATGCAATTTTTTATGTATGTACCCTATTATACCTTTCATTCCAATTCCACCAATATGAGTAGTTTCACTCGACCTCATAACGGCACTATTAGTACACCTATCTCTTACATGGATTAGGCTTAATTCAAACACAATCTCATCAAATGACTAGCTCAAAACATCTCACAACAAATGGTTGAAGTTTATAAAAATGGTTTGCTTTAAGTTCCCAGACCCACTCCACAGAGCAGTGTGTGTGTGTGTGTGTGTGTATGCCACGGTCCACTCTAATGAATCTACAAAGTCATATTCTCAAGATGAATTATTTAGTGATCCCGAGAAATCTGTATTCTCGTGATAGATACACACATGCTTCTCTAATTCTTATTAACGGCATTAAAAAAAACATTGCACCTTCGACTGTTTTTGGCTTCTGTACATCTCCCTTATTCTCACAGTTTGTTAATTTTATTACTGCATTATGTAACTCAAGACGGTAATTTAGAAGTCTTCTAATTGCCGGTACGTATCTCACCACTGTCTACTAAATCAAAACCAAGAAAACAGCAAAGCATCCGCTGAGATTTTTTATGATGTACTGAGCGGTAAAAATAGTCAATTTGAAAGTAAGCACACACCACAGACATTCAGATAGATCAGCTGCAGGTCTTCTCTCTTCCTCTCCCGTCTTTCCTGCCTCTGTCCTGTTCTTAGTTGGACTCTGTCCACTTCCTCACTCCTCTGCGGTCATCAGTAGCAAGGTCTTCTCCCTGCGGGCGCTGCTTCTTTCTTCGGAGCTGCTTATTAAAACCTCAAACCTGGCCTCTGGGACCCTCTCACTATCTTTCCCCTTCACCACCTCTTCCTCTTTATTCCCCTTCCTCTTTCAAACACGCAGTCAGGGGCAACGCTGGGAATTTCCCTCCGGTTTGTTCCAGCCCAGCCAGGCATGAACTCTTCAGATTTTTCTGCAACTAGAACCAATTACTGTAATAAGACTTTAAAATTCTCCTGCTGAACCCCCCCATGTCATCATTTCGCATCATACCTTTTACTGGCCCTTTCTCTTTAGTCCGCCCTGGCCTATATGATCAAGGGCCTCATGCGAATGGAGCCCCAAAGAAATTAATCATCACTCTCCGAAATGACAGCACCTTAAAGATGCTAGTGATTACAGAGCACCGCAACGTGCCGCGTTTAAGCCCTGCATTGGTTTTTTGATTATAATCAAAGTTTATTGCCACACTTTTATTCATGAAGTATCCGCAGATGCATTGCTTGGCTAGCCAAGCAGTAGAAAGGGCCAGAGATATCAGATGATGCACTGGATTGCTACTGAATTGCAAGCACACTGTTGCTATGTATAGGCTCGGCGCGCTCAGAAGAATGGATCGGGAGTGTAAGACTGATGGCGACTGTCAGCCCCGCAGCATGGGTGAATCATGAACACTCCTATTTTTTACCCATCTGAATTTCCACATAATGTTCCACCTCTTGAACATTTCCCACTGGAGCAGCCGTCTTCTTTTCACCGGGCGCTTTTTATTTTTGCGCGCTGCTTTCGAGCTGTAGAATGCGGGGTCGATTCCCCCCGTCTCATCCAAATTGGCGTCATTGACATTTGACATTGCGCCGGCGGGGCAGCTCATAAAACAAGGAGGGGGCCGTGGCTCGTCGACACGACGCTCATCAGTTTATTGTGCTGCATTGTTTACAACTTGATAAGCTCAAACAGCTTGAGGTCACAGAGAAGCACAAATCCCGTTACGTAACAGGGAGACTCGGTCCTCTGCAGCCCCCGTGACAGACGGGCAAGTTTTTCAGTGACACTGAATCACCATGACGTGGGGGGATAATGAATACAACACACGTCCTACATTAGAACATTGAGGCTGTTTTTTTTTGTTTTTTTTTCATTCAAGGATGTGCTGGTTTGATTGCCAAACGCTATCCCTCACGTTTTCTCCCGTTCCTCCCTAGCTCATGCCACTTTCACCGAAATCACATTATCATGCTCTGCAGCCTCTTCATTTAGCCAGATATTGGGCTCAGTAGCGCTGGGGAAAAGACACTGGATTCTTGAGAGCAGTTCAGCCAGCGGGAAATAAGGCTCATTTCTTTTCATCTGGTCCTCTCTATTCTTCCCTGCTTTGCCTAATGACGGCAAGCAACTCTCACGCCGCATGTGGGAAACCCATGATGTGGCCTGTGATTTTGTGTTTTAAATAATGAGGTGTTTGGATACCTGTGCCTACGCTAGGTGGGAACTTACGATGGTACTTCGGTGACCACTCTACCTGCTGCTCTATTGGCTATTCCACTCAGTGCAACTCAGGTGAACATGAAATGAGTTGAGCAAATTGGACAGATTTCCCCACTGGCTCAGAAGTCGGTGCCTCCGGTCGAACTCAGGCTTGATACGCACACATGCTCAGAGGACCAAAGGTTTAGCGGGGAAAACTGAGTGATGCCGAGGAAACAACGCTGTCATTATCGCCACAGCAAGACTGGCTCCCGCAGTATCAAACCCTTACATAATAATTCAGGACAATAACCGACTGCAGTCTCTAATTTTCATGTCATTACGGCGCTTTGCGTCTGATTAGCTGTCTTGCCAGCTTTCAAGTAGCTGCTAACACACATCTCTCCTTTGTTAATCATTACAAACTGTCCCCTTAACACGTGGAGAACGTTAAGCATAGATCTCGAACATTCCCATTCATGACAGACGTACCTGCATGCCTCGGAGGTGCCTTAGAGCCAGAGACACACTTTTCGTCGCTAAAAATAAACATATCTCATGCTCCCCAGTCCTGGGTTTTTCAAGAGGACGCACACACCCAAAGAGGATAAAAAACAGATAGAGGAGCAATGCGCACAGCATGAACTGCTGCAGGGGACTGTCAGTATTTTCAGCAACAGTTATGACAAAACAGTTCTTTTGTGAGTTTGGGCAGCCCCTCCCTCGCTCTACCTTTCCCTCAGCGTTTGAATCATCCGGCTGATTCACCGTCGCAAATGGTTTCTTTTCCCACACAGGGTATGGAGAAGTGTTATTTGGAAGACTTTATTTAGAAATGATTTATTGGTCATACAGTTAAGAAATGCTTCCAGTAACTACTGGAGGATTGTTGGTTTCAGGACTGAATATTATCCAATGATAGTGTGTGCAGTGCAGTGATCACTTTAAGCCGTTAAAAGTCAGCTAGCATTCTGGTTTGCCAAACTTTACAAGCACAGATAAGGAAACAGGCAAATGCTTCAGTTTAAGGTTAAAGTAACAATTTCAGGATGAAGCCACATCAGCAAGGTACAATCAACAAACAAGCAAGCTAGGTAGCTCGTACGAGGTTTTGCGAACTCAACAATAAAGTGTCTGGGTGTTTTAGTAGAGCAACTTGCATGATGCACGCAGTGTTTTTTTTTTCTCAATGCTGTTATCTGCTTTTAACTCCTCATTTCACTGCAGATCCTGAGAAGGCAGCCGTTTGATTGACAGCTCTTTTGAGCAGATGTGAGCTTCTATGCCTGTCCTAGAGCATACAACAGCCAGTGAGTGATCGTGTAGACAAGTGCTCCATTCTTAATTCCTTCTTCTCTTTCCTGAGTCTCCCTTTCCTGAGACTCACATGCCAGCCTCCAGATGATGGATGCATCATGTAGTTTATGTGATTATATGTGTTTTACTCTTTGAATAGGCTGTTTTTCACATACACATCCAGGGCTAAGAACAGGTTAAAATCGGGCGTCTTTTTTCAGGAAATTCACTGTGTTCGGCTGAAAAGAAGAGTGAGCGCAGCCTTTTGTCGTCACCGAATGTGTTCAATCACTGTACCTCCTGTGGCAAGCCAACCTCGGTACACAATAGCCAGCCCTTTTGGTCGGGTCTCTGTGTGATCGGTCTGATGTGGCAATAATCCAAGATCAGAGGGGTTAATGGTGTGTACTGTGTCCTCACCCTTAAGGCCCTCGCTTCCCTAAAGGGTCCTCGTAACGACTGTTGCGACTCAATGCCTGGACCTCGGGAAACATTGATTCCTCACCTTGCCTCAGTGGAGGTCATTTAGGGTTAATCTTGGTGGCAGGAAACTGAGGTGAGAAGCTGTGAATGATGGATGCATGCCATGGCTCATGGCTTTCCATCAGAGGTGTTTTTGCTGAAATGCAATACACCCTGTTGCTCACTTACACATTAGTCACATTACTCGTGGCCAAGAGGTCTTGGATTGAACTTCAAGACACACATGAAGGTGGGAATAAACCTGTTTTGCATTTTTGTGAATTCAAAATGATTCTGGCAGCGTTAAACACGATGATAATATGCCCATTTTGTAGCAGCGGGGTCACTAACTTTGAGCTGACCTGAAGTGCTTTCAAAGAGCACACAAGATACTTAATTTGGGTTCAGTCTAAAACACTGCACACGCTGACAGCCGGTCCCATTGACCGTTCATTTTAAAAACCAAACAATCCATCACTGTCGGCTGCAAAGGCACTTTTGTACAGGTAAGGCAACCTGTGGTATTTCCTTGTGGCACCCAGAAGACCTCTGTGGTCTGGTGAAACTACCACTTATCTGCCCAGCTTCTGAGAAAAACCAGCAGGCAACTGAGCACTTTTTCAACAAACATGTTGGTGACTCAATGAGACCTTCTGTCTGGATGGAGGAGAGCTCTGTTACCCTCTGTGCTTCTCTTTCTCACTTCCTGTTTCCTGTCTGATTCAGAGAGGCTGATTCATAGTTGTTTTTTTGAGTGTGGGATTACAAAAGCTGTGAGGCTGCAGTAACAACAGCTTCACAAAAGATGGGCTGTTGTGATTTTTTTTATAATTATTTCAAATCATCAGTGGGAGATGGGTGGTTGGTATTATCTCTAGCCAGGAATGTTTATTTTGGTTCCTACGTACAGTATTATTTTATATAAATAACAGCCACTGGAGTGACTTGCACAAAGTGTCCATAAAATGCCTCCAAAACTATAGGATGAATTATTATGAAATGTGTTACATAAATGTATGCCCCCCTCGGGATTTATTGTATTCACCCCTGACCTTTCATGTAGCGCAATCATCAGGTCATATTGTATGACTAAATATGACTGATGATATGATGACTAAATACATACAAAACTAATGCCATTCCCATCAGTCTCAGCTTTATTTCCATTTTTAACTCAACTATAAATGTGCTTACACTTTTAATTAAGATGGTAAGCATAGTAGCATGTTAGCATCCTGATGTCAGCATGTTATTTAGGTATGGGTAAAATTTGGAAATGATTGATTACCCATAGATATATAAGTCACAATGATATACAACAGAAAATGTCTGTAATTGCTGATCAAAATTGATGCAGATTAAATGGTTCCACCTCTGATATACAAGAAAAAGTGTGTACTTCGCATGCAAAGGAGGTGGATGGAATGAATGGGCTATTTCTGATTGTTAAATCAAAGAGCATGTCTGAGTTTTACCTTTGCTTTAGAACTATTCTGTAAGTAAGTGGAAGGATATTTCACGCCGCAACACTGGTTTTATGAGCCTCACCTCCCACTGAATAGTTTCTCCAAATGAGGAGATGAGGTACAACATAAATGCAAGCTTGCCTGCTGGTCATATACCACTTAACTGATGATCCATTTCTAATTACAAATTGTGCTGACAATTTTAGGGAGTGCACAGAGTTCAGCGCTTGCTCTCGGAAGGAAATAACCTTTTGAAAAAGCATGCGGTGAAACTTGGGAATCAGGAGAAACGGGAGCAGTTTAGGTCAGGACATACTGACCTTTCCCCCTTCTCTTCACCCTTTTGAGAAAACCTGTAAGCACTAATGCAGCTCTGTGGACCATGCCGGCCCCCTCCTTCCTGTAAATCTAATGGAGCCACCTACAGTGTTTACGAATGCATCCCTCCATCCCCCTGAAACTGTTTGTGATCAAGTCTTGCACTAAGCAGAACAATGGGACTTAATGAGTGATACCATGCGCTCAGCAACAGTACACGACATTAATAACTCAAGGTAATGAGTTGTTATCTATCTCCTTTATCAGATTGACAAAACCCATGGCATTAGCAGAGTGCCGAATGAGGGGACCAGCGTCAATTAAATCGCCACCTCCCATTGTTCACGTTCAGGCGGCATTAAAGTATGACAAGTGGAACATAATTAGGTATTAAATCGCATTAAATTGACCACTGAGTGAAACAGATTTACAGCATGTTTCCTATATTCTCTGTTAATTCATGCAAAACAGCATTAATCCATCATAAGCATGCCTTGCTGCATGCTTTGCCTCTCCTTGTCCTACCTTAATTCGTCCTTTTCCTTTGGCTGCCTTTTCTCTCCACCTGTCCTCCCTGTCTGCCTTTTTCTGAACATGAAATTGATGTGAGACTTCACAGCGCGTTGTCTCATTTACAGTGGGATCACATCCTCTTGCACAGACTTCACTGAACGCAACAGTTTGTTGATTTTGAATCACACCTGCAAATATTGAATACTTTGTAATTCGTGTTTTCCCACACTAGCGTAATCTCTGTGATGAGGAACAGCAGGTAGGAAAAGAAGAAATGTCAACGAGCTACGTTACCCAAACCGCTTGTTTTCGTCTTTCGATTATCATCCTCGGTGCTGATGGTGAAGTAATTGTTTCCGGGGCTCATTCATTTGCGGCGTGCGTATACATCACATACAGGAATTTTTCAAAGCGAATGCCTCAAGGACAAGCATTAGCGGCCAGTCAGGAAGCTGTGTGATGCAATGTTGCGGTCGTTACCCTTGGGGGTTGGCCTTGTTAGATATGGAGATAAGAGTGGGAGGGATATCACAGGCACTTTAATTGATTTCACTCAAGGAAACCGACCACCCAGATGTTGTACAATTTCACTATCAATAAACACTGAAAATTCCAGGTTTTCTGCAAATGTTTATGTTTTACTGCATTTTTTAAAAAATAGCAGCAGTAAGCTTGCGCTACGAGTGCACACCCATCTTTGGTTCTGCCTCCTCTGGATTTTGATTTTCAACGGAACATGTCGATGTGGAACTTTTACAATATGCAGCTGGTGTTACAATACATCGTCTATAATTCTAGAATGCATTTAATTTTTTTGAAGTCTTATTGAGATCATCATTCACCACAGGTTCCGGGTCTGAAAAGTGAAGCCAGTGTCGAAGTGTCTTACACCTATATTCATTCTAATGGCCAACATAGGCAAGTGTGGTTGCAAAAACAATTCTTATTGTATGTAAGCTTATGAGAAAATAAGTCTACTTCTCGTTTGAGTTGTTACTGCAGTCAACAATTTCCTCATGAGACTATGGTCTCAAATGTGAGCTTGAAGTCTTCCTCGATATAGCATGATGTTAATTTGTAGATTATGGTCCCATTTATAGTGAAATAGACAATATAGCAGGGTTTGCTTTAGGGCTTGGCTGCCTTGTGATTTACAAGTCATTAGTATGGCGTGTCCTCTGGTTCTAAGTCAGGTCCAAGTCAGGATGGAGGCATAGTGATGTGTATCCCCCCCTCAACTCCACCCTCAAATGTCAAATTTTACGTAGCTGTATCCATAGGACTCAACCGTATCCTACAGCCTGCATTAAATATAGGCCCTAAGCCACATGATAACAAGTGGTTGTAAATGAGAGGAAGATTGTTACCTATGTCACTGTTCATTTTACAGTCTGTGGCATTGGATCCAGATGGCCTCCTTCATCTTTCTCTAGTGTCCAGTGACTCCTGCTAAATGGCTTTGAGCCCTGTGTTTTGATTGAGGAGGCCATTTGCATTTGACGCAACAGATGATCCTTGAACAATGACAAGGGTTATGATCTCCCACCATATATGTCCAGAGGATATGGGAATCTTTCTGTCAGACACACGTCTACCAATGTCGAGAGGTCATATTCATCAACTCAACTCATAAAGTCAAACATTTTCCAGGTAGTTACCCTCATGCCGCCAACAGAAATGTAAAGCGGCACAGATTTTGTTTAGTTTTTGGGATGCTATGTCATGTTCTATTACAGCACATCATGACAGGCAAATTCAGTGGGAAACCTATTCACAAAAGTAACAGAAGGATCACTCTGTGATCAACAGCATATCCAGGCAACATAACAATAACAACAACGGTGGAGTTTATTTCTGGGTTTTTTTATTCATTATTCACACTGCAGTGGTATTGTTGATATGATACTGAATATTATACCGGTGATTGATTCCCCCCATAGCTCTTCTACCTGGTAAATGTGTTGTCCCATGAGAGTTTCTCTTTGAAAGTCTTTGAAATGAGATGCCCACTGTTGGCCTGTCCAGAAATGCAGACTTCAGAGGATCTGGCCCCTCCGTTGGGAGACAGCTAGTGGCTGCTACACTGTATGACTGCTACATCTCTCCATAAACTGTATGTGGCCCCAGGCAAAGAAAACACTCTGGTCCCGGCTGTGATGTGCTCCAGCTTTGTTTCCAAGCAACCTTCCAGCTGAAAGCTTGGAGGAAATGAAGGAGGAGAGTTGTTGGAGAATCTCGATGGGGTGGGTGAAGGGAGGGATGGGTGTCTGTTGTAGAAGTGGCTCCACTTGCTTTAGAGACAGTTGAGCAGTGCTGAACTGTGGCTAAATATCTAGTTGTTTAGCTACCCAGCCATGATGGAAGACCCAATATTGGGAAATATATTTACCAGGAAGCCAGATAACCTAATTTACACTCAATGATTTGCTGGCTGTATGTTTTTTTATCATATTGCTGTATATTCCAAGTATTTCAGCAGCTTAGAGCGTCTCCAAGAATAGAGACGTACCTCCGAGTCTTGCCATCGTAATTCATTACACGAAGCGAGTATTCTTGACTAAACTTTGTTCCATTATAACTAAATACTGACCTGTCGCTCTATGCCTGCCACTCTTCTTCTCACACTCCCTTGATCTGACAGCCATCAGATTCCCACACACAAATACATGTGGGCTAACCAGTCTGACATTATGAATTACCTCTCAGAGATCCAAAAAATGGCTTGCTGACAAGATTCAACGGAGAAGGCAGGAGTACGACACCTGGGAATAAGAATATAAAGAGTGCGAAGTTCGGATATCAACTGAAAGTGGAAAACATGTTTGGCCTGTCATCAATCAATCGCAACACTCACTGTGGATAGTGTTTCCTCGGTCTCTTCTGTGTTTCTGTCAGTCTTCACATAAGACAACAGGTGACGGCTGCCTTTAATCTAATCCACTCCACCTGCCCTCGAAGCATATATCCACGTTTTCCATATCTCCTTTTATCCCATAATGGCACACTACTCGTGTTGGATCAGGCAGGGAAACTAAATCAGCCCTCTCACTCCATTGAATTATTACTCGAATCATGTGGTTTGAGTGACTGCCTGGGGAGGCAAGTGGAGCCAACCTGCCCCCTCAAGAGTGCTTTTGCACATATGTCGACGATCAAAGAGGCGTAAGTGTGCATAAAATCTGATCTACACTCAGTCGTCTGATGGATAGTGTAAAGAAAGAGAGCCCCCATTCAAGTAGCGTTTCATTTTACGTTCTTAACTGGTTAACGCTTGTCAGTAGGACCCCTTATGTATAACGTAGAAGTGGGGGACTTAAGCCATCTTGAGAATATTTTCTTAAGTAATATGTAAATTATCATCCATCCATGCAAAAAGATGAGAAAGCACAGTGTTCTGTGACCTTTCAGACCAGAATCTTTCTCTTCTTGCAAAGGCATACCTGCCAACACTCCAGGAGTCTCCCCATTGTTAACCCTTTCACCTGCTGTGCTCCCGGTTAGTAATATCTCACATCAATCTTAGTTGTACAATTTAAACGGGAGTGTTTCAGCTTCCTGTCGGATATGAAAGGGTACCTGGCAACCCAACCAAACCCAAATGACCCTGCTAAACAGGTGACACTTAACATTTGCCGCTGAAAATGGATTAAATACTCACCGATACCCCAGAAAATCTAGCTCTTTCCCACAGTCTATTGTTGGCAGGTATACGAAGGTCATTTTTGGACCTTTTGGTCTGTTGTTGACTTCTCATCAATGTGGATCATTTGAAGCATCAGCTCACAGTTTAAAGAGACGTTCAGTAGACGGAAATCTGCCAGACAACAACTTCACACATTTTTCTCCTCATATTCACCATCATTTCTTTGTGTTATTTATGTCCATTCGTATCCAACTCCAAGTGTGAAGCAATTAGTTGAGAGACACTAAATTAATCAGCAAAAATGTGGATAATTGCTTAACAGATTGGGTCATTTTAAAGCAAATTTCAGCAAAAATGCATTAAGCATTTTAATTTGATTTGAATTGCTTAATTGATTAAGCAATTCAAATAATCTGCAGACTAATCACTAGTAAGGGTAGTAATTCAGTTGCAGCCTTTAAGTTATTAACTCAACATGTATCCTTACCAATAGCATGTAATGCAATAAGAACAACACATAGTTGAATAGTCGCATCGGTGATAATAGCGGCGGTTGATTCAGCACATTTTTCAACAGGTTTATCTGTACAACTCTATAAAGTTACAGCTCCAGAATTGGCTAGCAAGGTTTTTGTATGCTGCTTTTAGAGTTCACCCAGGGCAATGTCAATAGTACTTGTTTCATTTCTCTGCTGTGAAATTAGGCCAGTGAAACATTGGGACAGGCACTTACCACTAATTACATTTTACTGTCAGATGTGCCCAGGTTCACCTCCAGTCCTCCCACAGCGACACGCAACCTTCCTTCATCCGAATCAACACGTGGTTTCTCCGGTGTTTGTATGTGCACAAACGTGAGCCAATTAAGGTTTGGTGCAGCAGCATTTAAATGCTTTCAGTTGCACGTGTGTGATCTTTATAGTAATAAGGACTTTGCATCGCACTCCATCAGTAGTACTTGTTTCCACCCTTAAATGCTGTCAGTACTCATTTTCTGTTCTGATTTAGTCCAGATTAACATCACAGCAAATCATTTAACACACTGATTGACTTTGTGCCTCTAATGTTCTGGCTGACTTAGGAGAAAAAGGCGAATGAGAGACAAGGATCTGAACTGGACTATCTGTATTACTTCCATCTCCAAAAAGTCATTATGGTCGGCCCCCGCCCTCTGCTCTCTGGGCCGCTGTGGTCTGCAGAGAGGAAAATTACATCAGAGGGGAAAGGATTTCAATTGTCTTCTCGAGGCTGAGGAGTGTGGAAGCCTGCAGGGCTCGGGGGACCTGTAGTGTTTTTTTTAAATCAGTTCAGTGATGGGATTGTCTCGGGGGACTGTGGGTTGGTCTGGACCAAGGTTGTTATACTCTACTTAAACTAAACTGAAAACTAAAACTAGGTGTAGAAACATTCTTTTAAGTTAACTGAGATGAAAAAAATAAAAAATAGAATAAAACTACACTAATTGTAAACTTAAAGATACACAGGATATTTAGTGTTAGTTTATTTGGTCATTTCTTTTTCCTTTTTTACGAAGGTTTTGGTGCTCATGTTTATTGGGACAAGGATGTCTACATGACTGTGAGTTAATTGAGTCCTAAGTCTTCCTTCTGACATATATTATAATAAAAGGAAACTGAATTCAAAGTAATCATAAAATAACTATATCACAGCCAGAAAGGGACATTTTTTGATGTTTTATGTTCCATGTTTGTGAGCGTTTGCATTGTGAATAAATGAATCCACAGTGACACAGGGATCTGCTTAGTGTTTACCTACCTAATCTCACTGTTTTATACGACAAAGGACACAAATTATTGTTTTTTTCTGATGTCATGGTGTGCAGTTTCCTCATGGTCATTCATTCAAAGTTCCATGTCCATCACTGCAACGGACCAATAAGTGAGTCCCTATAGGGAGAAGGCTGTTGTGGACTTTCACAAAGGAGACTACATGTCCTGTGTCCAACTCATTGTTATATTATTGACTAATTATTTTTTAACTTAGTTGAACTTTTTTCTTCAAATGTCCCTCTTCTGTGTTGCAGTTTGGAAAGGTTTAGGAAATTATGGTTTGGGCTGAAAATAGACCCTTTCATAACATTAACCAAGTGTATAAGGGTTCATTTCTCCCATGTGTGTATTGGTCCAGTCTTTTTTCAAAGTTGCTAAGCTATGACATTTCCAAAAACGTGATTGTTCAGCTGTAAAGAAAGTCCTAGAGCAACATTAACAATGATGTTTCAGGAACAACACCAACACGGGGATGTCAGATTGTGCCAATTTATCATTCCATGTGTCCGCATTTCCACGTTGTGTTGACATCACGACCCTGGTGTGTAAAGGTCTTATTACTGAAAATCTAAATCTAAAATGAGCAAACAAGCCTTCCCACTCTGTAAAATATATATACGAAAACTATTGCCTGGACCCTCTCCTCTGTCAGGAAGCATGAGCTGGGTCCTGATTGGTTGATACAGTGACAGTCTGCTGCTGCCTTGAGCATTACAAACCCCTGATATACCTATCAATTACGTCACCCCAGCAAATAATAAGAGTGTGACAATATCAAATTATCTCGCATTTTGTGCCCAACTCCTGGGCGGCTGCAAAGACAGCAAAGGATGGGAGCTGAGAGCGTGTTGCTACGGCAACCGGGAACAGTTCTGAGGCTTCCTCTAACAAGTTTCCTGGGAATGCAGTCCTGGCTGTTACATAAGATGTGACTTACTCTCTTTCTGTCTCACACACACACACAGTCGCAGGGCTTTTCCTGTGGCAGAATTTCACATTCAGCATGATTTATTCATAGCTGGATAGCTGCGCTGGATTTATGATTCCACCATGTAAATGCAAGCCCATGCAATCTACCACACTTGGCAAGAGTTTGCACGGGGGGCATTGTCGGACTCCAAGTCAATTTCTGTGGCTGCTGCAAATGAAAAGTGGGCTTTGAAAAGATTTAGATTGAGGAGATCGTTGCTTGAATAAGAAACGATACAAAGATAGCGAGACAATTTGGCACTGTCGCCCGCTGTTGCGATGTTGCGCGGGATGAAATAACCACAGTCGAGTCTAAAACTGGGCGGTGCATTTTTCAATGAGCGTTTGTAATCTCCCTTTTGTGTTTCATTCCAAAATACAAAAGGAGGAACCGGGAAGTTTGGCAGCACAAAAGCCTCAAGGATCGTCATTTTCCCGAGGAACGCTGATCCTGACACTTTTGTTACATTTTCCCTCCGTCACCTAGCGTTCCGTCCCCACTTTGACTGGCAGAGGGAGAGGGGAGCCGAGGAGGAGCGCTGAGCGTGGCACAGATAACACACTTCATCATTAGCGAGGCTCATGATAAGTATTCAGACATTCAGCAGCTTCTCCTTATCTGGCCTCCATAATCTCTCTGCAGCTAAATACTATGGCTGCCTTCAGCTCGCCACTCCGTAGGTGAAATTGGGTGTTAGAGAGGAGAAATTGCCATTTTACGTGTGTTGGGACAGCCTGCCAATAGCCTAATCATTTTTGAAGAGATTAGTGCTGAGGCTGATAGACTTTGTGTGCACAGCTCTCCGGGGAGGGGTTGCAGGAATATGCATATTTGCTGTTGCAGTTTCTGTTCACGCTGTACCCCGGATCATTTCACAGTCTCCTGTACCTGCCGTCTCCCCAGACTCTCCCGGAACACGCAGCCACACACAAGCTGTCTTCCCCTCATCATTACTGTTGTTTACAGAAGCTCGGCAGACAATAGCCACTTACCTCCGCCAGCTTCTCCTTGCTCTTATCCCTCCGTGCTCACTGGAAAACCTCTGCCCTGCTGGGAGAAAGATAGCGGGGTGTAGGCTTTGATTGTTGGGGGGGGGGGGTTCTCTCACCGCCATCGCTCACATTCAGACAGCACTCAGGTGTGTAAGCGTAACCAGCTTAGTGTGGGCTGCTAGAGGCTACGGTGCACCAGGCGAAGCATTTGGTTAAACGTAAGCATGTGCATCCCTGCATGTTTGGGTTTCGGTGATTCTGAAGTGATTTCCTCCCGGGAACGTATCCATCTTCCAATCACCGCAGGTCACGTTTGATTGTGATCACAGAACTGGAGATAATTATCATAGAATTGTGTATTTTCATTTTTTGTTCATCATATTGGTTAGATTTTCTGGTTGCATTTGTATCCCTGTAACAAGTATCTATGAAAAAACAACACAATGCCAACCATACAGAATTATTTGTTCGCCTAACCTCCATATCCAAGTGTTTTAATCACATATGTCTTGCTCTATATCTCACCCATCGACTGTATAAGGCCCAATGATGGCAAAAAAGGATGACGCAAAAAAAAATGCAGACGACTCATCCATCTTGGGTTTCTTGGGGTCGGACCTCCACACATGACACATATTCAGCACTTATGACTACTTTTAATTCCAGTTAACCTGTTAAGCCCAAGCAGAGCCCAATTAAGCTATTTTTGAGCACCTATGGTAACAATTTTTTTGGCCAAAATGTGCCAAAATTTGAGATTCCACCTGAGTACTCTGTACTAAAACCTCTTTTTTTTTTTTACTGTATTTGCATAAAGTTGGCAGATTTAATATTTAAATGTCTTTGCTATGGTTTGCTAGAGATTTGGAGCTGCAGCTGCATCATTCCTCAGTGATATTCATTCTAAGATTTCATTTATGCTGTGTGCCAACTTAATTTACTCTGACCCAGTGACATATATACATGTACTTACAAATCTGATCAAATATTTCAAGTGCTCCCTTCATTATGATACCTTAATTATTCAAATAGACCTGGTGGTTGCAGAGATGCACTCTGTTAATTATCGAGCTGAGGCACAAAATAAAGGCTAGTTCTTGAAGGTTAATAGCCATTACAAGTTCCTCCCTAGCTGCATGTTTTTACAGGAAACACATTACAATGACAAAGCAAGTTGCACTCCTCTGGCCATTTCATTAGAACATTTGATTGCTTTTGAAAATCTTTTTTGAAACAAACTCTCTGATCCACCCTTTGCGGAGGCCTGCCACTTGTTCGATCACCTGCATAGTTGTCATGTACATGTTGTACATGTTTTTCACCTTACAATTTTCACAATTACTCTAAAAACGCTCTTGTCTCACTGCTGAGCTTTTTTTTCTGGCATTAAAAGCGACTGCAAGAAGTTGCTGCTATGGCAGCTTTGTAGTTGCATCTGCAAGATTTGCTGAAGATGTCCGTATAATTGCCTTAGCATGGACACAAAAGGGCTGCAACTATTATTATTTTGACAATCAATTAATTATGTCAGTCATCTCTCAAGCACAAATGTCAAACATTTGCTGGTTCCAGTTTTTTCACTATAACGAATGTTTGGATTTTTGGTTGTTGGGTTTTGGACTGTTGGTTGGACAAAAGAAGCAAATTCAAAATGTCACTTTGGGCTCTGGGAATTTTTCCCAGGATATGATGATTTTGGTCACAATTCCCAGTAAATACCCAGGTATTTACTATCTCTATTTAGTTTCGCATTTCCCCCTATGAGACCCTTGCGCATGTCATTGGAGATGAACACACTTCTCGAAAAGCAGCAACTTGTCTGTGACTGACGTCTCTCCTTATGTAATGAGACGTTTAGTCAGATGTTTTCAAATAAAAAAGCAACATGAAGTACTGTCACAGTGACTGAGCAGATCCGGCTGTCAGCTGTGATAAACAGTGATTGTTTTTATTGTGTAATATGTCATTCTTTCAACACTGGTCACAAAGTCCCTGTTAGACTCCAATGCAGCATGTCACTTGGGATTATATGAAAGTAAGTGTGTGGGTTCCTGTTTTCTTTTTGTTTTGTTTCCTGATTAAATCATGGTTATGGTATTGATTCAGTTCTCTTCTCTAAATCATGAATTTCCATTTTGATTTATGGCCGGTTGTAAATGCCAGTCCGCCACCATTGTGCATTGCTTTTTTTATTTGGTGTCACACTCGGCCAAAGACAGATGGTCTATGAGGAAAAACCTCTGGGACAAGTGATTTCCTCAAAATTGCCACAGCAGTTTGAATCAGCTCCGTACTCCACTTGTAATGTACAGTATGTGTGAATCATCCTGCACTGTCACTTGGATGGACAAGTGAGTAGGATATCTGCCAGAGCCTTAAGCCGGCGTCTTATTTTTGATCGGAGCTGCTACGCTGGATATCATAAGGCTTGCAAAGCTGACAGATTTGCCACTTTGCCTCCTTTGTCCACCGCCTCCTCCACTAATCTAATAGCTCAGACCATTGCTGATTTGCCCTGAGGGCGTAGGACACAATTCCCTCTCTTTGATTTTTTCAAGAAAGGACAGAATTCTTGGAAGACTGCATTTAACCTTTGGGAGATGGATAAGAAAGCTGCTGTATCGATTTGTTTTGCCCAGAAAATAAGGGGTGTGACTGTCTTTCCCCTGGCCAATTGGAAGAGGTGCTGCTGGAATAGCTTGACAGAGCTGTTTTTGGAAACACTTGCTAACCTAGTTTTGTTTCTGCTGCTACATGCCACACAAAAGATCTCTTTACTGTCTTTGACGTTTGTTGCATATGGAATTTCTGATTGAAGGTAAAAACATGTAGGATGTTAAAGGGACATATTATGCAAATTTCCAGGTTCAGAATTGTATTTTGTGTTACTATAAGAATAGGATTACATGATTTCATGCTCAAAAAACGCATCAGTTTTCGCTGCAGCACTGAGTTACCCCTCTTTCTGAAATGCTCAGTTTTAGGCCGCTCTTCTGAAGCCCAGCCTGCTCTGATTGGTCAGCTCACATACGCCTGACTCAGCACCGCTAACAACAACACCAAAGAAACTCTGCTTTAGTAATAATTTTGTGCCAAACGATGCACGAGTTGTGCACAAGCAGTGGGCTGTCACGAAGTCAGGAAATTACTAAAGAGGTGTTTCAGGAGAAGTGTTTTCTGTGGGAGAGAGAAGCTCCCGTCAGTGCAGACTTTGGCCTTTTTAACTTTTGCGACCTTTAACATGCACAAGAGCATATATAAAACACTGTAGGAAAAGAAGAAAAAAATGAAAACGGTCTCCTTTAAAAAACAAAACTTTTGATGAATACTACTGCTACTTTAACTACTGCATACGAGTAATTAATACACTGTGTGAAAGTGCTTGGATAAAGAACTGTTAAAGGGTCACGACTGTGTACCAGTTTAAAAAACTAGTTTATTCCCTGGTTGACTGACAATAAGTTACGTAAATCATCTTCTTTACCGTTATATGCATTTTTCCATATTTAAAGGTGCAGTGTGTTGGATTTAGTTGTATCTTGCGGTGAGGTTGCAGATTGCAACTTATAGAGCACTCCTTGTCTGACCCTTCCCTAAGGAAGCTGCTAAAAATGTTCCAAAATAGATATAAAAAGCTTCTTAGGATGTAACAAAAACACAATGTGTCTTAGTTTCGGGTGGTTGTACACTAATGAAAACATTGAAATTATTATATTTCAATTATATTCCATTTGTGCCCCTAAATCCTACACATTGGACCTTTAGCAGCAGACCAGCTGGATGGTTAAGCAGCCAAATGAAAGCAGTGAAGCAGCTTGGACTCTTTGATGCCAAACAACTTTGAGATGACACGAAACATTAAAGACTCTCATCAAGAGTCTCTCGCGCGTTGCCTCAAACACTGGGACTCGTCCTCGCAGTCGCCTTTATCTTAATCCTGTCTTAAATAGCGCCGCGGCTAGCCGCCATGCTAACCGCTGCCAAGTCTGAAGGTCGCACGCCTTTGATCTCTCAGTCTGGTCCAGCGCTTTATTATCTTTTAACTTTGTTTTCAACTCCAGTTAGGGTCTGAGCCAGAGGGAAGAGTGGGAGCTGTCACTGATACTCAGCGCAGATATAATGCTATTTAAATGCTAATGTGTTAAGAGGAGCAAAACGACCTTTACTCACAAAACAGAAGCCCTTAATAAATGAGCCTCTTCCTCTGACTGTGCTCCTCTTCCCCCCGCACCTTGTGTCAGGCTCGAGGTGTGTTTATCACCGTCGAGCTCAAAGGGCTCTGACAACATTATAGAGCTGGATATTGTTCGAGGCGTTTAGTCGGACATGAGGGGATGATTACAGAACGTCCCAAGTGTCGAGCTTTTCCGGTTATCATGAAGGGACTTTTGTTGTGTGTCGACTGAATTGGGTCAGCCTTCACATAAAGAAGAAAATCTGCAATGTGATAACATCAGTCAGTATTGCAGTGACACTATGACTTTAAAGGGACATTATGGATTTTTTTTTTGTTTTACCTTAAAATAACCGCTTCAAGATCATTTCGATGGTACAGCATCTTTTAGTAGGATCAGAGGTGTCTCTATCGCAGCCACTCTGCCCGCCCATCAGTTGTTTCTGTACTATGTAACTTCAGTGAGAGGGTAGGATCACGGCGCCATCCATGTTTACCTCAAGATTTATTTTTTACAAGAATAACATTGACATATTAAGACATAATGAGTGCTTGCAGACCTGGGATTTGTATGTACCATCGTGGTGTTGCACTCAGAAACTGTTGCGGGGGGGCAAATCACACAAAATACCAATGTCTATATAACGTTGCTTTAGATTCAGCCTAGGTACAAAATTAAGGGGATATTTCTATGATTTTAACATCTGATTATTCAAAATTGAGTAATGAAAGAACAAGAAAGTGATGCAGATATAGGCCTATGTATTTCAACAAAGGAAAATAAGGAAAAAACAGAAATGTTCTAATTTCAAAGAATCTCTGTGGCCAATCGAGTATACATTTTTAGTTTACAAGGTGCACTTCAACGCACCATTTCATTTCAAGCATGATTAGTATTTAACGCCTGGATGTAACTCCAGTTCTGTGTGAGTGAAAGTGTCTATATATATACGGCACTCAGATCCATTGGCGTGTTTAAAATGATTATTCTTGTGCATCACCTTTAAGGCAGCCTTCTGCTAAGTGTTTTATTACACATGCTCACATGGCAATGGCGATTAATTGCGATTTTTCGGTCAGCGCTTTAAAGGAGCGCCACTGTCTTTTTCTTTTTTTAGAAACACTCAGTGTTCTTATTCTTTCCTTATCATCCCCCCATTAATGTTTCAAGGCATGATTGCCTGACAGTCAAAAGGAAAATCCTGTCTTCCTGCTGTGTGCTGTGCTGAAATTTAATTGCCATCCAGTTTCTGAAATCACCCTCAATCCTAGCAGTCCATCTGAACAGTTGGCACCCTTGCCAGGAAGCTGATAATGTGATGGCAGGTGCTGGTATCAGTGTAAAAACAACAAGCCCTCTCCCTGTCACAGATACTTGTCTCCCTGTTTGCAGAGCACTTGCCAGAAGGATGCACACTCACCGAGAGAGCAGCTTCCCCTCAATCCGCCTTGTGTTAATATTAAACAACCTTCAAAGCGTTTTGCAGGACTTTTTGAATCATACGTCTGCTTTAGCAAAACTTTAAGTTCTGTATCAGCAGAGGACGAGGTGAAAAGAGATGGAGGGCGGATGAGTCTGTCATCTGTCGTATAATCCCAGGAAATGCCGTAACTCTGCCGGTAGATAATTTATTCAGTGCAGCTCGCTGAGATACCTCAAGGAATAGTCAGCCGTCAGAGAAAGGCCTTGGAGTAAAGGCACTGACATAACTTCAGACAGAAATGTAGCATCACATCAATCAATAATGCACCGTCATCCTTCTGCTGAAAATACAGGCAGGCAGTGAACCAGACTGACTCAGACCGAGCAGCTTCTCCCAATTTAGCTTGTTGATTTGTATTCTTAAGTAATATTTTTGATTATCTCTGTTGAAAAAATCGTTCCTCCTGAGGGAAAGTGTCTCACCCTCTTTTTTTTTCCTTTCGTGCATGCCTTGAGTAACCTGAATTAATTTTAACATCAGGCTGCCAACTAGACACCCTCACGTAATACTGGTAAACAAGGAGAATTTGTTTTCTCGGCGACAGATGGAGGATGACATTAACAGAATGGCGAGGCTGCACCTCTGGGCTCGAGATCTTAGACCTCATTAAAATTAAGTTTGAATGCAATGAATTTCATCCAGTGAAAGATGAAAAGGAAACATCCACCTTAGCCCACAATTCACTCACAGCAGAGTGAGTCATTCTTATGATCTTCGAAGAGGGTTCTCAGTGATATTGACAAAATAATCAAGAGGAAAATCCTCAATGTATCCAGTGACAAACATGTTCTGGGGACAGTGACAGGACCCAGAGGAGTTCCAAAGAGTACACTGTGCGGTGGGTTACTTGTATACTAAAGTGGAGCAGATACAGTTTTATTAGAATGTAAAGGCATCCAATAAATCTTTTTGAGCTGTCATAAAAATGACTTTAAAATGTATAAACTGAATAGTTGCTGGGTAGGTACCGAAAGGACTGAGAGAAACAATGTAGAGTGTGACATGATATAAATTAGATATTTTCAAATATGTGTGGTTGTATTCAGCACTTGTCTTCCATTAATTTTAGAAATGAGAAATTTTAGATATCATTACAAATACCAGAGCTCTGAAGGATTGCATCCACAGAAAGAAAGATGTTTTCCTTTCATTTATTTTGACTTAAGGCCAAAATCATTAACATTCCACACATTGTGGACTCTGTCAAAATGTAAATTGAAATGGAGACATGTTTTCACATGTATTTAAATATCTTTCATGGCACAATTCTTAAATGGGAAATCAAACAATTTACATTGTAGTGCGGGTGACAGGGTAAGGGTAAGAGTTGGGGTTAGGTGGGTTTACAGGTGTTGGCGAGTACTACCGCTTATATAAAAAATATTGTATAATACTTTTTGTGGCTCCAGTGACATCACGTGGGACTTCGCGTGAGGGGTGTGGCATTGTGGGTAACATAGATGTATATAGAGTGCATAGAATAAAGAAGATAGATTCATGGGTCTACAACATTTATTTTGATACCTTTTGAAAAGAAAAAAAAATTCCAATGTTTCCATAGTGTGCCATGATACGATGATGGGAGAAAATATTTTAAACGATGGAGTTGTTCAGTGCAAATAGAAATGTCTGGAAAAGACAGATGTGTGTGTGTGTGTGTGTGTTTCCTACTTCACAGGACAGTGCACAGATAGGTTTGAAATATGACCTGGATGAGATTTTCGACTACCATATGCAGCTTTTCATTGAGGACCAAAAGAGAAAAAACAGAGGGGAGGCAAAACGGATTGTCATTTCATGACTAAACAGATAATTGGAAATGTTTATGATCTTTAAGATTCTCCAATTTTGCCCTTTTTTGTTTTATTATTATTTGATGGCCTTCAGATTGTTTTGGGGATCTAATTCCATACTTTCACTGTCTACGAAATAAAGCCACATTAAGGCGGAGGATCAAGTTTATTATTTACGTGTCATTCATAAAATAACCCGTGGAATGTTAACCTCCACCGTCCTGACACGATTCAAAGGGAAAACATGGTAATTACAGTGACCGCAGACGGTGGTGAGGCATAAAGATAAAGTAAACCTATCCTCCCCTGATTAAGTTAAATACATTGGAGTAGAGTGCTGGGACGTCTGCCCTTGGTGACCGATCACACAGAATTGGGTTTTAATCTAAGACTACATGGCCAACAGAAAGAAATGGAGGGAGGGTGCATTTGGTGATCGTCTCCCAAGGACGCCTATCTGGCCGTACGCCTCACAGCACTCTCCTCTGGGCTTTGACGAATGATACCAGCACCACGGAGTGATAGGCTATTATTTCACTTTGCATCGGATAAATGGCAGCGGGGGCTCCTACCTGTCGCCTGCCTTTCTCTTTCTTTCATTCTCTCTTTTTTCCTCGTCACTCTTAGCAGCCTGCCATCCCAGACCTGAATAGAAAGACTGATATTTTGTCTGGACAATCTGTTGATTTCACTTTCACATATCAGGTGTGCCTTTTGAGTTTTTTGTGTCGTTTGAATGGATGTGGGAAGTGAGAAATCTGTTTGTGGCCGGCATGTTATTTGGTGCAAGGCTTTTTACCCCTCATCGTCACATCTGAAAACCATTTCTTGTTCTGGGAAAACGTTTTTTGATATAACTTTCTCTCTCTCTTTCAGACCAGCAGTATTCATGGTCGCCCTCGCAGTACTTCGATGAGGAAAGCTACTCCCCTCCACCCAGGAACATGAAGGGTCTCTCCGGCGGCCGCCCTGCCCAGCTCCAGCTCACCTCCCCCACCTCAGCCCACACCTGCGGCCTCGCTGAATGCGACCATTCCCTGGACCATCACCTCCACCATGGCAACTCACGGCCCCCCTCCTACCTCCTCAGCCCCACTGAGAGCTGCCCCCTTGAGAGTCACCATCGCTGTTCCCCGCGGAGCTCCATCCACTCTGAGTGCATGGTGATGCCGGTGTCCATGTCAGCCACCGACCACTCCATCTCTAGTAGCACTTTCCCCCGCATGCACTACGGAAGCGCTTCACGGGACAGCAGTGGCAACACTCCTGGTTGCAGGGAATCCCGAGACGACGGTGGCTCATCCTCGCATGGTGGCAGCGGCAAAATGAACCGAATCCCAGCAAATCTCCTGGACCAATTTGAGAAGCAGATGCCATTACACCGTGATGGCTTCCACACGCTGCAATACCAACGCACCTCCACCACAACCACGACTACAGAGCAGCGCAATGAAAGCCCCGGGCGAATACGCCACTTAGTCCACTCTGTACAGAAGCTCTTCACAAAGTCGCACTCTCTAGAAGGTTCCTCCAAGATGAACGGTACCAAAAGCGACTCGCACCGGGACAGCTCACACCACCACCATCACCACCATCAAGGCCACCACAAACACAGCAAACGCAGCAAGAGCAAAGAACGGAAATCCGACGGAAGCGGCAAGCAGCGCTCAGGAGGTTGGTGGAGTTCAGATGACAACCTGGATAGTGACAGCACGTACAGAACACCCAGCGTCATGTCGCGGCATCCTGTGGACCACATCAGCCACTGCTACCCTGAGGCAATGCACGGCCACCTGGCTGGAGACCTGTCCCTAAAGACCTCCAAGAGTAACAACGATGTTAAGTGCTCAGCCTGTGAGAGCATAAGCATGGCACCTGAGGGAAAGTTCATGAAGAGGAGCTCCTGGTCAACGCTAACTGTCAGCCAAGCCAAGGAGGCCTACAGGAAGTCCTCACTCAACCTGGAGAAGCCCATGACGCCCACCGACCTCAAGCCCAACATCAGGCCCTGTCACTATCTACAGGTGAGTTTGTCTTATATTGTACTATAGACTGTGATGCAGATTGAGGGTATAAACCAGCAACTGAGTGACATTCTCTTCCCTTCTGCTATCTAAGTAATGGTGTTAATACCCTTCCCTATGTGAAACAGCAACCTCTGGGCTAGCTGAAAATGCCGAGTCAGCCACACCCTAGCCTGGTTGTTAATAACATGAATGTAGACAAGCTAGCAGTTGCTACCTTTTCTTACCCCGCCACTGTTTTGCAGGGGCACCGTCACTGCTTCTTGGGTTTTGTGGCACCCAGGCAATTGTGATCCATATAAAGAAATGCACATGAGCCAGGGCGTCCTTTCTCCTTAAGCAGAATGATAATGGGTGGAACCAGACCTTTATCCAGCACTGGCATAGCGCTATTAAGTGACTACTATGTGTCAATAAGGTTGTGTGTCTTGAGCAGTGGTACCCATGGGTGCACAATTTCTCTAGTCAAATACTATAGCGACTAATGTCTCTGGTCATTAAAACCTGCATGTACATTACTTTCCCAGATAGCAAAATTGTTAACCATACACGTTCATCCGGCCCACATAGCGTGTGGAATGATGACACTTGGGCAGTCAGCTCCTATTGTGGGCCAGATGAGTGTGTCAGGTATACTTGTGCTCTCTGAGTTGGATGAATTTTGATTGTAGAAATTTGTAGACAAAGAAGCAATTTTAGATCATTTTAGTCAGAGCTCTTGATAAAAGGAATAACCATTTGGAACAATTAAGGCCATGAATTGGCCATAAATTGGCTACAGGCCAATTTAATCCTAATTCCCCAGTTGGAGGAGAAATTTGGTCTGCGACCTTAGTCGGTATCACTGTTTGTCCCAGATACTATGGTAATGTGAGGGAGATAGATAGGGATATAGATCTTTAACCTTCTGAACACAAGTTTATAGATGTACTTGAAAGTCATATGTCTACATTTGAATGTGAGAATAAAAGGCATTTATTTTGAGTTTTGGGGGGTGAGAACGGAGCCAGTTGCCCATCTAGAGGTCCTACAGTTCAAGAATGTAGGTTGAAAGAAAGCTATATTGTGCCCATTTAAGTCTATGAATATCATTAATAGATGACAGGTATTTGGAACGTTGTGTTAAAAAAAGAAGATTGTGGTTTGGGTGAAGCCACATGATAGCGACAAGCAATTGAAGCGATGATAAAACACACATATTTTGGCGCTCAGTCACTACAGTTGTGAAGGAGAACTTGAGGCAACCTTCGCAGCGCAGACAAAAAACATCAGTTCCAAAACTGAGGCCTGTATTGTACATCACAAAGCTCTCTATTTCTGAAGGCATTGGCGGTGAATAGACAAGGATGAAAAGTTGCACATCTCAGCTGGATTTCTGATTGATCTAAAAGACAGTGTTTTGTTGGTCGGTGCCCTGGATATTACAATGTGAACATGTCCGATGGCTCAGCATGCGGCGGCAGCACAAGGGACGGGCACAGCAGGACAAATCAATTAACTCCATAAATGATCTGTGCCAGAGGGGAAGAGATGGCAATATGAGAATAAAAGACCAGAGATGAATGTTGATTTTTACTGTGTTGTTAGCTTCAGTTCTACATAGCTTTCAGACCTGGGAAAAGGTTAGCATTTAGCTCAGGCCTATGATTGGCTCAGCGGGACGCCCAGTAGCATCGCTGGGATCAATTCGAAATGAGTCAGCACTTTACACAGAAGTGTCTCATGAGTTTTATATGCACGCTGAGGGCTATATGGAAGAGAAAAATGAAAAGAGGGCATGCTTATAAATCCTAAATTGCAAAATCAGGGAAAAATAGATTCTGTAAAGATGCTGCTCAGTATACAACAATGTGATATCTGATAGCATCATGTAAGTACGGCCTGCGGGCGAAATAAAGTGAGCACTTCAGCATATTGGGAGAGAAGACTTAAAAAACTCTGTGCTCTTAGCAGAGAGTGTGTTGCAGGATTAGGGACTGCTGTGAATGGAAAGCCAATACATTACTCAAATCAGCCAGCAGAGCCAAAGAAACCACTCAATCTAAGCTTACGTCAACAGAAAATGTTTCGGAGGGCTAATTTTGACTTGCGTATTTTTAAATATAACTGATGATCAGTCTGAACTGGACAGACGGTGCACTCATCCACTCAAATGTTTTCACAATCCCAGTAAGTGCAGTAATCTCTCAATGAGAGAGTCGCAGTGTTTAGTGTGCCCGACCACGACCCCTTCCTCTCTTCTGTTTGGTCATTCAGCTGAGGTAGTGTCCGAGTCGTGGCACCATAAACACTTCTAAAAATATCCTCCCCTCCTCCTTCCTGCCGCAGGGCTATATTTAGCCCGGAGTTATCAATCCAATCCGCGCGGGGTGACACATCTTCCCTCCCCGGGGGGGGGGGGAATCAATGCCCTCTCCGAGAGCTGGAAGATGCTTTGAAGGAGAGAGAGGAGAGAAAGTTGAAGATGCATACCACCGCGGTCAGTGCCTCTGTGGATGCATCAAGATACTCAAGGCAGCAGAGGGGAGGAAACATCAAAAGAGATGGCTGCTTTTGCTCCCCATGGCTAACGCTGTTGCTCCATCACCAGGAGCAGTCAGGCAAAGAGATGGAGCCAATAGTCAGGGATGATACTCACACCAAGGGGTCACGTTGAGGGGTTTTCACTTCCTGCTGCTGAATTGGGATTACCCACAACTGTCTGTGCTGCTGCAACATAAAACTGTTTCCTGGGAGCGTGTGTGTGCGCTGACTGTCTGTCCATGTATGAGTAAGAGTGTGTTATGATGTGTGGGTTTTTTTTTCTGTTTATGGCACACCAGATGGTTTGATGGTGTGCTAGTCACCTTGTTTGCGTCCTTGGTCATCGACAGTTGGAATGAGAAAACTTCTGAAGTGTTGTGCAAATATGAGACGGCAAGCGGAAAGATACGCAGGAATGTCCTACTGACGTAATCGAATGCTAATCTGTGTGCATGTCGCAGGTGTGTGTGACTCTTTAGAGTGGGTTAGCTCATGTTCATGTATGAGAGATCGATTAACCGGACATCGGGTAAGACAGAGACGGATTACTATTGGCTGCTCTTTCCCTGAAATGACAGATGTTGGGGAATCAGACGTGGCATCAGCTATCGCTCTCTGTCTCTGGCTAAGTCATTTCACAAATTAGCCCCAATTAGCCCCCCCCAAGCCACACACACACACATACACAGTGTGTTTTCATGAGTTTGACTGTGACTTAAATATTAATGAAAGGAGGTGATGGTGGCAAAACATCCGTCTCTGTTGGTGACAGGCTCACCTGGACGCATTTTGCGCACACACAGAAGGTGTTTGGGGTACCGTCTCTCTCTTTCAGACACACACTCTCCAAATTAAATATGTAAATACACCTGGACTGCAGTAACAGCTGTAACCTATGCCTCCTCCACCTTCCCTGCGCCCAACGTCACAGCACAGTAACTTTGCCTTTCTGACAACTCTCAGCCCTGATTAAGGCAGTGGCTCCGGCAGACGCTACTCTGTTCTCTCCCTGCATACAGTACTGGAGTACAAAGGGAGGATTAGTCTTTGATAGTTTTGCTGATAGGGCATTGCAGAGGGATTTAATAAGCCAATTAATTGCCATGTTGGCTTGCCAAAGGTGGAGCTTGAGACGCAGAAAGGCTGCTGATTAAATTACAAAAGGAGAGTGCAAAGCAGCAGAAACAAAACTGGCACTGTGACTGTAGGTTACAGTAACACCACCTACAGACACACACACAGGGGTTCCCTAAATTTTTCATGAAGGTGTTCCCAGATAACCATCAGGCCACCAACCACTACTTAATAAGGATTCGTCCCAGGAACTCAGGGATCAGACAGCAGTTTGTAGCTAAATGTTACTCATCACTGTTGCCTAAGGCAACAGCGTTGCTTTGTGTTTAGCACCATGTCGGCAAGCATCTGCTGCATCTTTCACTGCCTCAAACCTCGAGTTTCCTTGGATTCTACAAGGAAGTTGTAGGTCTATAACCATTTAATTGTCAATTGTTAAGCACATTTTCTCCCATATCCTTTTTTTATGTGCTACTGCTTTCACAGGCCAAATCGATAATAATGCCCAGCGGAGGTAGCTGGTAATTTTTGGAGGGTGTGATACTGACATTTGATTCTGTAGTAGCATTTGTTTGACAATAATTCTTCACTGGATTAAAGTTTTAGAAGGTCATTGCCATTTGGTGCAGCCCAGAAAATACAGTCGTGTCTCATGTGGGGCTTTTCCATACGCATGTGTTGGCTTGGGTTGGCTCGGTTTGACTCGGCATGTCAGCCAAACGAGGCAGAGATTCACATTCCATTAGAATAGGGTTGCCTGCATGAGGATTTGTCTTTAACTAGTGGTGGCCAGCAGAGTGGCTGTAAATACTGTCATTATCATGGAAGAATAATTGCTAACAAAATTGCAAACACAGTTCATTTCCTAAATAATCTTCACAATAAAAGTCTTCAATTATTTAGTAATTATATTTTGAAGCGGCAGAAGTAGGAAATGTTGGGTTTTCACCAGCAGTAACTTAACATGACTCACGAAACAGCTGAAAGTGAACATGATGAAACCATCAAATACAGCAGATGCCTGAAAGTACAAACAGACTTAGGGGAGAGGCTAAACTTCAAACCACAGATATTCAAGTGGAACCTACAAAAGCTAACAAATCAGAGGGAAAAAAGAGGGAGCTCTGAGCATTAATATATTGACCTTGACTTGTTATTTCTTCTTTCTGATGCACTCTCTTCCGTCTCTGAGCAATTTACAGTGTGGTTAAGTATGAACAGCTCTCCTGTAGGCGAAGTTTTCCCCCCACAAAGTCTCTGATAAACCAACTGTATGAAATCTTCCCGGCACAGACAAAGCTGCAGCAGTTGGTGAAGAAAGTCAAAACTCTGGCAAGCTTAAAAGACAGATAGTTGTTACCAGGCGCCCAGACAGAACCAAATGTTCCTTGTTTTCTGGATGTGAAAGTAGCCAACTATGTTTTAGTAAATCATTGGCTGTGTATCTATCAGCTTTTGAAAAATGATTTCCGGCCCCTGAGGGGAGAAATGCAGTTGGAGATGGAAGGCGTCGACATTAGTGGCATTAAACTCATCTGTTAACACCGCCCATCTTGGGGCAGCAGCTGATGTAGCTTTCACTAAACGAATATTTCCAAATATCATAGTTAGCCCGACTGACCTTTTCCTCAGCACTTTCCTCCAGCTACTCCATGGCGGAATACAAAAAGTATCACTAGGCATGTATAGAAATCTGTTCCCATTGGATCTGCCTTGGGGTCTCCTACCATCAGTTGCGGTTGTAATACTTCCAATGCAAATCTGCCCAAAGTTGTCTTTAATGTAGTGGGTGCTTATTTCGTCTCAACAGTCTCAATACCCAATCCTCCTGAAGTCCTGAGCTTCTTATCATGTCTCAAACACAGCTGCTCCCTCTGTAGATAAACAAGGCTCATTCTAAGGTAATAAAAAACACAGTGATTCTTAATTTCAGGTGATTATACACTACTCTAAACATAGTCGTAAATATTATAGTTCATTTCTGCTGGTAGATCCTCTTGAACCTCCATAAATTCCACGCACTGGACCTTAACACATGCATTTATAACATGTGTCTCCCTGTGTGTTGGTTAGTGAGCACTCTTTAACCTGTCCCCAGCCAATAAACATGGAGTGGAATTAAAAACGTACAGGTGTGAGCACTTGGCTCAAAGTTGGCAACAAAAGGGGAGGCCGCCCACAGCGCTCTATTGCGAAAAGTGGATTATTGAACCACTGAAACATAATAATGAGGTGTGAAGGTGGAGGGCAGAAGTCAGACGTATTTGTAATGTGTGGATGGGTGGATGGGTGAAAGATGGTGTAGTGAGTGAGGACATGAGAGAACCACATGCTCTTTTTAGATATTTCTGAAAATGTTTCCTTTTGTCTGCTGTCTACTTGTTCACCTCTTCCTTACACCAAACCTAAACCACCCCAGCTGAGGTGAATAGCTTGAAATGTTCAGACTGAATCGTTTGTCCTGTCCTCTCCCTTTTTTGTAGTGTTAGTTTCAAACTTTGAGGTCTGTTTAATGTTCCAGTATTTTGCTATCATAACCATATAAAATCACCTGAAACTAAGATTTTTTATTTTGTTACCTTAAAAGTAGCCAGAGGGAGAGGGTCCTCTTTTACGGAGTCTGTCGTGCTAATGTTAGAATGCTAACACAATAGTGAACATGGGTTAGGTAATGGGGACACAAGGCTAATCAGGCTCCTGGGAGCCTGATTAAGCACTGGCGCAGGTGTTAGTTTCAAGTTCCTTAGGAAGCAGCCTGAAATTATATGCGGTCACATCATAAAAAATGATGGTAGTAAAAGTAAGACGGTAGTAAAAGTAAGTAAAGTAAAATAATTTAGGGTTTTGCAGTAAGGTTTAGGGTTAGGGTTAGATATGAGCATGCTAGCATCGTAATGTGGAGCTATTGATATGCTAAAGTGAGCACTGAGCTCGAAGAACGGCTTTCCTTCTGTAAATACAGTATAGGCTCACAGAGCAGCTATGTACACCTGATATTAAAATGGGATTATACCTGGATACATTATCCACATCCGGTAGTTTCAATGCATTCTCTATATCCTCATTAAGAACGGATCTCTGTCCTCTGGAGCAAAACTTGCTTGAGTGATGTGATGTGGTGTCAAACTAGACCCAGAATCCCTTAAAAAAATTGTTGCATTTCTGAGTTATTGTTTTTGGGACAACTTTATAAACTTTGTATGAATCTGTTTACTTCATTATTTGTCTCCTCTCGTAAATGTGGCGAATGTTACACATCAAGTCATTACTTTCTCTGTATGAAATATTGTGCCAGTTTGTCGCAGTGTGTTGTGGCGTTGACGCGTAGTCTACTCTTTTACTAGATAAATATACGCCTTATAATGAATGCAATGTGCACAGTTCCCATTTCTCATTAATTTCCCGCCCTTATCGCTCTCCTTTTTCACACAGTTTGTTGAATAATGCATCCTTTTGGTGCTTTCGGAGGCTCGTCACTTTTGGCCTTCTCACTTGATCGCTCTCTCAATTAATGTAAGCTAAAAACAGGTACTTGTATCATTGTTATGTTTTGTACAGATGCCAGCATGTCGTATGGATTGGGTTTACACCGGCCTTGGATCTGAACGCAGCGCGAGCCGGACTATGTTTTGGTGTGGTCGGCCATATCCGATCACATTCCAACCACAGCGCATTACATTAAATTCATTTCTCACTATCCAGGTAACCTGTCTGGATGTACATCTCAAGTTAATGCCAGGTGCAAATGAGGTCTTAATCCTGTTTTTAGCTGTTGGACACTGAGACTAGATGTTTTTGATACTTGGATTCAGAGTTAGTCTCAGAAAAAGCATCAGCTGTTGCTGCGAGAAATACTATTAGAATCAAAACATAGCAAGATTACATAAATTGGACAGTGGCTCACATCATCAGATCCTTCACACCTTCCCGTGCATGACTGTTTTTCCTTTTCCTTTCATCGCCGTGTGTCTATTTACACTTCTGCGCAAACATCTGATTGCATGAAGTGTCAGTAAATAAACAAGATGGAGACGAGACGAAAAAACACAAAGCCCCGTGTGGGGGCGTTTAAGCGTGAATAGAGGAAGACGGGAGGAGAAGAGTCGGCGGTGGGCGTGCGGGTGGGTGTTGAATCTGGTCGAGTAAGAAAATTCGCGTTCTCCCCTGCAAGGTGGGAAGAGGAGACGGGGAGGAGAAAAAAAAAAGAAAAGAAAACAGCACCTGTTCCAACACACACAGCATACCCATGCAATCTTGTAAGAGGAAATGAGGGTCTGCAGGCTGGTGGGTGGGATTACCACTGATTGAACCTTTAAGAGCTCACTACCTCTCCCTTCCTTCCCCCTTCTCTCTATCCTCCTCGGCCGACTCTCTGCTCTATATCCTTTCTGTCCTCTCGCTCTCTGTCTCAGCTGTCTCTCTACGCTTTATCCTTTCTATCCTGTCTCTCTCTCTCTCTCTGTCTCTCTGTCTCACCGCCTAGCTCACTCTATTTCTTAACATAATGGCAGCGACTTATATTTCTTAGTGGAAGAGGTCCTGCGTATAGATAGAGCTGCAGAGTTAATCAATGAAATGCACTGCTGCTCTGCAGGAGAGTTGGCCGAGGCCTGGCCAGCCTTACTACCCAACACACACAAACACACGCAGACACACACACACACACACACACACACATACTGTATACTTCACACTCCCTGTGGGCTCCTCACAGTGTCAAAGATCAAAACACTGAAAGCCAAGGCAGGCACACACAGCTAATATGCCAATGTCTGCTCAATCCCTCAATGAGATGCATGTGAGGCATGTCACCCATGTTATTTATTGGCACATTTAAAGTGCCAAAGCAGCTCAGGCATAAAGTGCTTGTGTAAGGAGTACCCACTTAGATAAACCCCAGGTTATATAGAATACGTAAATACCAACCCCCCCCCCCCCCCCCCCAGTCATGTCTGAATCCAACTGTTCGAGGCAAGAAGACTGTCATCGTGAAACCTTTAAATATGAATCTTCACACTTGAGCTGTGAAGTTTCACACTAACCTTGGCTCATAATCACAAAGGGGTTTGCCATAAAATGTGCCGCTGAGCAGAACACTTTATTTAGGAACAACAGAATCATCAAATGCTCCCTGAATGATTGCACATGAAGTGGTGGAACGTTACCAAGTACATTTACATTTACATTTACCTGGGCGCAATTTTGAAGTACTTTCTACTCCGCTACATTAGTCTGACAGCTTTGGTTATGATTTAGTGTTAAGATCAAGATTTTACACTATGGATAATATAACAAACTTACCAATGGTTTCCAAACTTTTGGCCTCTAACATCTTACAATTAGCAGTGCGTAGTGGGGGTCAAATTTTAGATGTTTATTGGCTACTGTCCCCAATTTGACCTGGTTTTAAACTGTCCGCAGTCCTGGTGATAAGTGGCAACACATACAGTATCTTTATGTGCAACAGACTCAACACTGGAGTGAGTTTAAGCTTGTGCTTTTAAAGCTCTTGTTTTTCACTCGGTTTCGATCACCCTTCCTCTTCACCTTGCCTCTTCCATCAGCAGGGTTCTTTTTTTTCCCAGAGTAGAATTTCCACAGTTATTATAGTTGTTTCACTGTCATTTGTGGATAGAAACTGTGGAAAACAATGCCTCTTTCTGTTTCGGTTGCACAGCGATACTTGCGATTCCTTTTGTGCTGTTATTCGTAATTCGCATATAAAAATGCAAGACTTATAGAGAACCAGTCTATGCTCAGTGGCTCGCTTATTCTGCAGACATTACATTGTGTAGCCCGTATTTACTTCAGAATGAATGAAGTTAAGGCTAAAGAGTGTCTGTAGCCAGTTTAAATGTGCATATCGAGAGCAAATCGAGAGCAAATACAAAAAAAGGAAAACAGATTTGTGCATTAGAACTTGTTTTTTCTTCTTTCCCCTCTTTAAATCATCTCACATATATCTGGTGTTCCTTTATTTAAACATTTAAATGAAGTAGTTCCAACAAGCTCCAAGTCCAACACTAATATGTTGCTTGTATTTATGTAGTTTTACTTAAGTCGAACTTTTTCTGCAGGACTTTTACTTGTGGTGGAGCATTTGTACATTGCTTGGTCGATACATTAACTCAAGGAAAGGATCGGAACCCTTCTTCCACCACTGTGCACACGGCGGTGGGCTCGTTGATGCGCGCTCGCCGGAATCCCGCGTCTTTCCTCTGTGAGCTCTTTAGTTCAAGGTGCATGTCCGTGTCGAAACGAGCGTCCACATTTCAGCTCCACTGAGCATGCTGGGAAGGCGCGTGTGTTTTCGCAGCGGTCGATACGGGCGCGCCGCTGCCCAGCCTGTTTCTTTATCTTCACAGGGGAGACACCCCACAATCTATCCAGTTTATCAGCGAGCCCAAATTAAACAAATCTCGCCACAGCTTGCGCCTGTCCTCCGGCGTTCCGTTCATTAATTAGACGTCTAAAAATATCAAACCCCTCCAAGACTTAATTAACCCGTCGACTCCATTTGGTAGCTGGTGCGTGCCTGTCTTTTGATGGGAGATGAATGACTTTTACCAGTGTGTGTGTGTGTGTGCGCGCATGTTTTTGGACGGAGGGTAAGCTTATGCATTCTTAAATCCAGCATGTCTGCGTCCTATCCTGCATGGGTTTGTGTTTTGTGTGCGAGTCCTGTTGCGGAGGAGCATCTTTCTGCGCTTTCTTTTTGTCTTAATCTGCCATTACCTTTTTTCTGATGATGTAACACTGCCGCCTCGCAGTGAAATTTCCCGCCCGAGCTTCACAGACGTAGAGGACACACTGTAATCCCATCAATCATGCTAACGCCACAACACAGATGAAACGTAAGAGTCGGAGGCTGCCTTGACCCAGCATGCTCTGTGATTAACAAAGAGTGGGCCGTAATAAAGCCATAATTGTTCAATTATTCGAGACGTTTTGATGTGATGTGACACTTGTTAGAGCCGTAATCGCGGGTGGGCGTGCGTAGATGCCAGAGGTTAGTGGAATTAGTGTCACAGGGATGTCGTTTTCTTTCAGGATGTAAACGAGCGGATACCTTCAGGGCTGCTGATGGATTTTTATGTCCCATAGAAGTGACGTGTCTGTATAGTTTGCGATTGCGAACAGTTTCTGTTGGGAAATTCTAGCTTTTCATGCCTTTCATATATCAGAATTGGAGGTGTTGTCAGGTTTATGCAGGAATGGAGCCAAATGCAAGAAAAACAAACGGGCAGGCAAGTTAAGGGGGGGGAAAAACGGGCCTCAGCGCTGATAACCAAAGTCCAAAATCCAAGTAACAAGGGGGGAGGCAACAAAAAGGCAGGCACAGGACAAGGACAAACCAGAAAACCAGGAGGATCAAATAAAGAACACAGGGAGCACAGAGGACGCATGGACGAAAACACATGCAACGTGGGAGGAAACAACACAGGCTTTGATACAACTAAACTAACGGGGGAACGAGGTGCAGGTGGAGAGACACTGGGAACGGGGCTAATAAGGCTGATGTGAGACGGGGGGGGCATCAGACTGAGGGGAAGCACAGCGCACACAGGAGGGAAACAGAACAGTGGGAACACAGGCAAGAAGGAAGTGTAGGAAGACTGTTTTTTTTTTTCAGTGTGTCGTTGGGAAGCATCGTTTCTGTCTTTATTGCTTCTGGAACAATAATTGCATTCCAGTTGTTATTTTCAAATGGATGACATTTACATCAAAAAATGATTAGAGTCATGTCATGTCATTTGACGCATTAGCGACATTTAGATGCAGCCTATCTCTTCCTGACATTTGCTGCAGCCAGTCAGCTGCCACCCAGTTTATTGTGAACCTGTGAGCAGTGAGTTAGTCACTGGTTGGCAGAAGAAAGTGTAAAAAAAAAAAAAAGAAAAACAGAAGCGGTGTTATCAGTATAATCACACAGTTATGCTGCATTTCATCATTAAAGCCCTTTCCCGAGTGTTTTTCTGGTCCGGTGTCGCTGTAAAGGCACAGAAATATGGACCCGAGTCAGATTTAACTTAATGAAATCCAGAGCCGGGGCAGATTGGCACCGCGCCGAGGCCGATCCGGCTGGCAGGATGTTAAAGTGACGGATGGATTCGGCATCAGAGAAGCCTTCAACTTCCACGCGGGATTTAATGATTACTGACAGTGTCATATTTTATGAGTGCAGATCATTGACCATGGAAATGCGTGTCCAGCTAAAGCTCCTGACCATCGCACACAGTCAGCAGAGTGCGACGAGATAAATCTAATAAGGAGAACGGGGAAACGGGGAGAAGAAGGTCGAGAGAGGCTTGCGCTCGCGGAGGGTCTCTGCGTGTGTGCTGTTGCGTCGTGTCATCGACGTTTGTTTGGAGGAGAGGATGGGACCCTGACTCAGCCGCGACCGTTGTTGTCGCAGTAATTGAACTCTGTTGTGCTGTTTAACTAAAGCCACAAAACGGGAGAGCGTGTGAGTCAGACAAAGAAAATGAACGATCGGCGTAGTGTGTAATGAGCTTGCGGGAAAAAAATCATCATCGGTTCATAACATGAGTGGGTGAAGTTAGCCTGGCAGATTTGAATAAAGTACGGAAACCATCAGGATCATCTAATTACATTCCTACATGTTGTTTAATGGCAAATACCTAAATAAAGGCCGTTTTCAGGTCACAACAATTCAGAAATTAATTTTGCGGCTCACAAGTGTTGTGTTATTACAGCTATTATACCAGTAACTCTGCTTGAAAGAGATTCCGGTAACACAATCCGGCACGAAAGACGAATGTCAAAGTGCATTGACCTGCCTGCGAGATGCGTCGTTCGTCTTCCTGCTCGCTCCACACTCGCGGTGTGAAATATTCACTCCATATGTAGTGCAGACAGGCATCGAGGGCGACTCCGAGGCCCTTTTCTCACTCTGAATGGGATAATGGCGATGCTGACGTCTGGATACTCCATTATCTGGTTTAAGTGGAAGTGGAAGACATTTTTTTTTTACATGCAAAAATCGCCCTGTCTTGTTTTGATGGCAGGCTTCCGCGCGTGAAAGCTAAGTCACTGTAGACGGCTCCCATTGTCTGTTTTCAAGCTTTCTTTTGCCAGTGATTATGATAACGGGCCAGCCAAGATTAAATCAGTGTTTTAGTCAAGGTTTTTCAGCAGTTTGTAACCTGGCCAACCTGCAGGAAAGCTGAAACACCAAGCAGCTGTGGAAGCTGTGTGAAGGTTTTAATGTGCGTTGACTCATTATGAAAATGGTCTTGTGTAACTCAATTGATGGAACTAACTGTGCATGAGGTAGGGGGTTCGATTCAAGTGCCTATCAAGTGGCACATTGCTTCATCACTGGGAAATGTTGTAATAGTCCCTTTTTATGTTTTTTTATGCATCATTTAGATTTACGTGGTCCTCTAGAAGTAAAGATATGTTATATGTACTTTTATGATATATTCAAGGACTTGGTCGGGACATAATGCTTTTGAGGATTCAGTCTTGCAATAAAATAAATCTATAATACACACCATTATACAAAGTTTACATCAAGGTGGATGAGAAAGCTCAAGGAAAGGTGTCACTTATCACAAAGACTTATTATCCAACTCTACACATCCTCCTAGCTCTTTTAGGCTTTTTGGCTCTCATAGCTAATTGTCTCGGTGACAATCTGCAGCTTTATTATTTTTATGTTTTTGTTGTTTTTTTTTTTTTAAAGGTGCCAGCTTTCCTTTATTTTTGGTTGAAGATATAGTGAGCCGCTGACTCTTCAATGTTTTCGAATGACTTGTTCAGTCTTAAATACGCACTTGATGGCTACGTACATGATATTGTGGTAAAAAAAACCTCGGCCAAAAGTAACAGAAGCAATGAGAACAGAATAGCATTAGTCATACTTTCATGTCAGTATGTTTTACTTTTAATGTTACAATAGAAAAGGCTTTCTGGATGCTGGGTAATGTTGACAGAGCGTTGCTTCCTGACTGCTGGATGTGTTAACAGTTAGCATTTTGCCAACATGTAATGAATTGATAATGCGATAATATGACAATGTCGTGTTTACAGCCTCTTTTGCTGCCCCCAAGTGGCCACCAATTGTGTTATTTATTTGACTGTTTACCCTCCCCATGTCACACAGGTGCCCCAGGATGACTGGGGGGGTTACCCCGGCGATGGAAAGGATGACGAGATCCCTTGTCGTCGGATGCGGAGCAGCAGCTACGTCAAAGCCATGGGGGACGAGGAGAGCGGAGAGTCGGACTCGAGCCCCAAGACGTCGCCTCAGAAGTCGGTGCGACCTGACGCCCTGGTCAAGGCCATCATCAGACCCAGGGACCTGCTGGACTCACAGAGGTATAGCACATGCAACTTAAAGATTTTTGTTTTTCTTTTGTTTCATCTTACGTACTTTTTGTTGTTATTTTTACTTTTATATCCCTGTCCCCCTTAACAATTCTCAGTGTCACTGTGTGCCTGGAAATCTTAAAGAAAACATATATAGTATATATTCTGTGATGATGCCATCAGCCATGTAGTAGAAACTGTACAGAAATATCACATGTTCAAAGAAGCTTCAAATCCTAAAAAAAAAAAAAAACAAGATCTGGTGGGATGGACTCAATTCAATGCACATCTTCTTCTTATTTTCTAGGTTGTTAAAAAGATGTCTTTTCTGTTTGTGTTTTAAGATTACATTTTAATAGTACACCTTTCTCACCTTAGTATTGATTCATGTTTTGAGCCACACCATACTTGTTATTTATCTGCTTGCTTTACTACGCTCCCTCTAGCAGCGCTCGCAGTGTTCTCACGCTCGTGCCCCACCACTACATCAGTGTCAAACACTTGATAGCCGAACCCTGTACTCATTAGAATCCCTTTTTAGGTGTTTATATCAGTGACTTCGACTGTAAGAAAGTGTTCTGTGCGTTCTTCTGGGATGTGTCCCAATAAATGGCGAGGAAACAGAGGGCCTTTTGTTTTTTTGTGACTCGGCGGCGGACGAAGACGCTCGTAAGAGGATTACGCGATGAGACGAGCCGGAGACAATGTCACAGGAAAATAGACACAAGAAACTATGTTATGGAGCGATACAAGTAGAGCCATTGTGATTACAGCGTTAACAAATCCGTTAGATTAGGATGAAATTAGATTACAGAGTCATCGCACAAAATAAAGAGTAGCTTTATTCCTCGTAATGTTTGGAACTGAGCGACCATTCAGAAACAGATTTGTCCCTCAAGGTATCTGCTGGGTTGTGTTATCATGAACATCAAAATTAAGATTACCTACCTTTCCTACTATTTATCATTTAGCCATGATACACTGAAGGGGTTGCTACAGGTCAGACGTGAATTTCCTTTTCAGTGCTGCTGTTTATTGTGTGATGTACGTCTTGATACTTGTCTCTGTCATCTTCCTGCCTCACCTTCTGTTGCGCCTCACATCATATTTCCACCTGCCATTTGTTGTTGTTCACCGAGGTTGTTAAAAAGATGTCTTTGTTCTAGTTGGCACGCAGGCGGTTGAGTGGTTAGAGTGCATGCCGTATACGCAGCCGACCCCGGTTCGATTCCGGCCGGAGGTCCTTTGCTGCATGTCACATCCCCCTCTCTCTCCCATATTTCCAATCTGTCTACTGCTTAATAAAGGTGTCTATGCCGAAAAAATCTTAAAAAAAAAAAAAAAAAAGATGTCTTTGTTCAATAGTTTTTGGATGTTAAGTTTTTTTTTCAGTAACGAACTCACAAGTGAAACTTTTCAAATATTACTTGTCGTCTTATTTGCCTCCCTATTATTGTGCTTTCAAATTGTACCGTTACAGTGCTTGAGAAAGCGGATTATTGCATCGTGCGCGCCATCTTTTCCACAGTCTTTTTTTTTTTTTTTTTTTTTTTTACGGTGGCATTACATGAAAGTGAATCCACTGTTGTTCCTTCTTCAAAGGGACCCGGTCCTTTTTCATTTGCAGCAGAAAGTGAAGACAGTCATTATGGCCCTGAAATTCACTATCTTTTTTATTTATCAATTTAACAAATATCCCAGGCTTTTCATCTGCCTTTGCCCAGCTTCATGAGCCGTGCGTATTGGGTGCATTTACCAGTCAAGGTTTGAGTTCAGCGCGGAAGTTCCCATCAAAGGCTTTATCCTACAGAAGACCTTGTTGTGCTGTACATTCTCATTTTCAGATAATTTCATGCAGCCTTTATTTTTCATTTCTGTGTGAAAAAAACGTTCAAAGCACAGTCTGCCTGACCCGCAGAGCCTCTGTTTGAGTGAATCAAAGACTGTGCCAGAAACCTCAGCAAGGTAAGAGAGGCCTGATTACTGGTAGTTCTGTGACCAAAGAAGAGGACATATTTCTTGTCAGCCCTGCTTCAGTGATGACAGATTAAATCACCTTTCTTGTGTCTGATCACCTAAAATCAGTGTGCTCCAGCACGATGACACTCGTCTGGTTCTGCCACAACACCTTCATCATAGACTGAAACTGATGTCATTATGTGGATGGAGCCAAACCTTGTGAAATATCAATATGCTTGTTGGCCCAAGTGACAATGGTGAAAGCCGGACAAATCACCTGAATAAATGATAGCCAAGTACATTTCTGCAAAACAGAAGGGGAAGTTTATTTATTTTGCAACTTCCCATTTATTTTTACAGTTGAGTTTCCTATTTATCATTTATTCACAACGCTGAGCTCATGCTCTGTCTAGGTTTAGGCACAAAAACGGCTTGGTTAGGTTTCGGGAAGCATCATGGTTTGGCTTAAAATACCTGTTTCGGTCGCCACTCCCGCGGATGGAGATGGTCCGACCGGTTTTGGTTGGCACAAAAATTGATGGAAATGTCTCCAGGTGTGCTTAAAAATATCTATCTAGTGGTGTGACTCAATCTCAGGTCACTCGTTTGACAGCCTTTTTGGCTTGTAATGACGCCACCACCTACCCCTTCATCTCCAGCTGTGACAGGTGGCTAGTAAGTACATGATGTGAGCGCGATATGCCACGTTTGGTACACATGCGAACCTTGTCAACCTCTGTGGTTTGCAGGAACTTTTAACTGCTAACATAACATCCTGGCGACTGAGCTGTGAAGGCAGACGGGGCTTAAATTACCTTCTGTCATCATGGGAAAGTTAGTTTAAAATAAAAAAAAAAGATCCTGCTGAAAGTGGATAAAAACTTGTGGAAGAAATAATCCGTCACCATCACACATTGAATTATCTCTGAATTCAACATTTAAGTAGGTATTTTGGCTACAGATTTGAGGAAATACATGGAATTGGGAAAATTGCAACAATTTAATAACAAAGGAGGATTATACAGGCGCTGTAGGGGGTTGATTGCCTGAATTGTTTCAAGATGATATTCACACAGCTACGTTTGAGGATGCTGTTTCTCCGTCTGTTTGAGCGCAATGTGAGTACATCCCATTACTTCTCTCCTACATGCGGTGTGCTTCGCCTGCCGAGGTTTGCTGGACTGTGCGAGAAAAACTGTTCACGGGCCCGCTGCAACTTCTGCATAAATCACACAGAAGTCTGTTCTGTCTGTTCTGCTTCTGGCCTGCACGAGTCCAAAGGCAAATCATCTGACATAAACTGAAAGACATTATGCAAAGACAACCTTGTGCCTGACCTCAGTGCAGAGTGTGGCCTGTGACAGACGCATAACTGCGCTGCGTAATGTCAGACAGTCACAGTAAGAGGCAGTGATACACATGCTGACTAACAGGGACGATCCCCTCGCTCTTATTGTCATATCCTCCTCTCACTCTTCACACCGCCGACCCCGCGCTTATTGCCATTCAGCAGAGGTTTTTAAATTGCCACTCTCTCGTACAGAACAGCTCTTTTCCCCTGGAAGCTCAGAAGCCGCAGCGGGCAACACCCACAGAACCCACTAACACGCGTTGCCACTGTCAAGATGACCCTGATGAAAGCCACGTACGCGAGTACATGCAAACGGAATTGAAAAGCATTTTCCGGCCGTGTTTGTCACATCTCCCTGCAGGATGACAGGAGCAGGAGGAAAGGGAGCAGAGACATTCGGCTTTTACCGTCATGCTTACATAATTAGCCAGATTTTCACCCCCGAGTATAGATAATGATGACTCCAGTGCTATTGATTGTGATTAGGCAGAAACATAATGATGTCTGTCATGGAGGATGCCATCATTGGCCTTTTTAACAGCTCTATCAGGGTATGAAGTAATGTATGAGGCAGCCGAAGTGAGGTATGCTCCTTTCTCCACATCTTGCAAAGATTCCCCTGACTATCCATTTTGAATAGCTGTAAACAGTGAATGATTTATGAGGATGCAACAGCAGGGAGGGCTATCAGTTGCAGTTATTGTACTCCAAGGCCCCTCTGAATAATGGCTCTCTCAGTGGTTAGACCGAGAGTCTGCAGGGCTCTGCTGAAAAGAATGTATTGACCACCGGGGCTCAGGCTGTGTGGCCAGCCTGAGTCCATTGATGAAAGCGGCACCATTGTTGATATTAAGGGAGTCCTGACCTCACTCTAAAAATGCCTTAATGTGGTACCTGTCCTCTACGATTTAAACAGAGGTGCATTTTTTTGTTTAAATATCAGTGTTTTTACTTATTGCATTAATGTGAGACTGCTTTGGTGTAGCAGTTTACCAACAAATCAGCTGTCAATGCATCGCTAAACACAGGTATAAATTGATATTGCTGTATGTGTTGACCAATGAATACAAATACATTGCAGTACAGAGCTGAAGGGGTAGAAGGTGTGTAAATCAGAAGCAGTGTTTCCATTACATAGTGAGTACTGACAAGTGTTTTAACTGTAAAATGTGCAACTTACTGTAATACATACATGTTGGTCACAGCTCTTTATTGAGGCTCATTTAAGAGATAAGATCACATTTTGTTGAACTCTATATAGAAATTGTTGAATTACAGCAACGTAATTAGAACACTGGTGAGGCTGAGTGGAACAGGATACATAAAACTCTTCTTTAATTGTTTTTTATTACTTTTATTTTATTTCAGTTTTCTTTTCTTTTTTCAATTCTGTTCTGTAAATTACAACTGAAGTGCACAGTAATACTTCGACTACGATTCCACTGACAATACAGATAGGGATGATTGGTCCTCCCTCAATTACATAAAAGATACAATTAATAAAATACAACATTTGACAGCTAAACTCCTTAGGCTTAGAATGCTGGGGTGCACATCTGTTATACTAGAGAAAAAAAAAATACTGATGCATAAGGGTTGAAAAGGAAAAACATAGATGTAAAAAGGATATGGATATAAGACCTGGTACTAGACAAACGATGGACGAACCAGAGTGACATATTTAATCCATCTTTCCCATCTTTTCAAAAACAGACCCTGTTTCAGTCTTATAGCAAAAGTAATTCTTTCCATTTTAAAGATGTTATAAATGATGTCAAACCACTCATCCACTGTAGGTTTTTCTAGTTTTAGCCACTTCCTTGTTATAGCTTTTCTAGAAGCAGCACTTACAATCTGAAATAAGTAGTTGTCATTAGAGGAGACATTTTCTGATGGTGAAACTCCTAAATATAATGATACAAACTCAAAAGTAATGTCCGTCTGAAATACTTTTTGCGAGATGTTGTAGACCCCCTGCCAGAAAGGCAACAATATTGAACAAGACCAAAATATGTGAAAATGATTTGCCTCGAGGCATCCACATTGTCTCCAACATATAGATGAATTGGTATAGTGTCTTTATTGAGCTGGAGTGATAAAAAATCTAATAAGGGTTTTCCAACAAAACTCTCTCCATAGTGTTGAATTTGAAGTTTATTTTATTTCAATTTTCATAGTATTATTTCATTACAAGCGATAATATAAGCTTAACAGTTTAAAAGAACATTTGGATCTACGAATAACATACATGAATTGATAATTCAGAATATCTGGGTAGTTGTTATTTCCTTCGTCCTCTTTAATGACAGCATGCACTTGACCTGGCATGGACTCCACAAGTTCTTACAAAACCTTATCATCATGCTATCGCAGCATGATTGAATGAACAGTATTACACTGGAAACAAACAACAGTACTTTGGTTCCTCCTCTCAGACTTTTTGACCCTACTGTATGTGTACAGATAACAAAAATCTCAGGCCTAGTCCACACATACGTGGGTATTTTTGGGAATGAGGTTTCAAAACAAAAACAAACTCCTTCCAGATGGGCGTGTAAGCTCCATTTTAGAGATGATTTCTGCACATACACTGGGTGTAAACAGGAAGCAGATTGCATACTCTGTGGTTGGTTGCTTTGTTACAGAAAACACTATGTACTATTTTTACTTTTCTGACTCTTCAATGTTACCTACTTACTTTTACTGTTACTTTCTGTTGCATCTATTAGCTATGTTACAGACACCAGGGCAGACGCAAAGGCAATTTTACTAAACAGAACAAAAGAGATGAGGCGGGGAAATGTGATTGCTCTTCACATTGCCTCCTGGGTAATGGCAATTTAATTTTAATATCATCAACAGCCATTTTTGGCTTTGGACTATCAATGTCTGTTTGTGTCTTAAACTAAACAATACAATATCCATTCTGTCAATTTACAAACTCAAATACCAACTGTATGTTAACCCTACCAGTGTCCATACATGTGATGTGTAAAGCCTGTGCGGTTTTCTGATAATCCAGATCAAAGTGGCATAGTGAATAGACAAGATGTTGAGCTGACTTTGTGTTTTTGTAGATTAAAAAGTATTTTTCCAAGTGCAATATCAGTTGGTCTAAGGCTTAGCTGAAAACATGGGCAGTTTCGAATCACGGCCAGAAGTGACAATTCTAACACAGTCATGTTTGCAAACAAGGCTGCTCTGTGATCATTTCATAACAAGGGATACCAAAGGGACAGGAAACCGACTGGAGGGGGATCCAGCTTTTGTGGAAAAATTGGAAACACTCAGTGTCGCTGACAACAATTGTTCTACACTCCAACATTTTAAATCCCCCATTTAGACAAAGATATTCTTGACTTTTGTATCGACCTGAAGAGGATTCAATTTGGACACCATTTAGATAAAAGTCCCATCCAGTGCCACTTTAAATGTGTCCCTCATCATTTGCTCAGATTTGTGCCTATTCTAATTTTTTTCACATTCTTGGCTCCATCCCGCTGTGATCCATATCTGCTTCTGTTACAAGTCCGCACATGAGAGGCGCCACTGATGCGGAGTGCCACCTGACATGAGAGCTCTCATACTATTATGCTTCATTGGGCTTGTTGGGATGGAATTGGATTGGATTCAAGACAGACATGCCATTGGTTGGGTATCCTCCTTGCTCTTGTAGCAATCTGATGTCCCGCGGGGGCATTCAGATGGGCCAAACACAAATTTGACAGCAGCGGCTCCCTGAAGCAAATCATGTTAAAGTGAGAACAGGCTGTCAGGTTGTGTCACCTCCCTCCATCTTTCCCTCTTTCGCACTCTCCGTCGCTCTCGTGGTTGACAGGATCGCCTCTTTGTTCATCTCACCAATAAAGAATACATCATAGTCATGGGCCCACTGAGCCAGAGCAGCCTGTGCACTAGACAGAAAGTTAGATGTCAATGATTGTTTTAATTAATAACCATTTAGAACCCCCAGCCACCCTTCTATTACGACTTCACGCTAGGGTCCTGCACATCCTGTGTTTGTGCCATAGTAGGACCTGCCAAAGATGTTTAAAGAATGTATTAATGATGATGGGACCTGAATGACATGTTGCAGATTTGACTGTTATCCATTAGCATAATAAGTCACTGAATCAATCAGTTACGGTATGTCACATATGATAGCAGGTTGCACACACATATTCTGATGAATACCAATGATTAAGCTCCACTTTTGGCAGCTTACCGTCTTCTTAAAAGACTGTGGCCTGGTGTCTACACACTACAAGCCAATCAATCCCATCCATTTCTGGCAGTTCATAAAATAACTCACATTTGTTTGCCCCTCATCCATGATTAGCTTCTTGAAGCACCATAATTAATCAGCGTTAACACTGGCAGAGCATTCAATAGTTCCTGATTCAACATAATGTAATTACTCATTCAGATAGCATTGGGTGTATGAGCGTTTTCCCTCAGATCTCAAGGTCAGAGCGAAATTCCAATGCATTGATCTGTGGCAGCGCAGGACGTGTCATGCATAGTTAGTCCACTTTTTTGTTGGTGAGACTTATTCTCAACACTGTTTTGCCTCCACTGTGAATGGAACACATAATATCATAATAACATAGTAAATATATAATAATACTTTTCATATAATTCTGTTCTTAGGGTTCCTCTTATTATTTACCACCCCACTGGAAAACATTGGGATGAAGTCATTATTCGTCATAGGCCTTTGCAGTGCATTATGCGTGTCAAGGAAGGAAACATTATCTGACATTATCCACATTCTGGACACATATCCCTTGAATAGGGATGAGTGATCTTAACCAAAATAATATTGGCACAATCTATTAAATCGTAATCAGATTTCACAATGCAAATTGTGATCTTTTTCTCATTTCTCAAAACCAGAGGTCACACAACCAATGTGCACAGAACTTCGTACAAAACAATGGTGGAAGTAGGCTTACATTAAATAAGAGAGGTGCCATACCACAGATAGACTCTCTGTCTGCAGATCATGTGTGATTGACAGTAGACGGAAGAAGAAGCAAGGGCAAGTGTAAAATGCTTTAAATGGGTTGCCAATTATACTTGGGCCCACACAAGTAAAGTAAATGTTAGGGAAACATAGATATACATTTGATAGCTTACATGTATTAGACACAGTCTAGCTTTAATGTGCCCTGCAGGCGACTCTTATGCTCACTGCAGGCAACCAGGCGCCCTCGGGCACCCTGCTGGCATCCCCTGCTCTAGACTATAGCCAGACCTGAAATAGCCTTTGATACACAATACTGCATGAGGAATGTTTGTTTTTAGCACAAATTCCCCATCTGCCATTACCTTGCTTGGCTTCAGGCTATGGCCTTATGGCCGAACACACAGTTGTTGAACCAATCAGCATCCTATTGGAAACATCTGGCAGCATTGTTGTTTTCGTTAGCAATTTAATTGACGCCCCTTTTTTTCATGACGATTACGAGAAGGTGACAAGATCAACATGGCTCTTTGGTGACTAAAACGTGACGAGATGTGTGTGAGTTTTTGTTAACGAGACGAGAATGGACGTAAATTTTAGTGGGTGGTCTGTCAGATGTTCAAAATGCATGACATTTCTGCTGTTTTCGTTGTCCGCTTGTTGTTGTAGCGGCAAGCTAGGAACAGTCGCTACTTTCAAACTAAAAGCCCCACGCTAAGAACCCAGTCCTAAACTCCAATGGGGTGCAATGTAAAGCTCTTATTTTGAAGACAAATTCGTTGTCACTGTTCACTGCCCAACTTCGAGCTTCACGTCACGTCACATGTTAACGCCTACCCTCAGATATATGAACGTATAAAAAGCATTTTAGTCCAAAAGACTAAGACTAAGACTAGATCTTAAATGGCTGCCAAAAGCAACACTGGTTTAGATGTGTTGACCAGCGACAGAAGCGACCACTCTTTTGAAATGACAATGGCAGCTAGTCACAAGGTTAGTGTAGATGCTGCTATAGTATCAGTTAGATCAGAACTGGGGAGATATTTGATAACTTGATCTCTATGAATCACCTTAAAAGTACGTTGAGGATGTCTTCAATGCCGTCAGTGCATGGTTGCTTTTAAGTTTGTATTCTTGTTAGTTCATAATTTACATTAATCCTTCTTGAGAAGTCTTCTCCTGCAGCAATCTTTTTTGATTCTTTAGTATTGTCCTTGTCCTTGTTCCTGTATTATTCAATCAAATGCCTCACTTTGAACCTTTCTTCTCAGAAATTAGCGCACAACAGCTTTTGTCAGGGCTGGGAAGAGTACTTTCGCTGTCAGAGTGAATGACAGGAAATGTGAGATTCTCATCTTCCCTTGCCTTTATATTGGCCAACAATGGAAGTGCATTAGCACCAATCAGAGACATTAAAGGGAAATTTACTCTGGCATGATTTGATTAAGGGCCAACGCATTCTCAAAACAGCCTCCCTTCACTCAAGTGACGATAAAAGACATCTCTAAAGGCAGGGATGGATGAAGTATGCCTCTGTATTGCCTCAGCCACTGCACTTATATCTGATTTTGTCAGCTAAAAAGCCCCACTAAGTTTCATCGCTCAGGAAAAGGATGTTAGGTAGGGTTTTTTTTTTTTAATTCTCATTTAGTTCAATTAACCAAATCTAATTAGCCACACAGGGAAAGAATGTGTGCTTTATGATGTAGTGTAATTGTTTTTTGTGTGCGGCATTTCATCGTCAAGTGCTTTATCTATCATTTTTTTCTCAGTGCCGGTGTGTGTGTGTGTGTGTGTGTGTGTGTGTGTGTGTGTGTGTGTGCACGCGTGTGTGCGCAGCAAAACTCAGAACACACTCCTCATCATTACATCGTTGCATTTATAAGTTATTGCCTTGACAAGGCCATGCTGTCTGCCAACCAGATGTAACTGTAACATCTTCCCGCTTCTATCATCAGCTCGGGGGCCATGCTGGTCATCTTGTATCACCCTAATGTTTGCAGCACTTTGGTGAAAACTAACCAAGCAAACATTCAGTTCACCATACTGTGAAAAAATGCCATATGGAGCCATTTCTATTGGACTTGTGCCCTGTGACGTCACATCCAGCCAACTCCCACTTGTGGGACTCAGTAACTCTGTTTTCTTTTCTACCCACAGCTCTTACCGCCTGGATAAAATCAACAGTGACATGCGTAACTACATCACCAATTTTGCTGCAGACTTGAGGTGAATACAGGCTCAGCTCCTCCCCCTCCCCTTTCCTCTCTGTTGCTGCCATGTTGCAGTGGTCAGACGTCGCAGCCAGCTGGCTCGCTGCCCTGCTGACATACCCAATATGGACGCCTCAGTGCATACACTCAAGACCAGTCAATGAGTGGTCACCTGGGGCAATCTGGCAAAGCATAAGGCACTATTAACCACAATATAGATATGATTTGATTCACTGATTACACCAGGACTGTGGTATATTTATTTATTTTGCAATACTGAAAATGAACTAATTTGAGACGTCGTCCCATTTCCAGCTTTTTTGCTTTTAAAACTTCATGCACACTTGATCGCGGGATGTGTCTGCAGTACGGTGTTTAGAAGGTTGACATTATTTTGCAAATACACACAGCTTTGCTACAGCGTGACAAGATGGATTGGGCGACTTTTAATCACACTGGCATTTTCCCCGCTGCCAAACACCAGCGTTTATCTCTATAAAAAGCCCAGAAACTGCTTACTCATCCCTGGCTGTCATTAGAAATAGATCTGGCGGAAGGAGCATCATTTTGGTATTCCTAATGTGACTCACATAGTAGTCTTTAGTTTACTTCAAGCACCTTTCTTCTCCTGTGTTTTTCTCTCAGTCTCTCCAGCAGATTTCAAAGCAGACTTGGCTTTCTGAACGTCTCTCTCGCACTGCTGGGGAAGCACATTTAATTGACCTGGCTGACACCGGGGTGCTCTCTGAAGTGCTTGCTCACTAACTAGCTCCTGATTTGCATTTCCCTCATTTCCAAGCATTGATTGGATGTTTCAGCAGAACAGAAATCGAACCGCCTTTTTAAGGACACTGGTGAACACATCGGCGTAGTGGAGGAGAGACAATGTCATAACAGGTCTTCCTCTCCAGTTCAACTTTCCCAGAGGAGGCCAACTGCTCTTAATGACACTTAATTGTTCTTGTCATCATGTCACACCTGTAGCCACTAGTCAAACTGTGTGTTTATTAGTTCAATTGCATTTAATTGACTTTCTTAAGAAATGGTCACCATGGCTGTGGTCTCACTCTCTGCCTGCTTCTCTTTCTCTTTCTCTGTTCAGTCAGAGCTACCACTTGCAAGCCCACAGGGACATGCACCCAAGCATTGCCCTGGATCCCTCTGCCAACTACAACTCTCCCAAGTTTCGCTCCAGGAACCAGAGCTATATGCGGGCCGTCAGCACCCTAAGTCAGGCTAGCTGCGTTAGCCAAGTGAGCCAGGTAAGTCTGCACCCTTTCAGTCAGGAGGGATCTTCAAATGCTTACTTGTACTGAAGAGCAGTACACAGAATAGTGTCATCACAGATTTTATTTCTTCATTTAAAACCAAGTTAAATGACTGTTCTAATCATAGTTTTCACTTTTCTATCGCATACTGTTTAGATGTTGTCTTTTCTGATTTCATTTTCCCCAGACTTTTCTTTATTTATTAACCTCTACTTTGACAGGTAATCTTATTGGGTGACATTTAGGGTTAACCATCATTGATAAATGGTACGTTTTTAGCTAATAATTTAGTTATTATTGTGCAGTATGTCATACAATTAGTTAAATGTGCAATATGTAATGAAATTAGGTACAAACATTAAAAATGTACTAAAAAGATTATCAACAGGCTGTGAAGAAATATGTTTTCATGGTATAAAACGACTGTTCGTCTTTGTACTTTGTTGAGATATCCACTAAAGTTAGCATGCTAACCAGCTACATCCACCCCGTGCCCCCCTCCTGTGCTAACAGTGTAAACACCAACACCGCCCTTGGTCACCAGGCTTCCAATCAAGACCACTAGATTCTGGGCTAAACGAGCTAACAAGCTAATAGCAGCTCTAGATAGCAGCAGTTATTGGATACTTTCTTGATGTGCTGCCCCCTCTTTGTTTGGAGTAAGAGTTCAACAGGTAACCAATTGTTACATATTAAACATTTAATAGTTATATTACCTTGCAACAAATAATAAAATGCTTTATAAACCATTAATTAAGCAACCATATGAAGGTCTATAAACATCAGTAGATAATCAATAACTGATGTTTATAAAACTTTGTAAAAGGTTAATTAATACTGTGTAGTTATCTACCAATGTCTATAATACTTTACAATAGCTCAATTAATAGTTTATAAAGCATTTCATTGTTTGTTAACAATAACGTTACTATAAACCAACATTTAATTAACTATAGATTTACCTTTAATTATTAATAGTGTTAAGCACGGTGTCTCATTTTCAGGAGAGACTTGGTCGGGACAACAACAACAATATTATTTTATATTATTATATTATTTTTGCTCACTGTCTGTATAACATAATTTTAAAGACTCCAGCAAGGGTTGTTAAGATATCCGTCTCCCTCATAAAAGAGAGGCATATTGATTTGCTTAGTCTTAAAAGCTCAACTAAACTCCCACTAATTCCAAATCCCAATGAAACAAGATGTTTGTCTTTGATTCTTGATATTGCCAAAGAGGAGCGGGTGATAACCATCAAACAATTTCTACTCAGTAAACAACCGTTCCTAACAAGTCAGTTTCAAAGACATTACAAGATAGATCATACACAAGTGTAACAGGACACAGAAATAGTTTTTGTCAACATCAATGACCAGTCTATTATATCAAACTGTTTGACACAGTGTGACCTTGATATCACAGTGTGAAATCAAGGTGCTTTAAAAGTGCTTTACTTTGTATATTGTATATTTCGGATGTATATATTTTGTTATTACACTGTTGGCATTCTGTGGACAGCAAAGGAAGCATTTCATTGCATAATTGAGAACACGTTTCTTTGCTGTGCATATGACAATAAACACTTTGAATCTTGAATCTTGGATTTCATGAAAATGTTCTTGTCAACATGTTTACTTCAAGTTGTTTTCACACAAAAATTAAGAGCTACTGCCTCAAACAGACTCTCAAACACAACACTCAAAAAAAGTTACATTATAAAAACACATTTTTCACTGATCTCTCTGCCTATTGAAACATGATGGCCTTATTCTCATTTTAAGGGAAACTGACAGGGAAAACAATTTCAGGTTTATCACCTGACTAATTCATTTCTCCATATGAAAAACCTCACATGCTTAACAATGCTTATGACTTTTGTTTTTCGCAGGTGAGTGAAACAGAAATAAATGGCCAGTTTGAATCAGTGTGTGAGTCGGTCTTCAGTGAGGTAGAATCACAGGCCATGGAGGCCTTGGACCTGCCTGGCTGCTTCCGCACACGGAGTCACAGCTACCTTCGAGCCATCCAGGCTGGCTACTCCCAAGATGATGATTGCATCCCCCCCATGGCCTCCACTGTTACTTCCACCATCAGGTCGACCACAGGTAAGGGCAATTAATAAAATCAATTTGCACAAGGCAATGTGTGACATCCTTGATGGTGGTATTTTTGTTTGTACCTACAGTTTGACACCAAAAGCTTAAATTTGGCATTAGAGAGTGTTAATGGATGGATATAGAACAGTTAGTGCAAACTGGTTGTGCTGTCAAACAGCTTCATATCTTTGCATGAATCACTCTTGAATGTTTCCATTGTTTTTGATGGACGTATGATTACTGTAGCGACCACTTGTGAGCTGTGTTAGTTCATCCCACTGTATTTTGGATACAGTGCTTCGTCTGCTCATCCATTGGATGCATCAGAGAGTAAAGCTATGAACCCTATTGAAAACCACAAATAGAAATTGTATGAAGTAAAAATCAGGTCAGAATAAGGGCATGACTGCTTTTTCCAATACAATTTGGAAATGTGACGTTCTTTATGGTGCCACATGGTGACACTTGTGACTGTACTCAACGCTTTAATGCGAATGGGGCAAAGGGATTGTGAAATTTCCATATGCAAAATATGCATTGTTTACTTGTAACCCCAGTTACAACTTCACACACATATTGTCTAACTCACAGACATTATTTTGTCTCATTGCAAAGCTCATACACGCGATGAGATCACATTACAGATTTGCACAGTAGATGTTGAGCTCTGGATGATCAATCCTGGTAACTGAACTGTCACACTAGTTAGTCACATGTATCACATATGCAAGTTTATTTACAATAAATCTAAACCCTACTCAGCTGACACGTGCATTTCTTTCTGATACTGAGCCTTGATTATAAATTGTAAGCTGCTGGTGGTTTGAACAATTCCCATGATTGCTGGATTCACAGAGGAAATGATACACCCTTGTACAGATGAAGAATGTGGGAAGAAAAGAAGAAAAAGTGTCCGGAAGAGAAGTATGAGTGGATTCCAACTCTTCCCACAGTAGATTCATGAACTAACAATATCTGTTGGACTATAATAGGGAGAGTTAGAGGTGTGGCCATCTGGAGATGTGCTTATGATAATTTCTTCATACGTACAGTATAAATGTCTGCTTACACTGCTTTCTCAGTAAACTAAAATCTCTTTGCATTCTTAGGATACAGAGTTCGGTATGTGATGGATTTTTCCACTATTTATGGACATGGGGCAATTGGTGCTTCAAAACAATCTGTTAAACTGGACCTCACATTTTCAATAGGGTTCATACTATACTTCCTGATTGATGGGGAATGGTTTGGAAGCTTTGCTCATCTTTGCCTCTTTTCATTGCACAAAGTACACATTTCTTTACCTCTGGAAGCAGAAAAGCATGCAAGGATTGTTCTTACACCTCATTTATTAGAAATTTTGTCCATTCTCTGTGATGTGTCCTGGGAGATAAGAGTTTTGGCTTTGTGCATTGAAAAGATGTCAAGAATGCATGCTACAAATTAAAGTTGAGAAGGCAGTGTAAGCCATTTAAGGAGATGAGTCAAAATGGGACAACTTCCCCAGTGTTACACTGGCTTTCAACACTGTACTGTATAAGCATATCAAGGATTATTAAAATTCTAGAATATAAAGTTCTCAGTACAGATGGTACTCAGATGGTATACAGAAGAGTGAATTTGGGCAAAAATCCTAGGGATGGCACTTGGTTGCTGTAGCTTTCTCCTTTATCTTATTTTGACTCATGGCATTCAGTGCATGATTTGATGTTACTGCTTTGTAGCAATAAAAAGCGCATTCTCTCCAGCTGCTCACACCTGTGGCCATATTACAGATACATATTTACATTTGTCTTCCAGACAGAAATTATGTGCAGGAAGACTCTTGTTTACCCGACCAGGCCAGTGAACATGAGGATTTGGCAGACACGGTCCCTTTGGCTCATGATGATCTGGGCTGCCCCATCAGAAGAGACAGACTATACCAAGATAACATGGGGGCTAAAGCCAAACCTCTGTCTGGACCTCCTGTTTCCCCAAGCCTCTTCAGATCCCCCAGATCTAGTGGCCCAGAACGGCCATCACCAAAAGCCATCCAGGCCAGTATCAAAGAGTCAGCTACACTGGCTGCAGCTATCAGCATGCAGTGGAAGGAAGAGGTCTCCGCCATGCGTCGAGAGCTTGCTGATCTACGGAGGGACCTCTGTAAAGAGCTTCGTGCTTTCAACAGTAATTTTAACACTTTCACGCAGCATTATAACACCTGGTCTCCCCAAGGTGGCAACATGGCTGCTGGAGGTGATATAGGTTTAGGCAGAGGGGCAGGGACAGGGACAGGATCAAGGTCAGGGACAGGGGTAGGGGCAGGGGCAGGGGCAGGGGCAGGAATTGGAGTAGGGGTAGGAGGACTTGGAAGCTCCACAGCAGAAAGAGGCACAGGGGGAGCTAGGGAGAAGAAACCCCAGGTATCAAAAGTGTCTGTAGGGACCCAGGCCAGAAGCAAAGTCCTTGTCCGGCAAAGCACTGCAGATGCAGCTGTCAATTGTCCAGAAGAGAAGGAGGAAATGAAAGGAACCCGCCGAAGTCTGCCAAAACAGCTCTCAATGGACCCAAGCATTCTCGCCTGTCCACAATCAATGTATGTGGAGAGTGCCATACCACTTTCTTTGGATCCAATAATTCCAAGCTCTGTTAAAGCAGTTGAACAAGAGACATTTCACTTGACTGCTGTGCCCTCTACAACAGAACCAGATCCAGAACCAGAGCTACCAGACCGCTCTGCTGATGTGGTTGTGATTGAGTCAGTATCCACTCCTGGTACAGTGCCAGTTTCTTCAGAGGTTGCCCTTGCGAGTCCTCAGGATTCAGTGACAGTGGAACAAGAAATGCTAATCAATCCACAGCTAATAAATGTAGACCCAGCTAATGAGTCCCATATAGATACTGAACCATTTCGCCCTATTGACATGAAATCTCCAGACTCTGAACTAATTGAAAGAGATAAGATACAGCTACCATACCCAGTACCTGTAGTTACTGTGTCCCCTCCAGAGGAACATGACTATGATGTCATGTCAGATTCAGAGTCCCCAGATCCTGTCACTGTGGACAAACCAGATCCAGTGTCTCAAGACCATAATACTGTGTCCTTACCATATGCTTTATTAGATGATCCTGATCCTGCAGATCCAATGGAATTTGAGCCCAAACCATCAGATTTACCCATGGTGCCCTCATCTGACCCCACTGGTCAAGGCCAAGTCGCAGTCTATGATGCACCCACGCTAAATCTTGATACTGTTACAACATGTATTGTAGAGACTGACATCGGATGTCCATCTATTGTGGTGTCAGAGTACCTTGACACAGACTCTCCTGCAAGTCCAACTGACAGTGACACAAATCCAGAGCCCATCATAACCCTTCCAGAGTATCCTTCCGACCCTTACGCAGAGCAAATTACATCAGTCTCAACCTTTGGATCCAGTTCTGGAGAAACTCAATTAATAACTGACCCAGAGTCCCAAGACTCAGAGTGGCCACCACTTCCTGAACCCCTTGATACCACCCCTATATACCATGCTGATCTGGTCCACTTTGACTTGGTCATGCTGACTTCACTAGATCAAGATGATCTTGACTCAGTGTTCATGGACCCTGAACCAGAGCCATTTGACCTGAGTGTTGACTCCCCATCTTTTACAGAGGATTTAGATCCACCTGCCTATCATTCAGATTGTCCAAGTTCACCCATGTCACCTGTACCCACTGTTGACCCTGTACTGTGCCCCTTGGATCCATTGCAATCAACAGAATCTGTCTGTTTGGATCCAGCTGTGGAATATCGCTTAGCTCATATGCCTCAGGATGTAGCCTCAGAATTACATCAAGTCCCATTTCCACAAATCACTGTCACAATATCACCTGCCAGTTCAGTATCTCCCGATACATCACTGGAAATGGATTTTGGACCTACAAGTCCAGTCCCAGATCCTCTTCCACCTGATACAGATGGACATTCAAGTCCAGTCCCAGATTCTCTTCCACCTGATACAGATGGACATTCAAGTCCAGTCCCATATTCTCTTCCACCTGACACAGATGGACCTTCAAGTCCTGTCCCAGATCCTCTTCCAGCTGACACAGATGAACCTTCAAGTCCTGTCCCAGATCCTCTTCCACCCGACACATATGAACCTTCAAGTCCAGTCCCAGATCCTCTCCCACCGTATACAGATGACTCTTCAAGTCCAGTCCCAGATCCAATTCCACCTGATACCAATGCACCTTTAAGTCAAGGCCCAGATCATCTTCCACCTGATACAGATGGATCGTCAAGTCCAGTCCTAGATCCTCTTCCACCTGATACAGATCCATCACCACCTGATCCTGAAGATGTACCCTTAGTAGACCTGCCACATATGGAGCCAGATGAAATGATTGTAGAAACATTGGAGTGTATGACTCTATCCCAGGATCATGGGGATCTTATGGAAGTAGAGACCCCAGATAGCCTGGAAAGGTCCCCAAGCGAGCAGGCCTTCCTGTGGAACAGGTGGCAGAGAAGGGAGAGACGAGAATCATTGCACAGGAGTGCCAGTGTGGAACTCTGGAGCGGGAGATACGAGTACAACAGTGCAGAAATCACATATGTATCACTCACTCTGTAAGCTCATACTTCATTCTCAGCAGACAAAATGTAGCTCAAAGTATATTTATAGTTCATGGTTTGTAGCTGCCAGTGCACTGTAGAGCAGCGTGCTGATCGAAATGTCATGTGATCATTGGCATTCAAAGCCAGGACTTCCTCATACACAATCCCTCAGTAATATTCCAGGAAAAAGACTGCATTGGTAGCAGCAAAAAACATACTTCTAGGATTGCACCATACTGCAAGAATGTGATGAACCCTAGTGGTGACAATGTGAACAATCATGCTTCAAAAACATTTACAATACAAACATTTCAAAAGCTGTTGTCACCACTGATGTGAAATATCTTCCAGAACAGTACAGCTTATTGCAGTGTTTACTCATTGGATACACTAATGAATGTTCTTGTTCAGTCAGTGTATTTCATCAGAGACACGATGACACATCTAATTCAAGGGAGTCTTTTGGAGCTCTGTTATAGACTACGGACAAGATGGCCTAATCTATACAAGGTCACGACAATCCGAGCAGGGACGATGGGAACTTTCCTTTCCTTGACTTACTTGATCTCTCTATTAATTGTCACTCTGGTGTGGAGTGAATTACATCGTGCCAGTTATCATATAACTATAAGGATATACTGTTTACTATGTGAGCTGTTGGATGGACAGTTACAAAGCAAAAGGAAATTACACTGTGGAATGACATTTGCACAATCTTTGATGAAGCTGGAATACTGTACTGTTATTTTGTTGGGAAGATAACTGACATCATTCACAATCATGCGCAATTATAATCACAAACCAGTACAGTTATGGTATGTAGCTTCATGTTACTCACATGCACACACACACACACTGTCAAACATACAGCACATATACACATCATGCTGGACAAAGTTTAAGGGTAGAATTATTTCACAAATATATAATAAATCATTAAATTTGTCTGACTGTAATATCAGGCCTTGTTGAGAGGTCATATTGTATTTTTTACTGTAAAATATCATCTTAACTCTCAGGAATCAAAGACTGAGAATGTAATACAACTGGGACATAAGTGTAATGAGTATGCTGAATTGCGTTTCTTCCTGAAAAGAGGTGTACATCTTGTGGCTATTTTTTTAATGTGTGTGAAACTGAATGATGACAATTATGTTGTAAAAGTGCATGACAGATGGCCTCAATATTTTGTGCATTTCATATACAGTGCCTCATTGTAAGTATTTGGTTCTATTCATAGTTTAATTTTTGGATATTCATTGCCATGAATCTAGCCTACATACCACAAAAGACGCAGAATTTTGTTACCAGCAAAGAACAGCTAAAAAGCCAAGCAAATCACAAGATATATCTGTGCTATCTGTCCAATTAATGAGCTCCATATAAAATCGTCCACTGAAGTCTCTGCTCTAATAAAGTGTGCTGGAACAAAAAGACTCTCTCAGCTGAACATCAGTGAGGTGCCAGGAAAGATTTTTTTCTTTCTTTTTTTTTTTTCTTGTGTGGTGTTTTGAATTGAATATGTGCAGGACGCTGAAAGTGAGTTTGCTCAATTGACTGAATCTGACATGTTTTCAAAGGGTCTGAAAGTTAACTAGGTTGTATTGTTGTATTCATTTTGCTCATTTCACCGACATGAAATGCATCACCCGTTTCCTCCCTGGACGCCTCACATGTTTAACTTTTAATTAACAAAATTATGATCTAAAGGTAGCACATCATTTAACCTGTTCTGCAGTGATGCTATGTTTATTCATTAGATAAAATTTGCAGATTAACTGATTCAGGATTCAGTCATGCAGTGAAAGCTATTGGCATGAATTAAGAGGGAGTGATGTTGGTGAGTAGTTATGAAATGTCTGCTTAATTGAAGGTAGACTTTGCAGAGAGAACTAGATCTGCTAGCTGACCTTGTGTTTGATAGAACACAAAATGTACTCTTGTCTTCTTAAAAAGCTGTACAAGTAAGCCAGTAACCTCAATGGCATGCATGCAATAGCGGCAAATGGCTCTACGGCAGATTATGTAGTCGTTGAAATTGCTTTCTGTATGCGTCTATTTTCTTTTATTGTGAACGCCATACAGCTCAAGGCCAGTTTAATAGGGTAGTAACCTTTGCAGAGACATTCTCCAATTACAAGGTTAGGCAACGTCAGTACCACATTTAGGATCATAATTTGTCACTTCATGAGCACTCGCCACAAACATTACATGAGAAAAACAAATCTCAATTAAACCCACGATGACCGGCTGTATTTGCTGTTATCAGTGTTTAACAGAAACCTTTTTTTTGTAAATGGAGAGGGTTATAATCGGAAAAATGATTTTGAAAAAATCTGAAAATAAAGGTTGAGAAAGGCGTGCAGTGTTTAAAATGTTTTTTTTAATTGTGTTTTGAATAGAAGATAATAAGAGAGAAAATAAAATACACTCTTACCCTATCATAAACCACAAAGGCTGCTATGAATAAGAACATAGCCTCCACATTTAATTTGATCTTAAATAATGTCTCTATTTCAAGCAAAACTGCAATTGTCCTTCAGTACACACCACTGTTAAATTTAAGAGTTGCACTAGACTTTGATGGGATTCAGCTTTCATTTCATCAAAATTGGTTGTTGTAATGACTTTCTGGAATCTCTTTTCTACATTTGGTCATGTGGACCAAGAGCGTAGCAGTTTCGGTTGAGTGGTAAAATTCGTGATGGGAGCAGGGTGATGAAGCCGGGTCAGACGACGCACACGGGTCACTGCGTCTGTCTGAAAGTGGTTTATAATGAACATCAGTGATGCATAATTCTAGTACGCGTTCAAAAATGAAAAGAGAAAAAGGGGAACAACAAACTGCATTGGTTAATAAACAGTATTTGTCTGAAAGCCTAGATCACCCCACTCACAATTACTTCAGTCAGTCTCTTATCAAGGTCTCTCCTGAAACATGGACTTTCTAGTCACTCATTTTTAGGAAATGATCTTGTTTAGATTTTTCCAAAAGAACTGATTTGGTCATCTGATCCTCCTAGTCTGCAGTTACGCCCTGGATCCAGTGTGCGTATGCATTGTGTATTATAAATATATTGTACTGTGTTAGGGCAGCAATGCCCACTTTTCTGAATATCCACCCCACTCCCTTGTTTTCAGGGATCCAGTTCTGCCTCCCCTCCACCTGCACTATTGATCGGACTCCCCAGCAAACCCCAGGTAAACCTGCCACCTGGGGAATCCTCCATTGCTCCATTGCAATGTTAGGGATATTATTTTTAGGGAACATGGGTTGTCCTGTGGCAAGTCACTGTTAAAGGAAAAGTTCACCCGAAAATGAAAATTCTGTTATTATCTACTCACACCTATGTGGATGGAAAGTCAGGTGAAGTTTCGTAGTCCGCAAAACATTTATGGACCTTTACAGCAAAACAGCATTGCAGCATTCCCCTGAACAACTGAAGTTGATGGGGAATATAAAATATACAACCAAACAATAACAGAAAATGGCTCTGTAAGCCCTGAAATCCAGATTTGATTTGAAAAAGATGTTACTTACACCCTCAACGTGCAGTTGAGCTCATGCACCAACTTCAGACGGAGTGTACGCTAATGATTTTAGCTTAGCAGCTACAGTTAAGATATTGACTTTAAACAGGGTGTAAATAATGTCTTTTCAAATGAAATTTAAATCTTGGGGCTTCCGGGGTGTTGGATCACGTAGGAAGAACTATATTGAGCCTTATTTGTTTTGTTTTGTTTTTTTACATTTTAAAACAAGTCCCCATCAACTTCAGTTGTGTATGAGAATGCTGCAACATTGTTTCACAGTGAAGCCCCAGAAATGTTTTGTGGACAATGCAACTTCACCTGATTTTCCGTCAGCATGGGGGTGAGTAGATTATGGCTGGATTTTAAATGTTTTAGCAAACTTTTCCTTTAAGCACATCACAGCTAAAGAAAGCAAATGTGGACTTCATCAGAGGTAACTACATGAATACTGAACTACAAGTATTTATTTTACAAGTATATTTAGTATTTTGTTTTTTGTTTTTAAAATGGCAATTCAAATTTAAAGTTCCCCTGTTTTAATCTCTGTATTAATGCAGATTTACCAATGGTCACTGTCCTCCCCTTACGTTCTTTTACCACAACTATCTTTCATATTTCATTGTTTCATTGTTCATTGTTTGACTCTGTAGCAGCCGGATTGACTGGAGGACGTAGTTGCTCGGTTACACCTGCTCTGCACCCCTACTCTAAACCATCCTCCTTTGTTCAGCAGAGACTGTAGTCATGACAGAGCTCAATTGTTAAAAGTGCTTTCTACGCTGCCGCTTGACATATTTATGATAGCGTTGTTTTCTGAAACCTGCCTTCCAACATCTCTCCCCGAAAGTCTGCAACATCACAGGAGCACGCGCACACACACACACACACACACACACACCACCCCTAGGATGTTTCTAATATTAGCCTCGGCTGTGCATTTTAGCGATCTGTCTAGCCGACAAGAGGCTGATTTGTTTCCATGAAGGGTGAGGTTAAGGCTACAGTGACATGCATCTAACTGGTGACATGCAGATGCTATTCAGTGTGCCGCCAGGAGCAACAGCAGGGGAGTGTCTCAATAAGTGACTGCAGCAGCAGTGAAAAATGGACTCGGCAGTGTGACTTAACAGCGGTCCAACATTTGAGGCGTTATGGCCGAGCAAAAGAACGTCCTTGATCCACAGATGAAGACAGACTTGCACTGAAACGGTGTACGCTGTTTCAGGATGTTTTTGTTTGTCACTTTTCTTTCTCAGTGATTTATCGCAATGCTCGGGACGTCTTTAAACTTTTGCATCCATCCGTCCAGGTTCTGTAAAATAACTTTGATCACTGACTCGCCCAGGCTGGTTTTTCTTATCTATTTTTGGCTATTTTTTTATATTCACTTCTTTGTTGTTTTCCGTCTGCAAATACGCGTGACAGTGCCAATAATGGAGTTAGCCATCCATCTTCCGCTCTCTCCCTCCCTCCGGATCATTTACATATCCTTAAAAGCCTGCCGCAAAACAAACTGCTGCATTTCCTTTACAGTGATAAATCCAATCGGGAAGAAAGACTCTTAACGACGTGTCACTCTACTCCCCCCCACCCACCACCACACCCCACCCCCATGTTAGCATACAAGCCAGCCCTGATAGATAGAGAGGTCCTAACAGAGATGGAGTGGTTGAATCACTGCCTTTGTGTCTCACGTTAATCAGCCTCACTGGCACAGGGGTAGTTGTTTGTACTCGTGTGTGTGTGTGTGTGTGTGTGTGTGTGTGTGTGTGTGTGTGTGTGTGTGTGTGTGTGTGTGTGTGTGTGTTTGTGTCTGTGGGTTTGACAGAGTGAGAGACAGGGAGATAGATTAAAGGGAGTATTCACACTGAATACGTTCAGACTGCCTTTAGGGATACCTCATTGACCTCCTTCAGGGCCCAGACACACCAAACCGGCATCAAAGATCTAGCTACGACGAAGACTGACCGTAGCATCGCCTCGCATCGGCTGTGTCGAGACACTGGAGGACTACCACTATCAGCCGACCAGGTTGCAAGCGGCACACTGCTGTCCCATACACGCACAACGGGGTTGGAGATGTTATAATGTTTTGAGTTGTTTTTTTTTTTAAATCTTTAGAAAAATCTGCGCGTCTGTCATCGCAATTCCGCAGCTGCAGAGCCTGTGTGGGCCTGCCCCGCTGAAGTAAACTAAAATAAAATCTCGACTCAAACGCATGGCCCCAATAATGCACCTTAGCTGACATTGTACTCTAGTGGTGCAAAAAGGGATTGCCGAATCTGCACACACCACCACAGTGAACACGCAGTAAGCCTTGGAGTCTGGATGGCGTGGTTGTTCCCCCAGCATCGGTCGACCACATCACTACTTTGCAGCCTGGCGTGGTGTAATCCGTGATGGTCAATTAAATATGTCAGATTGATGAGCTTCAAGCAGTGAGTGAGCGAGCAAGAGAGTGAGTGAGTGAGTGAGTGAGCGAGTGAGCTAGCGAGCGAGCGAGCGCTGGCTGCGTTCACTTCAGATGAAATCTAAATGCTGAGTAACACTGCCACCGCCAAGATGGGAGCAAGAATTATGACTCCCCTTTGCACGACTGGCTGGCTAATAATGGCTCTATTTTGGTCCTCCTGCTGAATCATGCCCCCTGAGTGGGTCATCTCTTTCCTCCCTTGATCTCTCCTCGCTCCCTGATTTATCCTGCTCTCTATCACACACACACACACACACACACACACACCCATTCACACGAACCCCCCCAACTCTCATCCTCTGTTTCTGCCAGCGCGGATCCTCTCCCCTCCTGTTCCCTCTTTTCCCTCTTTTCTCTTGTCCCCATCTTCCTTGCTTCTCACTAATGCGCCTCCTCATCCATGAGAAGTTCATTTTGTGAATGGACAGCAGCATGAGTCATTAAGCCCTCGGAGCAGAACGCTCTTCATAGACCAGACGACTCTTGCTATTTATAAACACAGCCAAAATAAGGGGTGAGAAAGAGGCCAAAAGGTGTTTTGAGCGGGTTTGAGGTGACGTCCTGAGTTCTATTCTTTCCATGAACAACGCTCTTTCTTAAAATGGTCGTCTTTCCCCTTGTCCCAGACAACCATGCCTATGTTCTGCAATTGTGTTGCTCGAGCTGCAACGCAATTAGGATGAAATGCTATTAATTCTCCGCCACAACTTTTGGGAGCCTGCGTTGTGGGGGGGGAGGAGGCAGCTCATTAGAACTTGAAAATAGATCCGATGTTGGTCTCATAAGGACTCCTCTAATTGCTCCGTGTGATGTAAGCATTTGTAAGACCGAAGCGGAAACACTGAGCTCAACGCGGTGCGCCTCTTTGTCAAGGAAAACGATAACCCATAACTTAACCTGCAGCGTGACTCAGTGTCTCTTCTCTCTTTCTTCTGCTCCTGGCTCCGAGGCACCTGGCACCCTCTCCGCTTTGATCAGAACACACTAGGCACAGCATCAGATGTTTCAGACGGTGGCTACACTGAGCGAGCTTCTCTGTCAAAGCCTCGCTCGAAAAAATAAAGACACGTCGAAGCGTAGAAGGCGTCCATGACCCGCTCCTCAGTCCATCTCTCTGTGTGGATTAAGTCCACATTCTCATTTGCACTTGAAAGAAAGTAATCCCCCCCTCTTTCTGTCATGAAATGGACAGAATAAGAAGATGAGAGCTGTCAGGCTGCACCTCCTCGCCAGGGTCTTACACACACGAGTTCTGTTGATTACTGCTCGGGTTTTTTCCACCATTGTCCATGTCTGAGAACGGTCTTGTGACAAGGAGGCTTTGATGTTCTCTGTTACTCTATCGACTTTTTCAGTATTTGAAAATTTTTTTTTTTTTTAAATGTATTCATAACCTTTTAAATGGTGCCTGGGCTTTCAAGCATTCTCTCCCTTATCGGAGCACTGAAAGTGAACAAAAGAGGAGGAAAAGGTTTCTGCACTGGTAAAGAGGCGAACACACCTCCCGGACAAAACGCACTCACTCAGCCAGCAGTTTAGATCGATCAGATCGGCAACAATAGCAAACTCCAAACATTGGAAAAGAACAGCTCACAAAGTTTGCCATGACTCCACATGTTTCGCAAGCAGCAACTTTTTTTTTTTATCAAGCTGTAAAATAAATGGCGATGCCGCCTGATGTCCCATCATAATCAACATGATGTATTAACTCACCAGTTCTGCTTATGAGGTCTTTAAGTGATAAAAGAAAGATAATTACGCGATTATATTAATTGCTAAGAATTTAGAAAAGACTTGCTGCAATCAGCTCGTTGTGATGTAACGGATATACGCTGAGGTCTACATTTATGCACATACTATGTACCATGTTAAAGGGAAATACATATTTTGGATTTTAGACCAATCAAACACTTCTAAGAGGAAAAATGCAATCAGAAATTCTGAGGTTATTGTTGTAGATGATTGCTGTTTAAAATTTAAAAAATCAGGTGATATTTTATGGATATAACCTGACATATCTTAAACCTCTGAGCCACAAGCTCCATCATTGTCCTACATCAATTAAAAACACATCAGTGAACTAGACTGTTGCACTGTTTTGTGTCATGTTCCATCCGTTACCGTGAACATAGGCACTGTAATTCATTTTGAGTTGATCGCACAAACACTTTTTTCTGCTTTAAAAAATACTAACTGTAGATCCAAATGTGTATTAATCCACCGCTAGAAATAGTCCCCGTCAACCCCAAATTAACAGTTTACTCCTGTTTTAGTGAAGTATGCTAAAAACTAGAATGCACAGCTGTTTAAGGATTTTTTTTGGCCTTTTATGGCTTTATTGATAGACCAGCTGAAGAGGTGACAGGAAACCGGATTAGAGAGGGGGAGTGACACGCAGCAAAGGGCCCCTAGCCGGTAGTCGAACCTGGTTCCACTGCAGCGAGGACAAAGCCTCTGTACATGTGACGCCTGTTCTACCAACTGAGCTAAACGGCGCCCCTAAGGAAATTAATCATATACAAAAACGAAGAAAAACAGACTAGTATGTTGTTTGTTTTGGCCTTCATTAATTATTATATAGAATTAAACCTGATCGTTTCAGGCGTGCATGTGGTGGGAGGCCGCTGGGAATGGGCTATGCCGTCAATATTATTTTAACCTTTACATCATAGAAGCTTTTAAGCATAATGTCAAACAATTGACTGTAAAAGTTATGGACGCTGCCTCTGGATCCAAAAAAACATGAAGCCAATGCAGAAGTACCTTAAACATGCGTTCTTTCTGGTACCCAGCAGGGGATGACTCCACTGGTTTCAAAGAAAGGATTGTTATATGTGAGCTTATGAGAAAATGACCTTATTTCTCACTTGATTTGCTATCTCAGTAAACAGTTTGTTAATGAGCTTATGCTCTCAATTTCTAGTTTGAACTCCTCTTCAATACAGCATGATGTTCATTTTGTAAATTATGGTCGCCAACAAGGGACTTTTGGAGTTCTCGCTGAGTTCTCTCTTGACAGAATGTCATTCTGTTGAGCTTTATTGTCTGCGAAATAAGATTTAAACACAAAAAATGTAAATGTATTATGCAAATTATACTTATAAAATACATACTATCATAATGGTAATGCAGACTTCAAATATTTGTATAAAAATAATAATGTCTTTTCCACCTTTTCCAGCCATCACCTACACACCCAACTACAAGAAGACCCCTCCACCAGTTCCACCCCGCACAACCTCCAAACCCCTCATCTCCATCACGGCCCAGAGCAGCACCGAGTCCACCCAGGACGCCTACCACGAGGGGAGGCACCCTCGTGGTGGGATGTGGGCCCCCGACGGCCTCAGCCTGGGGCTGAGCCCAGGCAGGGCCCTCTATAACTCCACGGACAGCCTGGACAGCACCAAGGCTGTGACCATAGCCATGGAGGCGGCCGGAGTCATGGCTGGAAAAAGACACCCTTCCACGGACAGCCACAGCTCGGTGCTCACCTGCGACAAGGCCATCCTGGTGTCCAAGGCCGAGGAGTACTTGAAGACCCCTCGGTCCTCAATAGGGATACAGGTTAGTCTTGTCTCACACAGAATCGTAGTCGTAAAAAGTACAACAATTCTTACAACTCGCACATTCAACACAGAAACAGTGCTGTCTTTGAAGCAGCTAAAAATAGCGAGAGTGAGTCATCTTACTGCACTCCATCAATTAAGATTCAACTCATGCTGGAGCAGGTTTTAGTGAATGGTAGTACACTCCACAGTTCGTTCGCTCCCTCTCTACTTACTGTACCTATATCTCTCTATCTATTTCTCTCCAATCTCTTCCTTTTCTCTCTTTTTCTCCCCTTTTCTCTCCTTTTCTCTTCGTCTCCACCTCAGACTCTCTGTGATCATATCTTGCATTTGTCTGCCTCAGTCTCTGACATAAGCTGACGTCCGGTTGTTGTTGATCTCAAGCGGCAGTCTAAAGGTTGCGGGTCCGCTGCGGAAAAAAGAATGAGGACTGTGTAAAAAGCTCACACCATCACCTCCGAGCCATTTATAGCATTTTATCAAAGCAGAAAATCGGACTCACTTTTTGGGTTTGACAGTTTGAAAGTTGGTATTTTCTCTTGCGATGTGCACAAGGAGCAGTCATTTTGCCTCCCTGTGCTCTTTTCACTAGCATCATTTCCACTCGTCCACATTTACTTTCTTCCATTAATCTTTCCCCCCGTATACTTTTATGCCATTTACTCAATTTTTATTCTCTTTCCCACACAGAAATCCATAAAACCACACTCTCACTCTCTTGTCTGCTGACGGTCCAATTTACTAAGTCCAGGGTAAAGTTGAACTTGAAAAACTTCTCACATATTTGATGGGGGGGAAGCAGAACACTTCATTATTCTCATTCTATTCTGGAGGCGGTTGGGTGGTGTTAAAGAATCTTAAGTCAAGCATACCTTAAAGGGTAATTGCTGTGTATTTTCAGGTAATTTAAAGAAAACCCTTTGGTTGGAGATTGACTATCAGATGTTGCCACCATGGAGTCAGCCAGTGACTGATGATGATCCCTTCAAAGTTGAGTTTGATCACATCCAGACTTAGAGAATATCCAGCAACAGGTTTTAACCGGACATTAAATGTCACTGTAATGTGTAAACAGGGGCAATTAGAAGGAGCCTCAAACACATTAGTTCTAGCAGCCCCATTAGCCTTCATGTGTTGTGTACACCAGGTGTGTCTGTGGAACAGAGTAATGTCTTTGTAAAATCACTACAGGGAGCATTACTATTACCTTAGATAACTACATTTTATGTCTTATGGTGAATATTTTAATGGGCCCCCCCATAGATTGCTGCAGGGATCAGGTATTTTTGCAGGCTAACCTGGAAGTTAGCACCGTCCTGGTTTCCTTGACAAAATGGCTATGGAAATGTTTGAATTTGAATTTGGATTATTGCAGAAAATAAGCCCTGTTGCAAACACAAGTTCATGATACATGTTTTGTTCCACAAGATGATCTTCACAAATGAACGCCAATTTTGATTTTTTTCAAGAATAAATGTGATCGCCAGAAGTAAGAAGCCTTAGGCTATGGATGAAGTACTTTACCATCACATGGTTTCAAGATCACCTCCACTAAGTGTCTTACTACATTGTACTGTACACACTTTACCATAAATTGATCAGTCTACAAGTTGACGTTAGAATTAGAGTAGTTTGTAACTGAACTCCCCCTGTAAGGACAGACTCATGAGTAGATGAGTCCCCGTGTTCAGCATGATGACGTTAAATTATCCAGATAACCTCTGTAGTCCCGTTTAGCCACTGGTTAGCGACAAAGACATTTAAACGCTTTAGAATTTAAATGTGGGGTAGGAACTGACAAATTGAATTAAATAGGACAAAACGTGGAAATATCTTTAGCTTGTTAAAGTGATTTGTTTGTTGGGTCATCACGTGTTTTGCCTGTCCTTAAGAAGAGATCTGATTAGCTGTACTTAAGCTTCAAGTCACTGTTACCTGGTTATGAAACAGTCTCAGTTTGGTTTTGACACCTCTGTAACACCCAGCTGAGTAATAGAGACCATCATCGAAAAGACTGGTTATCTCTATATGGATATGCTTAATGCCTGTTACCGGGTCGGATTCAGACTTATACGGGTCAGACGAGACTTAAAATTGGCTGAGTGCTACAAATAGTTACATTACCTCATCATTATGCATCTTGCAGAATCAGCAAAGTGAAAGTTCCTTGCAGCTGCTCTAAACGGAGCCCCTCTCTTATTAAATAAAATAATAAATAATAAAAGCAACAAAAAAAGAATACGCATTACTTAAATCGAATGTGCAACAAAAAAATTAGAATGGAAACTAAGATATGCGTAAAGAAGTCTGTTGTCTCGGCTGCTTGTACAGCAGGGCCTGTTGAAGTACAGCCTGCTTCTGAGCCACCATCAATAACCACGGATACGTGTAATGCCAGACTTGTTTCAAATGATTAATATGTGTTTGCAGAAAAAAATCATTTGAATGTAAATGCAGGTTTCAGAGTAATTTCCTCCCTCGTGTAAACACAGGGATTCACTCTCTCATGTACAAAACACAGGAAATTAATGGAACCAGGTTACTGTGAAACCTGCATTTACATCTAAGCGATTGCATTCATACGTTTGCTGATGCTGTTTGCAAAGTGTTCGCCCCCCGATGGCTTACACACACACAGAGTACTTACAGTCGCTGTTTCAAGTGAGTTAGGGGTCAGAGCCGGTTATCCGGGGATGATCTGGGGTACCCTCACCACACTGATGAGTGCTAATTTTAAAAAGGCTGGGTCGCGACATGAAAATCTCATTGTCATGCCTCACCAAACTTCATGGTGGGCGACGCTGAATCAGGGGCGCCATCTTTCCGGATCAGCATGCATGCAACTCGGATTTAGCTCATTCATTACCAACAGTAGGGGAATACAGATCAAATCGAGTGTGGAGGAGATAAGTGTTGAGCAGAAAGAGCAGGGCACTGTTAGTCCTAACTGTTCAGAGGAAGTGATAGTGACTCTACAGAAGGAGTCGCCGGGCAACAAGGACATTTATTCAGATGTATGTGTGTGTCTGTGCCTGAGTGAGAGCGACAGAGAATTGTAGCGGCTTTCCATTTTGCTGTAGTGATGTGTGTAAAGTCCGTGAGCTCCTTTGGCTATCAGTGCAGTAAAGGCAACCAGAGATGGGAAGTATAAATACTCCATTCTAGTACTTCAGGTGTCTGTGCTTCACTCAAGTATTTATTTTCCTGACAACTTTTCACTTTTACTCTCTACATTTCAGCACAAATACTTGCATACCAGAGTCAGGTTTATGGCCAACTAGGTTTTCGCATACAAGGTATTTTAGTTGACAAAAAAAATTAAAATGAATATAAAACGCAAGTGCTGCAAGTAGATATTAACAGAACATACAAAACTGACAATGAAATATGTAAATACGTAAAAAAAATTCTTCACAGAAGGATTTAAATTAGCATTTTGACCTTCATGTTGGGAAATAAAATGGCATTGTAAAAATGTAGGTACTTGAAAACATTAAATAAAAGAACTGAAATTATCAACAGAATATAATAAGACTGTATTGTGTTGCATAGATACTCACTGAAGTAAGCATGCTAACCAGCTAACCCTGGCCCATCCCTGCCCAAAGCTCTTGTGCTAAAGGTGTAAACACCAACACTCAGAGCTCCCAGTCCAGACCACTATTTGCACGGCTAACCAAGCTGACTAGCTAGCGGCAACTCTATTTGATTTAAGTATGACTACAACAGCTGGCCAGTTCTTACATATTGCACCTTTAATTAACTGGGCTAAATTTCAGAGAAAGTGTCTTAAAGGAGAACTTCGGTCAATTTAAACGTGCAGCTTCATTGCTCAAGCTACCCTTGACTTGCCAGTACCGAAGACGCGAACACATTTGGTCCAACCATTACAGAGCTCCGTGAACGGAGATTTAGCGTTTACAGCTAACAGCATGGGGTCAGAACTTTACACTGTGTTTTAAGCGTCTTAACATGCTCCACATCTCACACCAAATGTTATGCAACATCAGCAGACACCTTACAACACAGCACTGTAGCGTGTATGACTCAAAATGAATAAAAAAAGTAGATAAAACAGTGTGTTTGTGCAAGCAGCTACATACTGGTTTGTTGACATCCGTGTCTTCCGGTAGCTGGACCAAACTAGTCAGTCCGTCGAGCGGGCGCTTACTCCCTCACTGGCGGAGATGGAAACATATTCAAGCATTTTCGTGTTTGTGTTCATAATGTACATGTCCATGTTACAGCCTGTCATGAGCCATGAGCCTTACAACAGCCTGTTAAGCCTGTTGAGCGCACGCTCGACGGATTGACTAGTTTGGTCCAGCTACCGGAAGATGTGTGAGATGTGGAGCATGTTAAAACGCTTAAAACACAGTGTAAAGTTCTGACCCCATGCTGTTAGCTGTAAACGCTAAATCTCCGTTCACGGAGCTCTGTAATGGTTGGACCAAATGTGTTCGCGTCTTCGGTACTGGCAAGTCAAGGGTAGCTTGAGCAATGAAGCTGCATGTTTAAATCGACCGAAGTTCTCCTTTAAGTTATTAGTTGAATATTTTACTAATTAACATTGTGATTTAGATTAGATATTAGTTAAGTGAGCTTAGTTTTCAGAAGAATATCCTGGAGAGATACAACAAACAAAAAATATTACATTTCAAAGCCAATAAATAACATAAAAGATCCAAATAACTCAAAAATGTTTAATATCCTGGCTCATACGGCCCTCGTGCAGTGTACCTAGAAGTCACCCGGTGCATTTACAGGCTCATGTATATAACTACAAGCCAAACTGTCACTAGCCGGTTACTTAATAGCCACCATTTGAGTTGATTGCCTGCTGCAACTCATGACTGTCATGAGATGATGACAATAATGTCTTGGGGCTTTGCAAAATATTGATTTATCAATATTGCAGACGGCTTCAGTTGCACGGACATCATATCACAAGGCCAATCAGTCTGCGTCAACTACTGCTGGCAGCATAATCACCCTGCCCCTGTATCGATTTGCCATTTCCTTTTCCAACCCCCTATCTTGCAAGAGGTCAACGCATCTTTAATCTTTGATCTTTGACCATGTCCTGACTTCCTGTTGTGCTCAAGGACGACTTTTACTGTCGCCGGAGATAACCTTTTGCTCCCCTAAAGCGGAGACATGTTTGTTTTCTAAAGTGCTGATTGATTTTTTTTTTTTTTTTTTTTTTTTTTTTACAAAACAAGTTTTAATTGGAGCCATAATGAGACTGCATAATGTGGAAGTCAAAGCTTTTAACCTTAAACACAGTCAGTGGCTGCAAAAAGTCACCAGGTGGTGTTTGTGTGCTTCAGATGAAAGGCGCAGCGGTCCAACTTTTTCGCTGATGCTCGCAGTTTCCACACCTGTGCCGAAGTTGTGACGGTGATTGCCGACGCAGTGTGTGTATTTATACTGTATGTGTGTGTGTGTGTGTGTGTGCGCACACCAGCGTATCTCTACATACGTACGCCAAAACATCTCCCAGGTGGGTGAGCCTGTTGGACATAAATCTCCCAGCCTCCTGGATGTTTTGTCTTTCTCCTGTCCTCATCCATCACAGACATGAAACTCATTCTCTTTTCATGAGATGGACTTTGCTCTGCTTCTAACACAAAGTAATGGAGGTCACCTCAGCGGGCTGCTCTACACTCACTCCCTCCTTGCTTACAGCTTCTCCCAAACGGCCTGACAGGATAGAAAAATGGCTCTCCAAAAATGTCACTACCTGGCTTCAATACTGACCGCTCCACACCAAAGGCAGGGTTGACATTTACTCACAGCGGAGGCACACCTTATTTTGAGCCCCCGCCTTCGACTTAGTCATGATACTACATTGAGCTGAAGATTTATGAATGTCATACACTCCAAAGGCTTCGCATGGACATTTCAGGATTGGTCATGGAATAATTTTTGATGGAAAAGGCAGGGATCCTTCATCTTCGCGCGGCTCTTTGAAGCTGTTGGCACAGCAGTGTTGCATACTCACAATGACAGTGCCAACATGCTGATGTGAAGCAGGTGTTCACCATCTTAGTTTGTCGTGTTCGCATGCTAACATTTGCCAATTACCACCGTGGGAATGTCATTAGTTTTGCAGGTATTTGGTCATAAACCAAAGTGTTGCGCAACAACCACAAGTCTCTCTCCATATCCGGCCACTCTGCACCGTCAAGGTTCAGATTTGCAGACCATTTCTGGTATAGTCCCAAAGAGAAAAGTCTCAGTGGGCACTAAAGAAGAAGCACTTAAATGACAAAAAATAAAAGACAAAGAAAGGCTTAAGACAGCAAAAGAAAGGAAAGATTGTGACAGTAAGCCAGCAGGAAATTGTGAACGCTTGACAAAGAGAGCAGCGAGAGCAAAGAAATTAAACTAGAAAGAGATGAGCAATTGGCGACACGAGGAGTAAGTGACAGATAGAAGAGCGTAGCAAAAAAATGGTGAGCGCTGACAGGGTTTCCATAAAGACAGTAAAACATGGGGCTCCGGGGAGTGGTGCAGGCCACGATAAAGAGTCTCAGAGCCTGGGAGGCTGGATCAGGATCGCAGCCATGCAGGGGCAGACTGAATTGTCATCTGTCATCCTTCCTTCACGTCCCATAATATCCACTAATGTTGCTAATCGGTCACTGTGTAACTATGGGCACACCGCTTTAAATATCGCCCTGACAAAGATCTATTAGTAGCACCTAACTTTCAGGTTTTGAGCATATTTAGATATGAATAAATTAGATAAATTAGAGCAGTGTAAGTGAACCACAACAGTAAACCTGCGTGATGAAAAATCAAAACAAGGAGCTGAAAGTTGCTGAAACGCATCATAGATCTTAGGGGAGCTTCAGAGTCAGTAATTCTGTGTAGGTTTATTATTACAAGGGAGCATGAATTTTACAAGTGGCCAATTCCTACATACTATATATTATTATATAATTTTATACCCATGTTAGGTACAACTTGTTATAAGAAAAAATAATGTAGTTGCTTCCTTTTTTTGCCTCATATACTGTATATCTAATGTGTTAAATCATTTGATTTACAAATCCTGGTACTCAGGTGATATTTGAGGTTTTTAACACCTTTAGCATTTAAAAAGCCAATTCAATATTACACATATCACATTTCAGTCAACCGTGAATACTTATGGTTTAACACTAACTATCTAAACATATAATGTAGCGCGCAATATAACATACAGAACATCTTCCCTCATTTTTCAGATTCATTTCCATAGAAACCAAAAACCCTCCACAGGAAACCTCTCCAGTCTTGTTGCCTTTGCCGCCCTCATAAATCTTACAATGTTTACTTTCTGACAGGCCATGTACCGTTAAGGTGCTCCGTCCAGTCCCAAACCAATAAACCCAGAAGCACTGGGGAACGGTAGCTCACATAATGAGAAGTACTTTTGGTTTGTATCATTTCCTCGCATTAGGTGGAAGCAGCCACGGACTCTGAATCTGAAAGCAAAGGCTTGCGGGAGTACCACTCCGTTGGGATCCAGGTGGAGGACAACAAGAAAGGGTGAGATAATGGTTCCGGGATTTTGAGCTCATTTAAAAAAAAACCTCTATCTTTGATGTTGGCTCTCACTTTAATGAACAATAGCCCCATTGTCTCTGCCCTTATCTAACACTTTGGCCTGTGTTAAAAGCATGTGCATTAATCTGCGTCTTTTTTACCTCAGACAGGCCAGGTTCAAACGCTCAAACAGTGTGACTGCGGCCGTGCAGGCTGACATGGAGTTGGACTTCCCCATCATGGAGGACAAGGGCCTGCAGTTCGGCGGGGGCTTCCAGCGTCACTCGGAGCCCAGCACGCCAACCCAGTACGGGGCGGTGCGGACTGTACGCACCCAGGGGCTCTTCAGCTACCGTGATGATTACCGTACCCCCACTGAACCCCCCAGCCCCAGGGAGACCAACAGTGAGGCCACATGGCAGCTGGAGCCTCCCTCTCCTAGGGATAGCGCGGCCACGTCGGGCGAGTCAGGCAGGGTGTCCCCCTCGCTGAGGAGGGACGGGAGCTGGTTCATGCAGCTGCTGCACACAGAGACCAAGAGGATTGAGGGCTGGTGTAAGGAGATGGAGGCAGAAGCTGAAGAGAATGACCTGTCAGAGGAAAGTGAGTGTTTTCAGCTGAGAGCTTCATACATGACTGACCTGAGGTTGCTTTAAAAGATTGATTGATTTTTTAATGCACTCTATTGACTGTATGGCACTGCACTGTGTGTGTTGTACTTGATATGCTGTCTCTGCATTTCAGTTCTAGGCAAAATCCGAAGTGCGGTAGGAAGCGCTCAGCTGCTCATGTCTCAGAAATTCCAGCAATTCTACTGGCTGTGTCAGCAAAATCTGGTAAGAAACCTATCAAAGTGTGAGTGTGTGTGTGTGTGTGTGTGTGTGTGTGTGTGTGTTTGTGTGTCTTCTGAACTACATTTTCCCCTGTCGTTCATGCTAACCCTAGCTTAGTCAAGTAGTAGTGCGGTCAAAATGACAGAAATCTTGTTTTTGTTTTGTTTTTTTCTGATACTGAAACCCCTTTCACACTGGACAAAAAAGCCAATAGTTTGCATGTACTTCTTTACTGACTACTACAGAGTTGTCTGATCCAGGAATTAATCTCGATTGTTCCCCTTCCCACTGAAGACAAGAGTAATGTCTTCAATGGGAAAGGGAACAATCAAGATTAATTCCTGGATCAGATGACTCTGTAGTAGTCAAAGGTATTTATCAGCTCTAGTCTTGTGTGATGGCATCATGACTCCTAGATAAACACGCTAATTTTCACCACTTTTCCAGCAAAATTCCACAACGCATGTTGAAGTTCCTGACGTTGGCGCATACATAGTTTTCTCCGTGTCTCTGTGAAAGCAGGGCTTCAACATTGTTCTGTTGGCATTAAGTTTGAAAGAAAGACTCAAGTCAAAGATATAAAAAGTATTGAAAGATCTTGAAAGGACAAACTCCGCACCTACAGAAGCTCCTCTCTCCCACAGAAAACACAGCTCCCCAAACGCCTCGTCAGTAGTCTCCTTTAATTCCGTGTCTTTGTGACATCACACTACATCACTGTGTCACACATTTGCATAATTTGTGCCTAACTGTTAGTTTGGCACGTAAGAATCGATTTAGCACTGCTGCTTTGCTGTTTTTAGCGGTGCTGCCACAGGCATGTGTGAGTTGACCAATCAGGGGAGATTGGGTATTAAGTCGCAGGGGCCCTTAAGAAGACTGGAGATAAAACAGAGCATTTCAGACGGAGAGGGCTTATAGTGCTGCAGCACAAGAGAGTGTAAGAAAACTGATTCTAAGCCCAAAAGGATATAAACCCATTCCAGCAGTAACCCAAAATAAAATCATGAACCTGAAAATGAGCACAAGATGTCTCCTTTAAAAAAACCTATCTATACTCTCTCATTGTGGTGTAAAAATATCACTATATTATCCTCTACACAAAATAGACAACCATCACATTTACATAATTACCCACAATCACTGATAATGAGGATCATTAAGTATTTATGCAGCTCCTAATAATTTGTCTGTGATTACTCATGAGTGGTTAAGTTTACAACTAAAAGAAAAGGGTGGAAGGAAGTTAAAAACAGAATACTAAAACTGAGAGAAACAAATAAACCAATCTGTAATTATTTTCTTCATCAAAAAGTCTGATGCCAACAGAGAAAAACTTAGTATTCAAGTCACATATTGGTCAAATTCAGATTTTTAGCCCATTAATAAGCTCCAGTTCAGAGCTCAGATGTTGAGAATTGCGCTTTTTGTCTGTGTGCTGAAATCAGAAAACATTATGGAAGAAAATGAGTATGCTGCAGCCGCGCAAGAGTCCAAAAACACAGGCTGCGCTGTGAAATTAACTTTCATCATTAGAAACAGTTCCACAATCCTTTATATGTCCTCGCAACCTTTGTTTTCCAACCTTCAGCACACATTTAACGCTTTAACCGGCGCTAACAAACTGAATCAAAGCTCCCCGAATATCATCGATTGCTGAAAGCTACAACACTGAGAATCAATAGCCATCCAGCACATTTGTATGTGACCTGAACATTTTGAAACGAGCAACACATAAGCGTGGATGAGAGTGCCTTAGAGTGATGCAGCTTGAAACAGACTGAATATCCAGACACCAGCCGCTCTATTGCTCACCCAGAGCAGCAACACACACGGGGTCAGGGATTTCTTCCTCGTATTTTTCCTGCACTGTTCACAACTCGTTTTATTGATCGGAGCCAAGTACCCAATATTTCAAATGAAGTCGGCGCGGAGTTATGAGAGATAGTGTTGTTGTTTTTGCAATGTGCTGCAGAAACTGCTCATTCAGGGCCGAGTGGGAGTAACGCAGAGATCAGACGCAGTGAACCAGCCTTTTAGACCAAGTCGAGAATACGTTTGTCCCACTGAAGCACGCCATGTTGTGCAAGTTTACGTCAAGATATAATGTGTAGGAAGTCTGTATTAAATTGTCAACTAGACAGCTAGATTTTTTGCTGAGTTGTATGCTGACATTATCCCAAAATGTTTCCAACAATGTTTAAACACAGAGAAGTCCAAAAGATCACTGCTGCAGTCAGGCTCATAACCAGACCTGCAGATAAATTAATCGGAAAAGTGTTAAAGTAACCTCTGAGCTCTCCTCCAATCAGTAAACCGTTCCGGATCAGAGCAGAATTCGAAGTGATCCCAGGTGCTAATTCTCAACAAGGTCCGGCTCTAATCCGGGCTCTTTAGCTGGCTCTCAATCAGCTGAGCGGCGGCTCTTGCCACCCGCTCCACTCGGTCCTCCTCAGTACTCAGCAAACATCGTTTGTTTTGCTCTGATAGAGAGCCCCATTGCAGACAAAGATATGCATTGTACATTTACCAACTTAACAAAGAATTTAACATCACAAAAAGATGGAGCATTTCTCTGCACGACTCTGCATGTGGAACAATTGTCACTTCAGACGGCTTCATTTTGTTAATAAATGCACACATTAGAAGCTTAAATGATGTCTAATTGTGTAATCAGCCTGCTCCTCTCTACTTCACGGATCAACCATCATAGAGCTCGACTCAAAATTGCTCTAAAAGAGAGACAAACAACGTGCACGGAGCAATTCTCTGGGAGGAGCTCCGGGATTAAAAAAGACACGCTGACACAGCCAAAGCTTAAAACTCACTGACTCCTCCTAAATCTGCCGGCTCTGGATATTTGAAAGCCTTAAGACTTCTGAGACAGTTTGCAGAACATCACAAGTTCAGGGGTCAGAATAAAGCTGATGGAATGCTGAGGTACTCCCTCGGTAATTACAGATAACAGACGCGTGCTCTGTTCCTCGCTTACCTTACACGATTGGTTCTTGCGATATTTGAAGTGAGTAATTTAGGAAGATTCGTTCGCCGTACAAAAGAGAATTATACTAATCCAATAATACTATACAAACATCAAAGCAAAACTTAGACACCCCGTTGGAATATTATGTAAATTTAGGGGATTTGAGTCACGCCAGATGAGATTTTAGCCACGAAGTAAAATAAAGTTACCGTAAACTATATTCTCTGTATCAGTCACACAGTTTCATACACTAATGCAAATTTGGCTAAAGCCATCTGACGCCCTGGAGACCAAATGATCGGCTTTTCTTCGCTTTTGGAGCTTGTTTTATTAGTGTTGCCGTAACATTCTGCTTTTATAGGCTAATGAATGTTCGACGTCAGAGTGAAGCATCTCTTTGCAGGATATCTTGGTTAAAAGAGCGCAGTGTGGCAGGACGTAACGCCACTCAGTCACGCAGAAAGAACAACTGGCAGCAAAACTATGTAAATATAGAAAATAATTAATGATTCACCCATGACTGTAGCATGGAGAATACCAAGCACTGCTATCACACTGAAAAAAGATTGGACCATCAGACAGACGCACCCATCAACAGCTACCTTGTGGAAATGTCACACGTTTTGGAGTGTGGGTACGGGAATGTCTCTTGGGTTTTTGCGTTGACGCGTGCTATCACAGACGTGTTGTCGATGTATTTCTTTTCAAATTTCACAAAGCGGGGATCTGATGTGGTTTAGGTTGCTGATTTCTGGTGGCTAGAGACAGACTGGAAGACAACGAAGCATAATCTGAAACAGTAGGTTGATTTAAACCTGCAGTGTAGAAACTAGGATCTGTGACACTGGTTCACACAAAGCCCTATCGCCACCAGACAAATCTCCCTTTTTGGCAGTATAGCGAGAGTTGTTTCTTTAATCTGGACTCTGTTGTGACTTCACTGTGCTGGGAGGAGGAACTGAGCGACTAGGACCTTGCCAGAGTTCGTGGCGTCATGAGCTCTTTGACAGTGTTTGTGTAATTTCTCTCAGTGCCAGAGGGGGGAGACAGAAGCTCAGCAGTGCAGGTTTAATCTTTGCAAAGAACTGTCTTGAGACGAAATGAAAAAAAACAAAACAGTCAGGATGACTAAGGCCCAATCCCAGTTCTCTTCTCTACCCCTACCCCTTGCCCCTACCCCTACTCCCTTGCCCCTTGAAACGGAGTGCCAAGGGGTAGGGCTGAAAGTCAACCCCTCCGAATTGGGACACCCCTTCGACAATCGCGTATGTCATCAGTAGTCACTCGCAATTCGTTCACAACTTCAAATTCATGCATACACTGCACAGGCTAATGTTAACGTTACATCCGATTTGTGCATGACATTCCTGCGTATCCCATAACACTATCAACGTAACTGAATACCAGCAGCGAGGTTGCCAAAGTTTTTATTGATAACGTTATCACTGTAGATTATCAGTGCTGCCCACAGAGCACCGCTAGTAGCGTTCAGCCTGGTAACGTTAACCTGAAGCCTCAACTACTAGCGATTTTTTTTCGTGTGCATTATATGAAGAAAATGACCATTACACATTGAAACCACGTTAAACTAGACAATACAACGGTTTTCGTAAGTTTTAAAACTTTATTAATGGAGAAAATACTTACATTTGTGAACTTCTTTCGAGGTAGCAGCCATCTTGCCGGTGATTAGCAGTGCATTCTGGGAAATCTGTCGTAGCCCTCCGTTTGGAGTGTGCCTCTGGAAAATCTCCGTTTGAAGGGGTATATAGCCCTACCACTTCCCCCTAACCCACCGTCCTAACGGGAATTGGGACACCCCTACCCCTACACGTGAACGCGCAAAACGAAGGGGTAGGGCCAAGTGGTAGGGCCAAGGGGTGAAATGGGATTCAGCCATAGACTCTACAAAGAATATAACGTACACCCAATGTACTCACCAACACCCACAGCATCCATGCTGTTCGTAAACAACATGGGCCATAGCTGGATCCATAAATGTAATGTCGAAGTTTTGCAAGCCCTGAATGTGTATGTTATTGAAGCAGTTGGAGCATTTAACACATTTTCACCGAGACTGGCCGTGAGGTCTGAAAGGTTTTCAAAATATTTATGAGGAACATATGAACTGCTCTATAATTAACAGATTTCTTAGTACTTTGTGAATTTTTCTTTTACTCATTCTTGTGTTCAGCATTGCCTTTTTAAATTTCCCTAGTCCGTACAGAAAGCAAACCCATTACCTTGATATTGTTTGAGCAATATTGTATAAAAAGCTCCTTAATGAGGAGACAGCAATCGTGGACGGCGCTCTATCAGATACAATCTATAATCGACAAAGACTGAATAATGGCACATTTAGTTCGAGATCATTACCACAAATCAACACGGTTTTGTCGGGTTGCGGCTGCACACAGAATAGACGGAAACTTCTGGGTCTTAACATTTGGCATAACCTCCAAAACTCAATTATTAACATAAAATATTTGCACAGAGTTTCATGACTCATTAACCTGTAGCCACTGCAGGCCAGTCGCGGAGACAATGAGGCGACCCTCAATGTGATGTTTCTTTCATGTCAGGAATTGTGTGATGAAAGAGAACCGAGCCGACAAAAGCAGTTTATTATCTCTGAGCCTCTTCATGGAAATAAGACCGAATTGGTCTCATCACAAGTTGTTATCCCTCCTTTCAACCAAAAATGAAACCGGTGTTCATGTTTGGAGTCTCAAAGGACATCCAGTGGATCCTTACTAACCCATAACAGTGCTTATTATCCGGCGTACCACAGACATTAACATTAAATTTAACAACAATTTGTAACTCCTCTCACCCGCGCCCCCCGCAGGATCCCAGTGCCATGCCGCGGCCCACCTCTCAGGACCTGGCTGGGTTCTGGGACCTGCTGCAGCTCTCCATTGACGACGTCACCATGAAGTTTGACCAGCTGCAGCAGATCAAGAACAACAACTGGAGGCCCGTAGACAGTCCAGAGAAGAAGGTAAATTGATCGTCTTTGTACTGATCTCAGACAGGCATAAGAAATAACTGCATTCTTTGTTTTTAAGTATTTTGTTGAAGAAATTTGATAAAACCAAAAACCAACCAACTGACCAAATTTGTATAAACAAAGCTCAATTATTCTCTCTTCTTCCCAAAGCCACCAGCTCCTGTACCAAAGAAGACTGTTCGACAGAAGAGTATGATAACGAGGGAGAAATCCCTGGACCTCCCAGACAGGCACCGGCAGGAGGCCCGTCGGCGGCTCATGGCCGCCAAGCGGGCAGCCTCGTTCCGGCAGAACTCAGCCTCGGAGCGAGCAGACAGCATTGAGATCTATATTCCCGAGGCTCAGACTAGACTTTGAGAAAATAGGGTCCGGGGGCTGAAACGTCTCCCCGTTCCTACATTCAAACAACTTTAAAAACTAGCCTTTTTTCTAGACTGCTACTCTCTCCCACTCTTCCTTTATCCATCCGTTGTCTGATCTCGATAGCCATCCTCAGTGCCCATCGCCAACACCATTGGTCTGTAGGATGCGCCAAGCCTCTTGTCCCATTGCCAGAATAAGTGTTAGCAGAAATGTATGTATGACATGGGTGGGTCTGCTTTCTCCTTGGTTTGCTGGCGATCATGATACCCAGCCTACGAGCTCCCTCATCCAAACACCCTGGATGAGTTACGTCTGTAGTTTTTCAGCATTTGCAAAGTGCCATTTAAAAAGTGCAGCTTTGAAAACCTACCAGCAACCAGGCCTTTGAGCTAAAACGAGTAAATGAGAGAAATTATATTTATTTGAAGTTGTTCAAAAATGATCAAAGTTAGTAACCCTTCAGTATTTTTCAATAATTTAAGGTTACATTATGATTATACTTTTTGTTCGTCTGGTCTTTTTTGGGGTAATTGTTAATTACGAGCGAAGTATCACAAAATTGTTGTAAGTTCAAAACCTTTGAAAAGTGCCAATGCTTGAAATACCTCAACTATGTGCATGTGGCACTGATCATCCATCCAAGGTTATTCAGGCAGCCCTTATAAGCTCTGGACTGGTCAGTGTTGAAAAAAAATGCAGCTTTCTACCCAATCTGGTTGTAGTCAAACGTTTTTCTTGGTCTGGATTGGTGGAAGGATGACATCTGTCAGCTCATTAACATGCACATTTTCAAACATCTTTCCTATATCTCCTGTTCTCTGTTGCCAACTTTCAAATATTGACATTTACTTGAAGCAGACAACTTGCAAGTCTTGTGCCATCATTTCCATTATGTCAATGCAGTAGAAGAAAAATAAAACTATGAAGGTTTGTGTAACTCCTTAGAACAAAATGTGTAGACAAATGCACTTATGCACTTATTACAATTCTCTCTATTTCCAAGGGAAATGTACATACCCAAGTTCACAATAGTACTGTTGTATTTTTGAATTGTGAGCGGGAAGAATATTCATTGTGTATATTTATTTTCCTTTCATGTCCACTGCTTGCCTGCCCTCTCAACTGCTCTTAGCAAATTTGTTGCAAACATACGCCGGCTTGATCACACATACGAAGTCACTCTGCTGCGTTTTCATCCGATACTTCTCTCAGGCCCTTTCAAGTAGCGCCCTCAGCTGTAGTTAATGAGGAGTGATAGAAAAACTGCCAAAATTAAAAAAAAATGAAATACAAAATATCTGCATGCTAGTTTCTTTAATCCAAGAAGTAGTTATCTTCATATTTCTTGAAAAGTTCTGTGTTGCTGAAAGTCTCCTGAAGCAGTATCATAACTGCATTCACTCCCTCAAGGAAAGGCTATGAAGTAATGAAATAGAAATTGGGTCAAAGACATTCCGGGGGGATGCAAGCACCAAGTAACTAAAACTTTGCAAGTCTCCAGTTGAAAGGAAAAACACGAGGAAGCAGGATGTAACTGTCTGTGGCTGTGAGGACCAGTTGTGATATTTTGTCACAACATGATGTAGTTCATGTAGCTCAATTTTGTCATTCGCCTTTGATTCCCAATACTGTGTTGAGATGTGCCAATTGCACCAGCTCTTCGTAACTCCAAATGTAGCTTTTAGGCTACTTATAACTCAAGTTTTTACTGCTAAGTGGAGATTTCCACATAAACAAAGTAAAATAGGTTGACCACACAAACAAATCTATAGATTAGTTGTTAGAAATTATGTATACTTACTGTTAGCTAGCTGAGCCAAGAGACAGAGTGAACATTAGCTTGCTAATATATGTGTATATATATATATATATATACATATATATATATATATATATATATATATATATGACAACTGATTAAAATGTATTTTAAGAACAATCTAGGGTAACATGTTAAGATTTTAAATTGTTTTTCAGGAAAAAGAAAAACACAACATAACACAAATTAGGCTGCACAGCTGTGGGCTGGGCTATGTTAATGATGTGCAGGCTAAATGTGCAGGCTAAATTACCTAATGTGTACACTAAATTAGGTTAAGATCAGATTTTTTAAAACTATTTCTAGACTAGGCGTTATGAATACGGATGACTCAGATACACATAAGGCTATTACTTATAAATGCTTACTAGACATTATTAGAAAAACAAGCTAGTACCCTAAGAATTCAGGACGAACTTTAGGCTAGCCCACACACAAACTTAGATAGCTGGCCTAAGTGATTTACGAATAGCTGGTGCAACCGAATCATGGTGCTTCGCTTCCCTGTGTGATGTGAAAGTGGACAACGAAATATGGAACTTTGTTTATAGGTTCAATATGTATTGTAAGAATTTGATCAACAGAGTGTAAAGAGATAACAATGTTGACGTCATGTCGAAGATCACCATCACGATCAGTCGACAGGTGAATAATTCTTACATATTTGCTCCTTTAAGAGTCCTCAGTGGTCACAGAATTATTTTCCCAGATGTAGTTAGAAGTAAATTCCCTATAAAGGTGAAATCATCTTTGAGAAAAGCTCAAATTCCTGCTGCTCTATATAATCAAACTCTGGTGCCAGTAACATGAACATCATCCTCATTTAATCGCCAATGTAATATTCAAATCACCGACCCAACGACTTAAGTCTATTGGTAATAAACCAACTAAATGGTGCTGTTTTTTATCTGATAAATACAGTACTAGACCAGCAATCAATGCCACGTGCTGTCAGCTGATCGATACATCACTTTAAAAAAAAATCTATTTTTATGACTTAGAAATTTTTGGTTGAGCGACTGTGCCAGTGTTCATTATGGGTAGGATCAGGGAGATTCAGCATATATCCCTCATGTCCATTTCTCCGTATTCGAATAGTTTGTGTGCGTATGTGTGTTCGTTGAAATGTGTGCGTCGACCGTGTTTTCGTAGCGGCATGCTGACATATTCGGAGAAGAGGGGTTGAATCTGCGGTCAGTGCGGCTTTGTTTCCCTCTTACTAACTGTGGCCTGACCTGCATCTCTCTCTCTCACACACTTCCACACGCACACACACACGTTTTCCCTGCGTCATCCTCGCTCTGTTGAAACATAATTTTAGATAGTATAGCATGTAATTTACAATACAATCGAAAATGTTTAACCATATGCATCTTTGTGAAGTTTAGGTTATTAACACGCCATAACTCCAAGTATAGAAAGCTTTAAACACAAAATACATGAGGCATAGTTCAGTTGTCATTCTTCTTTTTGTAGGAGAACTCAGACAAAACATTTAATAGTAAACTCAGTCCAACAAATCACCAAGTAACCAAGTCTGTATTTCAAACGTGCAGTGCGATACTTCAGTCACAGGCCTGGCTTTCAATAGCCCTTGGGTGAGCGTTAGATGACAAGTTCTTTTTTTAAAACACAGCCATCTATAATTCTGCTGTTTTTTTGGGGGGGGGTTTTCATTGCGGAGGCAGGGACCTTTAAGAGTATGACAGTGGGTTTCTGGAAAACGTCTGGGTGTGTGATGCCAGGCAGTTGGCAGAGCAGAGACGTTCCCCTGCTGTTGCCACAGTGGCAGGCAGACGAGAGAGAGACAGACTCGGCCTGACATATGCTGGCTTAGAGGAGACGAGAGCTCCGCGCTGAGCCCCAAACTGCTGGTGTTGTACGCTGTTGTGTAGCTGGAAGGCTGTTCTGTGAGTATCGCGAGGGCGCTGCGCTGGGTATTTTTCAGGCTGCCTTTGACTAAGCAAAGCAGCTTATGTAAGATTTCGGGGTCCTTGGTGAGATCAAGCAAACAGCCTCCAAGGCCCTTCAAAAGCCGGTGTTGATAAATGTATTGCCGAATGGTGGCCTGCACTGTAGAGCTCAAGCATCAGAAATGCACGTATTTCTATCAGTCTGTGCTTGAAGTTTCGCTGAAGGCCGTCACTGGAAACAACAGAAGAGTTTCTCCCTTATGCAGATTAAAAACTGAAAGTGAATGCACCACCTTGGTTCAGTTTGAGGCATATCTCTTGTTCCTCCAAGAGGCCTTCGCGTAATTGCAAAGAGGTTTTTTTTTTCTTCTTAAAGCTTGAACGAGCCATTTCGAATAGGAAATTGGAATCAATCTCAGAAGTCACGAGGGAGTGGTAAAAGATGTGCGCCGTAGAGATGCAGACTTTAGTAAATTAATAGCTACATTTAGAGGTTAGAACTGGGCTTGCAGAAATCATACACTCTCGATACTCCCAGGAGACACTCGGAGCCATTTTCTTAACTATGTACAAAGTCTTTCTGCTGTAATGGCTGGGTCAAGTTTGTCTCCCGGTGAAAATCGTTTTCCAGCTATGAAAGGATGTCTTTTTGAGACCCCTTTTCACGCCTTTTTTTTTTTTTTTCCAGCACACTCTTAAGTGAACTGCTGTGAGGAGAGTGATCATGTATTTCCAGTGGAAAAAACGTAGTTTTATGTTGGACTGCGCTGGTTGACTTGTGTTGTGCGCATGTGATCCTGTGAGCATTTCGATGATCCCCTCGTCGTGTGTGATCATTCAGTGAGGAAAAAGATTTTAACAGCTAGCCACGCGCCAAAACCTTGTGCAAACCCCGAGGGCAGGAAATTGCACTGGTGTCACATTAAATGTCATGAGGGCAGCAATTAACTCCAAGTGCCATCTTTTTTGACTTATCCAGCATACTGTAAAACCATTACTCCACAACAGCCACATGTCCTCCATCCACTTCGTGTGAGCAAACCATTTCTGACCATCGCAAAAACCTTTTCCCAGTCGCATACTCTTTCATTTCAGCTCGCGTCTCCACATCTGTGGCCTCAAACCTGGTACGACTGTCGAACTGCTTTTAACTCTAGAAACCCACGATGTGAAATATTTCAAGGGGGCTTTTTTTCGTAACCATGCCGTGGAAAGAGCGTCAGAATCACTACGAGATGGACTGATACAACACTTCCTTGAACTTGGAATGTGAAAACCACTCTATAATTACTAGATAAAATGAAAAAGGTAGTTGTTTAGCTAAAAAAAAAACTATTTTCATCTCTTGTATATCATATCTATAGTGAGGATGAATATAATGCCAAATATTCATTATTTGTAAAGAAATATATATAGATATATAAATATATAATATATGCTTCATTGAAACATGACTATTTTCTGCATTTGCTCATGTTCTGTTGCCATTTTTACTTTGTTATGGTTCTTTTATAAGCTGATATGATGGCATGCGAAATACTGATTCTGAATGTAGGCTTATTTATTAATTTATTTTGTTTAAAGTTACGACACTGTCCCACTGATATGTTATGTATTTATTTAGGTCGAATCACATAGGCATTTCTCAATGTGTTATTTCAGTGCAAGTTACCATGTATATCATTAAGTTATTTTTGTATCATTTGAGTAGTTTGCAAAGACATATATGCATTTTTTTCCATCCTTCTTTCCTAGCCGAGCTATTGAAAGATTTTGCCTCTTTGAGTAGTTTGGTCATTGCTGAGGTCATCCAGTGTAAATAATTCTGCAATTAAATTTTTGGAGAAAAAGTTTGGAAATGTTTGTCTGTGTGGTGCTTGTTTACGCTGACAAATCCAGCCGTATACTTAGTAATGCACTCTCAGTACTGTGCCATTATAGTATCATGCCATTATTATCAGTAACATGACATGAACTGGTGTAAAGAATTTACACACAGAACTACATTATACAGCCACCCAATGCTTGCCCTAAAAGAACAATTTCCCTGCCGATAGGGTTTTAGCTCACAGGAGGAAATCTCAACGAATTTATCAAAGTGTTCTCGACATTTCGTAAGTTGTATATCAGTATGCAGGCCGCTCACCAAAATAGCACCGAGATAAAGATCAAGGGTAGCACTGAATCATCTGTCAAGGAAAGTGGTGCATATACTATTTAATGTTCTTGGTTAAATGACCCCTTAAAACCAAATATAATATTTGAATAACCACTTATGGTCATGCAAATATTAGATATTAGATCCTCCAGATTAAAAACAATGTTGATGATTTTTCTTATTTATTAATAAGATGGTTCATTGAGAAGAGGATGCACTACAGTCTCTCTCCAGCATTCTTACAGAATAAGAACTGAAAATACAGCCTGAGTGGCAAAATGTTTGGGTTAGAGAGCAATATTTGTGATGACAAAAGGCAGGTTAAGACATACATGCATTGTAATGTGAATCTCATCAAGGCCCATGACAAAACAACAGCAGGTTTCAAGCACTGCAGCCTTTTGATTTTATTGGCAGCATTGCCATTCTCCTATTGTCATTAAATACCTCTGATATCCGTTAGTAGATACCTAATACTCAGATGTGTGCAGGTTGTTGAGTTCTAAATCCCTTTCCTTAATGACCCTGCACACTGGTGTTTTTTAATTATTCTGGCTGGTAAGACCTCTGTACACGTTTTAGATGGGCAGAGCTCGGCTCAAAATTGCATGAGGTTATCAAACACAATCCACTAATGAGAATGATAAAGGGGCAATTTGTAGGAAAGTGAGAGGCTGACTGCACACTGACATTTTCAAGCTCCCCGAAGTTTTTAGCAATGCAACATTTAACCTCCGAGGTCTTTGTGAGGCAAATAAAGTATAATGTGTCCCTCTCTACAAAATTCATAAGAGTCAGGAAAATGTCAATCGTCTAAAAGTAGGTCGAAAAATGTCTTACCTACCACTTCTTCCTTTTCTTTTGATTTAACACCTGCTTGGTTGAAATGTTCTTGTTGTTCTTGTTCTTGTTTTTTTTTTTTTTCAGTCAGCCGTTCATTAACAAGGCTGAGGTCATTTCTATTAAAAAATGTACAGAAATCAGCTCACCACTTTCACCAAATCTCAGATATACAAGGCAAGCCCACCCCCTGCTGGACAGAGTGAAAAATACCATGGGTTGTTCAAGTAAAAGATGTTTCACTTGGATTTCTCAGTATTTTAATCAAATATTTAATCAGATGACATGACATGATTTATCTCTGAGTAGCTCATCAAGGGCAGCTGCATCTCTCTGCCACCTCTTTAGGACTTTTTTTTTTAGAGATCCTCCAACTGGTTCCATCGGCTCTGACTTGTGGGGGAGTCACTGTCGCATCTGTGAGTGGTGTGTTCACACTGATATAGGGAAAGATAAAGTAACCATAACAACGCTCTAGTAATTGGTGTTGTGCAATATGAAATGTTGTGACTGACAGAGTTTGCATAACTTATTTTATTGGATGGCATATGAAGTGGTTGTGCAGCTGCTAAGACAGTGCATCTAGTTAAAACCCAATCCCTGTCACATCACAGCAAGAAGATGCTGAGTTCTACCTGACCTCCCTCCTTTGTGTGTGGAGTCTGCATGTCCTTGTGTCTCTGTGGGCTTTCCTCCACCTGCTTTGTGGTTGTCTGTCATTATCTTCCCAGGGTGCAACTTGCTACCTGCCCAGTGCATGCAAGGGTAGGCTACACTGTCTCCTGCAACTCTGCACATAATGGCTGTGTTTTTGCACAAACTGTAAAAAATGCTCTTACAATATTGTTACCATAATGTAACAGTAAAATACTTGTAAACTAGCATTCCCTTCACATCAACAGGTATGATGCTACTCACCAGGCCAGATCTTGCAATTACATTTAATTTAAACAATTTAAACAAATTCTTTGTTTTGTATACAGCCTAAGCTTTTATTTATGGCATGTACGGCTTTATGCTGCAATAAAAATCACACTGTGACAAACCATGTAGGAAGTAACCAATGGGAAGGCGCGCTACTGCAGATCGCAGTGTCGTTGACCAATGGGATGTCCTAAAGTTTGAAGTGGGCGTCACTTCCTGTTTGGAAGTCATATGACCAAATTGAAGTCGGGTGATGTGAATTTTCCTGTCGCAGCCTGCTCTATCCGCACCGGGCACACTGTGTTCAGCGGAAACACTTCTGTACGGTATGTATGAAGAGGATAGTCGATAGTCTGCGCTGAGTAATAACATTGCTTTAGTTAGACTCGTAAGTGTTTTGATAGCCGGCCCCACCTTTTGTCGTCGTTGTTTGTTTGTGTGCTAACTTGCAGCTAATACTTCACTCTGACTCAACATGTTTTATTGACAAGGACTTCAAGTTCAGTTTAAATGGATAAAACGTCACTTTTCTAGTGGTCTTGAAATAATTTGCTTGTTTTTTACCGAGTTTCCACTGTAAAAGTTTACTCATAACTGTTTGAAGTCCGGACTCAATGGCCATGGCAGCCACCTGTGTTGACAAAAGTCTATGTTAAGTTGACATGGAGTACTTACAGAGTTAAAGTGTAACTTAATGCAGCCTTGGCATCCCTGTAGTTTGTTAGAGCCATAGTAATGTTTTTATTTGTTTATTGAACGTCGTGCTGTCTTTTCTTCAGCAGCTTCCATACATCATGCCTCTCCCAGCACCTGCTCCCAGTCCCATCTGCAGCTGATCCTCTCTCCAACAACATGGATCCTGAGCAGCAAGCCAGCCCTCTCCCCCAGCCCAGTGCAGAATACTTCTCATGGGACTACCGCCTCCAGCTCATCGGCCTGGGCTTTGCCTTCTATGCAGCAGTATTCCTCCTCTCCCACCTCGTCTCTGTAGCTCTCTCACACACCTACAACTCCCTGTTAGCTAAGGAGAAGGTTTTCTGGAACCTCGCAGCGACCCGGGCAGCATTTGGCATCCAGAGCACCGTAGCCGGCCTCCGGACCCTGACCGAGGACTCTGCGTTAGCCAGAGACAGAGTGAGGGGACAAGAGGACTGGTCGTGGTTCAATGTCCTCACAGCCACAGGTTTCTTTGTGTTTGAGAATGTGGCTCTTCACGCCTCCAGTGTGGTGTTTGGATCATTTGACCTCCCGCTGGCTACACACCATTTCTTCGCCCTGTCAGGGTATGTAGGGACGGTGGTGTGGGACACGCTGGGCCACTTCCTGCCGATGGTGACACTGCTGCTGGAGATGAGCACGCCGTTTACCTGCATATCCTGGATGTTACTGAAGGTACGGGGTATTTGTGTTGAGTAAAACTGCCTCTCATCGCTTTTGTCCACACATATCTTGCACATGGTTTCTTTTCTTGATCACGGTTGAGCATTACTTGCAATTCTCTGAATGTGCAAAGAGCTCAAAGACCTTTAGTTGAATCCTGTGTAGCTGGTTGACCATAGACATCACTGCAAGTGTCACCAGGTTTCACTTCCTCTCTGATTTTTATCACCTGATGATTGTCAACAGGAAAAGTTTGCATTCTTAGAAAAAGGAAGTTCTCTATAAAAAGATTGAGCCAGTATCTAAAGTTTCTCTGTTCCTCCTACACACAGATGTTACAAGCATGCAAACATGATGGGGTTGTGAAAGAAAAGGCAAGACATTTGTGTTCCAATACTCGGCATCATGTCCTCCGTCTGTCTCCTCCCTACAGGCTGGCTGGGCACGCACCCTGTTTTGGAGAGCCAACCAGTGGGTGATGATCCACGCGTTCCACTGTCGCATGGTGCTTACCTACTACATGTGGTGGGTGGCTTTGACCAACTGGGGAGAGCTCTACACCCATGTAGCCCTGCCCCAACTGGTGCTCTTCTTCACTGGCCTGGCTCTGCTCACGCTTATTATTAACCCCATCTGGACACACAAGAAGACCATGCAGCTGCTTAATCCTGTGGACTGGAACTTTGGCAACAAGTCGGCACCTGCAAACGGTGCAACACAGGGTCAGTCTGATGGTTCCGTCAAACCTCACACCAGCTGATGGGCACCAGTGAGATCATTTACTATCTGAGTTGTACCATATGTTTTCCTGTTTTATTTTTTAATGGATGAGTGAAGTCATGTTGAGAGTGATGACAGTAAGATGGGTGTTTTTTAAAGATTTTACTTTATTTTACACTTCCTATAAGTGGATTTTGCTATTCAGAAAGCTGTTACTGTCTGGTACGATTTTGATAAAAATGCCACATTGTCTTTCCTCAGGCTTGACTTTTTAGGCAGTATTCCTGTTGGTCTGTTCTAGGGGAAGGATATTAAAGGATGAGATAAAACAAAAAATCAGTCCTTATCTACTAACCCCAATGCTGATGGATAGTTGGATGAACTTTTGTAGTCTGCAACAACGGCCATAAAATTGCTTCAAACAGCTCGTCCATTGTAATGCAAGTGTCGAGGGGGCTTCCAGAGACTTACTTGTTTTTTTTGTTTTTTCCCCAGTTGTTTTTACACATTTGAAAACAAATCCCCATCTAATTCAGTTGTTTAGGAGAATGCTGCAATGCTGTTCTTCTGTGAAGCTCCAGAAATGTTTTGACTACCAAAATTCACCTGACTTTCCATCAGTATGGCAGTGAGAAGATAATCACTGATTTTTTATTTTTGTGTGAACTCATCCTTTAATTTTCCATCTGGTCAGCTTATCTTTTAACATGCAGGTGTGGTTGTATAGGGCATTGGAACGAGGCCCTGCTTGTTTACATCACCTTCAGGTCACTGAGTTGTAAAATACCCACTTTATGAGTCATATGATTAGTTGTTTATTGACTTTAACAATAAATGAGATGGCATCTCTTAGGAGAGAAGGTCAAAGGCACAAACTTACGAAAATTTTGTTTGCCGGGAAAATCAAATCATTGAGTAAAAATGAAAATGAAACACAAGAAAATGTAAAAACATCTACAGTATTTAAAGCTTCACATGCCTTAATGCTTAAGGCGGTGATGCGCTATACACATCTTTGTCTACCCACAGCTGCTTTTGGTCAGTTGCTACTAATAGTGTTCATCTATCCGGCGACATGTTGTGTGCTTGGGGATACGATATGAGGGAGACAGGAGCGCTAAGGCTCTTTCTCAGTAGTCATCAAACGGCCCAGTAGTCTTTTTCATGAACAGCTCTGTTGTTGTTTTTACTGCAGACACAGTTGTTCAGAACTGATTAGGTAGAGCAGGCAGTCAAAGTGGTTTAAGTTGAAAGAATGTGGTTCTATAGGGTAGTAGTAGGAGCTATTAGATTACCAAGTTTACAATTGGATCTGTCTATTCGTGAGTCATATTGGTGTTATCAGACTGTGAAAGCTCTTTCAGTCAAGAGGGAAATATTTATCGTGGTCGTTAAAGAAGAAGGCCTTCAACAGAATCTTCTGTGTTGCTGGACAATAGCTCAGGACTGGTCCACTCCACAAAGGCTCCTTTGTCTAAACATGGAGATGTAATGTGGTGAATCTAAAGCAGTGTTCTAGAAGAACAACCATCTGACGTTTTGATCATGAAGATGTTTTGTTATAATGAGTCATATACAGCTTTAATGAAGTATTATTACTGGTAATATCACATCAAGATTAATTCCAATAAGATTTTTATTTTGTGATTTTACACAATGGCCTCATTGTACTGGAAATCTTTGCTTTGTGTGTTCGGTTTGTGCCTTGTCAAGTTAGTGGCATAAGTTTTTGTGTTCTTGTCACTCGGCTGCAAACTTTCACATCCTGTCAGATACAATTCCTCACTTTTCTCAGTGTGGCGGCCATATCAGCATTGCTACTGTAGCTCATGTAATTTTTTTAATCCCTAGTATTTTTAACATTAGTATTGATCTATGTTGAAGAAAATGTCAAACACCTTGAGTTTGGCTTGAAGGCTGGAGCAAAGTTACCCAGCAAAGTCTAACTTAATGGTCTATGAACGTGTAAAAAAGCTTCTATCTTACTGTCTGGTGTTTCTCACAACAGGCTAATTAGAAGTGCTATGTGATTACCAGTTAAATCCAGAAACCTCTCAAGTCTGACCAGTGGGCCGGTGCAAGCAGAAATGTACTTTGTTTTCCTCAACAATGTTTCACACATAACTGTAATCTGCCTCATGGAACAGGCACCAGGATGACTAAGATGAAGCTTCACTGTATACTACTTTTGTGTACACCTACACAACCTTAATAACTGAATCGACTTTAATAAGTTTCAAAGAAATGTCTGTATAGCATCTGAAAGCATTTTCATCAGTTTTGATATACAAACCATAACTGCACTTCTGATGTTCTTATTTCTTTACTAAAAGACATTATTAATATCGGGCCACGTTTGATTTTCACTTTTGCATTTAATTTGTCATGACGGCATAACATTAACATTATTGGCCGGAGGGTTCCCTCTAAGTTCAACACCATATGCCAGACTATTCAACAACCTATTTGTGTTGGGAAATGCTTTAATTTGAGCTACAAAATAAAATATTTTCTCACATACAGTACTGTGTCCCATGGTTTGCTTGTACTTTCATTAATGCTGTGCAATGGAGTATCTTGCCTGTAGGTGGCAGAATAAGAGTAATTATCTCCTCAGTATGTGTCCCTGTTTTTTTTCCCCATTTCACCAGACATCCATGATTGTGTTAGTCCAGTCCAAATCTGATTGTCCCTTTTTAGATTGATAGAGTGCGTTTGATGGGTTTATTTCACAAAGCAGACGAATCCATTTAAAATTTGGAGCTGTTTGCTTCTCTGATCGTATTTTAAATAAAGCCAAGTAGTGTAAAAACAAAAAGAAAATGATTTCCTGTTTCAAAGATTACTTGTGTTAAACGTTTGGAGTGTGTATGTCCTTAACTACAAACGCCTTTTAGCTATAGTGTGACTTATTTTTGCTCTAAAACACTGGCAGAAACGAGAGCATAGACGTTTTAAATCATCTGTGCATGTTAAGAGATCAATTGATGTTACTGGCTGTTAATTATTACGCTCAATACAGTGTGACAGTGGGAAACCGACATTTCCCAGAATCACACTGGAGTTCTATTTCCCAGATATAAAGAGTGATGCAGAAATGTTTTCGTCTGTTGCCTGCATTGCAGTCTACTTAGTTAGACAAAACTTCATTCCAACATCAGCTCCAGACAGCTGTTTCCAGGGGAGCCACCTCACACGTCACGTGGGTCGTTTGGAGCTCCTCTGTGCGACCCGAGCCGATCCTACCGGAGAAGACGTGGGAAGCCTGATTGACGTCGCGTACGGCCAATCGCGGCACTCCCCAAGTCCGCTCGACGACCAATCAGCTGCTCGGACGAGAGGACAGGGCTTTTCATGGATGGAGTCGGCTCGCTCCGAAAAGGGAGTTGAGTTAAAAGAAGGGCACTGAGCGAAAACTGGATGTATTTTGATGTGTTTAAAGTTGTGTCGAAGTCAGAAATGACACACGTTTAACATTGGCACGGCGTAACACTGTAGGGACACGGCTATTCTTCTGGGGGAAAGTCATAAAATGGTGAGTTGAGGACATTTTTCTGAGTTTCTGACAAAGTTTCAAACATAACTTACATTCTTGTTTTGCAAATATGTAGGTCCAGGTGAGCAGAACGACACACTGGGCTCAATAGTAGATTATAAAAGGAAATGTGAAGTGTTTATTTTGTGTGTTACAGTGAGTCAAAGGTATTTGTGCTTTCTAAGACAGTGTACGGGGAGATGGCTATAACGTGGCGCCTCAGCTAACACTGTTGCCAACACTTGTCAGCTATCTGCTTTTAAAAGGACAGTCGCTGCTTTCACACGAGCATCCATGTTAATTAATGCGTCGTAATGTCGAAATGCACTCTGATAAGAACTTGAAAATGTCTTTGTTTTACCGCGTTTTTTAAAAGTATTTCATTCAATCGAACAGGTAACTAACATTTCCTCAAGCTCTGGCTGTGTCATGTACATTTTCTAAACGCTGTCTCAGTGTTGAGCAGCATCATACTTTCTTGAACCCTCCGTCCCTCTTCAAGGATGCAATTGCAGGTGCAAGATAGCCATTTGCCTTTATAAAACTGAGAAAGAATTGGGGAAAAAAGCATGTCAAGTTTGCCACCTTGATAATAACCATGACCCAGCTGATGCAAAATGCAGACCAAGAAAGTTTGAGAATCCCTGGACTCCTAACACTCACCTAAAAAGAATAATAAGTGTCCTCCTGAGCTGCAGCAGTCAGCCCAGCTACAAATTCAAGTAGTCATGCATAGCATTCCTCAGTGCACAGCTTCAGTCAACTGGAAGATCTGCCTAAACAGGTATTAAAACCATGATTTAATTAGACTGTTTTCCCTACTAGTTGCCTTTCTGCACAGCCAACGACAAGTGCTTTCAGGAGTCTTTTAGGCTTCTAACTAAGCCTCCTGAAATTGGTTTAAATACAATGAGTGCTTTGATCTTCATCTGTATTGTCTGGTGTGGTGCATGTCCAGTTCTCTCAGCCAGTACATGGAGAGACGGAGCAGTGAGACGATCACACACACATGTATGTACACAGAAATCTCCTCTGATAATTTGTTTAGCAAATACTCAGGGTGGCCTGGCTGCAAATACAGATGCTTAATACCTCCCCCCGCTGTAAAAAAACAAAACAAAACAAAAAAACACCCAGCGAAGGCTGCACAAGCAGCACAGGTCATGTTTTTCCTTGCTCAAATTCACTGCAGTTTCCCAGTGTAGGTACTCATGTGAGTGATGTAGACACGGAGTCTTTCTTCTTCAAACCACAGCTGCTTTCCCACTCGATGTTTTCACCTTTGGGACAAAACTATTGGTGTTATGAGGAAAAGGATGTAGGGAGTCAGTGCTAATGCTATTTGTTATGTTTATGGACTTCGGGAGACAGTATTTTAGCATCATATCAATCCCTAACATCAGCATGAAAAGATGGAGCATAGCCAACTGCAGTATCTTCTTCTGTCATTGTTATAATCTGTGAACACAGATGCAATTCAGTGGAGAAATGCCAGGAATTGCTAATTGCTAAAGCAATTGTGACGAGGCAGTTACCTCAACTTTTCCATTAGCGGCTCATGGAAATGCCTCCGGTTTACCATGACTAAGCTCGGGGTGTCTGAGTACGCAGTGGTTGAGCAGAGGAGCATACCATTCATTTTTTAGAAAGGCAGTTATGGATTCACTGTCCACCCACCAGTCCACTGAGGATCCACTGAAATAAGACATGGATTAGCAACATAGTTCAGCAACAGCTGGGACAGAAAGGCCACTGTTCCCCTGCAGGTGGATGTGTGAAATTGCTCGCATACCACACACTTGTTAAGCATATGGGAACATGTGTCAGAAAGATTTAGTGCATCATAGATGTTTTAGGATGGACCTCACCATGCAGTGTTTGCTGTTTTTAGAGCTCTTATTTGACAGTAGACCTCATAGAGAGAGTAAATGATGGGGGAGGGGTAAAGTGGGTTAAGATGTGTCACAGAACTCCTCAGCCAGAATTGAACCATAGACATTTTAGTTTCATGGTACATGGTACGCATGAAAGACCACCACATTACCTATAGTTTCATTTACACCAAACACTTCTGGATAGTACCCTTGAAACCCGTACATACATGTACCCAAGCTCTACATTGGCTTTGTGTTTCCACTGCAAACAATATTTAAAAATTTAGGCGGGGTTTTCAGCAGATGGGAATAGACTGTCAACCATGTAAGTAGTGTTACATCATATCTAACAAGCATAGAAAATGAATGAAACAGGGCTGTACAATTAATCAAGACATTACTGAAATGGAAATATGACTCCAGCAAATGTCTAACCATCTTCATGATTTTATTTTATTTTTGTCAGTGAAAAATTGTAATCGTAATGCAAAAATAATCATTCCCATTATTCATGAATCATGTTGCAGTCACCATACCCGTCAAAATAAATGCATTAGGATTAATTTACCATATCGTGCAGCCTTTAAAGGAACACAGAAACACAATGGAGGACATCAGTATTTGTCGCTGTTTATTAGCTGTGTATTAGAGTCTCAGTGGCAGTCAATGGAATATTTAAAAATGGCCCGTTTGTGTCCATTGCGCTTGAGGTTGACAATTCTGTTGAACAAACGACACACTGCACTTTTTCTAACTCCATTTCTTAAGTTCTGGGCTAAGTTAGTTTAGTGTGCCTGGTACCTCAACAGTGGGGTGATGGAAAAATGGGATGGACTGGTTCTGTTCGTAGTCCACAACTTTTGCCAATGCAATGCCAAATGAACTGCTTTACTGTAATGTGCAATGAACTGACCTGAATTGCGGATGACGACACTGCATAGCAATTCCAAGGATGAGTTAAGTCAGGGGTCAATGGCAATCTCTGTCTCAAAACGGGTCTCCACCCTTCCAAAGTCAGTGCGATGAATGGTACTCTGATGATCAAGAGTTTTGTGGTTTTCCTGTGGTCATTTATTGTTATCAGACTGACTATCTCCATTCATATTTAAATGAATTCAGAGCTTAAGTCCAGCCCGTCAACAAAAGCTCTTTGAAGCAGCTGCTTATCCACTGCTCACCACACGCTGGATTGTGTTCTGCTGGTGACATGTAGGGCTCTCATAGCTTTGGTGTGGCTGACTGGGAGGGTGGAGATCAGTTAGGAGTGACAGCCAAGACTGTGGTTGCCTCTGTTTTCAAATGGACACCACGGTTAAAATATTTTACAGCCCAAGTCTTTCATTTTGTCCAGTGATTCCCAGGCTGGGAGGGCAGTGTCAGTATTTTGTCTTTTTTACTGAAAGCAGAGTCCAGCTCCAAGTTAAAACAAATGTAATAAAATAAGCATTGTGGTTGTAATGGAAAAGAATGTCTGTAAAAATACTGCTTTTATGGGAGGGATCTCACTCGATTTTTATTGGGTTACTATAATGCTTTGTGATGCATCGTGAAAGATAAACTACATGCTTTAATATTATGGACGCCAACATGCAGTAATGAGCCACTGCGATAGCAATAGCAGTGACTCATTGACCACATTTGGCTTGAAACGTGGCTTTAGAACTTGTTCCCCCTCACGTGTCCAAATACTTCAAATAAAAGTATTGCAGCCCTGCAGGCCAGACTATTGAGGTGTATTCCCTATTATCCACACCCAATAGGCCTATAATTATATACGATGGGTAATACCAGACTTTTCTGGTCTTCTAGTTGTGTTGAATGTTCAGTGTGTTTAGGGTAGGTTATGTTGCACTTAATGGGGGATTGAGTGGGGGCATAAACACTTGACTCGACCACAGAAACAAAATTAGATTTAATTATGAGGAAGACTGCTTACTTAGCTGTGATTTATTTTGATGTTTGTATCTTGATATGTTTTCAGTTCATCCTTTGCTGATCAGCAAAGGAAGCAGGTTTCCTTTTCAGGAGTCAGGATTTCTCACTTCTGTATGTCAGCAATGCCGTGCCTGTTTGTAAGCTTCTCCACCCCTTTTGAGGTCTTGGTGGGTGGTGAAGTCTGGTGTGCTGTCAAGGCTGGTTGGCCCAGATACCATGATACTGTGAACGTTCTGGGATTGATCTTCACTGAGCCACAGAGCATTCAATTTGGGATTCAGGGACCAGGCTGCCCTTATTTCTGGCAGAGTAGACAACCTGTTGATATATATCATATGCCGTAGTTACATTTGCACAGTTCTAGTAAACCAAAGCAGTTGGTTTATAATGTTGATTAGCTTAGTTGTTAAGCCATTTATAATTATGTGTTAATGAAACTTTTCTTCTCTTATGAGACGTAAAAAAAAAAAAACATCGGTACAAACAGCAACCTGACTGGCGCATGGTGGCATACAGCTACAAGGTGATGATTGTAGTTAGTATGCTGCAGCCTGCTGTCCTATCCTACCCTGAACTTCCCCACAAATACATCACAGTACTTTGTTAAACCCATCCGTCCACTCTTTGTAGGCCGGGGATGTGCTGTTTTTGGTCGAAGCCTGATTACTGTAATCCTGGCAGAGGGGGAAGATTGGGACATGCTGCTCAATAAAACATTCAGACAAAGAACTGCAAAGCCAAAGACAGACGCTCACAGCAGACTCCAAGTCTCTTTCTCTCACACCAGCCGCTCCTGCAGGCTTTTGTTTATGACTTTCTGACGGTGTGTGGAATGCCACTTGTAATTAAGTGCGCTCCAGAAAACTGCACAAGGGAATCAAAACCCCCTTGCAAAACCAGGGTTTCTGACATAGACTACAACCTTTTTGCCATAAGTGATTGGTAAGGGGTTTGGAGCAGGGCAGATCTGGAGAATTTGAATAAAGTTATTGCTTTTTAAAATCCTGGTCAGAAAGTCTGGGGAGGACATTTTTAATTAAAAGTATGAAGAGACGTCTATTTTCTTTCCAGCTACCATATGAAAGTGTCTGTCTTTAGCTTCCATCATTCTTTGATCTATTAAGATGATGTGCGGTTTGTGCATTATTATGAATTCATAGAAAGGTCAGCATGCGTTCCCGCTTGGCCAATTCTTGATTTAATAAGGTTATATAGTATTAATGAAGTAACAAACTGAGGGGTTAATCTACTGTAGTCTCATTTTAAAATAAAGGAATCTGCAACAACTTGCATTTGACATTTAAAGTGCCATCCTATACACAGCTGTAGAATTTTCTTCATGAGTAAACATCAGCGGCAATTTGTCCTCCACTCTATGGATTATGTTGACAATATGTTATGTACATATTGTCAACATATTTTCCTTGTGATTGTCTGTTCTTTAACATGGGTTATTAGGAACACACAGTTGAGCAAATTGTCTGCATCACACCAGCAGTCTAGATGACTGTTTTCCTGTTGGCAGAACACAACTTTGCCTTCCGAGCATGTAATGACATGCTCAGCTGGGTCTGTCATCAACTATATGGCTGGATTTACTTCCCTGGTGTCTTCCGCTCTGCCCTCAATCATTGCTCTCAGATCAGATGGAAATACAGTACATTTTCAATAGACACTAAGCAGATTAGCTGAGCGAAAATAAATCAGTTATGATGAATAATTTCTTGTTCTCTTTGTAAAGGTTTTTAAGATCAACCTACTCACCTGCCTTCTCTGTCGCACCATGTAAATGTTTAACTTTACAATGCTGCAGTATAGACTGCAGGTTGCTGACAGATGCTGCAGATGCCGGGAGTGCTTAAGTTGAGTTGGTCATCTCCATGGAATGAGCCAGGTGCCTGTATGGTGCACACCACATTTGAAGTCACTCCTTACCACAGACCAGACAAGGAAGGATGTCATTTGTGGAAAGGTGCATTTAGTTTTCTTCAAGAAGCAGGTGAAAAAAACGAGTAGGATTTGGGGAATATGAAGACCGGTTTCAAAGGAGTGAAAAAGACTGTCTTTGGTTGTTGATGTAATGTGCAACAAAGCAATCAAGGACAGCCATTGTGTTGTCTAAATGCATATTACAAATTTAAAAAAATGAGAGAAAAAACTTTTTCCCCTCTGGTCAAAAATGTATTTTACTCCTTGTTCCTTCAGTTGAATCTTTGAGCTTCACTGTGTAGACTGATGTAGCCTAAGTGCAGAGTTTGACACTTGAAAGCTGTTTTCAGTCATTGCTGAAAGTGTAAAAAAATCGGATTAAAAAAACGGGCCTACAAGCATGATTTGTAACAGCACAAATTGCTGGGAAGCCAGTCCTTTTCCAATTTTCACACAAACACCAACATGTATGCTGAATATTGAATATTCGAGTGACATTTTAAGCCTCCAATATAGATAGATGCAATTTGAATTATTTTACGATGATCTAGCTTTCTATGAGATAAAATGAAAACAGAAAGCACATTATAAGTCAAAGTAAATGGTTTTATATATATCTTAAAACTTGAGAATGAAAATATATATTATATATATATATATATATATATATATATATATATATATATACATATAAATATAATAAATAGATTTTGTTTTTACTTCGATCATGTGATTTGTCTCTTCTGTGCCTCTGCGTCAAGAAGAGGACACCTGAATATTTTACTTCTCCACTTCCTTCCTTCCTTCCTCTTCCACCCCTCAAGGCTCCTGTTAGGGTTAGGCTATGAGTCGTCGCTCCAAAATCTTCCAGTCACTATACAACAATGTGTGTCATGTAACTACCTGTTTCGTACATGGTGTTTCTCCGACTGTGCAGTACAACCTAGAGAAGGCCTCACCGTCATTCATACTGTATTGCATTGTAGCCACCACTCTCCGTCTCTTTGGATTCTTCTCTATTGTGTAGGCTATTTCTCCTCAGGCTGTGCAAACTCTACCTGCCTGTTAGCGCTAGCATTATCTGTAAGCCGCACTGTATTCAGCAGACAGTGGCCCTGTGTGTTCACTTTCACTGTTCTGGCCTTGTGCCCGGTGGATAGGGTGGAGGACAATGCAGCAGAGGATTTCACATTATTTGTAGACAAAACAAGCTTTGAGACTTAGAATGAGTTATCCTTTGCATCTTGTTTGCTTCAACACTGTGGTGCACGCTTGTATTAGTCAGAGGTAGACTAGTTGTGCGCTTGTGTTGTGGCTTGTATTAAACTACAGAGCTGCATGGATATAATATTGGGCATACATACCACAACAGTGGCTGCTTTATGCCACAGCATGATGTCATGAATCTGTCATCTGGTCTTGTGGCTACGAGTACGCTGAAGAGGTCTGGCTGGAAATAGCACCAGTTTTTGGTTGTTGTTTTTTTTCGAGAGGAGCCCTTTGACAGAAACTGTCACCTCTGGATACAAATTGTACATCTGCAAACAAAGGCTGTGCTGCTGAGGAATGTAACGTCTCTCCTGCCCATGCAGGTCCAAAGGTCTCTCCTGCCTCAGCATGCTAATGCCATCACCCTGGGCTAAAATGTGTGGTTGCTATTAAGTTGAAACATCACATTGACCTCTGCACCCTAAATGCTTATACATACTCTAGTTGATTTTACTTCGAGTCATGTCCAGAGTCAAGTCTATTAATATATTATAACTACCTGGGGAAACCCGTAGAGAAATGATAACATTCTTGGATTTTAAGTTGAAATATCTTCCACTGCTTGGGGCTAAATGTAACCTTTCTGATAATCAAGCATGAGAATAGATTTTTCAGGGGCTCGAGTAAAAGTGCTTTTAAATAGTACAAGAAGTGGTTGCCTTCAGCTGTGTTATCTGATCTGCATTTGATTGTATTTGATCTCTTATATTAAAGTGTGCAAAAGTATCTACTTGTGGGAAACCGTTGATTTGAGTCCTCTTTAGATTTGCTCAGTTTGATTAGGCCACAGCTGAGTAAACTAATCGAGGGACTTAACAGGGCATGTTTACTATTTACTCACTTTGAATCAATAAGAATTACCAAAATAAACAAGAGTAAAATGGAACATGAGCCTGATTTGAATAGCTTTTGTTTTAGCTGCAGAAACCCCCAACATCCCTCTTTTCCAATGGTTACTCCACAGGGCATGGCATATCGATTATCCTGGTGGGAAAGCCTATTTGTACCCTTGACATTACACACGCCCACAATTAGCATATGAGAGTGCTGTGTACACTGCAACACGTGGTAGTGTCAACAGTCCCCAGGAGCACCATAAGAGCTTCTTTTGTTTTCATTCACCCATTCATTTGTCTGAATTAGCGTGGATTCAGATTCTGATGTTGACACAAAACGTACCAGACCGTGACCACAACACAGCCGAGTACCTCTGCTGACAAAGTGCTGCTGTGATTGAGTACCAGGGAACAACAAGTGTGCTTGGGCTTTCGGAGAGCGACTGGTTAACGTATGCTGAGCCATAAGTGCCTAAGTTATGATGCAAAGAAACATTCTTCTGTCCTAAACACATTTGGGAATACCGTTTGTATAAACCCACCTATTTTGCCATTTTCATGACGTTTGTCTTTTTCCCTCAGGAATGTGTGTCGGCGTAGGAGACCCCCCTTCATGCTGCTGACTGAAGAGCTTCTGCAGGAGAAGAGCAGCAAGCATGGATGTGGAAGACTTTCCTCCCCCACCTCCTGAACGTAAAGTCAACAAAGCTTTGTCACTCATGCATGTTATGCACTTTGGTCTTAACCACATTTTGTGAACTAGGATAGGACAAAGGTGTTTACTGTGGGCCGGTTAGCTCAGTTGGTTAGAGCGTGGTGCTAATAACGCCAAGGTCGCGGGTTCGATCCCCGTACGGGCCACAGCTTTTGAACAGAGATTTATGGAACATGATAAGTCAAAGTTGGTTCCAGCACACAGCTTCCACATGACTCTCAACATGCCAACAAAGGGCTGCTACCTTACTCCAGATATAACTCCTGTCACATCTGTTTGGCAGTCTGTTTTTAGAGAAAGATCACAGTGTGAGACCAGTAGTGTCACCTGCTAGCTTCTGTAGGTCATCTCATGGCCAGATCACTTCCTAGAGGGCTGGCGGTGAAGCTGTAAGTCCGAGTAAACAACACAGATTCCTCTCCTGCACAGTGCAGTGTGTGGGCAGAGGAACGAGGGAGTAAGGAGGGTAAAATGTGCTGCGCCGCTGTGAATACCAGACAATGTGCCTCAGTATCAGGCTGAATACTGCTGCAGCAAGCACGCACACACATACAGACACACACAAACACATAGCCTCCGGGGATAGACACAGGCCAGAGAAATGCTTCGTCTCCAGCTGGCCGGTCACTTGCTTTGTTGCCAGGGCAATGCTGGAGCGGATTGCAACTCGGTGACTCATTTGAGCAGATCATTATGTAGCAGAGTGGAGATGTGGCCCGTAGAACAGAATCCATATTGTAATTATGAATCGACAATGAGCAGCTCAGCTACGTATGTGTGGCAGCGTGCACACACACTTGCATGTATACTTCTCAATGATCTGGTACTTCGCACAGGGGAAGGGAAATGAGGGAATCCTCCAAAGTGAAGATATTTGTCTATTTCCAGTTCAGGGTTAGGGTTTAGATTGGGGGGTGCTAGAGGAGGGGTCATCAACTTCATTTGTCTAAGCAGACACTGTGGGGGATGGATCCAAATAAAAAAAGATAATCACATCTAATAAGCCTGTTATTGTTTAATATTTGTCATGTTTTTATTAAATGTATGTTCTTTTATAAGCCTTTTACAGTAGGAACAGACTCCTAAGAAACATGGGAAATCTATTATGGTGATTGATCCTTAGCTAAAAAAAGCACTCAGACCTCTACCAAAGAGGCAGTCAGAGTTCAATTCCGAAACCCCAGCTCAGCTACCAATGAATGAGTCCTTATCTAAACAAAGAAAAAAAACTCCACTTTGGGATCTCAGGAAGTACAACAAAACACTTGGTTTGAAACTCAATTTAACAGTGTACAACAGACCCTTCTTGTGTCTACTAGATGAGATAAGTTATTCTCTGTCAACTCTGACTTCCAGTTCACTGTCAGCCAAAGGGAAGGGCAAGCTTGGGCGCTGGGCAGTTTGATGGTTGGTCCACAGAGTAGAGAGGAAGGTTAGAGAAGAATCTGATTCTGTAAAATGAGTGAATGAATTTGGAACTTTCTGTTTTTTTGCCAGGCATTAGAAAGCTAATCAAAGAGTGCTGTCAAGACAGACTGGACCTCTTGTACTAGTTCATCAGACTGGTGCATTCATCATTCATTCATTTATCAATATTCTGTCAGCCAGATTGGAAGCTTTGGTGAGCCTAATGTTGCCCATGGGCAACCAGTTGACAATCACCAGGCTAGAAGATCTTCACATGGTTATGTATGTGTGTGTATGTGTACAGATATGTGTGCTTGTACTGCAAAGTAAGGTCAGCACTGAACACAATCTGTATAATAAAGCTGCAGGCATGCGTACCCAGACAGCCAACTTTTATTGGTCTCATCCACACACGGTTGCAGATGTTTTATTGAATGGTCAGATGTGACTTGTCATCTGGCCAAATTCAATCAGATCAGGTCCTGGTCTATTCTAGCACATTCAACTTTTTCACATTGGCACAACAGACAGTGGGTCTGAGTGCATGTAAGGGCAGTTCATGGGAAATTCAAGAGTTTGTGCTTATGAAGTCAAAATGCCGAAACCCGGGATCGAACCAGGGACCTTTAGATCTTCAGTCTAACGCTCTCCCAACTGAGCTATTTCGGCTGCCTGAAAAGAAAGTGCAAGAAGTCAAATCGTGCAAACTTTGAATTCTCTGTTATCTGGACTACCTCTGACTATTAGCTAGCTGTGCCTTATCTCAGTGCCCCATACCATTCATTACAGCACAGATGGAAAAAGACAGATAGCATCTCTGTTTCCAGATTTGCTCTTTACACCTCTCTTCTTGTGAACTGAAGTCAGATGGACATGGGGTCACAAAGGTGACCTGGAACATTAGTCACAGACCATTCCCTTACACACTGACTACAGGGTAGAACGACAACCTGTCAGTGCCTGAAGGAGTCGTTCTGGTGATTTAGGGCTGTATATATTGCTGTGAGAGACTTCAAAGTTAGTGGGTAGGCCACAGGGAGTTTCTTTTAGTTAAGATTTACTTGGTCACTGTCAGTGGACTGCTGAAGCCTGAAGGCATAACACAGCATGTTACAACAGTGACAGTGGTTATTTTGATTGTAACAGTGTGTAAAGAATAACCTTATCAGCTTAACATGAAATGGCCACATCAAAGGCTGTTTGTTTGTTCAGTCTATTCAGGCATGAGTGTTTGTTTATTGTCATTTAGTCAGGCTTTGATAAATCAGTCAATGAAGATTGTTCTTTTCTGATTGGAATTTCCTCCCCAAAACTACATATTGCATCTTCAAATTGGAGTCCTGTGTGAAACCTGTTGGAATTGGTAAACATACATATATTAATAGGTGTCAAGAGGTAAAGGTCTAGCTGAGGCGTTGCATGATAGTATTTTGGAGAATTTACAGATTTTTATGCAGGACTAAGAGATGGCTAGGAGGAGGGAGTGGTCAAAATGCCGAAATCCGGGATCGAACCAGGGACCTTTAGATCTTCAGTCTAACGCTCTCCCAACTGAGCTATTTCGGCGGGATAGGCAGGGTTATCTGATCAAGATGACCTGGAAATGAACTCATCAGAACCTGGAATTTTCTGTTTTCTTTGGGAACACCATCAGGATATGAGAGCAAGACTTAAGACTGTACACTAATGCAGTCATGATGTGACTACTGATCACAGTGCTCACAAAGAATTTGTGGTATGCTTCCGAGTAAAACTTTGACAAAGATAGAATATCATTCTGAGAGATTGAGGAGACCTGTGTATAGGAAAATCGGGGTAGAATGTAGGGAGTTCCTTCCATGCAGGCTCTGTGGGTTTTGCCTCAGTTTATCCTTCTATGAACCCTGTTTAAATGATTGCCTAATATTTTCCACAACATTGAATTCAGTTTGAATTTTTTGAATGGTTGTCTTTCACTGCTCCAGTGAATGAAACCTAATACTGTCTTTACACATTCAGCTCTAAGGGCCAAAACATGAAGCAAGTTGATGAAAGTTGAGCCTCTGCATTCCTAATCCTTTTACTCTCTCATGCTCTTAATTGAGCTTCAGTGATTCAGGCCTACAGATCAGAAATAATGCAAAACTCAGGCTGTGCTAGTCACTGAAGGGAGTCACAGCTCTCCTTCCTGCTGGCCTAATTGCAGTGTGGAAACTGGAAAGACATTTGTTGTTCCCTTCCTGTCTGCTGCCAAGTGAGCACTCTGAAGTGAATGTGACGCCTTTGAACGCTAACTATAACGTGTAGCTTTGCCCCAGTTTGTTTTTGCTATAAAGTAGAGCAGCTTATGTGCTGTTTTGGTGCAGATCCTTGATGTAAAAAAAATCTGTAAGAAAACATACTGCTTCAGAAGACCCCACCCATAATTATAAGCCTACATGTGGCTCAGCCCTTTAAGTTTAGAAGCCCAAGGACTAAAACTGCCACCCACAGTGTATCTGTTAATGTTCTGTAAAGAAGTCTTTGACTGACATGATGTGATTACTGAGTTAAAATGCTACATAAATTTCACTTATGTTTTGCCAAATCCCCAAAAGCATACATACCAGTGTGGTATGATGACTGCCAGTCATCCCAGAGCCCTAATTCGCTACTGCTGTAGACAAACACACAACAGTCTTTTCAAAGTTTTTAGCAGAATTTTAGATATTAGTCCTCTGTGTGTAGTTCCCATCCACAAGACTCTATAAATTGCAATTGATACGCCCAATCATCTAACAGTACCTGCCCGTTGTTAAGTCTTTGAATCTTTGAATATATTTCATCTGTTCCGATTGAGTTGGGTAATCTAAATTGTCTCTCATACTATAAGTTGTGCTAGCTGTGTATTGTTGGATATTGTACATTTTCTGGAAATTCACATGAGATACAGTTTATGGATGCAATAATAAGAGTGTAGTATGTGTTTTTCCAGTGAATTAAATACCTGACAAATACTCTATATTGCCTCCAATGTCCTAATATGAACAAGTATATAAAAGGGAGAACTTCTTAAGCAAAAACGACAAGAAGTCAAAAGTTGACAAATCTTTATCGTCTCACGGTACATATTACATATCACCCAGCACTCTATTTCTCTGAACCATTTCTCTGTTTCCAGTATTGGCAGACAGCGTCCCCTTTGCAGATGAAGATGAGGGGGAGGCCTTTGACTTTGACGACAGTGGTGACGACATCCCTGATGCTGATCGCCTACCTCCCGTACCTCCAGCTCCTCTAGCCTCTAGCAGCACAGATCAGTGCCAGGACAAGATGGTGGCCGGTCACCCTGAGGGCAATATCCCCATCCCGAGCCCACCAACACCTTCCAACACATCTGACACAGCTCCATCATCAGCAGACACTGAAGTTGCCACAAGCAGATCCTCCGCAGCAGGTGGAGCAGCAGCAGCAGGAGAGTGGACATCTGCTGTTGAGGGCACTGATGACAAGGAGACAGATTTACCGCCGCCTCCCCCTCCTGTTGACGATGACACAGAGACAGATCCTGGAAGAACAGGTCTGCAACCAAAACGTTTTTACATTTTATTGGTGGCTCCAGGGGACTGAGAGTATTTGAACCCTTTTTAGCCTCTTCTTGAGGCAGAAGCGTCTTTGCACTCTAGCCGGAAATTAGTTGAGCACAAACAATGCAATGTCTATTTTCTAACAGCAGTCAAAAAGTCCCCACATTCTCCTGTCATGTTTGTGTACATTATCTGGCTCTAATCCAGCCCCTTCAACTCAGGCTGAAGTGAAGCAGTAAAGAGGGGCAGTCTGTCTCTCTCATGACACGTTGTATCTCTGACTGCCTGGTGCAGGAGGTTGTCTGGCTTTTATCACTGAGAACCATGACAGCAACAGCAGGCAGGGCCAAGCCCTACTTATTCTCACTCAGTCAATGATTAGGTAGTACTGTAGAGAGGGACATCAACACTGTGCACATTTTTCAGTTGTTTCCCTAAAAAACATGCATTGTATGTGTAATTACGCACACCCTGTATTGTTACCATCACAAGAAACCTCACATTCAAAACATATTGCGTCCAATTAACTGCTTTAACAATACAATGTCAACTCTTACATTAACTCTATAACCTTAACTAAAATTGCTTGAATATGCTCATTCTGAAAGACCAAATGGTCTTTGGACATGTGTCCTTACTCTTAGGCTTAGAAAACTGAAATCAGCTGTCACAAATATAACACAGGGGATCTTCTCATAACAGGGCTTTGCACCACCTGTGCAGATTAGTTTGTAGAACAAACAAACCTCAGATGTGGGAGAGCCTTGGTGGTTCACACATGATCCATACAAGCAAGTGTCGTAGTGTGAATGCCTTTAACTGTCAAGGTTGAATTGATGAGCAAAATTCTGGAGGTGTTAGAAATACAAAATTCTGGAGAATCAGAACAAATAGTTAAATATATGATAACTGACAGAACTGCTTGACATTTTCTGTAAGTACATAGAAAAGTGATGCATATGTGCTCAACCTAATATATATTCTTTGTGGTGTAAACTGTAAAACTCGAGATACGTTTACCTCAGCTAGTCACAGAAGTACTAATGATGCTGAAGTTTTAGTTTCAGACCCTGTCCTGTTAAAATTATTTAGTTGGTGTTATCTGAGTAATTTTCCAAATTAGAACATACATGGATGGAAATAAAACATTTCTGAAAGTGGTTCCTAGTAGTAGTTCCAGACGTTATTAAATATCAGGGACTTTTACACCCAGCCTCTGTGGGTATGATATCATATTGCTGGCACGGCATAGTTTTGATGCATCTTGTGATGAATCTCCCTTCCCTCACCAGGCAGGGAGGGCCAGGATGCATCCATCGACAACCCTCACCCTCCACCGGCCGTCCCCAGGACCTCCTCCCAGGGCAAAGTCAACCCCTACTCTGTGATCGACATCACTCCTCTCCAGCTGCAGCAGGTTGAGCAGCAACATGGACCCTCCTCTTCAGCCTCCTCACCGACAGAGCCAAAGGAACGAGCAGGAGAAGCCCAGGATACCCACACCAGCCCTGTTGGCATCACCTCAGGATATTCTGTCCCAGTGCCCTGTGGCTATGCAACCCCCTCTGGTGTACCACTCATCACACCAGCTTACACCACACCCGTCATCATTCGACACCTCTCCGTGGATGAGGATGGTAAAGTAGAGCCTGCAGCGGTGGGGAATTAAAAAAATACCTTTCTAAATAATGACTCATTAGATTATGTGGTAGAACAAATATACACCAATGTTTATTTTGAGATATCTACAACAACTGAAAACTCTCTGCATATCAAGGCCGTGATTCTTCTTTACTCTGAGAGAAATTCTTCTTCTCAGGCCTTGTCATACAAGGCCATGACAAGCAACTGCTGTCTCAGCTTCTTCTATCCTGTCCTTTCTTCTTTCTCTTGTTTTTCCTAAAGCCTTGCCGCAAGGAAGTAGGGACTAAATTTAGCCCAGCCCAACGATCTGTGTGTTGGCTGTGAGGATTTTCCGGTTTCCCTAAAATCTAGCAGCAGCTGAGTCCAAGCCTGTGGCCTGGCACACTGAGGAGTCTGATTACACTGTAATTATCTTGCAAAGGTTACACCAGATTGAAATACTCAGATGTTTTTGTAAAAGAGTTTTGAAAGTCAGTTGTGTGCGAAGAAGTCCAAAATTCTTAACACCTTTTGCTGTGTTGTCTTCATTTGAGAGATCTTTTGACCATGATATCCAATACATAACAAGGACATTTTGCAGCAGTCATCACTTGTACCAATGCATGTTCATGATAAAACGTGTCTTATCGTGGACTTCAAAACCAGGCACATGTGTCAAGGGAAATGTCTGCCGGCACATTTCTAAGAAAATGTCATCTCAACTAAATCATAGGTAATTTAGGAGATTTGGAGTCATCAGTGACACCTGGTGGCAAATAAAAAAAGGAGGATTAGGAGGATCTAAGTTTTCGAATTGATTTATATTTTGTTTTATCTCTTTTTAAACAAATCCCTCAAAATATGTCAGGGTTTACCATTTTAGAGCCCATGTTTTTTATCAGTACTGTACAAGAGTTTACCTTGCTCAAAATTATTTTAAATCTTTTGTACATGAAGCACAAGAACGGTGCAACCTAAAAACAGGGTAGGTTGAACAGTTTATGGAACAGGGTTCATGCAAGAAAATAATGGTGTTGTAGAGTTTTGTGTAATCTTTCTCTCTCTTCTCTTCCAGTCACTGTGGTTGGGACTGGCAGCACCTCTGTCGACAGGTATGTGGCACCTACACAGCTCGAGCATGTCTGTACTGATCATTTGTTTGGAACACGTAGTGCTATATCATAAGAGAAGTATGCAAAGTATACTCCCCACTTACAGTATTGTTATAGTTATAATAAATGATTGCCACTCTCATGTCTGTGGTAATACATAGAATAACATCATCTTATTAAAACAGAACACAATTATTTTCTGACATAAATACAATAAAATAGATTTGTTTGTAGTGTTATAATGTGTCTGTTTGCATGTTTACTCAAGTGTTTTCAGTGAAGAGTATCCACCTATTAGAGAAGAGGATGCTTTGGCTAAATGGGCGTCAGATCCTGCCAACACTGCATGGATGGAAAGTAAGGAATGATATCCACCACAGATGTTAACTAGTTGAGATGCATGTATAATTTCCATGGAAAGAGTACTGCTGTTGTTGGTTTGAAATCTCTGTAATTGCCTCGGCACACACAGCGCATGCCTTCAGGGTGCTATTATGTTTTTTTGGACTCCACTGAATTTCCAGACACTTCCTTCCCCGTTCTTTTGAGGAAGCGGCCCCTTGTGTGTGCGCTTTTCTTTTAGATCCCCCACACATTACATCCTGTTTGTTGTGTGAACAACGTAAGCTATGTGATGTGAGAAATCACGCGTTGATTATTTTCTACATTCGCCTCAGATCCAGATGAGGTGATTTACGATGATGTGCCCAGAGAGAACTCTGATTCCAACACAGGTATGTGAAATGTATTCATTATTCCAATATTTACATATTCAGCATTTCCCTAAGCCTGTCCCTGCTGCTCACTTTCGCTTCCGTAGTTTTTATTTTATGTGTGTGGTTTTTTTTAAACTTGGATTATTCATTTTGGTTGTTTCTTAAAATATTATGCTGATTTTGAGTGTTCTCATTTGCAATCCAAGAAAATAGCCTCTCAGTTAATATAACCTTTTGTTATGCTCTGATTTGATTAAAAATGGTTTCATTTGTTGCTGAGTGTTTTTTCATAGGAACACCTTCTAAATCCCGAAATAACCACATTCTGGCCAAAAATGGTTCAATATAAGCTTTAACAAGAAAGTATTTATTTAAGACAATTTGATTTGAGTGCAGCATAATGTTATTGTGATAATCGGCATGTACTCTTCCATACAGATCCAGATGAGATGATCTATGATGACGTGGAATTTGGTGAGGAGGGGGGCTGCAACAGCTCCCTTGACAATGGCTGGAGCTCGAGTGAGTTTGAAAGCTATGACGAGGCCAGTGACGGGGAAGGGCGGCCAGAGAACGGCCTGCCCCACGCTTTTATGAGAGGAAAGCCACCCCAGAGGAAAACCCATGTGTGTATAAGAATCATCCTCCCATTTCTCTGTCAGCTAATAATCAAGTCTTTTGTCACAGTATACTGTTAATCTGTAGGTGGATGGAGTACAGCGGTGGATGAAGTGCTATTACTGTGATTTTACTTAACCTTCGGTCAGATTATTGACAGATCAAGATCTAATATTGTATAGTCCACTCAATTTGCTTCTTCAGTCATGAGAGAGATCTTTCTGGCTTTCAGTCAGCTTGCTTCACTCTGTAATGTTTTGGCTTGTGGTTTTGAGAATTTAACTTCACTTTCGTTTCAGTGTGCCATGGTCAGAATATAATGATTGCCTTTAGGCAAAAAAATGCAATATTCCCTAGAAAGACTGCTTCAGCAATTAGTTGATTAACCAATTAGTCGATCAAAGGAAAAATAATTGCCATCTAGTTTGATAACTGATTAATTGTTCCAGTTATTTTTTCAAACAAGAATGTGAAGTTTTAATTTGCTAGTCCCAGCTTCTCAAATATGAGTATTGCTGTTGGTTGGACAAACAAGCAATTTGAAGACAGCCCCTTTGAAATTGAGATGACAATTTTTTCACAATTGTATTGATTAAACAAATTGATCAGTAATGGATATAATTGTTATTTGCAGTCCTGCTTAGAAATAATTGGATGAAAACTACCCCCAATAATTGGTTGGCTATGTTATTTCTATATTATATACTTTATTTTGTACATTTTATGTGGTAAGTTGTATGGATTTATAAATCCATACTGTTGATTTTTCAACACAAAGGAAGAAAATAGAAAAGTTATGAAAACAACTGCAGCAGTAAAAACAAAATTGTATTGTAGTTTGAGGCAAAACTACGACTGTTATAATGTTATATTTCAGTCAAATCAGATCTTGGCCTAAGTATGTTGTCAGGGAGTTTTTTTCTATATTTCAGTGGCCCCCAAAAATGAGAAACAATGCCCCTGAACATCAGAGCAAAAAAAGCCATACACCCTTGAAAAGTCAAAGAGTAACACACCTATGAAGGTTGAAGTGACCTTGCTGTTGATTTAAGGTGCAAGTTCAGTCCAAAACCATAACCAGTAACACCTGCTTTGCTTTTGTTTAGCTCTCTCAAGATCTGACACGCTTGAAAGAACACTATGAAAAAAAGATGAAAGATCTAATGGCAAATACAGTGGGAACGGTAGAGCTGCAGCAGCTAAAACAGAAACACGAGTATAAGGTAAACTACCTGAGGCTCACCTCGCCTGTCTGTGCTAGACAAAGTAGTCCCAAACTTTCACTCTCAGTCTAGTTAACCACTCTGGGCGCATCTCACTGACTCGGTACCCTCATCCTGCTCTGATGTTAATGACTTGTGGCGGTGATGGTACTGGTGATGGGTTTGCATTGAGTTCATTTACTTCCCTGTCTGCTGCACTGACATGTTTCTATGTTTATGCATTAGATGCTGTGAAGCTGAGGATATATTCTTGAATGCATTCTACAGTAAACTGAGACACCAGCAATTGAGTTTTTTTGTTTGTTTTGTTTTTTCGACATACTAGTCAAGTGCCTGTTGAAAACACGCCTGTTGAGTACAGGCTGGACGCTTGGTCTCCAGCATTGCTGCCTGAACGCCTGCAATGGCATTACTGCATCCCCTAGCAGTGCTATTTGCCTATTTGGGACAAGGCCGTTTGCTGGAATAAAATTGTGAATTGTGAAAGTGTCATTGCTTGAAATGCTTGGCGCCCAGGACACAATTAAGAATGGGCATTTCCAAGCAAAAAATAGTGTTCAATTTAATAGCAAATTTGAGATTGATTGGCTTTTCCAAGCAAAAATGTCATGGCCAACATCAGGCTATTCTGGCCAGGCTATTTCTAGGAACATAAAAGTTTTGTGAAATAAAATGGCACACTTACAAGACTTTGCTATGATGCAACATCTCTGGTCTTTTTCTTCATATGTTATTGAATGTACTGTCTCAAGCGACAAACAGTTAGCTGTAACCAGGATGCTGTTCTGAAGTGTAACATTTAAACGGCGTCCACTCTCAATACATTACCCAGTGTGTAGCTACTTCTGGTGATAGTAATGCACTACTAAGGAATATGTCTCATAGATCTCAAGAACCCTCCTCTCGTCGTTGCTCTTCCTTGCGTTCTCATCAATATACCCGCTAAGTATAAAGTCAATCAGATGAACAGTTATCGAGAAAAACTGAAAGACAGACAGACAGACTCATTTTATATAAGGCAGTTAGGCAGTTGGCTATTAATCTAAGATGCGTTTAAAGGAGCTGAAAGATGAAGCATATCGTAACTGAAAACATTTACAGTAGTAAGTAAATCAGTCACTACATTATCAAAGCACTGCGTTACTTTTGGCTGATGTCCCAGTTACTGTGTCATTCTCTTGTCACCTTCCCTCTCCTGTATTACAGGATCTGCCGTTTGTCTTTACCCTTATACTAACACTGCTCCTGTCCTGCTTAGCTCAGTTCAGTAGCTTTTTAACCATAGGTTTAGACAAAGAAACATAACTTCACCTTGGATCAAAAATCTCGACTATGAAATAATAATGACTTTGTGGTGCTTTTGCCAAACAGTTAATAGTGTATTTTGTCCCCTCAAAGATGCAAAAGCTGGTGAAGGCAGCCAAGGAAGGGACCAAAGATGGACTAGAGAAAACCAAAGCTGCAGTGAAAAAGGGACGCTCTTTCATCAAGACCAAGTCATTCTGTCAGGGTACGTAATCCTTAAACGACAGTTTGCCTTTATAATCAGCATTACACACACCCCTTACCTCTTCTGTTTATGTTAAGTCTGCATTAATGTGAAAGTGTCAGTAGTGGGCCAGCACAGCAATTATATCCCTTCAGCATGATTGTGTTGTGTTTTACAGTCCTTTTTTGCTCCCTTTTTAATCTTTTAGAGAGGAAGTCAGCCTGCTTTGAGGACGAAGAGTCCGAGCTTTTCATTGAGGTAGACTGTTTCAATGTTGAGCCAGTGCTGTGTCCAGCACCAGAGGGTCTTTCACAGCAACAGGTAATGAACATTGTATCCCAATTTATGTAACCTTTTAGTGTTTTTCTTTTTCTGTTAAACAAAACAATGTAAAAAGCCTGTAGACCAATTGTTTGTGGTATCTCTCTATAGCTGGTGAGAAGATGTATACTGGGATCTATACTGGAGAGTGAGAAGAACTATCTTGATGCACTGAAAAGGATATTAGAGGTATGCAAATACAACTGCAGTGATGGCAAATCCTCTATGAAGTGTTTGTTATTACAGTTCACTTTATCTGCTTCATCAGCAATATGAGAAGCCCCTGTCCCAGATTGAGCCGAGGCTGCTGAGCGACAGGAAACTGAAGATGACCTTCTATCGTGTGCGTGAGATTTTGCAGTCCCACTTCCTGTTCCAGATCGCCCTGGCAAGCCGAGTGGCCGAGTGGGACAGTCTGGAGATGATTGGGGATGTCTTTGTAGCATCGGTAAGCTGGGGCTGTAACTTATATCCTTTTCACAAGAACTGCACCAATATATTGATCAAAAATAGATTACATTAGCTGTGGTAGCCCTGAATTCCCAGAATCCAACTGTTTTGGAATAAGTTTGACATTTATGACGCAGCACAGCCAAGTTGCTTCTTTCTTACCATCTTTTCACATGTCAAAGACACTCGCTACCATACAGAAATAAAAAGCTGCACTTTGTCCTCTTGTAGTATGTACTCCATCCTCCTCTTGTCTGTGAAGTATGCTAGTTGGCAACTCATTGGCAAGGACTGTCAAAACAAAGGAACTCATCTCGCAAAGTCTTGCTCACGACATCACTTCCTTGTTTTTGTCCAAAAATCAACCTCTGGCAGGACATCAGAGCAGCAGTGAGAGCCATATGAGACACATTTGAAATCTGCTCACTGCCCTCTCTCACCTCACAATTCTCATCCCACCTTAAAACAACAGGTTTTGCATGCTAAGAGCTTATTTAGGAAACTGGATTTTCCCTATTCCGTAGTGTATGCACGTTAAATATGTAAACAATATTTAAAGATGTTTCTTTTTTATTGTTGTTATTATTTTATAGCTTTTTTGTTTGGTTGGTTGTTTGTTTGTTTGTTTCCAAAATTGCACTTTTCAGCACAGTGCAGTCCTTTAAATTAATATTAAATTTTTCAACATACAGTTGACGTATGCAGCTCAGTGTGTAAAGCAGGTTGGCTAGTGATCGGACGGTTGCTGGTTCAAATCCCTACTCCGCTGAGCTTGTCGAAGTGTCCTTGAGCAAGATACTGAACCCCACATTGCTCCTGAGGGCCCTGCAATGAGCTGGCGACTTGTCCAGTGTGTACCCTGCCTTCGCCCTGAGACAGCTGGGATTGGCTCCACCAACAAACCCCGCAACCCCTTGAAAAAGGGATTAAGCGGTTACAGGCGATGATATGACATGACAAACAGTTGACACGTTTTAGGTCACACTACAATACAATTGTCTTGCATATCTACATGGAACATTTAGAGTCTTTGCTCCTGTGCATTAGGTTTTGAAGGGCAGAAATTGGATCTTTAAAGATTAGTGGCAGTGATGTGTCTGAGATAGCAGGACCCAGAGCGAGCTTGATGATCGTCTAAAGCAAGAACAAAGGATATGTGTGGTGTGCCACTGAAAACCCAGTGCTACGCAGAGCTGCCTATTCACCTATACATCACAGCTCTGCCCCAAGTCCATTGTAACTGAACCAAATCCAGACAAAGGCATTTTATGTATTATTATAATAAACATATGGCTCTTTGTACTCAGATGCCAGATATCATTAGAAAATTCTACTGAGAAGTCTTTAAGGAAGTCTGGAAAAGAATGGAATTTTGAAATGGAAAAGATGTAGGAACCCTATCTGCCAAGTGATGAGAAAGCATTGAATGCAAAAAAAAGCAGTTAAAGAAGATTAAAAAATTTGCTCAAATTTGAAATCTCCAAATGTTTTGTGTGAGTAATTGTTTCTGTAATTATACTGCAGTTATGCTATTTTTACGCCTTCTGAATAAACCAAAATACTGTTTCTGTCTCAGCCCTCCACAAAAAGACAAATAAAAATTTTCTGATCCGACATAACTATCAGCAGAATGATATTTTAAAACCGTTAAAATCATATGATGCAGTTCGTTGCTGAAAGTGATAAATGTGTTGAAAATATGCCTGTCTCTTAACAGTTTTCGAAGTCCATGGTGCTGGATGCCTACAGTGAGTATGTGAACAACTTCAGCACAGCAATGGCAGTAGTAAGGAAGACGTGCGCCTCCAAACCTGGCTTCCTGGAATTCCTCAAGGTATGAGAGAACTGCACTCTGCTGTGCCATGAGTATTGTTCTTACATAGGAATCAATTTTCCTAAGAAGCCATGCATATTTCTTCACAGTTGCATCACTTTTATTCTTGGGTGTTTCAAGAGAAAAAGCTTTTGGCTAATGGTTTAAGCAGTCAAGTAAAATGATTACTGTTTAGCTGCTTGCTTGGTGGATTTCACATTAAATACAAGGCATGTCAAATAATTTATTCACAAACATGCAAAATGAATATTCTCAACAGTATTTGAATTTGCATGGGAAATGCAACTCTGCACCATGCCAGCAGAATTATTGGTCCTATTCCTCTACCAATTGCACGATTTTCAAGTCTTTGGACTGGTTCTTCAGTACACAGCAGTAACCTATCTTCTCACCAACAGCATCGCCAGGAGACCAGCAGTGACCGAATGACTTTGTATGGCCTAATGATGAAACCTATCCAGAGATTCCCTCAGTTCATTCTGCTCCTTCAGGTATAATGAAAAACTATTTCAGCTCCTTTACAATAAATGCAAAATACAGACGGCAGACAATGTTGTATGTACATTCACCAGCAGAGGGAGTACCATACACGCATATCGAGGCACTTTGTGCTCATCTCGAGGGGACTCCCGGAAACACTCCAGGGGAAATGGTTCCCTCTGATCTTTTTTAATCCTGCCCTGGCATATTTGCTGTTTCTGTGTCTCATGCAAGAAATCACAGACATAATAAGGGGCACTGGGTTGATACATTTTTGAGCAAAAAACATGTATCACAGCAGCCAATCAAAATAGCTTCAGTGTTTATGACACCAGGAATTGTAATTTTCTTCTACTTCTGTTATTAAATCCTTGCCATGTTATAGTAATGTTATGCAAACCAAAGGTTGTATTGAAGTGCTGATCACTGAAAGTAGGTTAGAAGTAGAAAAAAGTGCTGCAGACTCTGGCTTCAGATGCATTAACTTTTTAATTTGATGACATTCAGCCCCTTTGAAGAAGGCCCGAGGGCCAAAACGTCATCAAGTTTAAAAGAAAATGAATGTAGAGCCAGACTTTCTATTAAATCCTCATCAGTTAAAAGGATGTGTGTGACATAAATATGGAAAAATGGATGAGTAGGAGAGAGCATGCTTTCCCCAAATGGCGACGGACGCAATTTTGCAGATTTGGGTATAGTTGTGCAGTAGTAAGATTTTTTTTATTCCATTAATGAAATCGTTTAAAATCACTTTGAGACTGGTCCCGAGTATGGTTAATTAACAAATGTTTAATTTGTGACTTTTCTGTGCATCCTCATCAGGACATGCTGAAGAACACACCAGTGGGTCATGCAGATCGTCTGCCCCTGCAGATGGCCCTGACTGAACTGGAGACGCTGGCAGAGAAGCTCAACGAAAAGAAGAGGGAAGCCGACCAGCGCTGCGAGATCCGCCACATTGCGAAAGCCATGAACGAACGCTACCTCAACAAGGTCTGTGCCCACCTTTCGGTATGTGTTTGCTGGCATGCATGTTTGAATTGTGCAGTATGATGCTTAAGCCATTGGTTGGTGGATTGGAGTCTAGTTTTGTCTGGTCAATAATGCGTTAAATTAAATCAAGGAGAAGAATGTCTTAATTCAATTTTATAATTATTGAATTTGATCTTGTGAGGTCTTAATTGCCACAAACATTGTGTCTTATTTAGTTTATCCATCTTTCTTTTTGTCCGAATGAGTCAAGCTCTTCATTAATTTGTGTGACAAATCTTTAAACCTACCAAATAACCTAATTCTGCCTTTTTTTATATCTGTCTTTTACTTGCATTTAACTGGTGGCAAATGTAGATGAAGGCAACTCTCTCTTATAATCTATCCCTACATAAAATGTTTGCATGGTACCATGGTACCTTTATACTTAATTTTAAGCTCTACGAAGGAAAATGTGATCTGTCCAAAATTAAGGCTTACATTTGGTTAAAAATGATCTTAAAAAGGCCTTAACAAGCATTGAATTGAAGTGTCTGACACCCTGTATATGCTGACTAAGAAAGCATTCAGACTTGATGATGTACTCATCGCTCATGGTGCAAATATTTGGATGATGTTTGATTCTTTCAGCATATGCTGTGGCATTCTCTCTGTCCCAATGTGGGCGGCCATCAGGCACTTCAGCCTCACATTTTCTCAAGTATTCTCTTGCCTGAATAGCATCTTTTTAGCGCATGTGCACAAACACCAGCTATCACCAAGTTGTAATTATTCGTCTATCTGCAGCCACCCACTCTGGCATCCGTGTAGGAACATGTGTTTACAAGATACCCTACACGGGTCACAGGATTTTTGTTCCTCAAAGCCTTTGTTGACAGCCATATATTATATGCTGTTACCTAAAGTGGATGGTTTAACAGTAGATAGTGACAGGAAACGGCAGAAGAGGAGCAACACTTAGTTAAGTGTTCCTTCTCTGAGCTTGGTATTGTAAGCTAAAAAGCCTAAATCAGAGATCCAAATTCCTGCTGTCTGTTCACTATCAGTGTGACTTATCATCCATTAGCTTCTGAGTAATGGCAGCCGCTACCTGATCCGCTCAGACGACATGGTGGAGACGGTCTACAATGAGCGTGGTGAAATCATCAAAACCAAGGAGCGACGCCTCTTCCTGCTCAATGATGTTCTCATGTGTGCCACGCCCAATATCCGGTAGGAGCGACCACAAACCAGACCTGATCTTAATCTCCCCTTTAATTTGTGCCTTCTCCTGTCTTTGGGTGCAATAACCTGTAATCTTTTAACCATTTGACAAATTTAGAAAGTAATTGTTCTGTGTATATTTTGTCTATCTATATCTTTGTTTGTATAATTCACGCTGCCTACTGTAAGGGGAATGCTAAATGCAACTAGGATTTCCCGCCGGTAAAAGTCTGTCCTAAAGTGAACTAAGCTGAAATTAAACTTAAAGTGTAAAGAAGGATGGTAAGGACTGTATTTATCTGATGTACTTGGGCTGACTTTTGACCACGCTTAGCCTCTGGGTTTGAACCCATATGTGCCCACTGTGGCTTGCTATTGAGCCAAGATTGATGGAGAGCCCCATTCCTGAGCTTCTTAGCCCTTATACTATAATTGTAACATGTTGGTCACCACGCACCGCCTCTGGGAAAAATGCACTGACTGAGTGACATTTACAAACATTCAGAGGCCTCCTCCACTGACACTCCCTTCACCTTTTCTTGTACTTGTATGTCTTTTTTTACACAGTTCTTCTACTCAGACAAGGTGCTACCATCATGAACCAGACCCAATTTGTCACATAACCTGTATGTCCTCCTGCTGTGTCCAGATGTCAAGATGGCAGTGGGAGTGGCAGCGGCAATGCCCCACTCGACCAGAAGTTCCTTCTGAAGTGGAGCGTGCCTTTGAGCTTCGTGGAGGTGCTCGAGTTTGGGTCCAGCGAGGACATGGCAGACAGCAGCCACTACCCAACACCCCATTCTGGGGAGAAGGTGGTCATCAACGCTAAGCCAAGTATGAATCACCGTGTCATTTATTTACATTTACAGTGTCAGTCCTGGTATTCTGTCTGTCTACGTGGCTGTTTAAGGTCTGGAAAAAAAGGTACAAGAGTTCTGTTAGAGGAGAGGAGTAATTGTAGTTACGAACCAATGACCTGATCAGTTGATTGCTTGAGTTTGATGACTGATCAATAAATCTCTCAGGTGGGCTGGAACTAACGATTATTTTCATTTTTTAATCTGTTGATTACTACTCGATTAATTGTTTAGTTGTTTGGTCCATTAAATGACGGAAAATGGTGAAAATTGTTGATCAGTTACGTCCTCAAAGGTCCTTAGTTTACTGTCATAGAGGACTAAATGAACCAGAATATGTTCACCTTTAAGAAGCTAGAATAAGAAAACGTTTTGTTCCCTTGAAATAATTACTCAAACCAATGAAACGATTATTCAAACTGTTGATGATTCATTTTATAGTTGACGACTTAATCGATTCTCATGATCTGATCAAACAAATCAAGTGGAAGTCTTCAACCACTTTAATAACTCAACAGAATTAGCCGTGTCCTGCATTACAAATACAAAAAATAACTAGATCGTTTTTTCCTGCTCGACATTTCCAGACATTTCTAAAATGGTGTGAGCTTTGCACCAACCATCCAGCCTCTGAGTGTGTTTTTTTTTCCTTCTTCAATCCTCTGGTCTGCTGGCTGCCCAGTCCAATGATTTCAGTCTTTCCACTGGGTTCTCCCTGTCACACACAGCTGCTCAGCCACTTTAAACGGCCGAGATCAGACAAACTAGAAGCGTATTTAGAGTGTATGTTTTTGTGGTCACAGCGTTGCAGTTTTAATTCTATGAACTCTTTTTGTGTGTACGTGTATGTGCCGAGGTAATGGTAGTGCACGTTGCCTGGCTGGTGAGTGCTTTGATTCAGTATTATCTCTGGTCTGTCAAAGGACGTATGTATTCAAGCTGAGGTCAGAGGCTCTCTCTTTCAGTTGCCACTAGTAGTGGGCTGGAATCATTGCCAGTGAAATAGACACTGCACGCTATAGCTCACTCTCTCTCTCTCTCTCTCTCAGCCTCAGTCTCTCCCTCAAATCTAATGCCTGTAATGCAGTTTCATAATACTCAGTCTGCTGCAGCCAGGTGTCACAGCGTCACATTTATATTTCATAAATCCCTTGTGTGTTGTAGCATACAGTATACCTACCATGTTTAATTACAGGATGCACTTCAACCCCTGTGCGCATGGTATAAGAATAACAACTGCCAATGAAATTAAGTAGGACAGTCCTCATGTTATTGTATTAGTCCCCCTGCTGTTTGAGGTTGTTACGCAGATAAGAGCATGTGAAGTAGATAGTACATATAGGCGGTTTGCATACAACCTTCTGCTGCCTTACCCCATCTTCTTATGCTGAAAATATCAAAGGGTGAGTTTCACTTTAGTCCTTTTTTTTAATCTACCTTTCTTTTATACCTCATTCCCTTCACTTGTACTTTCGCCACATTAGCTCCAGTCTCCATTGGCTATATTAGAATGGCGGCAAGTTGTACAAACAGAGGGTATCTAACAATCATTGTCACTTCACTGCCTTCTAATTGAGTCGCAACTGAAAAGACAATGGATCAGCTGCATTAAACACATTATGCTCACTGGAACACTAATAAGATGACGTTCATACAGATTACATCCAACTCAAAGGCATGTTTCAAGCACTTAGACAATGAATGTTTGACATGCTTGCTTCGATACATTACGTTACATTGCAAGCTTGGTTACACACACTATGTCTTACTTCCAGGCTTGTATGAATATGTCATAAATGCGACAGAATCACACCAGTACTCGGAACGCTTGTCAACATTGACTTTCCAACCCGTGACTGCTCAGTAGTCTTTTCTTCATTATTACATAAATACTCATTAGTCATGGGTCGGAACACACCCATATTCAACCTCAGCCTTTATTGTGATAACTATAAACCTGTGAAGTTTCATCACTGCAGGGCCAGGGCTGTAAAGTGTGAGGTCACTATTATATTTTTGGCCCCCTTGATTGGACCATGCCCATCTTCAAACTTTATCTTCTGCACAATTGTGATGATATCACAATGACAAAATATGTCCACAGATGGACAAACAGGCATATAAACACCTGGCAAAATATAAAACTACTGAAAATATTGCCAGCTTTTCACTGTCAATTGTCTTTTTAGTTACCGATCAATCAGGGAGCAGTAAAACGATAACTATTTGTCAGATTCCCTACATTTGTACAACTTTCAACCTGGACCATGGTATGAAATTATCCTTTTGATTACAGCATTAGAGCCTTCCACCCTGAGTCTAGCATCAGAGAAAAATGTCTGCCTGATTTTGGGCCATTGCACCCATCTCCTGCCAGGCCACCTGTCTCTATCTGACACTTCACTGAGCTATGTGAAAAAGTCCAGGAACTGAGTGCACATAACAGATGGCACAGACAGACCTGAGTCACATCTGCTCTGGCTGTGGGGGTTTTCTTAGGATGCAACTGACAGACAGGTTCACAGCGTCAGCTTAACCTGATGTGATGATACAAGTGTTTGTGCGCTCTCGTTAAAGGCCCGAGGAAGGCCATATGGGTCTCACTGTATTCTTTTGTTCTTACAGAGAGCAGTTTTTCTTAATTGGATGGTATGGAGGTTGATTTTAAGATTATATGATTTGACCACAACACAGTGCTTCTATATTCCTAACCATTCCCTTAATATGACTGAATTACTGTATCAGTCAAATTAATCAACTTTCTGGCTGTCATTCGGTTACCTCCCTTTAATTTACTTACTCTCTTACCAACTTCAGCTCAGTGTGTGCACGTGCAAATGTGTGCATGTGTCCAGGAACTTTAACAAGTGGAAACAATTGTTTCTCGGTCCACTGTGTTCAGCCAAAAGCCACTCGATGACCAGCCTGCTAGAAGGCAATGAAAAGACTCTCCAGAGTATGATGTCACCTCTTTGCGCGTCTCTCTGCTTTGTTCATCTCTTCTCTGCTCTGCATAGCAATCGAACCACGATGCATATTTTGTAAGTTGCGTTATTTCTGCCCCTTGCATTCAGTATGTTATTTGTCGATATATTGTTTATTTTTAGGGCGTGTGTAATTGCTGGGATGATTGGCATGAGTCCTGTGATTTTTCAAGGCCTGTTTTTGTTAGAAAACTCGTGGCATTTGGCACTCTCACAAAGAGCCATTCAGAAAGTTGGACCTGGGCTGAAATGGGTTACACAGTGCCCGTTCTGTCTGTGGGAACGATCAATTCCACTCTTCCACTCAGATTATAGACAGCAAAAGATGGTATAGATTCTTGACTTATAGATTTATTTGATGACTTTTCGGCTTTCTTCTTATGCACATTAATTTGAGCAGGAAGAAGAAGGAAATATGCTGCAAGGCTAGCGCGGATCACACACAGACCACGGGGTTTGTTATTAACAGACAGTGGAATAAAGGATTTAGACTCAAACTGCATGCCTGTTTGATTCCAGCTGAAATCATCTACAGGCATATTGCAAAAATATAGTTTTGTTATTAACCAGTGATGCCAGTGTTAGGTAGAATCTTAACGTAGCACTCTGTTATATAATACCGGTTATAAATGAACTGTCGTTTCTCTTTCTCCTTGCACGACACACCACAGAGGCAGCATGAGTGATTTATTCAGTATTTCTGCCCTGACCTCAATTCAACCCCCTGTGTATCAGCCAGCCAGACAGATGAGCCATGAAAACTGCATACAGTTCCATTACAGAAGGCAGATTGCTGAACAAAAAACACAAACAGAAGCACACGAACAATCAATCTCTCATTTGATGGTTTAACTCAATAATTATAACCTTTAGATGTACTGTAGGGTGGCTACAATTTGATCCAGTGACATGAATCAAATCTGATAGCAGGTCACTGACCATGAAAACACTGATGAAATCCAAAACCCATGTACATGACTGTAGGCCCGCTGTGTTCTATGTGTAGGGCAGCTCATGCGTGCGTACAGATGACAAAGAATTTCTCAGTATGCGAGCATTCTCCTGTTTACAAACCCAGAGGGAGACTTTTCAGGGTAATCCTCCCAGAGACCACCTTCAAATGTGAATTTTGGCGATGAACAAACGGGGGTAAAGTTTCCCCCGAATGCTCAGTCAGCTGACCTTCAGGAGAGGACTGGACCAGGTTGCCATGGAGCTGGAGCACCAGACAAACTCTGTGACTATTGTAGAAGAGGAGGAGGAGGAGGAGGAGGAGGAGGAGGAGGAGGAGGAGGAGGAGGAGGAGGAGGAGAAGTAGGAGGAGGAGTGAGGGCAGGGGGAAGAGAGAGTAGAATGGCAGTAGAAAAGCAAACAAAGTCATTTTGGTGCCAGAGACCCTGGTTCAGTTTAACTCTTTGTTCACATATGTGCGCTCTTAACAGCCAATGTAGTGTGTGCTAGAATGTTTTCAGTTGGGTTTTAATTGGAGGCCTGCGCAGCACTGCTAACTGAACCATTTGATTAAATGACCTCGATAACTTTTCGGTTGACAATTTTGATCAACGAACATTCATTCCTCCTCTGATCTGTACAGGCTATTCTTCATGATTATCTTTAGGATTTTGTGAGTGTGTGTGTGTGACATAGAGAGAGAGAGAGAGAGAGGGAGAGAGAGAGGGAGAGAGAGAGAGAGAGAGAGAGAGATGGAGATGGAGTGGGAAAAGCCTGCCAGACCTTTGATGAGCTTTGTGGCTGTGTGCACACAAAGCAAGCTGTTGTTTCATTTTGATACTGAAGAGCGACACAGTAACCGCTCTCATCACATCACATGGGATCATCGGGGCTTGATATTTTAAGATCAAGTGCAAAAAAAGACAGGCAAATACCTAACAGCACAGCTATTGCAGCACACATGCAGGAGGTACAAGTGTAAAGAGCAGATATGTATGATATGTGCTGTCGGGCTAGCACAAAAAGCCAATATGTGTGTGTCCTCTGAAGGCTAACGCTGAGCACTTGTGAACAAGCAAGCCCACTGGTGAGAACGGCTGCCAAGTTTGCAGAGCTGTCAGCACTCCCTGTGGGAAACTGACTGATTGGCCTTTATTGATCGTTGTCTTTTTTTGTCCAGTTTAACTGCTTCTCTCATCACAGTGGCCTCGCTCATTCCACCTATCCAACCAGTGTATCAGCCTTTACGGGCTCAGCTCAGTTACCTTGCTACCTGTCAGCTTTGCATTATTTAATTCTTTCCAGCTCACATGAGGACACTGATTTTTTTTGCATGGGATTGTATCCACTCCTATCTATTAGTTGAAAGTAGAACAATAACTCACCCTTTAATAAGTAGTCTCAGCAGTAAGCTTGGCTTCATATCAAGTGCAAGTTGTTTGGGGTTTAAAAAGTTGTTTATTTGAATAAAATTACAGTGTCATTTTTAATATATTTCCTTTTGTGTGTTTCCGTGCAGACAAGCTGTACATGGGCCCTGGTCAGTTGTACCAAGATCTGCAGAACCTGATCCATGACCTTAGCTTGGTCAACCAGATTTCCGGCATGATCAGCAGCCTCAAAGGAAACTACCAGGTACCGTATGATTGCACTAAATACAATCACTAAGTTAAAGTCACATTAGCTGTCTTAGTACATGTCTTGTCTTCAGTGTCCTTTGGGGGAAGTTTGATTAAGTGCATAGTGTGTAATTTCTACTGCTAGGGGTCATATGACACAGATTGATGATATTGACTCTGGCAGAAATGCTCACAGATGAGATAATGTTTTTAAAAATGTTATGCATAGTCACTTTACTTTACTCTGTCCTGCTTCCTCGTGCTCTGATGTATCATCTGGTCTTTCCCTACAAGTTATGGCAATAAGCAACTAAATTATATGTACCCATACCTTGAATTAAATTACAGATGTCTCCAGGTTTAAACATTGAAATTCCAAAATGTTCCATATTATATAATTAATGTTCATTAAAAAATTACATTTGATCATATTTATTCCAGATAATTATGATTTATTCATGTCTTAGAGTGAATCAATATAAAGGAAGATGAGGCAAAAAACTTTTAGGTCATCACAAGTCATGAATCTAACTTTTTCGTGACTTAATATGAGGTCTTTGAATAGTTATACTGTCTAGTGATATTCTTGGAAGCTGGACAGAAGTTGACATAGACAAATGTTCCTCCACTCTACCTCAAGGCTTAAAATCACATTCATTACGTTTCCACTCAGATGTCCATAAGGGCTGGGCTGTTATAAGGACATATAATGTTTGAGCTGTGGAATGTGCCAGCGTGGGCAATTTGTCTCTCGGAGACTAGGAGTCTCTTAAGTCTTGATTTGCACCATTCAGGCCTGCTGTATTATGTGAACACACACACACACACACACACACATAAGCCTGTCTGTGCTGCTGGGATGGAGGTTTAGTTTGCAGAGCGCAGCATGAGTGTGTGAGGCTGTGTTTGTGCTGTGCTGGTAGGTCTGTCAGAAGCAGAGTGGGAGGCACAGTAACAGAGAAGCTCTCAGAGAGACATGTGTCCCAGAGATGGAGGGAGGGATGGAGAGATTGTTGGAAGGAAAGAGAAATGTAGGACTGAGATGTGTGAGCTGTACACTGCCAGGCATGTTCCTCAACATGACATTCCATCAAATAAATGATCCTGACAGGATTCTAGTTATTCCTACATTTTGGAACCATGTATTAAAATGTCAGGATATCCATGTCAAAAAATGGCACTTACATTTGGAGTCTATCAGAGCATGTCAGTAAAATAGATCTCAAAATGCAGTGTAACCTTATCAGGATGTTGAGTTTGATTAGAGACCTTTATTGGCACTGCAGCAGCATTTTATTGTATTAGGAGTAGAGGTGGGGCAAAATCTCTGCTTCCTCTTGCTATATTATTTTCAATGCACTGGTGTCAAATATTGATATTTTTATGAAAGAAAACATGCAGACACTCTAAATGAATATCCCTTGACTTACCAGACTCACTACTGCATGACTCCTTGGGGTGTAATGTTTAATTGAAAAGATCTGAGTGAACCATTGTTGTATCCTTTCCTCAAACATTTGAACTCAAGAAGCATCCAGCATGAATGTCACACATGGACATGGACAAGTTGCAGTGTGTGTGATAAAGAGGCACTCAGCTGCGACTCTATTCACTATTTATACACTGTGTCATCTCAATTCACGTCAAATAATGTCAAACTGAGACCACAATGCAGTGAATAAATACAGAATAATCCTCCACTTAGCCTTTTTAGGGGTATTTTTATATTCCTGTTAGACAGATTTCTTGACATTTTGTTAGATGTCAATTACCGCAAAATTGCTGTATTGTGATACTCTAATTGAGAATCGTATCATATCGTAATCCTCACTCTGTGATTCCCACCCCTAATTAGGAGCAAAAATACTATAAACCACATTCAATCTAATACTAAAGAGTTTGATACAAAAGCATAATCTGCAGCTGTTGCTTATAAGTAAATGGTGATTGCACAATGTAATAGCTATAGAATAATGACACCATTAGCTTTGAACTGCTTTTACTCATGCAGTTTTGGATGTACTGAGCACAAGTTCATTTTCACAGCTGTTTGGCATTCCTAAATAAAAGGCATTTATATTTAACTGATCTCTTTCTCGCTTATTTTTTCCCTTCATTTTTCCTCCATCTCTTTTTCTCTTTATTTTTTCCTCTGCCTGTCCTTCCATTTTACTTGTGTACAGAATGTAAACCCCACAGTGGCCCAGGACTGGGTATCAGGTCTCCAGAGGCTGATACTAAAGAAGGAGGAGGAGATCAGGGCTGCTGACCGGTGTAGGATCCAACTGCAGCTGCCTGGCAAACAAGACAAGTTTGTGTTTTACACACATATATGCACTCCTCTGTAGCTATGATCGGTCTTGCATACAGGCAGCAACATTTTAACGGTCTCCAGTCCTTTCACCCCACCCTTATCCTGTTTATCCTCGGGTCGTCACTATCTTTTTTCACCCAGCTTTCTCTGTCTATCTTCCCAGCCACCCTGTACAGCTTTAGAAGAGAGTAATATTTATATAAACAAGTTTCTCCACCAACTCTAATCTGAGGCATGAATCTCAGGGGAGGAAATGTGCATCAGTGTTTGCAACCAGGGGCTACTCATTACTACAGCTGTTGCAGAGGCCAAATGCTCATGTCACACATTTACACACACTATTATAGTCTGCACGTGGTCTCCCAAGGGTGAATTTTGTTTGGGCTTTTTCACATTCTCTCTCTCTGGAATCACAAGTGTCTGTTGCCTCTCTCTCTCTCTCTCTCTCTCTCTCTCTCTCTCTCTCTCTCTCTCTCTCTCTCTCTCTCTCTCTCTCTCTCTCTCTCTCACTTCCTCGCTCCATCCCTCGTCCCTGCTGCACTGAGCTGGTGCGTTAATCCACGGGTATGTTTGGAAACACAGCTGTGCCTCTCTCATTCCTCCCCTGATCCCTCAGTCGCAAAACACACAAAACACAACCCTTCTCTCCAGCAGCCAGTGACAGGAGAGATGCATTTCTGACACACACATTGACAAAACCATACACATGATGTCTACATGAGCTGGTAGAAGCAATAATTGACATTGACCTCTATTGAATTTCCGTCCAAGGCTGTCTAGTTAGTCAGCGCTGAATAGGCAGACCGATGCGCCCCCTCGGCTGAGATACAACCCAGATAGAGTTTTCATTTGACCTGATTGAGTATTTACGTGTAAAAAATGCTCATCAGTGGGCTGGTATGTATGTAAGAATATTCAGACATTAAGATGTTGGCTTGGAAAAAGGTTGATGCAAATTCAAGACTTATGGCTGCCAAAGTGTTGACACATCTTGAAATGAATTAATCATTCAGTGCATTTTTGCTAAAGCATCTCTAATGTTTGGCTCACAAAACTGTCTGCTTTTATGGCTGTATTTAAGGACTTTTGAACAGTAAAATATTAACTTTGAACTATTCTTAACTTGAAGCTGCTGATTTTTTATATAATGAATAGAAATGATAAGAATAGAATTGGTAAATGACAAAAAGGTAACGCCTGCACACCAACTCCATGTGAAAGTGAAATAATTAAAATATGTATAATTAGAAGACATTGAGAAAAAGCACAGGCTCTAAAATAAGGTAAAGTTAAACGGTCAGTCACAAAATATCTCCCGCGATATACATAAGACAATTTTAAAGGTTTTTATATTTTCTTGTAACTTTCCTCTTTTCAATTGCAGGTCTGGTAAACCCACTTACTTCAGTGCAGTGTTCAACACTCTCAGCCCAGCCATCAAACAGTCATGGATAAGTAACTTGCAGATGGCGAAGCTGGCTCTAGGTACAGCACTCTGTGTGGCTATACACTTTGATTGTTTTTCTTGCTCTTCAATCTATTTCTTATGGATGTTCAAATTACTGTCAGCAGGCTAATAGTCGTTGGGTTAACTACATGTTCTGTCCAAAGCGTATGAAATTGCACCAAAGTATGCGGGGGATTATTTTACACTGACAACTTCTGGTTTTCAAAACAATTCCTGCATACTGTACATTATTGTATTAACTGCTATTTGTGTGTGTGTTTTACATCAGAGGAGGACAACCTGCAGGGCTGGTTCTTTGCAGAGGATGATGGGAATCAGATCAAAAAGCAGAAGCACCCTCTCTTGCTTCGACAAATGCCTGTGGTCATGTCAAAACTACAGGAGTTCAAGGTGAGACAGTTTCCTTTAATTGAAGTCTGTCAACCAATAGCAATACATATTTATTCCGAGGCCGGTTAGCTCAGTTGGTTAGAGCGTGGTGCTAATAACGCCAAGGTCGCGGGTTCGATCCCCGTACGGGCCATGAGGCTTTTGGAGAGAGTTTGTTAATAGGCTGTTGCACATGGCAGATTATATCATATGGCAAACTGAACCGGTGGAGGTATAGGAAATGCTATCGATGTAAATGATTTGTCCTCATCAACCGTCTGATAGTCTCTGTTTCTGTGTGTGTGTGTGTCACACTATGTCACATTCTTCCCTGTATGTAACATGACACATGAAACTGTGGCCCACCAGCATTGACTCACCGTCTCCAGCATTGATTGCCCCACTTTACTGCTTAGTTCAGTTGGCACACTGGAGAAAAGAAAGCTCAAAAATGTGTATGTGTGGCCAGTGAGCTCAGCTGATCAAAGCGTGGTACCAGTAACGCCAAAGTCGAGAATACCCGTGCATTACATGTATCATGGCACTGACATTTTGCCATTGGCCATGTGTCATTTGTTGTACCAAACCTTTACAGTCTCAGGGCCCTGACAAACCAAACCCACATATCATAGAACTCGTTGCTACGAAGGTCACCTGTTGCTTTGCTTGTGTCTCAAAGAAGCTGCTTTTGAACACACCACCAACACTACAGGCAGCAGCCAACTAGTTTGTATGTTCTGCATAAGATAAAATAACTCTCCATACCAACAGGTGGCTGTAGCCTGTATTTGTCTTTCAACAAGGGAATCTAAGCATGCGACATCTCTCAGTGAAAAATTTAAATACATTCACTGTCACTCTCGTTTGTTTTAGTTAGGTTGTGTGTGACTGTCAGGCTTTAGGTCAGGATGTTATCACAACAGAAAAATGCAAATCCTAGCCAACAAAGTCTTATGAACCTTTATGTAAATGTTTTCTTTGGCCTGAAATGACTAAATAATGTTTACATATGTTTGAATTTGTTTCAGACTGGATTTGGCCATGTGTCCATGTTGTCTTTTTATTTGAAAGGGTGTCTGAGTTTGGAGGAGGCAGCCATACACTAACTGGCCTTTCACTGTAGGGAAAAGGTTATCAGTATACATGTTGTCATAAATCAACTGTCTGAGCGCTCTTATGTCACGCTGTCCTAAATGTCACATTCTTCGGTGTATGTCATTAAAATGCAACATATGCAAAGTTGGCTGGTTAGCTCGGTTGGTTAGAGCCTGGTGCTAATAATGCCAAGGTCGTGGGTTCAATCCCTGTACGGGCCATAGCATTTTGAATAAGATACTGAGGCCCCTTTCCCATATGCACCTGCTGCATGAAACTTATCCTGACTTTAAGGGGATATTCCGGTGTAAATTTAATCCATGGTCTAACACACCGTGAAACTGTTAGCGGACTGCTAATTTACGGAGTTTTATCAACCTCCGAAACGATCGCATGACAACAATGCACTGCGGTAAACGGATCCAAATGTAAACCGCAACCAAAAAGCCACAAATAATGCTCAGAACAGCACCAAACTTCAGCAACAGTACAAATAGGGTCTCAGCACATAGTCTGGGGCATCTAACCTCCGCTAGCTTAGCTGGATTTCTATTGTTAAGCTAAAAACAGATTTCAACTCTCCTCCATTAGCTTCCGGGTCGGGGAAGTCCCGACGCGACGATTACCGAGTGCGGTTAGAAATGCTCAATTCCGTTCTTTTCCCTGTCCGTTCTCGATAATAACTGTTATAAACTGGCAGGTAAGACACATATGAACTTTAATTGCTTTTCCATGGAGTCATAATCATACATTTTCATCCATGAGCCGCGGAACTCTACTGCACTCGGTAATCGAGTCGTCAGGACTTCCCGTCAACAGGAAGCTGCTGCAGAAGAGTGGTAAATTTAGTCAGCTTTTCAGTAGAAATCCAGCTAAGCTAGTGAAGTTTTAATGCCCCAGACTATGTGCTGAGACCCTATTTGTGCTGTTGCTGAAGTTTGGTGCTGTTTTGTGCATTATTTGTGGCTTTTTGGTAGCAGTTTATATTTGGATCCGTTTACTGCAGTGTATTGTTGACGTGCGGTCGTTGCTGAGGTTGATAAAACTCCGTAAATTAGCGGTCTGCTAACTTGATCTCTCAAGAGGGAGTCTAACACAGTTTCACGGTGTGTTAGACCATGGATTAAACTTACACCGGAATATCTCTTTAAGTCAGGAGACCTCTATAGGTGAACACAGATGTCCTAATCAGTTGTCGCAGACTTTGACCAGCTGGTTCCCTCCTACAAAGTCAAGCCCATGTTTGGTTAGAGCACTTAATTTCTGAAGAAATTAAAGGCAAACTAGTCCTTCATACTCTTTTCAGCTAGTCTGTTTATTGCTTTCCAATAATTTGTTGACATTGCGTTTCTTGAGTTCATGTGAAAACTCGTTCTCACTTTCCCTGTGCGTCAGTAGCTACTCTATACTTCTGACCAGCAAAGTACAAATGAATGGTGTCAGAGGGCACTGGGGCAGTTTCTTTCATGTAGGCTTGTTGCTTCAGGAGAGTTGAACCTTTAGGTTCTGATGTTGAGATAAGATTAACTGGACACGAGAAACACCTCTTGAATTTACCCTGTGAATACCTACATGGAAACATAAGGCAAGTACATGTCTGCCCTACTCCTTTCATTTTTAACCCTCTCTTATTTCTTCCTCTTCTGTGGCAGGTTGAATGTGCTGTTCACAACCCAGAGCCCCACATCAACGTAGAGAGCACAGCAGACACACCTGTGGTGGGCCATGGCTGCGTCTGGGTGAGACATTTCTCTTTAATTGTTCAAAAAAGAAGCAGTGTTTTTTTTTTTTTTTTACATTTAAACAATTACACAAAATAAGAGTTTATCCTGAAATTTTTAGTTGCTACTGCTAGTCTACAATAATGTGGGCCCCTTTTGCTCAGAGCAGGTGTAGGAACACATTAGCAGGCCTTAATTCTGAAATCAGATTCTTGGACTTAAGGTTTTAGTTAAGTGTGTTAAATGGCTTTAACGAATGTTTATTGGCAAATGGTCTCACAGCCCTCTTATTTTAAGCAGCTAACACTATTTAAGCTAAACCACTTCTCTGTCAGTGGGTCTGACTCTTATTTTTGGCACAGAGCTGTTGTTTTTTAACTGTAATGTGTCAGCAGAGCAGATGGTAAATTCTTGCTGTGTTTTCATTAAAATGTCTAATGCCCTCTTGAGAAAGACGATCAGGGTTTGAAAATAATTGCCTCAGTACTTAAGTTTTTCTGAAAATAAACAATAACTGTTCTAAGCATCGCTGCGAATGCAGTGTTTTCGACCATCAGGGTCTGTTAAAGATATAAACATCACTCTAGCTGGTTATTTTTGCGGTGAGGTAATGTATAAACTGTTGGTGAAAGATGTTAAACTGAAATATAAATAAAGACAGCTGTCAAATGGATGTTGTTAACATAATTTAATCTGTGTGGAGCTTAGAGTTGTTCTCATACGTTTTTGCCTTTAAATTGGCCTGTAAAAACATAGATTTGATTAAATGTATATAGTTAAACACTGGACTGTTGAGGGACATTTTTGTTTTATAAGTTTGCAGTATGTAGTGCTTCCTCAGCTAGAAATCTTTTTAAGTATTGATAGCAGTACATCTAAATAATGTTTAAGTGTCCCTAATACGAAGTGTTTCTTTATCTTTGTCCAGGTTGCAAGTTGCACAAACCAGATGGGCCAGATATCCATTGTGGCCATGCAGAACTCTAGCCCTAAGGTGACTGAGTGTTTCAATGTAGAGTCCCGTATCCTCTGCATGGCCTATGTCCCTGCAGAACAACCCCAGGAGAATGGCGAGAAACTCCCCATAAACAACCATGTCCACGCAGCGAAGGCTAGTGATTCCCCCAGTGTCTGTCTGGGCATGGAGGAGGGCAGGTACAGCACACAGTGTACTGAACAACAGCGTGTCTGCTGGTCTTTGATATCTTGAAATGTCTAATGGCTATGATAATATCTTTTGTATTTAATATGTTTTTATATTTGATAAATGCATCATACAAACATCCCAAAATTAATTTGGAATATGTTTGAGTTTCTTATTGAACTGTCAGTTTACAGGTTAGAAGTCAGCCATCATACATTTTAGTTGTTTTAGCTGCAAAATAGGTATAATTTAATTTATTTGAGGGTCGTAGACATAACTTTAAAGCATTTGCAGACACTATAAGATGTCCTACAAACACACAATCTCTTTGATTGTATCTCGTTCCAAATTCATTTAGATAACGTGCAGGTAGAGCTGTATATCAAAGACACACACTTGATAATGTTTGGTTCTAATTTTTACTCCTGTCCTGTGTAGCATCATTGTATACAAGAGCAGCCAGCGGTCTAAGAAAGTACGTCTGCAGCATTTCTTCACCCCAGACAAGTCCACAGTCACCAGCCTGGTCTATATGAAACACTGTCTGTATGCTGGCCTCGTCAGCGGCTCTGTGGCAATCTACTCCAGATCACAAGGTGAGTGTTTCAGGAAGGGTGGGGATGGGGAAAATCTGTATCTCTTCTGTTATAGCCTCAGAATTCTGCCTTTGTAATGTTTGTTGATACTCCTAAATAGCTATAATTGGGACCAGTCAATCGCTGTTATTGTGGGAAACAGAAATGCATTCATGGAGTTAATTAGATTTGGTGTTAAAACTGCGTGGACTGACAGTGTTTATTTAAATATTTAGTCTGCACTGACTTTTCTAACCCCAACCATAATTGGCTGAGTACATAAATAACAGCTCTGTTGCTAACTTGGTAATTTTGTTGTTAGATTTAGCAACTTTTGACACATTTTTGCTGACACAGTTGACCAAAAGTGACAAGCACCATGTCTGAGGTTTCCAGTTACAGGCAGAAAATGTAATGTGCCACAATTCTGAAGAGTTTGGTGCTAAATTGGCACTGCTAAACATTTGGCAGCACTGAATGAAAGGGATGATTCTAGGTAGGACATATGCTGAGATGTTGTTTTGTGGTGCATCGCTCTAACTGCAATTTTTTTCTCTTTGAGTCACAGTGTAGCCATTAGTGTGTAAGTCAGAGGCTCACTGTGTAGCCCAGGGTTAGGGGGTCTCCCTCTGCTCTGCGTCGTGGTTCTGTTTCTGTTGGCTCAGTTGTCTTGGAGAAGCCAGTCTGTTAGTGGTGACCTATTTAATGTCTTCCCTCTCAGACGGGCACAGACACATCAGAGGAAAAGATCTGGGTTGCACTCTTCCCACAGTCTTCCACAGTTTTCTGTGTTTTGTTCTGTGTCTTATTGGCTTTCTTAGCGGTGCAGAACAGAGGGTCTCTGAGCTTCCTCCTCTCTGTGCCGCTGTGTTTTTCTCTGTCTTTTTTCTGCTTTCTCCTCGTGTCACAAAAAGAGCGGGTAAAGATAAGTACATATTTCAAAACACAAGGAAACTGCATCTTTGTAATTCTTGGCTGTCAAATACAACTAGTGGTATCATTATCCTGTTATACTACCATTGCTAGAGGCATATTTTATTAACCTCATTCACATATATTGTTTCCTCTCCATGCACTCACATGACCCAAATTAGATTTCCAACATCTCTACGGAAGAACTTTGGAGTTTGGAGTCAAATCAGTTCCATTATTAATTAATGCTCAAAGAGGGATTAACAAATCTATTTCAGGGTTTGTATATAAATGACTATCTAGGTCACACATCCACATATAGAAAATAAAGTTTTTCAGTTGTATTTCTAATTCGCACATATGTATTGTTTTGTCCAAACACAGAGAAATCTTGAAGTCGTTGAACGTGACAAACATGAACAAAACTTTAAAACATTACAGTGTCCATGAATGCGTCTACCTGAGTCACATAGGTAGATTTTCATCACCAATAGAGTACCGCAAGAATGAGTCTTGAAACCCAGATAAAGGTTTGCATTGTTGCACTTCTGGTTCTCTGATGTGTTGTTCAAATGGACTTTGGGTTAGGTGCCTGAAATAAGGTCTATTGTTAACACAATGCAATGCAAATGTCATTTTCTCGTTATGTTCTACAACATAAAATACATCAGTGAATACCCCATGTGTGGGTTTCTGAGCGTTAACGTTTCTTTAAAAAGGCAGTCATACAGAGACTCGTCTACTCAGTAGTCCGTCTTTACAGGCGTACTTTGGTTGCAAATGATTTTAACTCTTAACTTTAAACTGTCCATCAATTTATATTGAAGTGTTTATAGTATAGTGTAGTAGTGAGCTTACTGTTGGTGACGTTGACGTCACACAACCATTGTGTCATTCATTTATAGTACATTGTTGACTAAGTCAGTCTGTTGGGCTTATGTGTGCTAGAGATAGAAACAGAGACAGAAACAATATGGATGATAGCCCGAGGACAAAAACACAAGAGGGAAACTATTCTCGCACATTCCACAGCTGAGCTACAGTTTGCCCAGAGGAAACATGATGTATGTATGCAACCGCTCAGGAATGTTTATTAAACTACTCATTATCTCCCTAGTTTTGATGCACATGCCTCCCCTTTTTTCTTCACACTGAACGTTCCAACAGCTTCGGTTGCTGCTTTTCATCACCACTGGTGTGTCAAATGAATTTCGCAGAAGGAAACCATGTCCCCAGATCCACTGAGTCTGACTTGTCTGATTTCCTCCCATCAACAGTTCTGTCACTGTCACTGGAACATGATGCCTAACTAAAATGATGACTCATCCAGCATGGTTTTGTAGGGAAACTGTTCCTCGCATCCCTGTAATGCTGCTCAAGGACTTTGTCACAGTGAAAGGCTCTGCCTGTACTCCATTAGCATTTAAAGTAGACCCGTTGCAGAGAAGAAAGCATGCAGAACTAGGAGAAATGATCAGCTTATGTTCTTTGATGTTAAACTGACAGCTGATCAAAGGGGACCCTCACAGTGAATAGTGACGAGACGTCAAAAACAACTAAACAGATGGGAATATTACATGAATTGTGCATGGGAACGCCATCTCGCTTTAGATACAAGTGAGTCTGAAGCTGGCCAGTCAGCCTCATTCTGCCATGCTTGCTATTTCCTTTGTGACTGAGTATGTGAGAGACGTGGAAAGAGGGAGGCAATGATTCGGCAAAGGTCGCACGTCATAGCCAGACAGTCAGAACATAAACTCCGTTCTCCTTTATCGGTCATCCTGTGTCATCCACTTCTTCCTCTTGAGAGCAATGTGCAGTATTTTCTCGGCAAAAGAAGAAAAATTATTGGCTTATTTGATGTGTGTTTACTGTCTGGTTTGTGTGCTACTGTTGTGGCACACACACCATGTTTGTTGCAGCTGACACTGACGTGAAGGAATGCTACAGCTAAAGAAGTAAGACATGTGGGCAGACTTACATAAGACTGCAAGTTGGCACTCCTGTCATGTTTTTCTTCTCCCTTGCTCCTGTTCTCTTTCTTTTTCTCTTTTTTCTACCATGTGAATTCACCTTCACAGTATGATTATTACAATAATATACACAGGGTATTGCTGGAATGCTAATCCCACCTTTAGTGGGAGATTACACTCACTTCCCCAGTCATTACTGTACCTCTGGAAGAACATGTCTCCCTGCGTGGCACCTCTGCCTTCAATAGCTGCCTTTGTGCCTTCTCTTAATAAACACTGTTGGTGAGGCCTCATTCGCTTCCTGGCCTAGATTAGCAGGGGGAATGTGGTATCTGGAGGAAATGAAGTTTGTAATTTACACAGGGCCCTTTTAGCTAAAAGTACATACCATTTTTACTGATGCACATTCCTGTTTTTGTCTAAATCAAATACGGAATCTCTCTCTGTCCAACAAACCTACATTTCCTCTCATTTAGTGATTGAAATCTAAACTAGTGAATAAAATGGTAGCAGAAATGTAATGTGTTACTGCAAGTGGTGTTTCATTGCAGCAGAGCTGGCACTGTAGGTGCCCCGGCACATGTAGAACAGAGTGTGTGGGAGGTGTGTGTGGGATAGAGCTGGGCTCTGACTAATGCCTCGCAGCCCATCTATATTCATAGTGAAGGCTGTGAAAACCATCAATGGCCACTCCAGCAACATTAGCAGACTTATAAATGCAGATGGCCTTTTCAGACGACATTTATAAAGACGGAGTGACTATAACCCCGTCTTCCATCTAAAGTGTGAACCATCCCATTTTACTACATTACATGGAGAAAAAAAACAAAGGAGAATGCAATTTTTCAAATAGATGGTATGAACAATGCTGTACTATATGGTTAGTTGTGGCTTATTTTTCATCACACTGCAGCTTTTATTAGTTTTTCAACTGAATATATCCATTTTCTTTGCTTGCATATAAAGGAAAATTGGTCATACTGTAAATTTTCCCATTTGTTTGAATATTAAGATTTCGGTGCTGTGTTTGTTGTCACAGATGGTTTGTGGAGCAATGAAAAGCCCAAGGTGCTGAAGCTAGGAGTCCTCCCCGTCAAGGCCATGCTGGCTGTGGAGGAGCACCTCTGGGCTTCGTCTGGTGGACAAGTCTTCATCATCAGCACCCACACACACTGTATAGAGGTACGTAACCTAGCTCTGACGCTCTTGGGCTACTACTACATACCATGTCTACAGTACATCATAAAAGCAGCAGAGGAGAAGAGATAAGAGTCCAGTCTATTTTGAATGAGTATTATTCTTCAGGATATTTCCAAAGAAGCAACTTTACATTAAAGTATAAAGAAAGTCCGGTAGATAATGGCGTCTCATTTCCCTTCCTGGGGTTTCTTCTCTCCATATCCTGAAATATGTATGGAATTCTCCTATGTGTGTGTTCTGGCCTTGTTAAGGGAATGGAAGCACCTGCCTTGGGTCCAGGAATAGTAACCTTCCTCTGACATGCACTCACTCAATAATCTGTTTAGCCTCATTAAGCTCATTATGTCGGACCACCTGCCTGTCTCGCTCTCTTTTCCTCACTGAAGACTTACAGTTAGTCCAGAGTAGTAACTGTAACGGAAGTGGTTGCGAGAGGCTGAGGGTGGAGAGGAAGAAATTTGATATTAAAATAAGTGTGTGATAAATACTTAATCAGGGGCAGATAAAATATTAATTTCAATGGTTAGAATGTGTGATAAAAACAGAAATGCAGCATAACATGTACATTTGAAGCTCCTTCTTCGCCACGTTTTATCAGAACCCTGCACTGTCTGACACAGTTGTGAATGGACTCTCCTTAACCAAATATAACTCCACCTACATGTAGAGCAATGTGTGCAGAGATTATGTAACCGGTGGTGATGGAAAAAGCCCAGTTTATTGGTCTCCATGCACAGAGAATTCAAATATACACTCTGCACATTTTAGACTATTCCTGTTCACACTAATGAAAGAGAAGAAGAGTTAAAGAAAATGATTTATAAAGTTGATTTCTTTAATGATTCAGAAAATGTGCTTCCTGCGCTGACTTCACCTTACAGTCACATTATGTTTTGAAATATTGACATCACCACATAATAAACATCCTTGGTGAGTTTGACCACAAGAAATACATTGTTTTATATTCTATGTTGTCTATTGTAGAAACCTGATTCTTTTGCTTCCATTTGGATGCTAAAACATAATCACAGAGTCCTAGACCTAACAACCACTGACAATGCATGGGCTGATGTAGTCTAAACAGACTGACACAGACTTTCTGTGGGGTGATTGGTGTTATAAGCTGTTCAGACATATCTTTAGTTTGTAGTCACGCACGTCAAACAAAAGAGAGTCAAAGATTCACATCATAGTGGTGTCAAGTTTAGCCTCGGTTTGAAGTGTCACAAATAACAAAAATGAGTGCTGTTTGTGCATTAAAAAAAGAGCCTGTTGATATTTTATTAGAGTCATATTCAGGTACTGATCTCACCACAACAAACTAAATTCATAAACTGTTCATAGACTGTTATGGGTCATGTTGCTGGTAACAGTTTCTACAGGTCAGAGCTTTTCAAAAATATTTAAAACTGTTAAATGTATACATGTATATCATGTATACTTAATGCTCCTGAAGTAAATTTGTACAGCCTTATTGTCAGAAAATAAATTGCATAATCTGTCATGATGGGGAAATTTGACATGTTTTTGGTTTGATCATGGTGCCCCCTATCTTTGCTCTAACAGAATATTGTCTGTCTCTATAAATGGAAAAGTTGTTTCCATGCAGCCATTCAAATCACTTGGTTTTTAAACCATACATAGAGCAGTGACGTCAGAGTCAGGCTCATTAAGATGAACACGCATCTTTTTTAATGATCCACCAAACAAACATTCAACATGTAAAAGTGCTCTACCATCAATTTGCATGCTAGATGGCTAATTACTAGCTATAATCAGGTGCTAATCAGCTGCAGAACATTGTAGATAATTATTAGTATTATTTATTATGTAAGTTGACATGCAATTATGACTTTGGTCTGTTAGAAAGCTGATGTGGTCCTTACTTTTAATCCAGTAAGTTCCTCACCTCTTAGTTTTTGTGGGAGGAGATCGATTATTTTTTTTATTCAAAGGTCTCATATTCACTCATACTCATACACTTGCTTTTCTGTTTTAATCCACCTACACTCAAAACGTCCTCAGAAGTCTTACATTTCCCTTGGTGATATTTGTAATACCCTCACTCTTAATACGTTTATTGTTACTGTGGCAGTAGACATCCTCCCCCAGGCTGGATTTATTACAAATTCACAATAGCCAGTTGATAATGCTTCTGTCCCCTCCCTCCAGAGGCAGCTGGAAGCCCACCAGGAAGAGGGCATGGTGGTGTCCCACATGGTGGTGGCTGGTGTGGGCATCTGGATTGCCTTCAGCTCTGGTTCCACTCTGCGCCTTTTCCACACAGAGACCCTGGAGCACCTGCAGGACATTAACATTGCCACACCTGTCCACAACACACTGCCCGGTAAGACAAATGTTACTTTCATTTCTAGACTGACAGAATATCGTGGCTATCATATCATGGATATCAGGGACAAATATAATGCTAGTAACACAATGCCCAAGTGTGTAGTTCAAATATTCAGAATCGAAAAAGTTGCTTGGTTATACTATTTTCCCTTTGGCCTTTCCTTTTTGCATCTCATCCCTAACATTGCATTTTCGTTGGACAAGTAAAATCTGGTCGGGATCTTCTCATTCCATTTCCAATGTAGCCAGAAGGATGAAGTCATGGAGTTTCAAAATGTCAAATGAAACACGCACACACAAACAGCAGCTATTCTTGCAGGTGGTTCAAAAAATGGTTATGGTTATTCGTGGACAGTTACTTATGATGAAACATAATGAACTGTAGTATTCAGATGTTTTTGTCGTGTTGGTGAAGACCTTCATCATTGTGGTTTAACATTTAGTCATGGTGATTCTGTGCTTTTGCCACCATTACTGCAACAACAACCACCACCTTCGGATCTCTTCACCTGCCCTTGAGACTCAATCAGTAATGTGATCAGACTGTACGAGTCTGAAACCTTCCAGAGAGTGTCAAGCCCTCTGACGAAGAGCAGCACAGCATATTTGTTCTCTTTTTCGATATCTGATCTTGTGATCACATAATCAAATAAACATATTCAAATACAGCCCTGTGCATGTGGACTGTGATGTACGTCCCATGACCTCATGCTTTCTTAAGTGCTGTCTTACTTGGTGCCTTGTCTGTAATTAGCTGACATCAGTGTAGGTGCTCATCCAGACAGATGTTGTTATGGCAGGTCCTCTTTCAAAGTCTCCTTTAGTCTAAACAGTGAATCAGGAACCTCTCATTTTATCTCTCGTCACAGTGTTGCAAGGACATTTTTGACCCCATCAAGCCTTTTTTTAAAGCAACTTAGTCTGGGAAAGGAAGATCCAGACAAAATGTAAACACTTGTTTAAACAAATAATGGGACATCTTTTTGATAACTTGACAACATGAATTATGATATCTCATTGAAATATATAACATATCTGCAGCAGAGCTTGTACAGTTTGGAATAAAATAACATTTCTCAGCTTTCTGATGCATTAACGGTACCAAAGATCAAGAGCTTTGGTGGATTAATAAATCAAATTCCACTTAAAAGCAGAAATACCACTTTCTCCACTGATAAGTAAGCTTCATTGATCAGAGTGTGCGATGACATGACCTGCACAAATAGCAAAGCTCTGGGAAAGTGAGAAGTCTTGTCTTAGTAATGTGGGTTAAGTGAACTTGAAATGTGTTGATACAATACAACATACGCAACAATGTAGGAGTATCTCAAGGTTACTTCTTCCCTTCAACAGATCTCGTATAGCCGCAGTAATTCTCATGAGAACAGTGGTTTGTCCCTGCGTTGAAGGGCAATTTACTTTACTGACATCATTCCACTGTAATGTCTCACCTTTGATCTCTGCAAGGCGCTGCAGATGTAAACAGATGTAAACCCATCATTTACAGGTTGCAATCTCTGCAGAACAGTGTCAGAGGCGAGGCAGCGAGTTCATATCAGATGAGTTTAAATGTACGGAGCAAATATTTATTTTGGCGGCTCTGAATACCTTGATAACCTATGCTAATAGCAGAATGACTTACCATATTCGTAATGTGCAGTGTGCATGCAAAATTAAGGAGTGTATTGCATTCTACTGTAACAGTGTTTAGAGCTCTTGGTTCTTGAGCACTGACGTAAGTTTTGTTACTATGGAAATTGTTGTCATCACAGTAGGTGATTTTATATTTAGTCTGTGGCGGTTGGTTGTGAAACAGTTTCCTGCCATGTGTGTTTAAGCTGAACGGTTGTCGCCGAGGATGTTCAGGTCAAATGAAATGTACTGTCAGTGACAATCGTCCAAAAGTCATCAGAGCGGCCTGCTGCTTCGGATCTTGTAATCTGCCATGTTACATCAGCTTGACCCAAAAACCAACAGCCTAAAAGAATGATTTTCTTTTTTTTTTTTTTTTTTGAGGGGATATTTCTTGTGTTGATTCGAAGTGGGGACTCGTACGGTCCAATAGCCATTGCTTTTTGTCTCTATCTCCGTCATGCTGAGCAATGCAGACGGCTGTGTACTGGCGTGCGTTCCCTGAAGGATTCTCTGTAACGTCGTCTTGAACTTTTACATAAACTTGAAAAATGTTTTGATGCTTAAATGAGCTTTCAGTCCATGTTGTTGTTATGTGACGACATCTTTGGTTTAATCTGCATGCATGTCCCATTCTACAGTTAACGACTGGCCTGCAGTTGCTCTGCACTATCTCATCTTCAGCATCATTAGCAGTGCTGATATTAAGCCCAGCTTTGCCAAGACTGTGCACATTTAGTCTTCAGAGGGACTTCTTTATTACTGCTACAAGTAACATTCAGAAAAGGCATCAGAAGTATTTAGCTATAGAAGTGACAATGTGTTCAGAAATCAGCGTTTTCTAAACAGCGGTTGCCAGATTACACGTAATTAGCTTTATGGAGCTGGTTTTAAATGTCACTTAGCTGTTGAAGCGGCTATGAGGCTTACAAACAAGCTGCAACCGAGAGCCATCCACTCAAAGCTTTTCATACAACTAATTCAATATGGCATTGCAGAGAAATATGAAACAGTTGTGTAAAAATGTCAGAAATGACCGGCTGCTCATTTCAAACTGTGGGAGAATTTCACTCTGATGCCCATTGTTTAGAGTAACAAGAGGAAGGGTTTATGTCAGACAGATGTGAATGATAAAAGCAGCCTGCGTTGGGACCTCACTGCCCATACTGGCTAATGGGATCCATGCAACCGCAGAGGAAGCGGGTTCTGAGACAGACCACCACAGAATGGAAGCTTTCATCCTCTAGGCCTCTAAGAGCTCACTTCCTCTGATAACAGTATAGGGTGCCTGGACTGTCAGTCCGCATGGAAATCATACGTTTTTCATACTGTGTGGTTGTGATTTGGGTATTTTGATGAAACGGTTGCCTGAAGTCCACCTGTCTGCTTCTCTTTCTGTGCTCTGTTCTGATCTGTGCGTTTTCCAGAAGGCTCCACAGTGGTGTTTATCACTGGTGGCTGCTGCTGTGGAGCAGAGTGAGACCAAAAAATGTGCCGTTTCTGCACAAACTCTGATGTAATTGGAACTGCCAGCCAAACTGTTTGGACAGGAGGGGGACTGCATGCAATCGATGCATTACAGGCAAACAGTGACAGGTCTTTGATCTGCAGTGCTGTGCTCACATTGAGCTACAATAATATCAGCTTATCAGAAAGTGACAAGAAGTAACACTGTTCTGATTTCTGCATTTCCTCCTTTTACTGGAATTCATTATCACGACGGAGGGATATTACATTACAGACCCTGATGCAGCTGTCTGTTGCCTGCAGAACAGACAATCACGTTCACAATGAAGGACGTGGGGCGTTGTCTTCAGTCTGAAAGCCTTTATAAATGGTGCAGTGTTGAAATGCAGGAGGTGCTCTAGGAGGGGTTATCCTTCTCATGTTCATGCATGTTGGAGCAATTCTGCTAACTCCCGTCATTATGGACAGGAGTTCCTTATCCAAGCGTTAAACAGACAGCGGGCTAATAAGCTGTAATAGCAGTAATTTTCACTATAACTCATTGGTAGTGTTTGTTAAAGGATCCTATGCAGCTCATGTTTTAGAGTAATTGAGGGGTATAAGTCGTTGAGCTTGTTTCTCATGGTATTCCCAAGTCTTAATCACAGTATATACTGTATATCTAAATATACCTCTGTGTTAGACATCTTAAGAAATAGAAATACACATTGACTCTCTTGGATGATGGATTTGTTTATTCAACCCTTTTAATCTCTTTTCGGAGGTAAAGAAAGAAAAGGAATCCACATTACTTTGGGGGGAGCAATAAAATACTGAAATTAAAGAAAAGGTGTGGCAACTCATTATTGTAAGTGCAAATAATGTTAAAAAATTATTTATGAAGGAGAGGGTGATAAAAAGTTCTCAAGAAGGACTTCAAAAATCACCAATCCTCCATCAAAGCTGACTGGCCCATGATGATTTCTCAGCGGATGGTGGCTAGCTGGCTGGCTGCCGCGCTGAGGGTTAGTCTGCCTTTGTCTGCCACTCCGTGACCTAAATAGGCAGCCATGCGAGGCCTGATGGGAGACAAACATCAGGGGGGGTCGGTAAATAACACCTCCAGCTCTTCTTTGTTTGTACGCCACCATTGTTGATCACGTCCCGACATGGAATAGACACCTATGAGTGAACATCAACTCTCCAGGAGACACAAGGAATGAGTATGCGGGATAGGACTGGATACTCACATACTGTAGCTGCCGTGTAAAGTAACTCCGGTTAAAACTTGTCTGAACTTCTCCTTGGAAACATGCTAGATAGACAGGGAAATTGTGTTATGATTCATCTTGATCAGTGAGATTAACTTTCTGGCTCACCTACTAAAAGCTAATCGTGTTTAGCTTTTTTAATGGTATTCTATAGATGGCAATGTTGTCCACCACTTTGGTCCATACAGTAACTATTGGATAGATTTATTTGAAAATTTTATTCAGACTTGGGCTCCAACTAACATTATTTTGATTGTCAATTAATTATTTGTATTCCTCGATGAATCAATTAGTTGTTTGGTCTACACAATGTCAGAATTTTTTTTTTTTTTCTCAAATTTCATGTTTTGTCTAAAACCCAAATATATATTTAGTTTACTGTTATAAAGGAGTAAGAAAGTATTCACATTTACAGTAAGGAGCTGTAATCAGAGAATTTCGACTATTTTTCTTTAAAAATTTCTCAAACCCATTAATTGGCAATTATTTTAATACTTGTGAACTAATCGATTAATCATTCCAGCTCTAACACAAACATGTTAACGTGATAAACCAAAATGTTAAACGTTATACTTGCTAAACATCAGCATGCTAACTTTCTCATGTTGCCATACTAGCATTAGCATTAACATCAAAGCCCTTCTACACATTACATCCTCTCAGTCACTAACATGGCTCTTAGTATAGTTCTAACTTTGCCAAAAAATGTTGCCTGTAAAATTGGGTCCACGAAATTTAGAGCGAAGGCGCGCTCACTCACATTGTGCTGATCCGAGTTATTTCTAGGCCGATGTAGTGTATTATTGTAATGTTTGGGATTTGCGCCTCCCTCCTGCTGTTGGTTGTCAGGACTAAGTGCAGATCAAAGTGGAGCTCTGGTGTAGGATCAGGGCCAGAGCTGGGCCGTGTTGACGTTCACTCTGGGTTTATTTTAGTTCACCCTCTGGGTGGGGAACTCCAAATATTATGAAAGGAGGAAGTTGAGCAAGGCCCCCAACCAGCAGTATGTGTGTTTCTGCTAACTCTGGGCCCTCATTAGAAGCACATGTGGGCAGAACTCAGGGTCCAGTCTTCAACTGTACCTGCCTGCCTATCTGGCATGATTCCTGGAAGTGTGGCAGTATGGCGTGTGTGTGCCCCATGCAAGGGGTCAGCCTTAGTGAGGGGGGTCAGGCTGGGAGACTGGCAGTAATTTTTCCTAAAGCCCAAGAGGATTACTTGGAGGGAGGAAATTCAAGTCAAGCTGTTACAGCAGTAATGACTCATGACAGTCTCGCCTCCCACATAGCAGCACTCAAAAGGCTGTTTTTTTCAAAACCCCAGATTCTTATTACCATCATAGAAAATGATGATAAAGATGTCTGACTAGGTACTGCTGGTTGCACATCTTTTTCCTGACAAAGCTCCCGTGTGGGGATGGTCTGCAACGAGTGCCAAATTCCACATAATAAGTCACCTAACACAGCTAGCCTGACTTTATTGCATCCTTACTGAAAGGTGCTGTTAACTTAACAATCAGGGCTTTCACAGTGCAGAGAGGCATCGCAGTGATTCTTCTGACCAGGACGGAAGGGAAAAGGTCAGATCAGATTGTCCCGTTGTAACTGCCTCAGAGGCAGAGCTCCTTGCTTAATTACAGCATTACGCTTCACTCATTCGGTTACATAACACTTTTGTGTTTGTTTGTTTGAGTCAAAGTGGACCATAATGGGGCATTTTTCCGTGTTCAGACACTTGAAAAGAGCTGCTTTTATCCAGGCTCCTCTTTTTCGTTGCCCTGGAGACAAATAACCGTTGTTGCTGCAGAAATGCCCCCACTCATGGAATACATCACCGCCCCCTCCCTCCGATGTTCTTTTTCTGATTTTACAGGATACACAAGTGTGCATGAGCGCGGTGCATTTGTGTAAGCTCTAGCAGGTCATGCTTGACACCGTTAATCACTCAGGGTGGAAGAATATGTTTGCCAAGAAGCGTTCATCTGCTGTTTCTCTCAGTATTTCAGACTAAATTGAATGTACGTGAGATTAAACCAGTGTTATGCTTTTTTGTGTCTTTTACTCCATAGGTAACCAGAGGGTGTCAGTGAGCAGTCTGCTGGTCTGTCATGGTCTGCTGCTGGTAGGGACCAACCTGGGGGTGACTGTGGCCCTCTCAGTCCCCAGACTGCAGGGGATCCCCAAGGTCACAGGTAACCCTGAGACATTACTGTATCACTATTTAAATGAAAAGGTAAAAGTAACAAATACAAATGGGAGATGATTAAAAGCCTTTCAGTAGTATTGGAAGTAAATGTACATGTATGCAAACTGGAGAATTATTATTATATATTTGGCAACTGAAACATTTATAAGTGTTATATACAGTATTTATATCCTCAGATGTACAGTTAGGTGTGTGAAATGTCTTGACGATTATTAAAGTGTCTGTTCTTGTTCTCAGGTCGAGGTATGGTGTCCTTACACGCTCATAACGGACCAGTCAAGTTCCTGACTGTGGCTGCTGCAGTCTGTAACCGGCCCTCTGGCCTGCCATCCTCCACCCCTCCCACCTCAGTCCAGTCAACGGAGATAGATGACGGGGAGAACCCCCAGCCCCCGTCAGATTCAGCCCTGACTCCCCCTCAGGGTCGGGGTGTGTGGTTGGGAGAGGCGGGCTGCACCACCATGGCTCTCCAGGACTCCCTGTCATCATCCTGCGGCTCCCTAGCTCCATCCCAGGGCTCCTTGGAGCACGGGCCCGAGGACGGGGCCCTTTACGACGTGCTCCACGACCCAGCACATCACCAGAAGGGCCGGCGGACCAGCAAGGTGGATGTCAGCTCTTTGTTGGTGGTGTCTGGCGGTCTGGGCCACCGCAGGGTGAACAAAAAGACCAAACAGTCTCGCCATGAGGACACCACCTCTACCATCATGGTCTGGCAGATACCTTTGCTCAACATGTGACAACAATAGCACCTTGGTAGGGAGGACACTTAGCCAAATACAAGAAAATGTACTGTCTTACTTGTAAAAGCATTTGAACCTTTATTCTCTGTCTCTTTTCAGGTTAAAACAAAAGAGGGAAGTCCGGTGTAACACTTCAATCAAACCAGCGACATGTCTTATGAAGCCAGAAGTGCATTAAGGATAATCCACAATGTTGCAATGATGTTTCTAATGATGTCTCCTCCCATTAAAAACCAGAGAAAGGATCAATATAACCACTCAATCATGATGCTTATCGACCCAGACAGCACACTCAAGACCAGTCAAAGGATATACTGTGCCTGTTAAGGATGTACTTGTTTGAAAACACTGAAAGGTCTCTAATGTTACCCTCTGATGAAGTTGGTTGTTCTGTAACGTGGCTAATACTTAACTCTCCAGTGTTTGTGCCATGCCAGTTGGCTGTATAGGACTGCAGTATTTAATCAGTATTGAAACGAGGAATGAGAAGATGGGAAAAGATGGGGGCTTTTGAATCTGTTACATGAAAGTTTTATTTAGATCGGTTGGACCTTAGGTCAGCTGTCAAGGCCAGAGTTGTAAATATGGAGTAAGACAACTCAGGATTACATGTGTGTGAGTTTTATGGTCAGAGATGGTTTCTGTGTTCATATGGAATCCTTTTACTATTGGACCAGCTTGTCCGGTGCTACCACCATTCTATAGAGGAAATGGATTAAAAAGGTGAAATATTGATGACTGAATTAGTTTTGCGAAGGCCTTGATGAGAATCCCTGGCTGGCCAGGTTTCTGTTCATAAAGGGATGAACGAGTTGTTATGAAGAGGAGAGTTTCCCCCCCCCGACCACATCTCTGTGTTTCACATAAGAATATTTAAAAAAAAGACAAACAGCTTTATACTTTTGTGTCATTTTGTATGTACTTCTGTTATATGTATTAACATTCATAAACTGTTTCATGGAGCAACCCTGTGGTCTTCGTTTCAGCTTCATTTTTCAAAGAAGCATGCATTTCTGTGAGGTTTAGCGACCATTTAAAAAGAATAAATAATATTGTACCCCGCAGAACTTTTAATAGTCTCTCTCTCTTCCTGGGAGATGCAACTTTACTGCCTGAAGCTAACAGATTTGAAGCATATTTAAGACATGCAAGAGGAAAAAAGTGTCAGTGTGCCTATTTTTCTTTGACTCAAGCAAACCTTGTACTCCACTCTGCCTGCCATCAGTTCATGCTGGGACTAGCAATGTGCCTGAGGGGCCACAGGAACTGATCCTGATACAGCTCTTCCGGGATTTCAATGCTCATTTCTCCCACTGCCGAACAGAGAGGGTCAAGACTTGCTCTCTCTTGTAACGCCCACGTCCACTGTTGCACAACCATTACCGGTTCTAACAAAAATAGACAGGATGATTTCAGGTTGTTCCCATGCCACAATCCACAGCGCCACAGGCTTATCCCAAATATTACCCGATCTGATGCTGACTTGAAAGATAATATTTAACTTCTCCAACTGAATACTGGCTTGTGTTATTAACTAAACATGGCAACACCTCCTTCGCCCTGTTTCAAACGAGTAACCCAGTTATCAGTTTGTCTTGTTGGGCGTTGCCACTGGTCGCATATCAAGACAGCTCTGCAACTGGAAGTCATTTGTTTTCCCCCTGACCCTGAGGTTTCCATGGCGACAGCTCATTTTGTGTATCAGTCCAGAGCGAGGCTTTGTTCTCGGAATATCTGACATTAAAACCTCCCAGCTGAATGGCCTCTAATCTCACGGGGCTGATAGTTGTGTGATGCCCTTGCGGTGGCTCCCCCCTCTATTTTTGCCTCTGAAGGCCAGTTGTTGAAGACACGCGTTCCCCTCGGTGGAGAGGTTATGGACCCTGGATAAGAATGTCTGCTACTGCTTCTGCTGCTGCTGTTGCCCTGCGAGGCCATACTATTTCTAATCAGGCCTTTTGAGGTTTATTTGCCTCTGCGCCTCTTTTATCACTGTAGTAACACTTCCAGTTCCAAGGTTACACATCGCAGTGGTACAGCATGTTGCACACAAATATGCAACATGCTGCATCTCGTCCGGTTCGGGCTGTAACTCTCGGAGGAGTTATTCAGAGAAGGTTTCCAAAAGGAAAGTGTGACTCATATTTCCAGAGCATTGTTGAGCCTCACTATCAATTTATTTTAGAGAGCGATCGTGTCAGTTCTGCAGACATTGTGATAAACCGTCCAGTCCACAAACAGGTGGACTAATGGAACATTTATAGATTTTTGGATAGTGTTCCGTAATATAAAATCCCTGCGGGGGCTCAGACAATCTGGTATTTAATTTGACTTTAAAGGCGCACTGTGGAGTTTCGGCTGAGTCGGTGGAAAGATTTATTTATAAACAGAAACGGTCCACAAAAGAAAACGTAGTTCACGCAACCATGTTTGAAACTGTGTGGAAATTGTCGGGGCCTGTTGCAATGTTGTTTGCCGACAAATCGGCGGCCGTCATTTCATCTGGCGCGTCCAAATATTTAATGGTGCACCACGTAGTTTTGGGGAAGAAATTTTGAATCAGACAAGAAAGATCTTTTGTTACCCGAACAAGCTAAATAAACAAACTCTCTTTGTTTTCATGACCGAATAAACAAACTGACCTTAAAGAACAACAAAACTCCATACTGTTTTACTTTGCTCATATTTGGCGGACCCTGCCACCTTTCAGATAGTGTGCTGCTGGGAACCTTAATTTTCTCTGAGAAAAGCTTGTTTATTCACATATGAAAACAATAAATATGTCTTTGTATCATTATCTCACTCATAGTGTAAAGTTAAGTTTGAATATGTTCTCCAAAACTGCACAGTGACCCTTTTAGTGTTGATTCATGATGGCATCAAATATCTAAGAAATAAAAATAAGTACATGTATTGCAAATGTGTTTTGCTGACTAATTGTAGGATCTGCGAAAGTAAACAAACCCTCTAAATGAATTAGAATCATGCTCCCACAGTATTCACCATTACCACTGTAATATTCTAATAGAAACTGTATCTTAAAGAGTTCATTTATATACATTTTCCTGATTAAAATGGGTTAAAATGAGGGTAATTTCCTATGTATTCCACCCCCTGACCCTCCCACCCACCGTGGTACCCAGGACGGGGATGATGCTTGGAGGAATGTCGCATCTCCGGGATGCGTCCGGCGCGCGCACAACAGATGGAGCCTCGTGCTCCTGCTGTGGAGTGTAGGGTTAACGCCGCCTGGAGGAGGCGTGGTTTCGATCAATGATGACCGCCTCACTGTAGTCAACTGTAAAAACGAAAACAAAAAAAAATCACAGTCACGGGCAGGTCCGAGCGTCTCCTCCTCTCTCTCTCTGCCCTGCTGTCCCGCTCTCCTGGACGAGAACATTTTTAAAGACGCGAATCTTGCGCAGCAGCAGGAGCAGCAGCAGCAGCTCTCCCCACCACCACCTCCACCTCCACCGGAGGAAATTACTTTGCGAGAGGCTGATCTTGAAGGAGGCGCGACCTGAGATGACTGTGTGATCGTGCCTGCGCGGTGACTGTGTGTCAGTGCGGGAGCGGAGGAAACAACAGTTGTGCGGGGTCGATGGGGAAACAAGGTGAACGGGTGGGGGTGAAGACGCGGCTGGAACTGTCGGTGAAGTGAGTCCGTCCAGGCTGCTTCATCGGGATTGCGACTGTCTTACGTAACTGGGCTCTGTGGAGGGACGGGCAGGGGAGCTGCTGGTGCCGAGCCGTTTAATCACAGCGAGGGAACACAGGTAGGTCACTTCAACACCGCCACTGGACACAGATCCTCATGCGTGGTTTTCTAATTTGACTGAAATCGGGCGTGCGTAAAAAAAACCCCTCCTATTCCTCTCTGATCTGACTGACTGACCGACGCTGCTCTCTCAGCGTTTGCCCGGCGTTACGCGTCAGTCAGACTTTTGATAACATTACATACGCCCTTTTCCAGTCTATTAGAGATTAATTCCTCCATCAGCGCGACACCATTTGCGCATGCGCTCTGAATGTGGCCAGATTAACACAAATAATGGACAGGCAGGGTGATTATTGTAGTAGGTCAGGCAGTTTACAGCCTCAAGAAGCTGCATGTTAGGACTAAGCTGTGGATGTTGCACGGGAGAAGTCAGTGCCGCTGCAGTTGATGACACGTCCAAAGCCTACAGGAGTGTATTACACAGAGTGGTTGGCAGTGGCACCTCAGAGTAATTCTTTCCTCTAGATTTCACAGTTTTCTAGCTGTTTGTTATTAGAGAAAGGGCGCCCCTTAGAGAACGTGGAAGTCTTTACAGCTCCGAGGCTCATTTTCCCCTCTTCTCCTTGTAGGTGAAAGGAGAGCAGCACAGCCTGAAGTTTGTCCATCCACCCAGCATGGTCGCTGAAGACGCCCCCTCCCATCCCCAGTGAGAGCATCAAGATGAACGAGGGCCACAGGCAGGGAGGAGGGACCATCACCGTGGAGGCTGATGTCATCCTCCACGCCGTGAACCCCGACCTCGTCACGCCTTCTGACAAAGACGGGAGCTTATGTCCAGGTTTCGTCCAAGGATTCCTGCAGGACGAGCAGGAATTCAGCCCCTCTCCGGTGTTTGAGAAGGAGTACCTGTTGGACGGAAGACTGATGGAGAACAACCACATCGATCACCAGAAAGGTAACGGCTCGTGCATTCCAAGGACTGATAAGCTTCACCTCTCCAATGATAAAGGAGCTCCGGATCTTCCTCCTCACGCTGACACCGCTGTGTCCAATCACATTTCCGGCATGCAACAAAATTTTGCAAGCGGTGGGATCCACAATGGCGCCAGAGCTAAAATGTCTTACAGTGCAGATTCCCCGGGCCAAGCCAAACAGGAAACTGATTGGTCAGTCCTGAAATCGAACCTCGAGCGCAGGGACAGCAGCCAGGAAGCTGAAAATGCACAGTCTAAAAAAGAGCCGGATTTAGTCATCGAAGTTGGCGGGCAGACGCTCAAAGCTCACAAGTCTGTCCTGGCAGAGAAGAGTGACTATTTCAAAGCGCGTCTGTCACGAGACATCCTCAAAGTGAAGGGCATGAGTTACAAGACTTTGTCTACGTTGGTAGACTATGTTTACACCTCTCGAATGAATGTTTGCAAGGACAATGTCGTAGATGTCATCACAGGGGCAAAAATCCTCCAGATCCCCTGTGCCGTCCAGGCGGCCATGGACTCCATGTCTGCGCAGGTCTCTGCAGAGAACTGCTACGAGATTCTCACCATCGCCAAAAAGCAGCGGCTGAGTGAACTGAAGGAGACCGCCTACGGATTCATGAGCGACAACTTCCTCCAGGTCCTCAAAGACCCCGCTGTGTACGGTCGCCTGACCGGATCCGAGAGGGATCTGATCCTGAAGAAGAGAATGGACGGGAGGAAGACTCTGATGGTGGCAGAGACAAACGATGTGTTCGACCGAGTCGGGAGTCGGCCGCCGAGCCGCTGCGGCAGCCGGCCACAGAGCCCTCTGTCGGTTGGATCTTTGGAGGAGAATCATATGATATACTACTTTAATGAAACAGCAAATGACTGGAGACCTCTGACTTCAATTCCCGAAGACTTGAACACTAAAGGGTGCGGGATCTGCACCATGTATAACTACCTGTTTGTGGCGGGGGGGATAAAGGGCTATGGGGACAAGGGCAAGGTTTCAGACAAGGTCTTCTGTTACAACCCCATAACCAACAGCTGGGCTGAGGTGCGACCTCTGATCCAAGCTCGTGCCCAGCTAAAGCTTGTTTCTATGGATGGCCACCTGTATGCAATTGGAGGAGAATGTTTGTTCACAGTGGAAAAATACGACCCCCGCATGGACCGCTGGACCACGATAGCCCCCTTGCCCAAGGGAGCCTTTGCAGTGGCCCACGAAGCCACAACCTGCAGTGGAGAACTTTACGTCTCGGGAGGCTCTCTCTTCTACCGCCTCCTCAAGTACGAACCCAAGAGGGATGAGTGGCAGGAGTGCCCCTACAACAACAGCAGGAAGAAGTCCACCGACATGGTGGCATTGAAAAGCTTCATCTACCGCTTCGACGTCAACCGCGAGCAGGGGATCACCGTTTTCAAGTACAACACCATTGTGAAAATGTGGCACGATTGCGCATCGCAGAGGCTTGGAAGTCATTTACCCTTCAGGTGTGCCGTCATCGGGAACTGCATCTACTGTGTGAACAAAAGCCAGACTCTTCAGTTCATAGTGGAGGAGGAGAACGCCTACTTTGTCGAGGAGCCGCTGAGGGCACCTCTGGAGGCGAAAGGCATCCTTTTCCCTTTTGTTCTCACTTTGCCTGACAAGCCTGAAAAAGTTACATAGTGTATGTGTGTGTGTGAGTGTGTGTGATCCAGAGTAACGCAATAAATGTGTCATAGCAAAACTGGAAATAGCAGAAGACCTTATATACACTCTTCAGTGTCGGCTTTCTATCTCAGTGTCTCATTGCCTGCTTGCGATGGAATGTGTGTATTTGCATGGCAAATCAATGTGTCTGCAGGGTGAAGCCTTAAAAGGAAAACTTTTTTTTTTTAGTGTGGAATGAATGAATGCAACAGTGTTGGTACCCAAAGTAGATCATGACATGATGACAGTGACTGTAGGTTATTTTTGTGTATTTCCTGTGTTCAGTTTGGTTTGGTGCACTTTTGTAGTTAGAATAGATATTATATTATAGAACATAGAACTTATATAGTAGACTGGTGACTTTGGTAACAAAAACAAGCGTTCTGTTGAAAAGTTGTATAAAAATGAAAGAAAGGAAGAAGTTGTCGTGCGCTTTATGGAAGATGCAACACAGGTTCTATGCAAATGAGACTGTAAACAGGTGTGTCTGCTGTAATGCTGTGCTATTTAACAGTCACTATAATTGGAAACCGACTATTTTTCCTTTGTGATTAGTCGATACATTTGGTCAAGGAAATGTCAGATAATTGTGAAAAAAACAGCCCCAAACACAAAGCAACATCATTTTTTAAATATATTTTAAAGGAAAGCCTGAAAGTATCCTATTTGGGAGATGGAAAAAAGCAATCGTTTGGCTTTTTTTCTGGAAATAATCTTAAAAAGATATGTTATGATTGTTTTCTGTCAATCGACTTATCAATTAATCGACTAATGGTTCCAGCACGACTCAAACTCCAATCAGCCTTGACTTTGAATTAAATTTATGATGGACGGTGAAGTTACAGACCATGAAAACAGTCTCACACCACAGAAATATTCCCTTTGCAAAGCACTTATCAGCATATTGTACCCACTTCTGTTCAGGGGACATCATCAGTCAAAGCAATTACCGTCACATTTCAACTCAGTGTCTCCAAGAAGCTTAAGTCCATCATGACAGACAGAGGCTTCAGATTGTTAAAACAAAATCTAAGTTATTTAGGTTTTAAAGGTGCACTATGCAAGGTCCTCAGTGAAAAACATTCACAAGCTAAAGTTCTCAACATAATGTGAGGAACAGTTCTGACATTTCTGACATTATGGCGTTTGTGCATTGTGTGGCAGACATATCTACTGACCTTAGCATGCTAACCAGCTAGCCCCAGTCCAATTCTCCTGTGTAACTGGAGCAACACCTCCCTGGTGCTCAGCACTCCCAGTCCGGACCGTTAGCGGCACTGATAACTGAGCTAACTAGCTAATGGCAGCTACAATTAGTAGCAGTTAGCCTGCATGCTACATGCTGACCCCTATTTGTTTTGTGTATTTGTCTTACATATTGCACCTTTAATCGTACATTAATAACATTTATTTTTAGATGCAGAATGTGCTATTATTATTATTATTATTATTATTATTATTATTATGCTTACAGTGTGTACTCACTGGTGTCAATTTCTATGTTAAGCACATCTGCCTAAGAGAAAATAACATTTCAGTCAGGCTAAAATACATCTACGGAACTAACAAAGACTTCCATGTGTCTTGTGGATTAAAGGTGCAATATGTATGAATATGAATTATCAACATAATGTGGAGGAATTTAAGTTGTGACTTTATGACGCCTGTGTATGGTGTTGCAGAGATATCTACTGATGTTAGCATGCTAACAGGCTAGCCTTGGCACCTCCAGGTCCAAAAGCTCCCGTGTGCAAAACTCCCCAGGTCCTCTGAGCTCCCAGTCTGGACCACTAGCTGCACAGCTGGCTGAGCTAACTGGCAACAGTTAGCAGCAGTTAGCTGTTGCTATGGCGATATGCTGCCCCCTTTTTGTTTTGAGTATGAATCAGACAGATTGACAGTTCTTGCATAATGCACCTTTACTGTAAGTTCTTTCTAAAATGCGTTCCTCTGACCAGACCACAGTCAAGTAAAAGATAAAGCAATATTTGTTTTGGCTTGAAGAAGGCCACCATGTTTGCTGCTAACATGCACAGGGAAGTTAAGGGAAAGCAAGCCATTCACAATACATGAAGATGCATCTTTTGTATCTTTCTTTTATAGTATGTTTTCAAGGACAAAGCAACAGGTTCAACTGCTATCAGGTTTCTTCATTAACCACATGAGCCGTCCTTTAGGTCAAAGGTTACATCCGATTCTACAGTGCTGCAGCGTGATGAGGCCAAACAAGATATCCTGCTGTCATGACACTAACAGCCCCGTGTTCCTCTTGCATCAGTGCTCATTGATACCAGTTTTGCTCTAAAAGTCCTTCCTTTAGACATTTAACAGTACTTGTTTGCTGCTGCAATAACAGTGGGAGTTTTGTATGGAAGCTAATGCTGATATATTCTTGAAACAATTTGCTTTTGATAACATTTGTACGAGTGTCTCCAAGCGGTCAATGTGACAAGAAAAAAAATGGATGTGGTTTTGATATTTCGCTGGCTGGCATCTGTAATTTTGTGAAGTTTTGTATGGATTTGGTAGTTTTGGATCTGCTGCTGTGATGGACAGTAAAGTGATGCAATGCTCGGCAATGGCTTCCTGTTCAAGGTATATGGAGTAGGCTAACAAATTGGCTGTTGGATAATGTATATCAGTCAGAACTAAGTGCTTCAAATAAAATATTTTGTGTCTGAAAATGATCTGTTTGTTTTGATATGTCTTTAGCATGGTGGGGGAAAGTGCCGCAGTGTCTTGGCTAATCTACATGGAATAGAGCTGCCATCTGGTGGATTTGGACTGTAACTGCACTCTGACATACGCTCATGCCCAGCAAGGCATTTTAAAGAGTGTCCAATGTCAACATGATTAATATTACAAGCAAATCACCTGCATCATCATCTAATCAAGAGTCAGGTATCCTACTTAGTATGCGAGGTTACAAAATGCTGATGGAAGCCCATTTCCACCACCTTCATTTTTTATGTTCATCAGAGTGGGTTTTTCAAACTGATCATAACTTATTATCTTATTATTTTGTTTTTATTTTTATAATTGTTGGCAGAGATGTAGACTCACGGTTTGCTGACCTCAGACTCGACTTGGACTTAGAAGTTAAACTTGTGACTTGATGTGACGTGACATGTGATGACTTGACTGACTTGTCTGTGTTCATTTCATTTTCGGTTCTTTTGTTTGTTTGTTTCAGTCTAGCTGTCAGTACTTCACCGATTAAAGTGAAGGGAATAGTTTTTTGAATAAGAAGAAATTCAGAAATACATTTTTCATTATGATTTAGTTTTTTGTTTGATTGCATTCATTTCATTGTGTATTAATAATACAATAATAATACAATTTCAATTAATTTTCAACTTTTGTTTTGTTTTTACAGGTAAGCTAGATTGGTCAATAATGTCATGATTAGACAGGTACTAATACCTTACTTTGTACCAGTCTCAGTCCCAACTTGACTTGACTTGGGACCAGATTGCTTGAGTTGCATGTCTGATTACAAGACATTGTGCCTAATAATTACAAATACAGCAAATTATGTTGCAATTATGTCTTCCCGTCATAGTTATAATACAATTTTTCACAGGTTCCTGAGAATGGTGAGATGATTATGATATAAATCGTATTTATGACAGAACGTCTAACTGCATGAAAAAAGTTGGTAAAAATAAGGGTGCCTTATCAAATGTTCAAATTTGTTTGACATTGTATACTTAACTTAAGCTCCAAGTAACTGGAGCAATCTGTAATGTGCAAATAAATCTGCCATCCTTTAATATAAAGGGTTTAACTGCTTCAAATGTTGAGAAAACACATTGATGCAATACAAACTTACACCACTTGAGGGTGCTGTTTCCCTGCTATCAGCTGCAGAGAGCTTTTTATAGTTCAGAGTCGCTTCATATTAATGTGAAAATGAAGGTCCATCTTCACTTCACAGACAGTCAAAGGTCAGTATCAGGTAACAATGTTGTCTGGATTGCAGGTGAATACTGATGAACATCAGAAGATAAAATAATGGGACATTATAATAGATATGGCTTCAGCATAATTAACTCTATATAGCTGTGTTAAAGGTCCAGTCTGTTAGGGGGAAATTGGGCGGGATTGAAAAAAAATTATATGCTTCTGTCAGAAATGCAATATAACATTCATTAATGTCCTTTCATTAGTGTATAACCACCTGAAACTAAGAATATGATTTGCTACCTCAGACTGAGCCTTTTAAATAGACAGAGGCAGCAGGTCCTCTTCCAAAGATTCCGCCATCAGTGTTTACTGCACATTCATTTATTATTTGAGGCCATGATATTAACATTTGCCGCCACATATTGATTTTACTCACTCACAGAACAGCACCCGTCAGTGAATAGCATGATGTAATATACCCTGATACAGTGGATGCGATGTGGTTTTTATTCCGCCGGTAAAACCAACGAAGAAGAGGAGAAGGCCTATTTAACGCAGTTTGCTTGGCTCTAAGTAACTTCCTCTGCGAAGAAGACGGCTGACAGGCCTTGAAGCCAGTTTTTGTCGTCAAGCTAACATTGTGAAAGACGTGTCTGTTAAACGGTCATAAAAGCCTCACAAACCCCCCGAAATGACTCGTTTTACTGTCAGAATTAGGGAAATTCGGTCCAATAAAATTTGGAGAGTTTAGAAGAGCTGCCTGATAACATTTCATCCTCGTCCAAGTTAGCCAGGCGCTAAACCGGAAGTTAGTCTACTCGGACAGCGGAAGTCTGGGGTGCGCATGCTCTGTGGCACCACAGTTAGAAAACCACCGCCACAATTAATAGAGATTCTGTGGGAAAAAAATGTGCCATGTTGCCTCATCATGTTTCTACAGGAGCCCAGAACAAACGCTGGCTCTAGACGAGGTTTGTGTTTTCAGCACCCACTGCAGGGCAGGGTGAGACAAGGGGTCAGTCAGTTGGTTGTAATCTGCAACCTTACAGCTATATTATACTAAATTCTACACACTTGACCTGTAATAACTGCATTAATAGGCCTTTATTATGTCTGTATCAACTCAGAATGAAACAGGCAGATCTGTTGCTGTGTTGTCTTTAGAATGAGACATACTGGGAAAGGGTTAAATAAGAGAGCTGAAGTTCAAGCCCAGACATCCTCACTTGTGGTTAAAAGGGTAACCGGCAACTATAGGATAACGGCCATCATTTGTCAAACAACATGAGGTGACCTGGCTCAGAGCGGTCCCTCATCTTGTTTCTCAGTCATTCCTCTCCTCGCATCCTCAGTCACTCCTCAGTCACTTCCAACTGAGAATCAGGGGTGGCAGGAAAAGACGTGAGGAAAGAGTCGTCGAGGCAACATGTGTTTTACAAAAATGAGACGTCCGTGAGGAGAGGAAGAGGCAAAAACACAGAGAAATGAGAAGAGCCCCAAGCGGAATGGGACCTCGGGCAAGAAACAACAAACATTTCTCCATGGTGAGTTTTACTTCTATGCAAAATATAAGTCCATTTTTCTGTGACATGACAGAACATAGTAACAGTATCACCAAACTAAGTCAATGTCAGTTATACACCAGTATCTGTCTGAAGTTTGCGAGCAGCATTATTTGCCAGTCATACTAGACCGTGTCAGGCTGTAGATGCAAGTTGCATAGTCACACTTTAAGTATACACATCAGCTTTCGTTTAGTATAAGGCATATTAACCCGTTTTCCTTTCCACAAAATGCAACTCTCCAACATACAGTAGATTGTATTTTTGATTTACCAACCTCCATCCCAAATGAGGCCACTATCACTCACATACTGTATCAATAAAAACTTCACTCAGACTTTAAAACAAATGTTATGATCCAGATCTGAAGCCGGACCTTCAAGGCAATCAGCTCATTTTAAGTGACTTTAAGTTGTCATGTAACACACAACAGCTATGTCAGAATCACATCTTTTAACGCAGTAAATATTTATATCTCTCATTTTTTCTTTGTTTTGATTCTTTGATCTTTTTTGTTATTGATCCTATAAATACCTATATAAAATGCATTTTTACCCCGCAAAAAATAAAGCAGCATTAACAGCAATTTGTATTATAATTGTTTTTTTGTTGTTTTTTTTAACACTAGAAACATCTGGTTGGTCAAACCGAACCATATGACAGGCCAACTTGGGCCGCTGGCTATACAGAAGCACACGTATGGTGAGATTGTCCTACTGCTGCAGGGCGAAATTATGTTAACAACTGTGCTGTATTTTTTCATAACTAGACAGTGCGAAACCTCATAATAGAATCCTTCTTCTTAACACATTTAACACAATACATCAAAACACAATTTCACACCTGCACTCATTTAGGGATGATTTAAAAAAAAGAGGAAATTAAGAAGTTTTTTTTTTTTTGGCAGTCTGTTCACAAAGCCTTATCTCGGCTGGATTTTTTTTAAATCACAGTTTTTCCTTCACATTACATGTACTGTAATACTCTGCTGATGCCACCGAAAGGAGAACTATGTGATGTCAGTGACCTAAACATTAAATATGGGCAATTTCAGTGAGGAATGGGGAGTGTGGTGAGGCGCTCGGCATTGGAATTTAACTCGATTGTTTAAGGTAATCCACATCCATTGGTTTGTGGATAACAAACCAATGAGGTTTGTTCACTCTGGGCAGTTTAGCCTGATGATGGCGTGAGTCAAATAACATTAAAGATCACTGTGCCAACTAATTAGAAATAATTTATTTTATGGTTTGAAAAGACACCGTTTTTTTGTTCTGTACCTATCATCTTAAAAATATGTCAAAAGTTAAATATGAATCTAAGCATTCTGTATATGCTTACACTGTCATATTCATCTAATTCATGTATTAAATAACATGTTAACATTAATCATTCTTTATGTAGGCTTTGACTCTTTGCACTGCTGTATTCTTATGTACAATTTACAGAAGGTTTTATTTATAATATATATTTTTTCATTGCTTTTGTTGGCTGTATGTGTTTTTCTGTGTAAGTACAATAAGAGCAATGAAAAACTGTATACTGAGTATACGTAATTTCCCTTTGGGGATTAATAAAGTTCTATCTATCTATCTATCTATCTATCTATCTATCTATCTATCTATCTATCTATCTATCTATCTATCTATCTATCTATCTGGCCACTAGAACTGATTCAGTTTCTGACTGAATTCATTGAGTTAATAATCTAATGCAGCATCACCAAACTCCACTGCAGATTGCACATCTGCTTTACAAAGTCACTGCTTCTTTCAGAGTTGCTAGACTGAACTGGTTCACATTGATCAATTGTTGCTTTTATTACGCCCCCCTTCTACATTTCTTTCTATGTACGCCTTTACAACACTGGAGGGCAGTATGAGCATGATGTAAAAAATAAATAAAAATGGACAAGTCACAGCTGCAGCCTGCTCCATCCAGGCTCCTACTGGAATACTGTATATACACTTGATCAGACTGGAATGTATACTGCCTTTACGTCATATCTGGCCCACATGCAGGATGAGTTGTGGCAAGATTGGGTTGTGGTTCTTATGGGTCAAAAGATAATGTATGGTCTAACACTCAAACTGATCTTGTTGAACTGTTCTGCTTAACTACTTTACCAGACAATCATAGCTTTCATTTATCAAACAACAGCTACAATTAGGTTGTCTAGTATCACCTCTCAAAGTGTCATTGATTCAATTTAGAATATTTTTAAGGGTGAAAAATTTTAAAAGTTTATTGTCGTAGTGTAGAAAAAACTTGTACATGATTTTTCTTGATGAACCATTTTTTTAAAAATGACTTTTTATTATGAACAGGCTCCTTTTTATGATGATCAGCTGAGGAGTCACTTCAGAAGAGCTAAATTAGGTCTAGATTAAAATGAAACATTGCATTATAATTAATGGTTTCAATTTAGCTTATTATCTTGATATTGTTATTACTTCAGATTCAGCAGATCTAGATTAAAAAAGAAAGAAAATAACGAGTAATTGCCCATAATTAATTGTCACAACAATGCGCTCAATATAAAACCCAATTTCAGCTCCTCATAGCCTGTTGCCATGACGCTAAGATGATTGACAGCCTCAGTTCTCCCAGTCAGAAACCCATACCTTAAAGCCAGGTAAACAGTTTTGGTGAATGTTGAAACAAGCCAATTTCACAGCTGACCTACCTCATTGGAAAGCTCAGCGACTAATATAATTAGCATTAGCTTGGTTAATGTTAGTAGGCTACAGACGCTCACTGTCAGTGCACTCTAGCAGTATACCTGACAAGTTAGCCGGCCATTAATTTGACACGCATAGCAAATACTAGTTTAAGTTAGCTAAGACCAGCTAACTGCAGGGCTGTCTGGTCAAAAACTTGACAAAAGGTTAAAGGGGCACTACGTAGATTTGGAGAGGAAATTCAAACACAAAAATGTTATTTTTTACAATATTGATGAGGTGATAATGCAGAAATATGTTTTTTTTCCACAACTGAACAGACGAGGAAAATCACCAGAACACAGTTTGAAGCTAGAAAGGTAGCAGGGTCTGCCACCTTGTGTTGTCCTTTCAGACCAGTTAGTTAATTCAGTTTAATCAATCATGGAAAAAAGAGAGTTTGTTGATTCAGTTTGCTAAGGCATTAAAACAAATAAGTGAATGAAGATCTTTGTCTTTTTCAAATAAATGTCTTCCCCAAAACTACACGGTGCACCTTTAAAGCTAGCATAAACTGGATATTAATAAAAACGTATGCATTTATTTGGCTATTTATTGCTTTCAAAATGATGGTGTTAGGTCAGCTAGAGTCAAACTGAGGCGAGAAGTCGGTCTAAAGCTGTCCTTATCATTTTTCTCCTGTTTTTGATTTTTCCAGTCTTCACCTTTTCACAGCTGGTTTGGTAAAGAGCTGAACGCACTCACTGCACGAACCTGCAACACACGGAGTGAAAGGTAACAGGGATGTTCTCATACATGTTGGATGGGGAGGGACCGTACTTTGAATTCCTTGTCATTCCTCGAATAATATAATAATAACCCTACCTGCTGCATAAAAGTTTCACCTTGGAACTCCTAATTCAGGCCAGGGACTCTTTAATTGCTCATTATGACTCGACGTTTAAGTGTTTCACATCTCTTTTTACATTGTCTCTGGCTTTCAAATGCCCGCAGGAGGTGCAAAGCTGATTCGGTGTCCAACTTGAAACATTAAAGGTGACCCGTTCTTTGCGGACCCTTCGGAGTTGACGTTGTTGGACATGTAAGAATTTAGCGGTGATTTTTTTTTTTCATTGTAGCCAGCAAGGCAAGGAATGCGTTTCATTAGTACGATTGTACAGACTAATATGTAAACCAAGATCTCGTCTGATGGGGCCCTATATGAAGGTAAGCAGCTAGACCCATGCTGCAGTCGCCTTTAGTTTTCTTACAGAATACTAATTATGTTTGCATAATTGGTTTTAGTCATTTAAATGGGGAGCTTGTTAAATCTCCCCCCCTCCCCCTGTTTTCACCTACAGCTAAATTTAGCTAACAAGGTCTGTCTGAATGTGAACTGCTTTGTTCAAAGAATGAGGCATTAGTGGTTTAGACTTCAGAGTGCAGTGTCAATTGATCTTACATCTTGAAAGAATGAAGATAAAATTTGAAATGACTTAAAACCGCTTATGTGATAAGCTGTTGGGAATGTTTTTGTGCTCCGCCGCCGAATGGCTTTGAGCGGCCTCTTTTCTTCGCGTAATGGCAAAGAGATGGAAAAAAAAATGTGACATTTTGTTTTAATTTCCACTTGATTATCTGTGATTATGTGCTAAAACAGCAAACTTGCACCCCTTTAAAGAGACAGAGTGAAAATGTAAAAAGGCTGGAAATTAGAACCACCAGAAAAAAAAGGATGGCCTGGGGAAAAGCATCATGTAATGTGCTTTTCCGCATCCGCCCCGCACTCTCTCATTTTTGCCATTTGAATATACACAGAATTATTTACACCTTCAAGGCAACTCGACTGAACTGCACATCAGTCAATTAGTAAATCAGAAATTTTCTGTGATTCCAGTTTAGCGTGGAGTCCTTGGCTCCCTCTGGTCCCCCCCTTTTAGTCTCCCATCCTGACAGTGACAAATTACTCCTCTGCTTGGCGAGATTGAAAATTAAAAGCATTTAAAGTTGCTCATGCATTTATGCTAATGAGAAATTCAGATATGATTTGCATGCGAAAGAGGCTAGTCTGAGAACTCATCATTGCCCCCACCACCTCCAGCCCTGCATTTCTTTAGGCTATGTTTTTTCTTTTTTTTTTTTATGTGAGCGGAGGAGAAAATGTGGTGTGTAAACACTCTCAAAATATGACATTTAAGATGGCTGCACACAGGAAAATTGTATTATTGCCTCTGAGAGGGTCTTTGTACAGTATTTATGATGCAACCTACCATTGGCACCCCTCTATAGCCACTCAGGCAAATTGGGTCATTGTGTCTGGCGTTGTCACATCACACCACAGGAGGAAACACTACAAACATAATGACATCGTGCAGTTACTGCTCATGCCGTCCCCTGTTGGCGTTTGGATAGAGACAATTAAATACAGGATGTACTTCCTAGTATAACACTGGCGAGGCAAAGTTTGAATTATGAGCATTATTCTGTGGGCATAAGCCTCTAAAGTCTAATATTAAAATGTTTGTTCAGATGAAAAAGGCTTTGTTTTGTGATAAACATGTGCGGAACACTTTGGAGCTGGAGGATTAAAAACTCTGGGCTGATTTGTTTTTCGAAGTAAGCCCCATCCACGTCTTCCTCTCTCTCTCAAAAAAAAAAAGAAAATATCAAAGCGCACCCCTCCTTTTGAGTTTGTTTGTTCCACGGTTACTAAATGATTGTAACCTTGGAAACAAGATGCATTAATGAAGGTGGAGAATGAAATGGGACTTTAATTTGTTTCAGTGTTCATAGCTGAGGTGAAATGGATTAGCTTTGATTGAGGCGCGAGATGAAGAAGGAAAGCGCTGACATGACACTTGTATTTGTCATCATGTCATTTCAAGGAGGATGCTGCAGCAATTATGAATACGGGTACACAGCAATTAAAAGCGGTAGTATTCATTAATAATTTTTTATATTAATTTTTCAGTGGCCGCTTAAATGATTGCCACTGCACACAGGCTTTCCAATTACGCTGCTTAATTAGAAATGTCAATATTAAGAAATAATTAAACCTGGGAATACATTAAGGTTGTCAGAAATGCTTAAAAAGTTATGACCATCACTCAAACGATGTTTTCTCTAATATGTTTTGCAATGATTTGTGAATTAAAGATGAGACTTTAATCAATATGAGTGGCAAACTCCACTGGAAACTTACATGATCACCTATGTATGGATTCTTTTTCAAGCAGTGTTTGAGTGGAGAATGAAATTTTATCATGGTATAGGGTACAAAGCTCCTTCCTTACCTTTGTGTCTTGTCCCTTTTAGCTGCCCGGAAGGCTGCTTAACAGAACTTGCTGAAGGTCTCCAAAGAGATGCCTGAAGGATCCGCAGGTTCACCAAGGCCCAATCCCGATGTCCACATTTGGACTCAGACTCTGAGGCGTGCTCCCGGTGAGTCTGCGAGGGGTTTAGGGTTGTCCAACCGTGAAAGTGCGTGAGTGCTCTGGCCACTTTCCCTGAGTCCGCAGACTTTGCCAGAGGGAATTACCCACAGTTTGTGGTGTTGTAACGTAAAACTCAGGGTTGCCGTGGGTTACCAGGGGAAGTCTGAAAACATAAAAACAAAAGCGCAGAAATCCCAGATGATGGTGCTCTTAAATTTCTGATTAATTTCATTTGTCCATGCAATGTCAGGTACTCATATCTGTAGTCTTGTTAGTCTTTAGATTTATCAACCATAAAAGATGTGTTACCTGCGATTGTATTGCATGAGAATGAAGATAAAGTCTAGAAATCATTTAGGACATTTAGCACTTTTTGTCCAAACCGACTTACAGTAATTCATACAGACATACATTCACACACCGATGGTGGTGGCTGCCATGCAAGGTGCCAACCAGCCCATCAGGAGCAGTTTGGGATTCAGTATCAGAGGAATCGAACCAGCGACCTTCCGATAACAAGACGCTGGCTCTACCCCTGAACCACAGCTGCCCAATCAACACAAACCAACACAACAAATGTTTGCAACATACTTATCTTCAGTTAAAACATGATGTGTGTGTGTGTGTGTGTGTGTGTGTGTGTGTGTTTTAATGCCTGTTTAAGACCAGAGCAGGTACAGTGTTGATACCTACCTGTTTAGTAGTCACCTGCAGTAAGCCGGTTAGATAATAACCAAATAATTATCTTTTTTCTTCAATGACACAGTTTCAGTTTTCTATTTAATATGTATACAGCACATTTACGTTTGTATGCTCACAGTTAATCTGTGGAATAATCCACACATAATCGCCCGTTATTCTATTAGGCAGCTTCGTATGTGTTTTAGATATGTATACTTTTGCGTGCGCGAGTGCCGCCCTTTCAAATTAATTGAATTGGAATAATGTTCGACGAATTGAAATTATCTCCCTTTCTCTTGAAATAATAAATGGAATATATTCAGTATGTGTATGGCCTCACAGCGCAGAATTAAGTCATTAGTTAATTTAGTTTTTTTCCTGTTATCTCAGATGCTCCGAGCGTTATTTGTGAACACGGGCGGTATTCTCTAACAAATACTAAAAACCTAGCTCTGGTTTTGAAATGTTATCAGATGGAAAAATAAATAAATAAAAAAATCAGACGTGCTCCGACCAAATGAGACTGTCTGGTCAGAAACTTATTGTAATAGATGATTTCCAGAGCTGTAGCTGTAATGTATCCCACGTCGTGTCCCATTCACTGCCTGTGGAGTTGTTCTGTTTGTCTCTCGATATTAAAAAGCACCAAGGCTTGCATGTTTTTTTATCCCGAGAGACAAACCAATTTTGGACCGCCTTTGATCGTGGGAATACATTTTCATTCCGGTATGGATCTCACAGGTAGCTGCATATTGATACCAGTGGATTTAAGGCAGACTGGTAATCAAGTAAAGCCATCACCTGTTGACTGCGGCGGAAGCTCGCTGAAAGAAAGACTTGAAAGCATTTGTACCTCAAAGCGATGGCAGCCTCTAATGATAGGATTGGTTTTGGCACAGCACGTTGGCCATGTTTCCCTCAAAGCCTTGTATGACAGCTCTTTAATTGGACTGCTCCGCTCCCTCAGTGCTGTAAAAAATGTTACTAGCCAGTATTGCTTGGCTGTTGTGGTATAATTATTCCACAATATACTGTAATAAAAATCCAACGGGACAAAGTTGATCTCAAGGAGTGCTGTATGTCTATTTATGAATACAGGCAATTTCATGTTCATTTGGACCTTGATATCCCTCCCTGAGACTCACTGAATCATTTCTCGCCCTAATCAAGTGCTAACTGAGCGCTCATGCATGTAAGAGAATGAGGAGCTCAGACTGCTCGGCAGTACAGTTAAAGCAATGTTTTTTGCCTCCATCAGAGGATAATTACTAAAACCATGTCCAATTACCTTTGTGTGTTGTTTGTAGCTCTTCAAGTCGGTCGCACAAAAAAAAAACATTTTGTGGAAGCTGCGAGAATATAATATATAATCTCATCATCATCCAGCCTGTGTGTGTAAATAACGCGTATATCTCCGTGAGAGGTTGTATGCTTGACCTTGATACCACTGACGTCTCCCTCTGTCTGCCTCTTACTTGCTCTTGTTTTCTCCCCCCCCCACTGAACGGAAAGAGTAAAAAGACCCTTGTGAACCAAAGCCTATATCAGTCAGATGAGAGGAAATAGTGTGTGCGAGTGTGTGTGTGTGTATGTGTGTGTGTGCGTGTGTGTCTCCTCTTGCCTGCGGCTGCAGATTAGCCATGAGAGCCAGAGGATCGCCCCCGCTCTCTGACAAATGAGAAAAGCCACAGTGGCCCTGGCCAAAGTGACAGGCCAAATGGAAGCAATTCCTCCCGAGGCGGGGGAGAGCAGCTGTGACCGGGGCCTGCTATGCCGCTCTAGACAGGACCCTATGTGTGCGTGTGTGAGTGTGTGTGTGTGTGTGTGTGACTGTGTGTTTTTCTGCGCTGTAGGGACTTAACCCACAAGACAATTGGCATTTCTCTTCCGGCAGTCCCCGTGAAAGCGCCGTGCGTCGCTGACCTTTGGGGAACCCCATCAGCTGCAGATGACCGCGCACCTTTACCTGTGTTGTGCGGGCTGTATTAGCGTGCATCATGGGGGCTGGTGTTTAGGATGTTTAGGATAATGGACAAAGACCACGCACATTGTTGCGGGATCATTTCCCGGAAAAGACCAGTGCCAGGTTGAATCAGCCCGGCCTCACTTCAGAGCCCTGTGGATGTGTGAGTAATTAACACTGAGCCCTGATAGATTAAATACTACCCTGCTGAGATTGACTCTGTCTGCCGCCGTTGGCATAGTGACCTGCCAGCGCCGAGACACTTCGAGAGGGCAAGGATGGCAAGAGTGGCAAAGAGCGTGATAGGAACAACAGGGATGGAGAGAAATGCGGAGGGTGTTTATCGGTCCCAAACCATCTAAATAAACAAGACAGGTGGACAGCGAGGCGTTTGAGAGAGCAGGCCTAAAAAAAATGAGGATCGGAAGATGGATGGCTCGGGGTTGGAGGTGATTCCCACCAGTGTTTCGCGTTCTGCCTCCAGTTCAGTCAGGTGATCCGTCAAGAGACATAGCCAGGCCTGCGTCTCCCACAACGCCTCCCGCCTCGTCTTTAAATCTCTCTGTTCTCTCTCTCGCCCGTCACCCAAGGCCAAGCGGATCAGGCTCCGCGTCGACACAGCCATCATAATTACTCGACGCCGGAAGAATCAATTACAGCTAAGCACCATCATTTCCAGAATGGAGCAAAACATTAAAGTTTAAAAATCCCAAATTATTAAAAAGTCATGCTCTCAGGGACACATACAGAATATTTACTGTTAACAAATAACTTAATAACTTCACTCCGAATTATTAATTCATGGCTCACATCGGCTCGGCGAGACTTGTCTCGTGGTTAATTTCTCTGCCTTTATACATTGTTAAATATGCATCAGTTCTCAACTATTCTATACGAGCGCTCGGCAAATTGGTCAGAGCTTTGTGACTTTATTAGAAAATCTGAGCCGCAGTTTTGTCTGTTGACACGCTGATTTAAATATTCTAGTCCAAACAAATGCTTTGTTTGTTGCTGGAGAAATGCAGGCAGTCCCCTCTGTGCATAACACTGATGTGGACTAGCTGACACAGTTTGATGCAGCAGATCAGTGAAGAGCATTTAATAAGTACAACTTTGAGGTACTTGTACTTTACTTGAGTATTTCAGTTTTATTCTAATTTAAACTTCCAGTCCAAAAGCTTTAGAGGAAAATGCTGTGCTTTTTACTCTACTGCATGTATTTGGTAACTTTAGTTACTTGTCACTTTGCAGATTGCTTGCTGCTTCAGAGGCAAAGGAGTACATTTTTATAAACGTATTACCGGTAATTCATTCTGTGATCGGATAAAAAGTAATTGATCTAGATAATAAGAAAAATGCAGAATATCAAATCCTATAATTGGCCAGGTGTATAATGTCAGTGTTGATAACTCAACAGTAGGTATACACTTTATACCTACATGTACATTGATGTTTCAATTTACTTTTGCTTGTACAGCCAGAAAATTTCTCCATATACTTAAAGTCACTATGAGGAACATTCAGTTTTTGTTGATTCTAGCGGCGTGATTTTACCCATGTGACCTGACCCAATCCCAGGCATTAATAATAACCATGTTGAAATAGCAGTCTCTTCGCTGATGGTCTCGTTTGCTGTCACAGGTCATTTATAATCATCAGAGGAATCACGAGGCTGTTTCATAAACACTTAAAAGTTCCTCTTAGTCATTTTAAGTACATGTCATATCAGATTCTTAAAGACTTTTACTCATGTACTCATGTTCGTAGGGGTGACTTTTACTTCGACCAAAGGAATATTTTAACACAGTATGTTATATTCTCAAATATGCCTTGGGTACTTTTTTTTTACAACACTGCAGTAGATCACTTTTACTTTGAGGAATGGCTGTCATTTAACCAAAATGTCTTCAAGTCAGCCTTGTTTGAGCTAATGAGGTGGTTCTGATTGGAGCAGCTAACAATCCAGTAATCACGGGTCATGTTTTTGATGGGGTTTTTTTTTTCTGTTTGAAGGTGAAACTATAAAACTGACTAATCAGTCATGCCACTTGAATTTGAAGTAGAAACTGATTGTGATGAAACAAAGGTGGAGAACCCTGCGAGCGTATCTTTGGAGATTACACTCGGCTAATGGACATGCAGGTAATGTGACTGGAAAGGGATTTCTGAGTCGAATATCTTTATCGCATCTTTTTAAAGGTGCAATGTGTAAGAATTTGAGTTGAGAACATAGAAAAATAGCTAGAATTATCACTAGAACGTAACAAAATAACAATTTTGGGATAATGATGTTGACGTGTTATGTAGAGGAGATATTTCCTGGTAGTAGCATGCTAACCTCCTAGCCCCCAGTCTGTCCAAAGCTCCTGTGCTAGCGTTGCAAATGCCAACATTCCCCTGGTGCTCCAAGCTCTCAGTACTGACCACTAGCTGCACAGCTAACTGAGCTAACTAGCTAACAGCAGATACAGTTACCACCAGTTAGCAGTAAGTCTGAAGATATGCTGACCCCATCTGTGTTTTAGTATTAGATAGACCAGTTTTGAATTTTTACATATGGTACCTTTAACTCCTTGCTCATGAAATCAATATGTTTTTGCAGAGTCTACAGGCTGGATCCAAGTCTTTAAGCCAACTGCAGCTGTTGGCACTTCTCATTCATTACCTCAGGGTGTGCAAACAGAATGTCACCAGTGGGTTTTATTTCCTTAATGTTCAATTCAAGTTGTTGGACTTCGATGAGATTAATGTTATTGCTGACCTGTTCTAAATAGCCATTGCGGCAAGCAGGACACATTTTCCAATACAGGTTGAACATACAGTAGTCCAGGAAATGCAAATGCTCCAAGAGGTGTTAATGGATTTTAATGGGCTTGGGGGAGGAGATGAAGAATAAGGGGAGTGAAGGTGCATGCTCTTTTAGCCCCTTCCAGCTGAGTGAATCAAAAACATTGTGGCAGAACCTGAAATAGTTTGCAGCTTTAGAAAAAAGTCCCTGGGGGCTCTAAATTGGCTCTCAGAAGAGGAAAAAAGAAACAATTGCCCTTTACCTCCGAGGTTGCATGTCATCTCTCTGAAACTCACTACTGGGCAGATTAAGGTCAAGTAGACCATTCCCCCCACCTTTTCCCCCCACCTCCTCTCCTCTGAAGGGAGCAGAGAGAGGGCGAATAAAATGATGACAGCGAGGGATTGAGAGAGAGAGCGAGGGGGAGAAACTGGGATTTTGAAGGTCTTTGAAATAGGTTTTACACCCATCCCCGGTGTTTTTTTTTTCCTCTCTCACTCCAAGAACTGTGTTGATAATGGCTGCTTGTCAGGGAGGATGAGCACACCTGCTCTTTGTAACTCAGTCCCGCTGGTTCAGCTCATAGCCTTGACATAAATATGAAAAGAGCACGATCGGGGGTTAGTAGGGGTCCTGCTTTTTGGGATGTAAGCAGCCTTTTAATGCAGCTGTAAAGGGTACAATATTCTATGAAAGGGCTCTCGAGGACTGAGCGGAGACATGAACATTACAGAGACGGTAGGCCTACTGAAATACAGTAGGTCGGCCTCCAAACAGCATACAACGATAACACCACATTATGTCATTAGGTACCCGCTCGTCACAGATGATAAATCAATAAAACTGAAGTGGCATGCCTGCCAATTGTAATTACGAAATCAATTGACGCACAATTAAGTCTTTTGTTTCAGTGGATTGTCCTGTCAATCAAACACGTTCAGTAATGTGCGAGTGAATGGCATAACATTTCGCCTTTCCCGTGTCAAGGGCACAGTTGCAAAGTCTGCCGGCAATTAAGAACTATAATGTGCTGAGTCGAGCGCGGCAACAAAATAGGCAGCAATTTCTCCTGCTCCTGCTGAAATTATGCTTATCAGGTACCTCGCCTCAGCAGAGGTGAAGGGTCAGCCCGAGCAGGCAGGCAGCATTTCTCCACATAATTGAGAGAAGTTTGGATTTAATTGTATAATTAATCTTGTCAAATTAAGTTACACAGAAGTCCGACCCCTAAATTAGGCAGTCTGGAATATTTTAAATTGCCTTAATGTGAAATCTGGCTCCAGAATGCACTTTGTTCTCTCCTGATGGTATGAGGTAAGTTTTTAGCCATGATGAACACGGCACTCTGTAATAACCTGTTAGCAGTTCTTATCACGTTGTTCCTTTATATGATTAATTTCCTCAGAAAGTAATTGCAATTTCAAAGAGAGGTTCATTTCATTGTATAGCTTATTGTTGGCCAGTGAAGTGAAAATATAAAGACTGGATTCATGGTTATGCTCAACAACTTAACGCTCAACTGGATTGGAACGTGACGTTTTTGAATAGTGGCGTTTCCGATGAGGGTTTAGTTCGGCAATTTGTTTGTGTTTTGTTGTTTTCTCAGTTTGAATTTAATACCACTCCCTCCGTGAGCCAAGTGGATTGACTTTGCGATTACCTGGAAGTAATCACAGTTACGGTGTTTAGAAGTGATGGTGAACAATTTGCATTGGTGATTATGCCGTGCTGTTCACGCCACATGCTCACGTGTTAGATAGCTCCGGTGTTAACAAAGATAAGATAAGATGGCACTTTATTAATCCGGGAAGGAAATTCTTGTTCCAGAGCCTGCTCCACATAAATTAAAGAAACAACTAGTGGGTTCACCGGGTCAGGGTCACACACTGGCCCGGTTTTTTTCTTTTCTTTTTTTAATAAAAATAAAAACAATACTATTAGATATTAATCAAATATACAACATGAAGTGTTTATAGGACTGACTGATGAGTTGATTAAATGATTGACAGCAACTTAAGTGTCAACAATTTTGAAAATAATTACCTGATTGAGTAATTTAAGTAACATGTCATCTGTCATGCGTTTGATATGTCAAGTACCCAGGACTCCCTGACAAGAACTGTTGATGCTTGAATGGATTGTCCGACCCTCAAATTGTGTGAATTGTTGTTTTCTAAGATGAATACATGGTTTGATACACATTTATAGCAGTTGTTACAATGCATTTAGTAAAAGTTGACTATGCCATATGCAGCTATCACATGTGAAGGGAGAACAATTCCTTATTTAGATTAAAAAATACTTTGATTAAAGGTTTTTTTTTTTTTGTGGGGATGTGACATGCAGCAAAGGACCTCCGGCCGGAATCGAACCGGGGTCGGCTGCTTTATATGGCATGCGCTCTAACCACTCGACCACCTGCACGCCATTGATTAAAGGTTTCTTAAAACTGGTAAATATCTTATGATCTAACAATAAACTTGTTTATTATGCTGGCAATCTTATTACTGTAATAAGCATCTTCAAAGTACCCCTAGTAACTAACTCGTATTACAAGGACCTTAACATAAATCGTTACCTAGAGATGTTCTGAGATCACATTTTTCCTTAATGTATGTAATGCAAATGCAATGATGAAATCCTTGGATGTATCCATACTGATCTACACTTTTCGTGAATCAATGAGGGGCCTTGAGTACGTGACAACTTTATCTCGTACACCATAAATAGTTTTATGGACATTGACAGAGTCCTGTTTGTAATTATGACCTGCTGCCGAATAACTCTGTCAGTGGAGCTTACTGCCAGCAGCCCTCAGTAATCCCCGCTGAGCTCCGTCCCATAGGTTACTCTGCGGTATGGCGTCGTAACCTTGTCGTAAATCAAAGGCTCGAGCTCCATCTCTAAACAAATGAATGCACCTCACAGTGTATCAGCCAGATAATCTTGTTTCGAGTCACAGTTAAAGAGTGCATCTCCCAGCAGTGTCTCTCAGCAGACTTTGCAGAGATTAGAAACACTTGAGTGGAGATTGGTTGGGGAGCGAAAAGCCAGTTGAGGGCTTCACACGGGAAGGGATAAAAGTTGGAGGCATCAAGTATCAATGACCCGACAATAATCTGAGATGTTGATGATGCACGCTCATTTGAATATGAACCTGCTGCGGTTCTTCGTGTGTTGAGTTTAGTTTGCTGCGGATTTTATTTGTATATTTTTGATAATTATTTCCTACCTCAACTCTGATGACAGCATCTCCATTCACTGCAGTATGGAGATGAGAACGCACGTCCCATCATCGACTGCCTGGAAAGCAGGAGGCCCGTGGGGTATTTGCCAGCATAATTCTCTTCTTAACACGACGACCTTACTCTGCTGTTGTTGTCAGATTTAGTAACAGCCGACACATGAGAGGAGCTGGTTAGGAAAAAAAAAAAAGAAAAGAAAAAACTCCTTCGGCTTGTTCGAATGCCAGCTATGTGTACGAGCTTTCAGAGGGGCCTCTTTTATGTGCGTGACGTATGACTGTTTCTGTGTGTGCGGCATCTCGGTGGAAAGAAACGCTACCCCAGCACAACGCTGCTGTCACCCAGAATACAGATGGAGGATCTGCCCTTGTGCACTTTCCCTGAAGTACATACTTACATAGATGGCTCTATTCAGCGCTGATGTGTGTGCGTGTGTGTGATTCCGTGTAGTGTACTTTCTGCAAGTGGAGAGATGTAGGGTTGCTGCAGTGGAGTATTTTGGAGTGTGATTATTTTTAGAGTCTGTTCCAGTCGCTCTCTGTTACCAAATTGAGGAAGGTATTTCAGCGATAAACCCATTTCTGGTTCCTGACAGAATGTAAGACCTCTCAAGACTCAGGGGGTCACAGATGTGGTTCTTTGGGTTTTTTTGTTTTGTTTTGTTTTTTGTCCAAAACGGGCATACAATCCCATCCCTACATAGAACATAAGGATAGTGTTTATGCCGTATGGGAAAGTGGTCTCAGACTACAACCCTGGCCACTGAGACTCAACATGTTTAACCTCTAACCTCGATACTCCCAAGATATTTAGCAAAAAAGCCTCTCTTCCTCCGCAGCAATCCATTGCAGCATTCTGTTTTGAAATTGAATCTTGCTGCTTTTTTTTAGGACTTCCAATGCTTTATTTGGCTTCCTCCTCTTTTCCCAATCTGTCTTTGATTGTTCAGGGAAATCTTGTGAAATGCAAATGGGGCCAAACAGAATGTAATTGCTGCTGTGTGATGATTACGAGGGAGAACTAATGATGTCCCAACACCGGGGTCAGGTAGGGTTTAATTAGAGGAGGCACAATCAGTGTCACTCCACTCTTGCGCTCTCCTGTTCCCGGTGCCTGGCTGGTCCTGTGCCAGCTCGCTCTCCAAGAGAGTTTAAAGAAAATGGGCTGCTGATGTGAAAAGAGAGGGGAGAGGAGGGGCGGCAGAAATTAATGTAGCTAAGTTCCTTTGTTTCCAAACGGAGCTGTTTTGGAAATGGAGCCCCCGTAAGAAGCATCGCCCCGTCTGCAGATAAAGGTGCAGGTTAATGAACGCAGCAGAATGGAAAAAGCTTGCAAAACAGTGGTCTGGTGTGAGAAAAAGCCTTGTGATGTGCTCCGCTGAGCCCATGCGCTGTGGGCACGTACTCTCAAGCTCACCTTAGTAAATCAGAAAGGAAACACCTCCCATGCCTTCACCGCGAGCATGAATTATTGTATGTTGCGCAACCGAGCAGATTACTCAAACAAGGAGACCAGATTGGACAGATGAGCGAGACCAGCCAAGGAGAATAACTGTGGCCAACATTCCTGATTATCCAATCACCGCTCCAAAAACATCAATTCCATCTCGTCAATAGATAATTAAGAGGGATAATTGGCTGGCTGCGCTCTGGGCAGACGAGGACTGCTGGTAAAGTTCCATCCCTTACCTCAGCATCAAAACACACACACACACACACACACACACGTAGCCGAGACATCTGTCCGCTGAAGGTCAGCGTCATATCAGAAGAAGTTTTAAGATGGCACGCTATCTAAATTGGAATATATTATGTTTTATTATATGTTAACATTTTCAAGCATTTAAACTACCCACCGTTGAAGAGTGGAATAAGATATCTTTTAGGATCTTTTATGGTCCATGGAGAGACCAGTCAGCTGTTACACATTAGAAGCCTTTCCGCGAGGCCTCTGTTGTTTTTTAAACCACGGATTACCGTATTTTACCAGGGCGCCACCTCACCCTTTAGGAAACCAGAGTTCTTTTATTGTCAACCATCGTTGCTTGGAGCTATTCATCCCTTTTTAGATCCACGAGTGTCTGTGAAGTACAGGCCAGCAGATTTAACCGGACAGGGCCAGAGATTTAAAACACTGACCTGCCCGGTCTCAACAGCTGTGTGCTAATCCATTCCATTGCTCTGACCGTCCTCTCCCCGCTTTTTCCTGCTCTGGTGAATAGCAAGGTCCTTAATGTGTGAGATCAAGAGGAAAATAAGGCTCTCCAAATGGAATCAAATCACACGGAGGGGCTGCCCGGCTCGCCGCAAAAGGCCTCGGCAGCATTAGGGCCAGAATAAGACAGAGCAATTGGACTGTAATTCCTTTTCCAGCTATTAGCCAGTCACAGCTTGCTGTTTGCTCGCTTCGCTTCTCATCCACCCCCCCTTGCCCCCCCTTCAACCGACCGGTCTTTGATTAATTCATTAATTCACAAACAGAAGCTGAATCACATCTCAGCACTCGTTTGACTCAAATTGGATGCAGGGTAACAATCAGTCCCTCCCACCCCGGACTGATCTGACAAATAAAAAAATACAGCATTACTGAGTAAATAGATCTCTGTCCATTCGGCCTGATAATTTGTTGCATTTTCATGTTTTATTTATGCTCAGAGAAGCTGCCTGCTCTCGTATATCACAGACCCAACGAGCCAAGGCGGGTAGGGGTGTATTGATTTGGGTCGACTGTGCACCTCTCAGCACAGCCCTTCCCCTACAGGCCCTGCTACGCCCCTTGCCGTTTGTATTCGTCTCAAGCTTTTAGCCCTCTAGCCCTCGTGCATTGGCTCTCATTCAATGGTCGCCCTTCTTGGCTCACACAAAGCCCAATCCCATTCCCATGCATTCAATATTCCCATTATAAGCTCATTAGTCTAGTCATTGTTTTGGGCTCATTAATAGGATATCCATCGCCTTAGACACCTCTGAATTACCATGTCACAGTGTGGCCCCTTTCAGAAGATCAACAGTGGGTGGATTTGCAGAGTTGTGCGAGCGTGCACGTCTCGCGCCTGTGCGTGCCACGTCGACCTTGGCTTTGCTGACACGCCAGCCCCTCTAGAAACCTGCTGACACACTTCATGTAGATACACATGTGCCCACACATACACACACACACCGAAGTCCTCCCTCCTCAGCCTCAGTTCCCCGCCCACCCGCTCCCAGAGGCTTGTCCATCAGTGATGCAGGAGACAGCGGAGCGAGCGGGCAGGGGGGCTGGGGACCGGATTGGGGTTTTTAACATGCGAAGCAGGTTCTCCTGTGCGTACGTATTGATCCTCTGAGGGCTCCGAGGCCCCCTTTTCCTTTCTTTCCCCGGCAGTGGAGGCCATTCATCACCGAGGCCATGACTGGAGAGCTCAAACAGTCGTCTCTGTCAGAAAATGGGCTGTGGCGGGCTGTGGCGTGCCACACCGAACTGGCCTCTCTCATCAGGAGGGATGAAACCTTGACACAGTGGCTCATGGCGTGATCTGTTCCTCTCACTCACAGGAGTCATCCATAGCGCACTGGTCAATGCACAGTCATGCCTCCATAAAGCCAGGCTTCCCTTAAATGCTCTATTAGATTGCAGTGTGCTACTCTCACCTAACATGTTTTTATCGATTTGCAGAGAATGAAAAAAAAAATCATAAAGAGAGGATGCCGAGCAAGCCGCTTTGCTCTTTGGTAAAAAGCAACTTGCCTCGCTGACAAGAAAAACAATCAAGTTTTAAATGGTGCTTCCTCTGTAGGGCCGTTTTTAATGTGCGCTCAAAGAGGAAATATGAATATGAATATATCCAGGTCATGTTTATCTCTGACATCTATCCCCTGGCTGGTGATTTATGCAAGTCTCCTGCAGTCTCCCTTCCTTCCTGCCTCCTGCCACACCTAGGTCCTCCCCCGCACCCTCATGTTTGATTGATAGTGACTTTCGACGCCATGGGGAGATGTGCATCCCAGCTGAGCTGCCGAGACTGGAGCTCCAGCCGCGGCCTAGGTTTGGGCCACGACAAGGACGTACAGAGAGAAAGACAGATGGTGGGAGGGAGCAGAACGGAGCGTGGCCTCAGCGTCAGATGTGTTTTAAATAACTTTGACAGAGGAGTTTGAACCGTCTCTCTGGGCTGGAGCTAATCTGATGTGAGAGGATGCCACACTGAGGCTGATAGGACACAGAGATAGAGGAGGGGAGGGAATGGTGGAGGGAGGCATGGAGGGAGAGAGAAAGGGTAATAGAGGTGCTCACTCAGCTGGTGGGAAATCTGCCCTCTTCATCTTTTCATCTCTCCAGCCTCTCTCTTTCTCACTTTGGCCCTGCCTCCCTCAACCAGTTATATCCATTTACCACCAAGCCCAAGCTCTCCTCTCCTCTTTCTCTTTCACACTTTGCGTCACGCTCCCTCTCGCCTCCCTCCATCTCTCTCCCTGTCGTCCCCTTCGCTCACCATCTCCCCCCACCTTCACCGCTGCTGTCTTTCACAGACGATTTAGGAAGTCACAGCCTCTCCCTTCCATTTATGAAATTGCTCATGTTATTTCCTGGCCCCCCCAACCCCCCCAAACCCACCCCTGTGCCCAGCTCTCCCTCATAAGTCTTAGTGGATGCATCCTTTCTCTCCGCAGATAGTCCCCAAATGGCCAAGAGAGCACACAGCTCAGTGGCCAGTGCTCTACAAAAACAAAAATCCATCCGGAGGGTAATATTCACAGACAGCACGACTAGCCCCTGACACCACGACCTGGCCATAACACGGAGCATCCATTCTTAATCCCCACCCATGGCCTCTTGTTTACCTCATCGCCCTCTGGCCACTGTGAAAAGGCACATGCTGCCCCATTTTTCCTGTGGCTGTGTCTTTTTTTTTTTATGGCTCAATGCTCTGAGGCCATCGCTGTTATGAGCGTTGTCCGAGTGTCGGTATAGTCGGAGAGATTTACAGGGCCTGGAAGCGTTTTTTTTTTTTTTTTTTTTATTTATAGTGAAGCACTGCACCTGTTTCAGGGCTTTGGAGGAGAGAGCATTTTACAAGAGTAGAGATAGATGTATTTTTGAATGAATGAAATGAGTCTCACGAGCACTCATACTTCTGTTCTAATTTAAAGAGGCTAGGTTAGATCAGGATTTTGGTTAAATTTAGCTAAAAACAAACACATTGATATATTACCACTTGCCTAAGTATACTTTCACACAGCATTAGCCTTCATTTGGAGCCGACTTTAATGCCAAGTGCTGAATGTAAGTCCAATATTCACTTCTCTTTTTGCTTTGTTTTGGTCTCCACCTACTCCTGAGGGAAATTTCTGGCCCCTTAGCTGCCAAATCCTCCACTATGTTGACCAGCCAGCTGCCAGCGCTCTGTGTATTGTTTAGTGCCGTGCAGGATGAAGCGTTGTGTATGAACGTGCTCATATTCTTGGTGAACGGCGAACTGAACGTAACTGTTTGCAACTAATGAACGTGAACATATCCGTCGTTTATTCCCGTGAGAGTTAACGACGCTTATAAGTACGAGTAGTCATTGATACAATTCCATTAATAAGTTGGGTAATGTTTCGCATCGAGTAATCAACGCACTGAAGCTCAAGTTTATTGCAATTCATGACAAATCCAGTGGTGGGCGATATTGTATAGCCAGGAGCCCTTGATGCTCTGCTAGCAGCAACAGTAACTGTTTTGAACAAGGAAAATTGATTAATGATAACAGATGACATTTAGCACTGGATTTATCATTATAGATTTATTTGACAAGGTCTCCAATAAGACACAGAGTTTCAAGGCTGGATTACAAAGCTGCTGAAATGGATACGATCGCACTGGAGGACTCATTAGCACAACAGCATGGGCACAAAAAATAGAAGTCTGAAAAAAGAAGTCTGTAACATGAAGCTTTCCAGGGATATTTAATATGTGGTATATAACACTTTTGATTTTGCATATGACATTGGTGATGACAAGGTCTGGTGGTCACACATTTCTTGACTTAAATGTAATAATTTCACCAAAATCCTTTTGGAAGCATGTTTACATTGCTTACTGCTAAAAGTGATAATTGGATGAAAAAAAAATGAAGAAAATGAAAAAGAAATATAAACTGCGAGCATGAACTGGTTCTTTTGAATCTGTGTGAACGGAACTTTCAGCTAGTCCACGTGAAGTGTGAACTTGAACAACACTGGTGCAACGCATACAACAGGTGCTGAAAACTATGTTGATGAGAGATGTGAAACTGAACCAAAATATTAAGGTTACAGACTGTAAAACCAAAACTATCAGCTGAAAGTTGGTAAAACACAATTTGATGTGGGTTTGTCACCGCAAAAGACCCTTTTGCATAGCACATAGTTATCTGATGAGGTTTGTAATGTCAGAGCATTAACCAGAGCAGCTTTAAGTTTAGTCAACTCTTGCTTTAATAGCACATAACTAACACTAACACTATTATCACCCTCCATACAGTAACATGTGTAAATAAGACATTTTTTAATAGTGGTTGGAATATAAAAAATTTATTTTTGATGACATCATGTCTGTATGCTAACATCTTGGTAAGATGGCAAATAAGCAAATATTTCAAAATGTCCTTGATGCTTTATCAGTGAAATCAGCTTATTTTAAACTATGTAACCTTATTAACAGGTTGTAGTGTGGTGTGCATTTAACCTCAGACAATGGAAACCCCGCTCCCATATGAATCAGAATGCAAGGATGCCTGTGTGTGTGTGTGTGCCCGGCCTGTGAATGTGTGCATGCGTGCCCATACAAATGTCTTTTTCAAGTTAGAGTGTGATGTAGAGCAGAACAGACAGAGGGCCAGACAGAAGGAAGTTGGGAACGAGTGTCAAATGGTGAAAAGAAAAAAAAAAAAATCCAGGGGAACCTTGATGGCGCTTGGCTTGCCGTGAGTGGGAGAGGGATGGCAGCGCAAGGAAACAAGAGAGATTGAGTGAAGGCTGTGTGTGTGTGTGTGTGTGTGTGTGTGAGAGAGAGGTTGTGGTGATTGGGGGGGGGGGGGGGGGGGGGGTTGAATGTGGCGGCCTGTCCTTGTGCCTCCTCCACTCCTCTCCCCTCAGCCTTCTCCTCTCTCCTCTCAGCTTGTTTCTGGCTCATTACCCCTCTCCACCAGCAGACTTCTCCCTGGGCGGCAGTGAAGAGAACTGTCCTCTCTCGCTCTCACCGACAGCCGCAGCCCGAGCGCTGCCCTGCCCTCCTGATATTAATCAACACGCGCGCACACACACACACACACACACACACACACACACACACACACACAGTTTGGAGCTCGCGCACACTCTCTCCCTAGTGAGCCCCTGTGACGGACAGGCTAGTGGGCAGCCGTCTCCTCTCCCGGCCCTCACTTGCAAATGAGACGTCCAACCCCTTAGAGGAGCAGGCGAGGGACAGGATATTAGAAAACTTTTATTGGGAGGGAACTTTGTTTTCATTACATGATCTTATATGGTGTGACTGTGGGAGGAGATGCTAATTGTGCATGGTGCCGCTGGGCGTTTTTTCCTTCTCTTTTCTTTATTTTCTCTTGCATGCTTTGAAACACATTCTAAATATAAAACTTTCCAAATTGGACAATCCATGACCCCACTGCTGAAAAATACAAAAATGGAACCTAGCAATGCACAAAATCTGATTTTCCATTTCCATTCATGAGGCCAGAAATCTATGGATTAAATGTTTAAAAATACATTTTGTGTCATGCTTTTCCAATAGGGTGGACTTAGACTGTTGACTATAATGGTAATTGACAATGAATTCATATGTTTTACTCCATGTGTTATTATTGGAGAGTGCCTCATTATTAGAGGCCCCTCACTGATTTTTTGAGCAAGACACAAATATCTCTATTTTGGAGTTTAAACGTGTGATATGTGATAAACATAAATATGTAATATAGACATATTTAACATAAGGCGTAACCTATACTTTTAAAAGAATTTTGGCTTAGGTATGGACCTGTTTTACTGTTGAAAAATAAACGTATCAGTGTACAGAAGCGGCCGTAACCGAATATTAGCCGATAATAACATTAAAATATTACTATGGAAAAAGTGAAAGTCACCCATATTAATAGTGTTTAAGTAAAAGTCTTAATATATCTAATATTATATGTATTTAAGTATCAAAAGTAATTTTCCTGGTTGCAATATATATACTTAAGTATCAGAAGTAGGCTACATAAAAGTAAATTATACATATATGTACAAGTATTGCATACTATAAATGAACCAATTATTGGCCGATTGTCAGATCCAATATTTAGTGTTTATTCTGATCATCAGAATCAGTGTTATTCTTAGCCGATCATTGATAAAAATCATAAAGTTCATTAATTTTAAAAAATGTGCTGCTTTGGCTCTGATGCAGCACAAAATCTTGCAAAGTAACCAGCAACTCGAGTTATCAAATAAATGTAGTGGAGTAAAAATGACTGTAGTTGCCACCTAAATTTCGTGCAGTCGGAGGATGAAGTAGCAGAAAGTGTAAATACTCAAGTGAAGAACAAGGTCTCAACAGTGACCTGGACTCCAAAAGAAGCAACAAAATTTCATGTTTTGGCGAGGTCTTTAAAAACTGACAAATCACCGTTGCTCACTATCTGATGTAGCAATGAATCGCTTAAGAAATACATCCTCGTCGTCCAATGTGAATGTATTGATACAACTCTGCCCTGGTCAGTGTAGCTGGCCTCATCTTCTGTCAATAATGTGTGCAACATGATTGATCATGACATGTGCAGGAGGTTTGATTTTTATTACAGCTCACTGGCAGCTTTCATGTGTTGTTTTGTAGGTCTATGAATAATTATTGTGCGGCGTCGGATTGTTGATTTTCGGCTGGTCAGTGTCATGTTGGCTACACCTCCCATCCTTTATGGTCTGTACTAAAGCTGAGTATTGTTATGGTATGATTTGGATGGATTGGATGTTAGGAAAAAAAAAACTAAAAAAACACCCTTTCGTAGCAATTTTTCCCAAGAAATAACTTCCAGAAACAGACCACTTTGTAATGAGATTTTTATTTTCCCTCCTAATATTTGGTATCCGAGGAAGCAATAGCTTAATAAAGTCTATTTGCAGCTTCTCCCAATATCTATATCAGTCTTTAAACTGAGTCAGAAGACTGGTGGAGACAGCTGACTTGCCTCCCAATGCAGTGTGGTGTGTTTATTACACACTGTCGTCTCTGGCCTAAAGATATCCCAGAGCGCCTGCCCCTCCCTGTCTTACCCTCTTTGCCCTCTCTGAAAACCTGTGCCCGCTGACAGTCTGCCAGGTGCGCCCATACCCAGGAGACATGCCCGGTGTCACTGAGCGAGGCGGCCTCACGTTGGCCGCGGAGAGAGGCAAGATGCCAGCTCGGCCTGCAGAATAACTTTAGCTGGGGGACGCAGAAGATCCCCGTCGCTGGTATGTGTGACATTAGCTGGCTGCCTTCCCTCTCCTCTCGGCAGAGCTCGCGGCCCCGGCTCTGCCTTCGCACGCTGACTGGGTATGTGACCCGGTGTCCAACTGACATATTCCCTGGCAGGGAGTCAGAATATGAAATGATCGTATTATTCACGTCCTACCTTTGACATTGTCTGTTAGCTGTGCAGCAGGTAGCGGAGATAGAGCTGCAATCTGGCGGCAGGGTCCACCCAAGCCAGTGTGTCTAAACATCAAGTGAGGGAAAAAACAAACCAGGAAAGCCAGCACTGGCTTGTCTCTTGTGCGTTGTTACACAGCATCATTTGAAACAATGAGTATTCAGTGTGTCTCTCTCCTTGGTCTGATGCTGTGCTAATAGCTTAGCCTCCACTATAGCAGCGGCGTCTCCTGGGTGTTCCTCGAGTCTTCCTGTTCTGATGAGAGCAGCTGGACACTGGGGAGTCTTCGTCTCCTTTTTCTCAGGCAGGCTATGCAATTTAAACCTGCCTCGGGCATGTAGATATTACTCCCCGGCGAGATGGCTGAAAATTAATGGAAATTGTTTTAGAGGAATCATTATTAACATTCTCCTTTGGATGCCCTTTTGTCATCTCAGCCCTGTCGCCTCTCCTGTTTTATTCTCACACTAATTTATGCAGCCGTTGACATTCCTGTCGGTGTGAGAATGTGCCGGGAAATGTGAATAATCAGCCTAATAATTAGTAATTGCTCCGTCACTTCACTGGGCATATATTTTGGCATTAGAAGAATATCAATCATGCATTTATTATCTTATTTAGCTGTTGTTGTTGGGTTTTTTTTGTCATATCTCTGCTGCCATCATCTTCTGTTTTTTTTAGCATTCAGTATGCAATGCGTTGGGTTTTTCCGCCACTGTAGGCATGAGTAATGCACAGGCATGAAGGCATTACAGTTTTTCTCCTCATGTTTTTTCCCTGTTGAAGGGGACTAGGTTGTAGTATAGTATAACACAGCAGATATACTCATCTCTGGAACCAGGAAATCACATTCCCTCACACATACGACTCAATTTCACACCCCCGAGCTGGATTAAGAGGACTCTTCACTCCGGGCCTGCGCAGGAAAAAGGGTAAATATCACCCTTGTTCCCGGTACCGGAAAATCCGCTATTTAAATGGGGAGTAATATAACTGACATTTTCCAGTTCATTATGCAGCCCCTGACCTTCACATCGTACGGCTCGGATACTTCCCTGGCAAAAGGCGAAGTCTGGTTCTCCCTAATGGGAAATGTTTGACCTTGTCAGGAACTAAGGGGAGGTCAGGGATGAAGGAGGCTGTAATCGGCCCAAGAGAAATGGGACGCAGCGGAGGAACACCTACAACAATGACTAAGACAGCAGTTAAGGTGGCAATGAGTCCGATCTGCAGTCTAAACCTAAAAACTCTGAAATCTAACAATTTCTTGACAGGTTTTTGTGTAAATTAATCTATTTGTGTACTTTTGGGAGGCGATAACACCTTTGATTTTCTATGTTAATTTTCTGATCTTCGGGATAATCTATAGCTCTCGAATCTGGCTTACATCATCTGGTCCTCAGATTTGTGTTTATCTCTGTTTGTGGCCAAACTACTGAGGCTTATCACAGATGGATTCGCCTAATCTTCAACTGGCTCTTTGCCTTTTACGTCCAACTGTACTTTAAAGACTCCTAAGGATTCCAGACAAATCCATCGCACTCAGTCACCAAACGTAATAGAAAGTAATCATATCGGGAGTCTTTCACGGATTAGGCTGTTTTGAATGTGACTTATAATCTCTTCCATTTGTGTGAACTACAATGATGTGCACTGGGCGCCTGGCAGAGATAATCTTATTACCCAGTTGGCTTTTGTTTTCTGCTGCCTTGCTTTTATTCTTTATTAAAACATTTTGCTGCATTAAACATGCTAATTTGTGGCTGGGCATAATTGGGGTCTTGCTTTAAAAACCTCTCCCCTGTTTGGTATAAGATTAGGAATTTCATCTTCAGGATTATGCATGGAGTACAGTGAAAGCCCATGAAATAGTCTTGCTTTCCATTATGTTTAAAGCCACTCAAGCTTATTAATGTGAAAGGAAAATGTATTATTCCCCACACAACGGCATTGTCATATGACAAAACGATGTCAGATGGCAGCTATTTTGATTGATGGGATTGGTCGGCTGATTAGTTCTCGTCCAATCAGTATGCTTCGGGGATCAAATTCATCAAGACAATCAGCTTTTAAACAGACAGAAAAATCCTGGTAATTCTGGTCCAGTGTATTTTCCGGAGTGTTAGAAATAGCCCAACATTCACTGTCAGAGCTGCAACAGCAAAGCTGTCAAATCTCCTATAGTACTATAATCAGAAATGGAACAGCAGCAAACCTAGCTATGGACACTAGAAGGGAGAATGTGAGGCAGATAAAACCCTGCAACTCACACAGGAATCCTCATTGATCACTGGTGGCTTTTCATGAGCCTCAGATGTGGAGAGATCAGAGCTTCAATCTTACTATGAAATGATATCTCACATTGTGAAATGATTCCCAGATCTGCGCGCGAGAAAAAAAAAAATGTCAGAGAAAGTGCAAAGAGAATATTCAGGTGTCAGTATTTCTGCCTCGCTCACCTAGGGGTCTAATAAGTGATCACACAGAAAACGGGGAATCTCTCTCCCCGTAATGGCGAGCAACTTTTGATTTTGTGTCAAAACATATTTAAAATTTGAACAGTGCCGTCATTCCTGCGGCGCGCCGCTCTCTCCGTGGGGCTTGTCATGGAAGGCGTCACGGCATGCAGCTCCAATACACGAGGCTCCTTTCATTTCTCTGTCTGACATGTTAAGTGTGATGGTACAAAGAGGTTCCATTTTAATTGTTTGGACAGATCACTCAAGGGAGAGGGGTTTTGATTTTGGGTGTTGACAGAATAGGCACAGGCACGCTGAGTTGCTTTGGTGTCTGTCTTGCCAATTGTGGCACTGCATTGTATTGATTGTGATCGGCTGTTTACCTCGGGCTGCACTTAAGCTAAAGGCCAGGCGATGTCCAACCTTTCGCGGTAGCTATTGTTCTGGGAATTGGGTTACCGAGACAGTGCTGTAATGTAGAGATGTCTTGTTATTGCTCTACCCTTTTTTGGATTTGTTCGCAAAAAATCCATTCAATCAAATTGCGACTTACAATCAATCTTTATTGGATAATCTTTCAGGTAGGCATACAGCAAGCTTAGTGACAAACAAGCCATTGATCTATAAGCATGGGCCAACTGCATGTGTAATATCTGTATTAAATAAGACAAATGGGCACTTGAGCCGCACCGCATAGGCACTTTATGAAATAGGAGTATACTTCGATGAAGCCTAGTGAGTGGTGAGAAATCACCTGTTGATGGCCCATAATGTAATAGAACATTCCTTTTGAATGGGCGGGAACCATAATGTCACACAGTCCATTAATATTCTCCCGCTGTGCCCACGTCTTGGCGCTCCGCTGTGGGGGAATGATTAGGGTGACGGACGACGGGGCGATGACACAAGAAAAAACAACGTCCCCCACCTCCCTTCTTCTCCTCGCCCACCCCTCCCTCCCTTTCTTCTTCGGCTCCCCTCAACCCTTCAACACAACAGCCACAAATTACCCACTTTGCTTGCAATATTATCAGGGCTGATCGTTGGTGTCCATAATTAGAGTCTTAGTGTCGTCTAGCCTCCATTAGGCTAACAATAGAGCTTTGGAACAAGGCCACTTTGGGCAAATAACATGTTGAGAACACTTGACTTTTGTGAAGAGATTGTGAAAAGCATCTGAGGCCATTTACTGATCCAAACAGCCTTGAATAGTTCTGTGGCGGGTGGATCTGTAAAAAAAAAAAGAAAGAAAGAAAAGGCAGACTGTGGAATCATCTCCATTGCAGAAAACCCACATATATACAGCCAGAGAAGCATGGGATGCAATCACAAGCAGGGACACAGACACACACGTCTTTATGCTGAGAGGGTGACAGTGTTTTGCTTTTTCTGTGCCCGTATTCCTTTGACACAAATACAAATATCATCACACTGCACGCCACAGCCTAGTGGAGCTTGTATTTCAATCACACAGCCTTAGATAGCTTGCCGCTGAGTTTCCTCCCAGGCTACGGAGAGAGAGAGAGAGCGCGCTCTGTATTCTGAGCCCGGGCCCCGTTTGATCTCCGTCATCGCCCCTCTAAGACATCATTGTGTAACACTGTAAAAGCGGACGGCTTCATGGAGCGAAGGAAATATCAAGGAAGTTATTCATAAATATTAGATAAGATCAAAACAGCCAGTTGCTCTCAGACTCTGAGCTCCTGGGTCAAGCCATCCACATCCCTTTGATTTTCCTTCTTCCACTCAGTCTGAGCAGGGAGGATTGAGCATGCACTGAAAGCCACCCCCCCCCCCCCCCCCCCCTTTAAGGAGCTGGAAAACAGGAAAAAAAAAACACAATGACTCCAATCCTGTTACTAATAAGCCACTAATAAAGCACAAATCTGCTGTTTTGTTTCATTTCTGATCAACACTTTTCATTATTCATAATTTTCTTGTTTTGATTACCATCCCCAACGCACAGCGCACCGAACCTGAGGAGATTAATAGGCAGCATTCTCCAAACTCTTCCTCCTCTCCTCCGGAGCTGACACAAATTGGTGAAATATCACTTTGATCATGCCTCCTGAACAACAAACAAAACACAAACCTAATTAGCCTAATTCAAAATCGTTCCAAATGCCTCTGTTTTTTATGGAAGCCTTCCCTCTCTGCGCCGTTGTTAAGGGATAAAGCTCAGTCGGATGGGCGTCAGCGTCTCACCCCAGCGCATTGTGTGTGGGTAACTGAGCAAATGAGCCTCCGAATGTGCTGCCTGACCTTTGACCTTCACTTGACAGAAGGCAGGGGGCGCCAGTTGCTCTGCTGCATCAGTCCCTATTCCTCGAGATCCATATATCAGAGAAGCCGAACAAAGAATAACCTGCTTTAAAAAGACTTACAAGGCTGTGACGCTTATTTATTTTTTTTCTTCTTCTTCTCTTCGATGTGGGAGAGCTCGCTCTGCTGACTCCTTTGTTGATGTTAGTCATCCCATCTGGGTAGAAATGTCAAGTGGCAGGAGAATCAAAAAGCTCTCTGATTTATTGCACCCGCTTTAAAATATAAAATCCCAGTAAAGAACGGGTGTAGGATCTGCTGATGTGCACGACTGTGAGCTGGTTTTACATTTTGCACATCACATGGAGTTTTTAGTGAAGTCTTGATGATCACATCAACACTTCTCATCAACTCATGAATATGCTAAGTCCACCACGAGATGAGCAAAGTGTTCATCTTTTGCTGCCGGTGCCACTAATTTGCTATAAAAGTTGACGCATCGCATCAGCGCCTGTTTGCCAATTGGGACTTTTCTCCAAGGGCAGCGATGCACCAGAGCCGTACAGCATTTGAAGTGTCTCGCTCACCACGAGCAGCATGAAGTCTACCTTGCAATGCTAGCGGATTAGCTCACGTTGCCGCGCTAACATATGCAATGACTGCCGGCGAGCTCTTCCCCATTAGGTTTGCACATCAAAGGCGGCGGGAGAAGTTCTTCACAGGCAGTTAAAAGTGGGCTCAGTGTGGATCTTGTAAATACCGTCTTTGTGTCTGTGCCTCTCGGGGGACACTTCACACACTCCTCCAGTCAGGAGGAGGGAGGGAGGGGAAGGAGAGGAGCAGTGACAGGCATCAGAGGGGGGCGGAGGGGATGGAGGTATGGGATGGGAGGGGAGGAGGGGGGTAGGGGGTGTTTTCTAAGAGCCCAGTCCCCTGTCACCATCAGGATGGGATCTGTGGATGAAGAAAATCACTCTCCCCTGCTCTCCTCTCTCCCTGTCTGCATCTCGCTCTCATCCTCTTCCTCCTCTTCACACTTCACATGATAGCTGACAGTAAAAGTAGAGCATGGGCTGTTTTTCCGTTTTTTTTTTTTTTTTTTTTTCTTTTGAGTCATGTTTTTTCATAACACATAAATAGAGCATGCGGCGTCCTGGGAATTCTGTGATGCTGTGTTTTCGGCGTACAGGCGGACACAATAGCATCCACTCCTCTCAAGTGTTGTTGAAAACATTTTATCCATCATAGCCGTTTGTAGGGCTCTGGTGAGGCCCCCTCGACTCCGCAAGGAGCGGAAAGGAATAAGAGATGTGTTTTGTAAGCAGCCACACAAACACGCAGGCGCCTGGACCGCGCACACACCGCACACATCCCGAAGCCCATCGTTGCCTGGTTTTTTGCAGACTGATCAATGCAAATGCTGTTATTTACCCAAGCCTGAAATGAAAAGACTATGGATCAATTTGATGCACTTCCATAGGGTGTGCTCACAATGGCTGGCTTGCTTTTTAGTCTGAGCTACACCCCCTTCTCCTCCTCCTGAGCCATCCACCCTTCATCTTAAACAAGAACCCCCCTCCAACCACCACCACCCCTCAACATCACTAATGCAAAATATACTACCATGCTCTCTCTCACGTACACAAACCCTCATCCAGGCGCTCTCACTCCGCATGCTCGTCCTCTCTTTTTCTTTCAAACACACCCACAGTGTGACACTGGGGCTGCATCCGTCTGAGCTCTGTGTGTATGTGTGTGTATCTGAGTGTGTGCATGTGTGTGTTTTGGGCTGACCCACTTTCTGTGCTTGGCCAGGCTTGTGCTGCTGCTGCTGCTGCCGCTGTCTGCTGTGCCGTTCTGTGCTGTGCTGCTAGGGGGAGATCCCTGCAGACTCCCTCGAAACAGACTCCAGCTCTCTTCCTGACAGACACTCACCGTGGCATGTTATTCCCCCGCGGAAAGGAGACCTCTGCCTCTCTGCCAGCGTGCGTGTGTGTGTGTGTGTGTGTGTGTGTGTGTGTTTGTGTTTGTGTGTGGGAGCTTCAGATACACCTTGATGAAGACGCACGAATGAATACTCCCACAAAAAAAAAAGAGAAAATGCACACACGCTGGTGTACACACAGTAACAGCATCCCCACACTCTTGCACACATATGCAAAGCACATACCATCCCAGATCTGTATATTTTTAATTCCATCCACCCTCCTCCGGCTCCTCCTCCTCTCTTCCCCGTGTTTGTCTGGAGTTATTGTTTCAATCTTGCTGCATCAGGGGGCCCCTGAAGGTTATAAATTAAACATAAATGCAAATGCGCTGAGCCATTGCCCTCCTCCACCTCCCTCCTCCCGCACACACACACACACACACACACACACACACACACACACACACACCCATCCTCGCCATTCAAACAGATCAGTGTGTCTGCGAATTAATAGGAGAACAGTGGGCTTTTTTTAATGAGCGAGGGAGGGAAATTAGAGTTGCAAAGCCACAGCGCGCACACCCAGAGCTGCAGCCGAGGCAACGGCTTGAAAAGCCGGGCGCCATCATAGAATATGCTAATGCTCCAGGTCCCCTCACTGTCAGCCCTAGTGTTGCTCTAGATGAGATCAGAGCCGAGGCTTTGATCTGGGACACTGATGGGAGCCAGAATCGTCATGTGCACAAAGTACAGAGAGCAGGAAGGGTGTGGATGAGGCTTGTTCCAATCAGAAAAGGTGCAGTGACGAAGCCCCGGACGTAAAGAGACGCTCCAGCATTTAAGGACATTTGTCCATACAGTACACACACCAGCAGCAGCCTGTCACCTACACACTCTCCCCTCTCTCACAGGATGTAAATGTGATGTCTTCTCAGGGTGTCCTATAGATAAATAGCCATCTGGTCCTGTTGATGCTATAGGCTGGCCCTGAGTATACTGAGTAGTGAACACCATGGAGACTCTGTAGTTGGACCATAACAACGTTATAGCTTTTTATTCTCTGCCATATGGGCTCATAAAGGCAAACGGCTGGGAAAGGTTTCTAGGGATGTCACCGGCTTTTATTTGTCTCCAATGAGCGAGCTTCCATTTGGAAAAGTGGGATTAAGCCTCTTGCTGTCATGTGATGATATGATTTTTTTTTTCCATCCTACACGAGTTGTTCCACAGAATGCATCATATATAATATTTTTCCACTGGATCACAAGGTGTTTTAAACTCTTTTTTTCTCCTCTCTCTTGTACTAACACTGTATCTCCAGCAGGGGTCTTACCATTGTCATGGACATGGCTTCACAGTGAATTACACTATACGCTCAGACTCCACACCTACAAGTATAAGGCAGGGTGAATATGTGAATTAAAGCAACAATTAGCTTTCACTTATACATCTCCACCCCTGCCTCTGCAGAGATCACCATTATTTTTGGTTGTCGTCGCCTCCACCGCTGGCATCTTCACTCATCATCATCATCATCATCATCATCAACACATTTGTTCCCACCACCACCAGTCATCATCATTATCACGGCCATCCTCGGCACAACTCTCATCCCCAAATCCTTCTCTCTCTCCCTCCCCACCCACCCCTTCTCTTCCTCCCTCTCTCCTCCCCCCCTCCCCTCCACCCCTCTTTCATCCGCAGCTCCCTCTGTTGATCAAATGCATCTGATCTCATCAAAGCGGACCCTCTGCTCATTCAAGTCCCAACAGACACCCCAGCTTCTTTACTAAGCACTATTTTGCATTCATGTTTGAATACCACTGATGGGATAGCATATCTTGTAGACTTTGGTTTTTGTGTGGTCCTACATTGCAGCCTGGGGTTGATTTTTTTTTTTTTTTCTTTTTCTTTCTTTTAATTTTTTCTTTTTTTTTTATTTCATTATCATTTCAGACAGGTTAGTCTCTGATAAAGTAAATCAAATGAAAGGAATTAAAGAATTTCGACTTTTATTCAAATAAGACCCTAATGAAGAACGCCTTTAATATTCATAATATTCATATTACATTCCAGTGGAGACTTAGAACGAGTTTATGGTGACCTAATCTTATTGAATGGCAATTTTTCTTATCTGCTATCCCACCGAATAGCCCTGTAGAATATTAGAGAGTTTATAGTTTGTGATATTTCCACGGTTTCCCCCCTCTCATTACACGATTGCTGTGGTTCTTTGTTGAAGGGCAACATTGCTCCTTCTCGGGGCTGGAAAAAGAAGTGATAGGAGCGCGTCGGGGGATGAACTCTGAGGTTCACGTATTGCAACATTATAGCCGCTATAAAGTGCGATTACATTCTTATTCCGATGGCAACATTATTGCGCACAGCTTGTGGTTGCGTGTCCGACTCCTGTCAGAGCTGCAGAGAGAACTGGCTTGAGCCGAGGGACAGGGAAGGGGTGGGGAGAGGGAAAATCAGATCTGGATAAATGCGTACCAACTCGCTCGGGCAAACTTAACATCTGCCGGTGTGTTTATTTGAAGGGTCCGCGTGGAGCGGGGGAGGAATGTCTGTGCGCAATTTGCAAATACGGTTATTGTTTGTTTAAGAATATTATGCACTTTAGTCCCAAGGAAGGGGAGTCATTCCTCCGGCGTCTCAGGTGCAATTATTCAAATAAATCCAGATGTTAAAACGACAGTAAGACAATGTGTGACATGTCCAAATGCTGCCACATCGGCGTCTCTTTGTTTTTTTTCTAAAATCAACCGGTAGAACACCATAAAACACAGAAAAATCTAAATGCAGCGCGCGTAATGGCTCACTACTCCAGTCCGGATTTTCCATGTGAGGCGCGCCGGAGCCCTGGAGGTGGATAAGCTGGTAGAGCCCGCTCTCTCTCATGCCATGCTGGGCCACAAGGGCTCCGGGAGACGCTGCTACATATTACCGAGAACCGGGATGGAGGAGAGGCGGAGGGGGGAAGAGAAAAAGTTTGGTTTAAACCTGGCAGAGAAACTTTCAACATGAAGCCTCACTGACGCACCGTTCCACCACCGCCACAGCAGCAACCAGCGCTACAACAGAGCTCGCTTTTCCACTGAACACATTTTTCACCTCCCAGCTTGTGTTTTCTTCCCCCTCTTGTGTTATTTTCTGCGCGCAAGGCTGGTCGGGGCTTGTTGTCACTGCGCGCTGAGATGTTGGAGTGACCATGGCTGCGCAAGTTGCATCGGCTCCGACCAGAACTAATAACAAAAATAAGAAATTATCCAGCGGTTTGGGTCCGGAGCTCAATTCGGGGAAATCCGGAGGAGGAGGCGGAGGAGGAGGAGGAGGAGGGACCGTACAGCGGACTGGACCGATGCTGAGTGCCGGAGATGGGACTCTGAATAATGTAGACCATCACCGCCGAAACGAGCTCAACATGGTTCATTCAACTTCCACGACTCACAATGCTCCGGACGGCCACGACAAGGATGGGAATAACCTCGCGTCCGCCCCGGCTTCGACTAATTCAACCACTTCCTCGATGGAGACGGGTTTGATCGCGAACCACAAGCTGAAATGTGTGGGGAGCAGCGGAGATCCCCCTCAGTCTCAGCCGCCGCAGCAGCAGCAGCCGCCGCCGCAGTTCGGCCAATTTGCGCCACATCAGCAGCGACAGATTCAAAGTAACAACACCGTCAATAACAACGGCCAGGGGCCCCGTGGGGACAGGGGCATGGATCACCAACACCACGGCGGCAAGGAGAACCTGTTGGGGGGCCAGGGGGAGCCACAGCAGCAGCACATGCCAGGGAAAGGTGAGGGGGAGCTCACCTGTAAACCCGCGGAAAGGATGATGGGTGCCAGGTATGAACACACCAACTTGGGGCCAACAAGTAACAACTCTGAGTTTAATAACAACTATTACACTCCGAGGCCCTGCTATGAGCAACATGGCGGACAGCAGCAACAAAGCAGTGGGATGGGGATAACGCACTCCTCGGCACATAACAGCATGGAGAACTCCCACGAAGCAGGGTACCACAACAGCCAGTACAATCAGTACCCGGCGGCGTACCGGGCGGGCTACGGCGGAGGAGCCTACGGGATGATGGGCCCCTCTGGATGCCGGCAGCCCGGAAACATGATGATGGGCAGCAACTCCTCGGCGAGCCACGGCAAGCCTCCCCTGGGAACTGCTCAGGGTGGCTTTCAGAGGTTCCCAGGACAGACTCAGCAGCAGCAGCAGCAGCAGCAGCAGCCCTCAGGGGCCACCCCGACTCTCAACCAACTGCTGACGTCCCCCAGCCCCATGATGCGGGGTTATGGCGGTGCGTATCAAGACTACAGCGGCTCCACGGCGCAGCAGCAAGCCGGCATAGGCCTAGGGAAAGAAGTGGGGCCCCAATATGGAGCCGGCTCGGCCCACGGCTGGGGAGGGCAGCAGAGGAACCATCCTCATTCAATGAGTCCAGGCAACGTAGGGCAAGGCCTCGGCAGGACGCAGGTAAGTTTTGGGAAACTTCTCGCTCCGGTGTGCGCCAGTGAACTTGGGTATCTCAGCGACGGTGTGTCACTTATAATAACCATTTGTAGAGGAATTATATGGGTTCATATTTTTATTCAGGAGGCTGTGTTTAAACATGTGAAACATTAAACCTACCTGATTTTAATCTGACAGAAAAAAGAAGAAAACACACATGTATTTTTTTAAAAAAAATAACTACATTTATTGGGATATTTTAAAGAGCCTGCAACAATTGATAGCATAAATCAGAGGCTGTTTTTCTGCCCTCATTTATCAATACTTCATATACCAGTTGTGTGCCCTCCTTTTTATTTCGTGTTCAGTTTTACATAGTTGATCAAAAAGCACCATTCACGTTGGCTGGACCTCTCTGCCGACGTGGTGTCAGACACGTTGCGAAACGCCCTGTTTAGAGGACGTGTTGTGGTCGAGGCGCCCGTCGGACAAAGTGAAAACACTCCTATAGAAAATGTACGAAAATGTTCAGTATAAACAGTCGTGTTCATCACGTTTTGGTGTTTGACTGACGTGAAATATTGCACAGACGCCGCGGCCGTGCAGAGACCGTCCGTCTCCCCCTTCCCTCCTCTCGCCTCCTCTCCGTGCGCTCCGTGTCGAGCCGGAGCGCTCCTGCGTGCGCCTCGTTTTTCTTCTCGTGCCCGCTGCTCTCTCCACTATTTGAATAGTGGAGGTAAACTGGCTAAAAGCTCTCCGTACTCCTCGTCTCACAGTTGACACCCAGTCTGCCATCTGATTGGCTCCCTGTGGCCCCGCTGGGCAGACTGCACGCGGGGAGAAAAAAAAAGGGAAGAAAAAAAACCAAAACAGGATTCTTGCAGTGATCCTTGGCCATGGCGCTGTGGTGATACTGCATTCACGTCTTACGGGAATACTCCAGACTTGGAGGCCATCCAACGCAATAATTGAAGTTTTATGAAGGTTTAGGCTGCTACTGATAATTATCCTCATATTTTTTTTTCCTACACTGAGCAGACACTTCAATGTCAGCCCGAAATGATAAAGAAAGTAGACGGTGTGTTTTCATGCGGAGTGAGTTGTCGCCTCGATTCACTCGTCACATTTTGCTCCATCTGATCTGATCTGTGAGAAAAATTTGCCCAACACATGTCTGTTACACATGTCATGTTCATGCCCCCTCCCCCCCCCCATCCCCGCCAGCTGCACTTCTGTGGGCCACTGCTGCAGCTGGGCGTCGAATGCCTTGCTCGAGGGCACCTCGGTGGTAACAGAGTGTTGCTAATTGTTTCGAGTATTTCCTCCGTCTGTTTTGGAGGAATCCAGTCAAGGATCCCTGGGTGTCCCCGACCCTGAGCGGAAACAGTGATGTGTCAACAGTGTGCAGACCTGCAGCCAGAGGGGGGGAGGGGGGGAGCAGCCGCCGCCAGCTCAGAACGCTGCCCCCCAAAAACAACGCTGTCGCTGAGCCGTGACTGTGCCGTTGTTCTTTTTTTATTTTTTATTTGGTGCACTGAATTATTCGCACTGCTGGATGGCACATCTGGACGACTGGAGGGCAAGGTGGTTGAGCATGGCTGACACTGCCTGCCTCTCGCAAAAAAACAAAAGCGGTTCATTAGCCTACATTGTTTCAATCAGAGGCAATTTCCGTTGAATGCTGGGAAATTAAGTGAATGTTCAAGCAAAAGGAAAGGTTGGCTGTGGTATGAATTATGCACTGACAAGATGGGCCAACATGTGTAGAATGTGTGTGTCACAGCATATGAGCCACACTATACACATTCATGTTTTTCAGTGCAGATAATTCCAGGTGCCCCCTAAACAAATCTTAAATGTAACATTTTATACTGCAAATGTTGTTTTTCTTTTTTTCCTGCCAGTTTTTTCCACTTTAGGAGTAAGTGCATGCACTGCTGTGTTTTTTTTCCCCGGCTCTATCAACATTTCAGCAGCAGTATATTCACGCTACAAAAGCCCTATGTTTAATTCATATTTGGAGCGGCGGCGCTGCTCTCCTGCGCGCTGACAGGCTGTGTGAGAAAAGGCGAGCAGTGTAGTGCATAATACTGCCTCCAAATTGGCCCCGTGATATGACTGCGCTTCACTTCAGAGTGCGTTTGGTCGGAGCGCGCCTCTGTCACCTGTTGGCACAGTTTCCCCCTCTTTCAAATTCAATTTCCCTCCCCACTGCCTCTCTTCAGGAGCAAGTTGTGAGCGAAACGAGTGCACCTCATTTACGGCGCTGTCTGTCCCCCACCCCCACCCCCCTCCTCCTCCTCCCCCTCCTCCTCCATCACCCTCACACTCACTTGTCTGGCCACTCACCAAAAATGAAGACGGAGCCACACCGCTGCCACACGCACACACACACACACACACACACTTCACAGAACCGTGAGCTATGTTATTCAGAAGTGTGTGGTGTGTGTTGAACCTACTCTCTCATCAACATGACATTGTCCTAGTTTTTAAATCACTCTGGCCTATTTGATTATGGAAAAAAAAACAAAACAACAGAACAATATTCAGTGTCCAGTTTGCGACCTTCTGCCTGAATGTGTGTCTGCATATGTGTGTGTGTGTGCCCTCTTCCAGCTCGATGTGTGTGTTCTCTCTTTACGTGCAGCTATATGGCAGCCGTCTGAATAGCCTACATAGGTTTGCGTCGTAAACCAAAACAGCATGCTCTGTCTCAACCTATATGCGTAACAAGAATCCGTCTGTTATCCACTAATCACAACACACAACACACACAGAGAACAATGCAAGTAATTAGTAGAAAATAATGAGGGGCCTGGCAAGTTGGAAATAGTGTTGTTGCTCAGATAATTACAGCAGCAACTCATTTAAAATCTGACCTAATAAAACAAAAAAGGAAAAATGAATATCTACAGTTTCCGCTAATTTATCGCCATTATTCTCTGTGTTTTGCTTTTGTTTTGTTTTGGGTTTTTTTTTTTTTTTTTGGAATTGAAATCAAAGCTCGGTAGTTCTACATATCAAAGCGTAGACCCAATCCCATCCTTGGTAATGTGCTTACCTTGAAATGATTCCTGCTTGCAGTGCTCTCCAGTGCATACTGTTTACATTTCTCTCTTATGAATTATTAGTGTGATGCGAACAAAGACTTTATAATAGGAGCAATGCATCAATGTCACATTGTATTATGCGGCTATCTCAGGGAGCCTTGTGCATAGTGATGGGCCTGACTGTGGCTGCTGGAATTTAATTTATGGTACATGTTCTGCATCGGACCGACAGCCCATGGGGTCTGGTCAGGTGTGTGTGTGTGTGTGTGTGTGTTTGTGTGTGTGTGTTTGGGTGCTTCCTTTTTCTTCTGTGTTTGTGTCCTTGAGTGTGCGTCTCTCCTCTCTGTGTCTCTGTGTGTGTGTGTGTGTGTGCAGTCAGGAGGAGGCTGAAGCCCCTTCGTCAGCACTAAGCAGTCCAACCTCAACCCCACCCGTCTCTCCTTCTCCCTCCGTCTCCCTCGCTCTCTGCCCCCCTCCCGTCAGTCGTCTGTTTACGTTGTTCTGTTTACATCTCTGTCTTGGCTAGCCAGCCAGCGCTGCCGCTGATTAGCAACACTAGAGCAAAATTTTAATTTGCTCTGTTGCGTCCGATAAGGGCCCCGCGCAGCGTTTTTCATCTTCCTTTGGATGAAACATAGAGCCTGCTTAGGTAATTGGCAGACAGGGGTTATCCCTGGTCTGCATGCGGTTTCCACAAAACGCCAATTAATTCAGATTTTCAAAAATAATATGGATTAAAAAAAAAAAAAAAACAGCTGTCCAGTTGCATCACCGGACATAAGCTCACGTATTACCACCTAGCAAATAAAATGATTGTAGTTTTTTTTTTGTCTGGCTCCACTGTGCACTCACACCGTCCCCTGGCGTCAAAGGTGGATGTGTAAACGCCCTGAAGAAAAGATTTAATTAGTGCGAGCGTTGATTTCGGCGTCAGCTGTTTCTTAGCTTCGTCTTATCCGAACCGCCGATGTCAGGAGGGAGCAGAAAAATCAGAACGAAAGCAATTTTGGGGACGAAAGTTAATTGTGCATGTGGGAGAATTTGACTTTTCATGTGTGGACGGAGTTGTCCAAGGCTGTTTTGATTTGATCAGTCATTTCAATTTCATTTTTCAGCCTTGTTTGGTCTGTGTCAGCAGTGGTGGATCGGACTCATGATGAACCTGTAGGAAATGTAAAGCCATCCTATGGCATTCTGGGATTTGGACTACTTCCTCCTACTGGACATTTTACAGTGATGAACAACAAACAAATGATTGTTTTTCTATCAGCTGAGTGGTTCAACAGCCTTCCTTAATTTTGCTCATAGTTACAACCATTAGCAAACGCTATGCAGCCTGAACACTGAGACAAAGAAAAGCCCTTGTCAATATTATAATCATCATCTTGTCAGAAATTCTGGGCACAATTATGACATTTTACGTGTGTTCTGGCAGCAGACATGTTGCATATGTCATTTATTTTTCCAGCCAGTGCTTCCTGTTGATTTATGACAGATTTTTCTTTTTTATCCCCCAACCCCTTTTTGTGATTGGATTTTAATTTGTCTTTCCTACCTCAATAGGTCACGATTTGCATAGACCTGCCGCTAGCATTGAGACTTAGCTGCTGGAGTGTGAGGCGGCCAGAGATGCAGAAATGTAGGCGATATTTGAAGTGAGTCACATGGAGGGCTGCTGACTTCTGAGGAATGGGCCCGGCCGAGTTCACAGAGACAGAGAAAGACAGAGAGAGAGAGAGGGAGAATCACTGTGTGAACTCTGGCAAATGTCAGCATGGTTAAAATTCTCTCCCTGCGGATCTCGCCCCGCTTCATCCTTGTGAACGACGCGAGGAAAAAAAGAAGTATTTACGAGTTGTTAGCCTCTCTCGCACACACAAACATATTGGGTTTCCTTCCGTCAGTAGTAGTGTGTGTGTGTGTGTGTGTGTGTGTGTGTGTGTATGTGGCTGGCAGGGCGCCAGGTCTCATGGCAGTGGGTGCTGTGGTGGCACCCCACCCCCCCACTCCCCCCACCTCCACCACCCTGACCTTCACATATGCTAATTAGCCACGTGGAGCTGCTGAAAAGGAAGGACCCCCCTCCTCCCCGTCTATCCCAGAGGAGGGATGGTCTTTCTTTCTTTCTTTCTTTCTTTCTTTCTTTCTTTATACTAATAGTCATATACTTACGTAACAGATGGCCCTATACTCTTTGCTTTCACTTTTCGAAGCCATTTCTTTTGGTTCCCCCTGTGTTTTTCTCTCTAAATATGCTCTCTCCTCTTTTATCTGCCTCATGTCCCCGGCGCTCGGTGGCTGGCTAGGTCTCCCCAAGGGACCAGCAGTCAATTCAGAGGTATTTAGACAGCCAGCATATCCTATCGAATATTTATACACTATACTGAGCAGATCTGTTGGCCACTGCTGAAACACTGCCCTGCTTAGAGGGCACTCTCTCTCTCCTCTCTGGACAAACAGGAAAATGAGAAACACAACTAGTCCGTCCCTCTAGAAAAAAAGCAATTTGGGCGATTGCCGCAATTAATGCAATTAATTCACACAGTCAGCAGGACATTTTCGAGGATCCAACCAAACTGCGCTTCTCCTCCCTTTTTGTATAATAAAGCTAATGGTCTGAAAGTTCAGCTGAAGAAAGAGAAGAGAGGAGGATAATTGGCAGATCATCCAGGGAGTTGTTTTTTATTTAGACTGCGAGAATATAGAAGATTTTTGTTGCACATAAAAAGATATATGTTTAGGATTTATGTCACCTTTAGCTTTCGGTTTCATCTATCAACTTAAAAAGCACATTTGAAATAAAACTTAGCTTTGTTGTTTTGTAAAATCAGGCTTTTGTGCTCAGAAAACACAAGTTTAATCATAAATAAATAGGACTGTGAATCTGTTGATTGCGACAGAAGCTAATAACATTTGTCTCAGATAGATGTGCTTTGGTCTGTCCTGAGTATCTTTTTCCAGTCGATCATTTTTTTTTTACAGCTGCTAGCTACTGCAGATAGCATCAAAATGTAAACGCATGTTCACATAAAAGCCAGCGTGTGATTCGTGTAGTGTGTGTGTGTGTGTGTGTGTGTCTTTATGTATGAACTTCCAACAGCCAACCACCCTCTCCTCCTCCTAGCAGCCTGCGAGATAATCATCATCATCATCATCAACATCATCATCATCATCCTCCTCATCACTCTCATCCATCACTTTACACATCAAAGCCCCTGCACTCCTCTCCATTTCCAGACTGTAGACTGTGCACTCCAGTCACACGTCTCGCTGTTTGGCTTGAGTTGATCCTAATCAGCGCTGGCACGGTGGGACCATTTGCTCAGCTGAAAAAAAAAAAAAAGAAAGGAATACAACCAAACAGCACCAGCAAGACGCTGTCTGTCGTGTGTGAAGCACAGAGCGACAAAAATAGAAAAACGATGGGACACGGACGACGCGCCGAGTTGGTGTTGATGAGTTTTGTCTTTTACTTCGGGGTCGTTTCTTTTTCCCTCTGAGTGCCACATTCTTTTTTTCTTCTCTTTTCGTTTGCCTCTCTCTGTCACACATGCATGCAAGCATACACTCACTACACCCTTAAACATGCACTTATTTGTATGTCTTTTGTGTTGTCTTGTTATTTTCCCAGCCATAACACGTTTCTGTCATCTTTTTCCTACCAAACCTAAGATTGTCTACCCTCTCTCTCTCTCTCTCTCTCTTGTCTCTCTCTCCCTCCCTCTACGTGTGTGCGTGCGTGCGCGCACGTGTGTGTGTGTGTGTGTGTGTGTGTGTGTGAAGAGGGCTTCTGTGTGGATGGTGATTTATATTCACCAGTCACAGAGAGACACATGTGGTCACTCCTGGCTGAATGATGCCTCATTTAGATCAACTTTATCTCAGCAATTTAGAAAGCAACTTCACACCACATCCTCCTCTCCATATGATATATGCACAGTGGACACACACACATGCATATTTGACACTGCTGACTGGAGATACTGTATGTGATGTCAGGATTCTGGGTGTTCTGTGTCGGAGTGGGTGTGGATCGCAGATGTTCACTCTTGGTATTTTTCTCGTTTTCTTGCATCGTGCACCTCTCTGATACGGCCAGACATGTGTTCCACATTCCAGCCACTCCTTTGACACAAACCGGATCAACTGGATTAGATATCGACAACACGAGTGAACTTTATTTTGAAGTTTAAACATCTTATTTCTTTAAGATGTTAATTCCTCCAAAGGACATCAATAAGGTTCGCGAGAGCAGATGTTTGCTGTTCACAGTTAATCTCCCTGTGCAACTGTGTCTCTGTGTGTGTGTGTGTGTGTGTGTGTGTGTGTGTGTGTGTGTGTGTGTGTGCGTGTCTAGGTGCATGCACGTGCGTGCGTCGCCCTACTCAATGAACAGCCATAGTTACTGTTGGCTAAACATGCAAAGGTTACTGTAATGTCAGACACATGCCAGAGGGGAGTGTGGAATACCACATTAACATAATCCATAGACAACTGTCCCATTTACAAACACTGCCGTGCCGGGCTGGTCGCCACAGCACTGCAGGAGCACATGACTGCCTGCTTCCGCTACGCTGCATGACACTGAACGGAGGAACTACAACACAGTGGCACTCTTCTGACGGAAAGACGTTTCCAAGGAAAATGGCCGGTTGTCAGATTTTTTGGCACGAGTCGGCCGGACAAATTATGATACTTGAACCTGAAACATTCCTCTGCTCTACCTCAGGCAAAGACTGACGGCTTGGCTTGCTCGCGCAGTCATAAAAATGTGAAGATATTGTTGTCTCGTCCGACCCGCCGGCCCCCGGGTGCACGCATCAACAGTTTGTAGTGTGCTGTGAAAACTTGTAATAATTCAGCGGGTAGAGACTTGATTTGTCAACAATTGAATGGAGGCAGACTTGTAAGGTTGTCACTAGAGTCTGACTCGCTCTGGATTGTGATTGGTGGCCATACCACCATTGAGGAGTAATCGGTGCATATAAGCTGATTTTCTTACATACACACATTTATACAGAAACACACATTTTTTGCAGCGATTACTTAAATGTAGTTATCAAATACTACAGCTAAGATAATGAAGGGAAGGTATTTTACTCTCAGATAATAAACCTTATTCATCCAAAATGAAAACGTAGCATTTAAACAGCAAGCTGCACTGAGAAATTAATTATTATAATCTAGCCGCAGCATCTTTTCTGCATTGTGCTCTGCTAAAAACAGATCCTATCAGCTAGGGTTGAGCGAGTACTTGGCCTAAGTGAGGGTGCGGTACGGATAATACACTTTTTAAGAGTATGAGTATCTGTATAGTAAAATGTGTCAATATCAGTACTAGCTGACGGAAGTTAACACGTCTTGGTCTGTAAATAGTTACTGAAGCTTAATTCTGAGGCTGTTCCATAAATAGCTTTGAAATAGATAATAAACACAGACACCTTTGATCAATTCCTTAAATTAACTTTAATTCCGACAGCCACACCAACACCTGGGTTAAGCCGCACCCACTCTCGGTTTAAGCCACGCCCCCATTTCAAGTACAGACATGGATACAGATAATTTGGTTGGTTAATGGGTACAGATACAGATAACGGTGGACCCACTCATCTCTAATTTTCGCGTTGTCACTGAACTCAGACTTGGGTTGAAAATATAATTGTAGCTCTGTTTTTTCCATAGCTTTGGTACTTTCTTGGATTCCGATGTGGTATTGTTTTAAACACATGGTATTCAAGTATTCTTGCCCGCTGTATCTTGCAGGCTATTGAGGATCATGCACAGCTTTATTTTTCCTCATGTGAATTTTTAGAGTTTAATTTTGCTCTGAAGTCCACATTCACACACAGATATACGCATTGTTTTGGGACGTTTCCCTTAGATGCATTATTATTTTCTGTTATTTTCAACAGTATCTTTCCTCCCTTTCGAGGCTCGCCACAGAAATGAACACAAAGCAACCACTGGACTGATATTTAAAGCATTCGGCGTTAATTAGATGCTGTATAGCGGCTAACATGTTGCCCTCTCACCCGCTGGGGCTGGAGTCTGTGCTGCCAGTTGGAGTGATTGTTTTGATAATGATGTGTGCATAAGCCGGGGAAGAGGCTCTCGGTGCATTTTAGAAAAATACATTTCCGCATTTAAAGGGCTCGTTTTTTTTCTTTTTTCTTCCTTTCGACAGCGCAGAGTCTGTGCTCTCAGCGTCGTTTTGAGGGATCCATTGTTTTCGCTCGCGTAACGGGTATTTTAATTAGTCTGTCTTTGGAAATTCCCTGTGTGTGTTGTGGTTTGCGTTGGACACTGCAGACTCCCACAGCTCCCAGACATTTCTCAACTTTTTTTTTCTCCTGCACATTGGCCGTGTTCCAAAAAGCAGAGTCATGCGTGGAAAAACTTCTGCAAAGTCACATTTTTTTTTTCTCCTCTGTATTTAAACCATAAACAGCGTCTCCATCTCTCCCCACTGTTCTCCCCCCCCTCCCCTCACCTGTTTCCAAGTCTCTGTCTCTCTGTCTTTTGGATGCTAGTTGTGGGTGACCTTGCCTGGTGACTAGAGTGCCTACTCATTAAGTAGTAAAGATGAATGGTTCCATTATAGCAGGGGGGGAAAAAAAAACGAGCGCGGCCAATTAGTGGTAATTAACAGCGGCGAGGGCGAGGCGCTCTGGAGGGCATGCTGACCCGCACTCTGGAGGGGGCAGAGGGGAGCAGCGGGCGTGTGTGTGGAGTAGATTTAGGTGTATATGCGCGGAAAAAACGTGTGTTCATACACGAGCCCGCATGTGAGTTAGGAGAGCGGATTATAGGTGTGTGTATTGATGTTATGGAAAGGAGAGAAGCAGTTAGAGTTGTGTGATCGATGTGTGCGGGAATATGTGTATGAAGGTGTTTATGGGATGCTTAAGATGCGTGTGTGTGTGTGTGTGCGTGCATGTGTGTATTAGATGTACATTACAAGGCAAAGATGGAAGTGTGTATCCCTGTCCACATTCCTGAGCGCTGACAGATGGGAAAATCACAGGGGGATGCACCGAGTTTGAGCGTTGAGAGGTGACAGGGGTCAATGGCCAGCAACACCTCTCTTTGACCTTTGACCCCTGATGTGATGTCACTCCCCCCCCCCCTCCTGCAGCCCTTTGGCGTGGCCAGGGAGCTCGTTATGCAAAGGTCTGAGAATAAAAGGCCCTGAAATGCCAAGCCGATATACCATCAGCACTAATGAACATTTTGTGATGATTTTTGTTCTTAATTGGGGATATTTTTTTTTTGTGCTGATTAGCAGTATTTTAGCATCTCGGCATCAAGGAGAAATCCAAGGTTGTTCACAGAGAGACTCTCTCCGTCTCTCTTTTCTCTTTCTCAGCGGCTGCGCTTGATTTATTCACCCCGCCTACCTTCGCTTTCTTTTTTTTTCTTTCTTTTTTTTTTTTTTTATCACTTCTTGGGTGAAATTGTCACAGCCGTGTAATCCTTTGGGGTGCCACTGGCTGGAAGACTCGTACGTGAGCGGAGATGGGGGCGTGTGTGTTTGTAATGGTGTTTGGCGGCGGAGTGTCTAAACAGTAGGCAGCGCCGGGGTCCTGTGTCCGACATGGAAATCCTGGCAAGTCAATAAAGCGATGTTCAATATACCAGGCGACAAGGCTGTGTTGTCACTTTAACAGACATGCTAGAATTGGCAGTTAGCAAGAGACGGTGTTTGGAGAGGCTGGAGAGTTTTATTTTTTTTTTAAGGTATTTTGCAAAGTGCTGGCAAAGTGCTTCTTTCAGGGCCCCTGAAATTGCAATGCCTGGTAAATGGATGGTTTGAGGAGTATACAATGTATTAGAAGTCAATTGTGCATGGGAGGGCCTATTTTCCATATCGCTAGTCGAACAAGTGTGTCGCTGTGTGTGTCTGTCTGTGTGTGTGTGTCTGTATGTGTGTGTGTGTGTGTGTCGTGACACAACAGCTACACACACACATCCAGACTACACATGCCCCCGCTCCATCTATTCCCCTGTTGCTTCGGCGTCTCTTGACTCAGTCATGTGCAGGTTTGTCTGTGCGGTGGGGATGGGTGAGGGAGGGGTTACGCTGTGGGGGCTGCGACGTACATCAGAAACCATTACCCGTAATGGCCTCTTCCCCCCCCCCCCCGCGTATCCATTCCCCTTCCCCTCTTCTGACATTTATTTTATGACTGCTTACATATCAAATATTTAAATAAACAGAATCGGGGGCTTCGGTTGAGGTTTGCCCGGGGGTGACGGGGGGTGGGGGTGGGAGAATTGCTGCGGAGAGAGATACGGGATGGATGATGACATTCATTTCCGAAACGAGGAAAGAAAAAAAAAAAAAAAAAAAAAACACTGGGTTGGATGGAAAGGGTGGTAGTGGTGCAGGGTGGGAGGAAAAGCAGCAGTGGCGGAGAGAAAGGTGGGGGGGGTGGGGGGGAGAAAAAAAAATGCTGCGCTTGGCTCCAATCAAAGCGGGCGGAGGATGGCGTGTTTTTCGCTTACGCCTGGCAGCGGCGGTGACAGACGGCTGTGCATGCGCCTGGGTGTGCGGGGCGCGGGTGTTTATGTGCGAGTGTACATTGTCGCGGGGCTCATCCGTCAGCATTTCCCGGGGACGAGGGAGGACGTGGGAGAAGGCCCTCGTGGCTCGTAAAAAGCAGCCCGCCGTACTGAAGCAATATCAATTGCGCGGCAACCGGCAAGGAGATCAGAGCAACGACGCAAAGTAACAAAAGGGTGGGGGGTGTGGGGGGGTGTGGGGGGGGGGGGGGGGGGGGAGAAAGGGAACACAACAACAACAAAACAAAAAGTGTAACGCAGCAGTGAAGGGGAGGCAGGAAGAGAAAGGACAGAGGGAGGGAGTGAAGGTGAGGAGGGGAGAGATATTTATCTTTTTCTTTTTTTTTCCTCAGGAGAGGGAGATGGAGAGGAAGGCGGGCAGGCGAGGAGTGTGAAGGGGAGAGGTGGAGAATGAAGGGGATGAAGATGGAAAGAGAGAGGTGTATCTATATATAAATATATATGTGGAGTAGACAGAGTGGTCCTGGGGTGCAGGCGGCCAGTCGTGCGCTGGCTGGCGTCGGTGGGAGGCCCATTACTGTCAGGCTAATCTTAAAATAATTAATTGCGAAGTCGACGCTTTTTAAAGAGTATTGTAATTGAATCCTAAATTAGGCCTGGGAAAGGGGACGCGTCCTGCTTTGCTGCAAGTCTGTTCCCATTCTCCAGTCATCCACACACACGCGCACACACACACACACGCGCACACACGCTCACACATGAGTTGGTCGTGCATGAGGCGGGCAGAAGGGAAAAAAAAAAAAGACAACAGGCGAAGGAAATGCTAATGAAATGCATATTTGGGGAGAAAGGGGCCATCTATAATTTAGCTGTGCTCTTTGAATGTGAATGATGTGTGTGCAAGCGCTGTGATTTATTTTTGTTGTGCAGAGGGATAATTCTGTCAGAGTAGGCTTTTATTCTTGTAAACAAATGTGGGGAAAAGAGCAGAATAAAAGTGGAGTAATAAAGTAAACAGAATGGTATGAATACATTTAGCTAGTGGCATGAATAATTTGTATAGGGGATGGAGGGGTTTGATGAAAGAGAGATGACAGATATGAGAGCTGTGATATTGCCTGATGAAATTTTTGGGGCCGGCCTGCGATTCACTATTTTCTGGCGCTTGTTTTCATTTTGGCGTGATTTGTTTCTCATGGATTAGCGGCGCCCTGTGTGTGTGTATCTCCCTTCCTCTATTTTTTTTTTTCCCCCACACCCGCACAAATAGGCAGAGAGCTCAGGCTCGCGCATACACACACACACACACACACACACCCGAAAAACCCGACACGCACCTCGTAACCCCTCAGCTCCTCCGAGGCCCTTTTTGCACTAAGGCTCTGCTTTTTAAAAATGAGCAGCTCAATGTGCTTTCACTTACACACACTGCTGCCCACATGGCTTCTCTTGGATGACCTCTGCGAAAACTATAGGCTACAGAACTCTCCGGATCAAAGCCCCGGGAAAAAGGGTCTGCCCTCCATAAACGTCGGCCCTGCTCCATAACTCTGGCAGGAGCGCCGGGAAGAAAGATGGCACAGGGTGCGAGGTCAGGGAGACAGCTCTGCAAGGCAATAATGGAAACTAAGCAGTCAACAGATGCCTTTTGTAAAAGCTGAGGAACAGATATACGTGGAGTTTTTTTTGTTTTTTTTAAGGGGAAATTGGCTTCATTTTACAATATGTATGTGTTTATAGTGTAACTCTGATAATGGCTTCTAATACTAGTTGATTTGCACATTGTTGACACGCACAGATTACATGATTAGGCGCAGACGAGTCGCAGGTAGCCAGATTGCTCAAATATTTTCTCTTGTGTTGCTCCGTGCCTCCACAAACACCCAAGAACCAGTTCAACCGCTCCCGACAACATGTTGGCCCTTGCTGCTGCGCTCGCCCCGAGAGCACAGGGCTGAGCACTTTAGCTCCAGCCTCATTGTCATCTGTATTAAAGTCCTTGTCAGAATTGAAATACAATGAAATTCTTCAGCTCTGGCACAGGAATCTGGCTGCATCTGTATGACAAATCAAACGTTCCTCATGCTGTTTTCCAAATGTTTGAAACCTATTCAAGTCCTATTTGGCCCAGATCTGACAGCTATAAACTTGGCTCAGAACATCCCATTTTCTCCTGGCTGACTGGGATGAATAACAGCAGCGAGGACAATATTGTGGTCTAGCTGAGCACGGCTGACTCTTCTGTCTCTGTGATCCCTCTATCAATAAGGAACACAGGCCTGTCAGAAGGCCTGCCAACTGTCTGGCTGTCCACGCAGCCTGCTCTCTATGCAACATCTGGACACAGATGGTACGCACTGATCACACACTCTCTCTCACTCACACACTCTCTCTCTCTCTCTCTCTCTCTCTCTCTCTTTCTCTCTCACACACACACACACACACACACACACACACACACACACACACACACAGAGAATACTTATACACGTGTTTTACTGATACTGGCAGACATTCACAGACAAGCTGAGCATTTACAGTTGGTGAATTCAACGATGTGTGTGTGCACACATACATATCCATAAACATAGTTAGCAAACATATTGATTTCTAAATCATATGTATTTGTACTCATAGTGTGTGAAGCCATACCATGCATGCACACTCGCAAGTACGCTCGCATGCACACCCACGTGCACGCACTCACACCTTGTTTCAGAGAATCGACACATGGTGAAATCTGTGTGTTGCAGCCAAAGGATCTGCTGCCTCTCGCGGGAAATATGTGTATCCCTTTAATATGTCTCGCCTTTAATAAAAACTTGAACGTTAAAGGTCGGTCAAGGTTCAGTGTGTAAAACAAGTCATGATCAGTGTACTCATTCAGGCCACAAATTGGCTCGCATTGTTGTAGATAGAGTGTGGTTGCACTTCTGCTAAATGCTAAATTTAATAATAACAGGGAGATTCAGCTTTTGTTTCATTTTCTCAAATGAAATGATGAAAACTCTAAAATGAAAAGGACAAACGGGTTGGGTTCTATACACGAGGTGTACATGGACGCAGTCATTTTCAGCGTAGTTCTGTCCAAATCTAATTAGGGCCATTTAATTGCAAATATCGGTCAATTTCTGCAGTCATATGCTATTCATATGGTCTGGCACAGCCAGTCCTCCATACACATTGCTGCCCTAGAGCTCAGCGATAATGGAAGTGAATGCTGGAGTTAAGTGTGAGTCAGAGGTGTATGTGCACAGCCAGGCCATGCATCAGGGCTCCCACAGGCCCGGAGCCTCTCATTGATCGACCCGGCTCCCCCACCTCATGTTCTCAGCCAGCTTTGGTGATTGATTCCCAGTCAGGGCCCTGGAGATGGGAGGCCTGGCCTGGGCTCACAGAGCCTGGGGCCTCCCAGAGGGCGACCTGGAGGGGCTGCGGGGGGAGGGAAGCCAATTTCCAGGGCCTCCTAACCCAGGTCGAGGAGCCCATTTTCTGGGGAAGCCTTCACAGCAGGGGTGGAAGAGTGGAGGCTCACATTCATTACAGGAGAAAATTAAGGCCATGTCTGCTGCTGCTGCCGCTGTGACCGCTATATTGAGGTGTGGGGGAAAAACAAGGTTGGGGTGGCGGTGGAGTGTGTTTGAGTGCATGCATGGAAAAAGGTGAGGAGGTTAAGAGATATTGGTGAGCGCGGGTTTGCGAGGAGAGAACACTTCCTTCACATGCTATTACACAATCTGTCATAGCCATACACACACTGTTCTATTACCACTGAAAGCTGGAATAAATTTCCCGACTCCACTTACAACGCTCAAGCCCCTAACCTGCTGTGTTCCCATCCACACTGAACATCGCTGCTGCCACGCGTGAACAAGCCCCCTCTCCATGTCACTTTACCGCCGTAAAGTGACATAAAGTAAAGTGGAGGGGGGAAAAAAATATTATCTGAAAATCAATTTTTTCCTAATTAACTTTGTAAATTTCCCGCTGAGCTATCAGACGTGGGGGCCTTGTGTGTCGTGCCGAGTCCCATAATGAAATCAATTTGGTTCAAATTGTTTCAGGTGACTTTTAATGAGTATCTAATATCCGCCTGAGGGAGGAAGGTCAGGATATCTGTTTGTTATTTGTGTTTTGGTTTTGTTTTTTTCCAGTGATGGATCACCCGCAGGAGAAATATGGATGGTTCCGCCCTGGAGGACTGGGCAGTGCTCCAAAACAAACAGCCTGAATGTAAATCCTCATTTTTAGCAGCGAGCCTCTTTAACTGCACCGCGGGTGTGACCTAGTTTGACAACTTGCTTTTTATAGATACACTATATTTACTATTTACTAATTTCTTGACGAAGGACATACTTTTTTTTTAATGTTACACCTGTGTTTCAGGAGCTGCTAACAGAATCGGGCAGGAGAGGCGGAAAAACGGTGTAATAACGGGGAGGGGGGCTTATTGTAGTCTTGGTTCAAATGGAGCTCTCGCATTCATAATTTACCCCGCTCCCTCTCTTTCAATGGCCAGCCTCCCAGCCCGAGGAGCTCGTTAAGCTTTGCCTTACAGGGAAGACTAATGGATGGCAGAGAAAGCCCCCTCAGGACCCTTTAGCATCGTTTCTGTTGGTCCGCTCGCTTAGTATTCACTTATGTATTTTCACCCTACTCTGAGCACAATATCATGAATAACCATTGCTAATTCATAAACACACTTGGCGATACGGGACCTCGTTCATAATTATCCAAGCTGTGGAAACGCAGTTCCTCTCCAATACCATTCCATTAGCAAAGGTGGTGATTTCCTTGAATAAGGGGCGAATCTAGCCTGCATATTTAATACCCGCATTTCGGCTCCGGGAGACGAGGGAAGCAAAAGGGCAGCAGATTTGCTCAAATAGCCTGTTTTCTCTCTTTGGGGCAGATGGAGTTATTGTTATTTTCCTCCCTCCTGCCCCCTTTTCTCTCTCTTTCATTCGGTTGTGTAACAGCATCTCCATGGGGTTCTGTGGGCTGGGGAACTTAGAGACGAGCGCATTCCTCTCGTTCCACCACGGCCCATAGATGAAATGGGGTTTTTTCAGCGGCCCAACGCCGTCCCAGGGTCGTGGCAGGCAGGAAGCACACAGGCCTGAGAGACAAGAAAAGACTGGGAATGCAGCAAGGCTCTCACATAACAGATTCTGTGAAAAATAGGCAAGCGGCGATGCAAAGAGCTGCCTTCACTATTTCCTGAAAGCATTTCATTTGCATTGGTTTCAAAGCAATAGTTGTTGCGCCACGCGGGCTTACCTAGAAGCTTTTTCAATGGATTTTCCACCCGGTGAGAAACTTTTTTTAAGAGGCTGGTGTGTAGCAAAGTTTGTCAGATGATTTAAAAACACATGCTCAGCACATGGAAAAAAAACAACTGTGAAGGTGTTAGAAGAGAAGAGAGAGTTTTGATCTCTGACCAGACTTGAAAAAACACGACAAAATGCCCCCGGATGAAAAGCTTTTCGCTCGAACTGGATCCCGTGCATGCTTATCAAGTCCATTTCTTGTCATACAGTGGGAATCTGAATGAATTCTGTGTTGGAAAACTGCACCCTGGCAGGAGATTTGACTGGCAAATTTGCAGTCTGTGTTCCTCTTTGCATGCTTTTTCTCGACTGTTTGCAGACGATCGCATTTTATTTGTTTTCATTCTCTAATGGCGTGTCGCGGGCATGTCAGCCGGATCCCGTTTTGTCATTGAGGGTTTTTTTTTTTTTTTTTTTTTTTCTTCCGTCCCTGCTGCTTCCTCAGCTCTCAGTCTTGGCGAAGGAAAAGGGCTCCGGTGACCCTGCGACCCCAATCTCACTTGAGACAGATGAAGCAGCCTCTCTCTTCCCTCCCTCCCCTCTTCTCTTCCATCGTCCTCCTCCCCTCCCTTAATGACGTCTTTGTGCTCAGCAACTTTTCCTCATGAACTGGGGATGTGTTTGTTTCTGAGCACCCCGATGTGTGCGTGTGTGTGTGAGGGTTTGTTTGTGTGTGGTGTAAATATTGGTGTCAAACGCAGAGGGCACGCCGATCACCAGCTCCGAGGACGACGCGGGAGAGAGCAATTATGTGCATTGCGCCGAAAACACAAAAGCACGCCGGTCGGTCGCATAACATCAAGCTCTTATCTGGCTTCTCTGTGTCTGCCTTTCTTCCTCAACTCCACGGCATTGTCAGACATACGCTGTGTACGTTTTTCCACCGTCTCCTCCTTGGCTGTCACTCTCTGCACCTCTCTCTCTCCTCTAATTTCATGCTTCTTTTTGCTAGCCAGCCTTCATGCCTAGCTGCCTGTGCCATCCAGGCATATTGGGCTGAGGAAAGGCAATTTGGCTCTACCCAGCTCCCCGCGGACCAGTGCTACTCTTCACACTGTCATTCGTTATGAGACTTTTTACTAACAAGGCGCGCATGCTGAGATGCAGGATGAGATTGTGTTCCGAGACATAATTCACTGAATTTGGTCCTCTTAGCGATGCAGCACTCGCGTGGGAATTCACCGCGCACGCAGCTCAGCTACTTCAGCCGCGCGCTCAGACAATAAGTTCCCTTTTTTTTTTAAGGATAAATTGATAGGGAAAAGATGTGTCAAGGCCAAGCGTTTAGTATTTAGTTGACTTGCTTGGATCCTGGCAGTGAAATGAAGTGATGAACCGATACTAAAGAGTGATCTATTCCTCACGGAGGCCTGGGCAGGGAGGAGTTAACGCCGCGCTGCTCCTCTCCTCTCCTCTCCTCTCCTCTCCTCTCCGCTTGATGACATCAGTATTGTCTCTGCATCCATGAAATTAATTTTTCTAATCTTAGTCAGCAGGAGCGGGGGAATTTGCACACATTAATATGGAACTCGATCTGTACTCGCCCACTGCTGCAGTCTCTCTTCTCCTCTTTCTCTCTCTCCCTCTCCTCCTCTCCCATCTTTTCTCTTACCACTGTCTCTATTCTTTTTTTTTCTTTTTTTTTTCTGCTTGAAACAGTAGGCCCAAATGCACAGGGTTTCAAGCCTGAAATGCAGAGCTTTGTTCTGGAGGCCGAGGCATCGCCCGGGCCCCGCAGTGTAATAGGAATTGGAGAGTGCTCTGCTGCATGGTATAAATAAATAACATAAAAGACGAGGCTGATTGTCCCAGCAGACCGACCGGCTCTGGCTGCAGCATGTTGATTCTCCAGAGGCAGGCACGGCACAGAGGATAAAGGGGATCCGTTGACAATAATTATCCTTATTTGTTTCTCTTCTACACAAATACACACGGGCTAAAATGGTTTCATTACGCAGGTATAAAAGCCTGCATAATGCCGTCGTCTTTCCAAGGAAAAGAGAGGATAATCAATACCAGAAAGGCATCTCGGGGCTAATTTTCATACACAATCAGGTTTGATGCGTCTTCCTAACATGATATTCAGAACAATTTGCGCCATGTGAGTACCAAATAGGTCTTTACACCTAATAGTCGAGGAATATGAATCCTGCTATTTTTTGCACATCACGCTGAAGACCCCGGAGGATCCAAGTTGCTAACAACATCAAGCTTTAGAGCGGCAATACTCGCTGTAGCAGCTAGTTCATCGAGCCCGAGCTGAAATGGTTTTTCGGGAACCGAACAGGAGAAATCTGTTGCTCTAGACGGTATTAAACCACCTGGTGATGTGAAGGATCATATTAGTTCACTGAACTGCTCTTTCGAGGTTTGAACTATTTCTGAAATAGCCCTAGCTCAATAAAGCAGCTTGGAGCCCATAAAGGACAAACAACCTTGATTCCAAAACAGTCGGGATGCTGTGTAAAACATAAATAAAACAGAACGTGATCATTTGTGGACACTTATAGTTAATGCTTTATATCATTGACACGTTACGAACAATTTGCAACAGAGGCAACAGAAGACCCGGAAGAGTTTGTTTGCCAATGGCTGCCCTCTGTTTTTATTTACATTTACACAGCATCACAGCTTTTTGGGGTATTCGGGGTTGTATAAAGGAATGTTTTTATCCCTGTCAAGGTGGTTATGTTTTCACCCATGTCCGTTTGTTGGTTGGTTTGTGACATTCCACAAAAACTACCAAACAGATTTCCACAAAACTTGCATGGAGGATCCCTGTCGGCCCAGAATAGACCCCATTAGTGTTTGGTGTGGTTCGAGGGATTTTTATTCTCACTTTCTTCAATATTGCCGTTTTTAGACATTTTTTGTGAGTTTCTCAGGCAATGATGCTTTGATCTTGAGTCAGGTGTGTTTAGATTGGGTGAGTACAATTTGAGCTTGAATTATGGTTAAGCAGTTATGTTTAATTTTGAATTTTAGAGTGATCACGGGCGATCCAGTTTGACATTGGATCAGGCCTGATTGAGTTAAGGAGGGTTGTTGGGCCTTGTTGGAGGTATGCACCCTACTGAGTGCCATGTTATTTTATTACAGCTCCGGTTGCATGAAGAACGCTGTGTTGTTTAGGTTAGAAAAAAAAGAAAAAGAAGAGTAGTAGAAAAAGTACAGGCTGGTATCTGTAGGGCAGCAGCACAGATTTCACTGTATTGTTGCTAAACCTGCTAAGTGGGTGAGCTTTTCTCTGTCACTGCTTCCTCTATGTGTGTGTGCGCGTGTGTGTGTGCGCGTGTGCGTGTGGATAGTAAATAACCGAAATGAAAGGCTGATGCAGACAGCTGATGATATGGTCATCTAGTGTGAAGGACAAGGGTAGCAATAGCCACAGGGACACGGTGTGCATATGCGACTGTGTGCGCGTGTCAGCCCCGTTCGAACCTGTTCATTCACCACGGCTTATAAATCATACGATTTAAAAAAAAAAAAAATCCCGCATTGAAAATGAAATTGGAATAATAACCATTTACCAATATTGTTTTATGTTTGTTTGATCCCAGTGTGTGTCTCATAATCCACATATCCAAGCCTTTTGTGTCGAGCGTTTTGTCTCTTTCTGATTAACAACTTCGCACATTAAAGCGAGGAGTAAAATCATTTTTTGCAACATAAAAATGTTGAGCTCAGAAAAGCAATTTAGCAGGTTTCACCCCACAGTAATTTCACCCATGTTCTGTTTTAATGGCTTTGTTTTGCGGGAAAAAAGGGAGCTCACGAGAGTCGCGAGCGCTGGAGAGGAGTTCATAAATTGAATTTTAAATTTAGCAGTTGAATTACTATTGTCTCCCATGCCTCCTCCCCCTCCTCCATTGAATGGCATGCCCAGATGAACAAAAGTGAAAAACACATTTGAAGAAAATAAAAAACAATTTCTGTATATTCCCTCTAGTTTTTTATCTGCTGTCCCTCCTGGCACAAACACGATTCACTTCGTGTCATATTCATAATTTTTTTTCCTAAGTACAGCCATTTCTCTGAGGGGAGAAGAAAAAAAAATAATGTTTCAATTTGTCAAGAATTGTTGTGGGGTTCTTATTTTTTTCGTGCATGGTGGTGTGAGGGAAATGGTGGGCATATCTCTAGGAAAAGGCTGCAGTGGGCTGAAATCTCATTTAGTGGAACTTGTCATGAGAGCAGATATGAGGCTCCCGTTCGGGGAGGCGGAGAATACACATTCATTTTTGCCTCTGTGGACAGGTGTGGATAATGCCATGTGTGGAAGATGGACCACTGTATCAGATAGCTCTATATAATTTCATTGAGGGGCTGTTTTATTTAAGAATTGCCCACAAGTGTGTGTGTGAGAGAGCGGGGAGAGGGAGATCAACAGTGAGAGCCGGTTGCAAGACACAATTTCTGTGCATGTGTGTCCAATCGAGCGTCCACTTCCCCGCTCCCAAAACTCTGAAGTTGTTTTCGGTGTCCAGTGCCTTTCTAAGTGCGGCAGTTTACAGTTATTTCTTTTTTTGCAAGCGTGTCTGTGTACATTTGGCAGCCGTGTGAGGGGATTTACTTGTGTTGCGCTCAGCATTTTTTTGGCAAACGGAAGACCTCTTGAGATGGATTGGTGAACTGGATGGAGCTGGGGAGGGGGTGTGTGTCCCATATCACGGGTGGCACAGTGCCCTGGATTTTCAGAAACTGGAGAGCAGATATTGCTTAGTGGACCTGTGTGTGTGTGTGTGTGTGTGTGTGCGCGTGTGTGTGTATTTGTGTGTCTGGCTTGTGGCTGTCCTGAGTGTACAAACATTACAAACATATGACCAGCGTCAATTTTAGCACGTCAATAAAATTCTCCCAAACAAGCCTCTCCTCTAATATTCAGATGGTCTAACACTGTATATTGCTCAGCTCAGACACACTTAATGACTCACTCTATTTTAGGTGCTTTTCTGCATTAAGTATCACTCTGTTTCCTCTCAGTCAGGCTCTTCATCGTCCTGCTGAGCATTATGGATGATGATTCATGGTTTTCTTTCCAAAATCTTGAAGTTGAAGTTCATCCATCACTACTTCAAAAAATACAAATGATTTTTTTCGATCAAAAACATTTCAAATGGTGTTTTACTCCACAATGGCTCATAACTTGAATTACTCTCTGATTTGGTTTCCTGTAATGTTGGCAATCATTTTGTCAGATGAGATGTCAGCTCTGTCTGCCGGTTAAATACCCATAAACTCGGCAGTAGTGCTGGGTGTTATGGCCTTAACATAAAAATATTTGTAGGTTATATTGCGAACCACGATATATGTGTCAGCATTTTGAAATCTTTTCTAAAGCGTAAATCCATAAATGCTAAATCTAGGTGACAAAATCACCTATTACAACATTTTTGACCACATACCTGGATAACTATACTCTCAAAAAAAAATGAAAGGAGAAATATGTAAGAAAAAAACAAAGAGGGGGCAGGATATCACCAGAGAAACTGCTAACTGCCACATACTGTAGCTGTGGTTAGCTAGGCGGCTCAGTTAGCCGTGCAGCTAGCAGCTGCACAGGGAGCACGGAGCACCAGGCAGTGTTGGTGTATACATCGCTAGCACAGCAGCTCTGGACTTGTATGGGGCAGAGCTAGCCTGTTAGCATGCTAACATCAGTATTTTTCTATTGACAGTTTTTTGTGGTTCTTGAATGTGTTCTCACATATTCCACTTTGACACAATGACATTTTCAATAATTAACTATCATTTATGTGACTATAGGGACTTAGGTGTGCAAGAATTGGATCAAGTAGAGCACACTTTGAGTCTAAGTTCAGAAAATAACTTTACTGTAATTTACTGTAATTTGTATGTTCACTTTACTGTAACATAAAACCAGGAAAAGACAAATCTTTTGCCATGTCATGATACAATGATATCCAAAATCTAAGACGATATATCGCCTCATATCATGATAACGATAAAAAAATCGATACATTGCTGAGCCGTTCTCTGGAACATCTGGAATTATTTACTCACAGGTGGTTTGATACATGATGGAGGGCAAAGTAAAGAGTACAGCACATGGACAGGACTACAAACATGCATGAATACATTGCTAAAAGCCTTATTTGTTTTTCTTTCTTAGGATGAGACTCTTGAAATCCTGGTGATGCGGACCTTTGCAGGATAACCCCCTCTCCTCACACACACCCACATACACCTCCATGCTGTGAAATACCTTTTAAACACCTGAGAGGACTCATTCCTCTCTCTCTCTCTGGCTTTCTTTCTCCGTCTCTCTCACTACGAAAACACACTTTTTCAATCTCTCTCTCTCCTTCTCCTCCACACTCTGTGAAATAGTCCAAACTACTCCATGCACATGCCTCAGTAGACAAAACCACTTTAAAGCTCGAGCGCCGTAACCGTCCGCACGTAACCTGCTGAATAAAGTGCTCCCATCCCCTGACATGTCTTCTTGATATTAGCCTGGCAATATGAGGCAGCTGCAATTTCTCCTCTACGCTAGACAAGGTGATATTGAGTTGGGGAGAAGAGAGGGAACTGAGGAGGGAGCTGGTGGTGGTGGAGGAGGAGGAGGCGGGGGGATGGTTAGTTGGAGATGAGAGAGGAGAAGTGAAAGTGTGTGTGTGAGAAACAGTAGGAACAAAATGTCATAAATCACACATGATCCTACACGGCGGAGACAAAAGGGAGAAAGCACGAGAGCAGAGAGGGAAGATAGAACAAGTCCACATTATCTGCCCGGCAGACAGACAAACACGGCGCTACGGGTGACGGATTAGCATTAGCCCGACGCACTGTACCGGAATTTTCCAATGGCGCACTGAGACCCAAAACAGCCTCCAAAAAGGCTCCGAAATACTTACAATGGAATAAATAGCCCTTGACTCTTCTCTCTGAATTTGGTTTGCATTCATATAAGAAGCTAGCTCCCGAGATGTGGCTTTGGAGAGCCGGTAACTTTGACCACTTCCCTGCCCCGAAGCCCCACCTGGGATTCAGAACCTCACAAACTTGGAACGCCTTGTCATGATCGTAAAGCGAAGTTCAGATACCTGCCAGACTCTCAGTCTCTACCCGTTTTTCTTGTTTTCATTCAGAAGAGCACACACTCGAATGTAATAATCAGTTTGCTGTAAGCAACAGTGTAGCAAGCAAGAGGAGAGCGCTGCACGGTGATTATTGGCACTGCTGGGCTGTGGTTGTGGGAACAAGGCCATGGAGTTTTTTTTTTTTTTTTTTTTTTTATTGCTATGGCTTCCCACCACTTTAAACAGCATTTACAACACTTTCAAAACCCTTTCAGACATTAAAACAAAGATACAAGCTTCAGGTTTTAATTAAATCATTATATTTTGGCCTTCCTCCAGCAAAGTTTGCTCTTGATGGCTGCACAATAAACATCTTTGCTTACTTAATTCCATTTGTAGTTCATTTATGACCTGTAGACTGTAATTTAAGGCTTCCACTCGCTGCGCAATTATAAAATAAATCAATGGTGTCTGTGGCTTGGAGTGTGTGCACTAAGTGGACTTCTGTCAAGGGTTCCAACTTGGCAGATTGCAGAGGAATTCATTTAAACGCCTCTCAGCCAATCACGGTATACCCCCGTGAGCGAATGCAAGATATTGGCCAAGAAAGAAATGCAGATGACGTATCGTTAATCCCTCCTTTTCCCTCCACAGGTGTCCTCCATGGAGTTCATGGCTATGAAGCGCTCCCAGCTGTACAGCATGGCCAACAATCCCTACTCAACCACCCAGCAGCCAGGGGGCGGGCCTTATCCACCTGGCCAGACGTACACTTCACCTCCACCACACAGATACCCAATGAGCATGCAGGGGAGGGGCCAAATGGGCATGGGCGGGATGCAGTATCCTCAGCAGCAGGTATGTCAACAAACTCAACCGCCCGCACTTTAGCACACGTGCGTCCCACCATGATTCATGACCTGAGTCATCCCCCTGCAGAGCCCATCCAGACTTAATAGCCGCTGTTATAAGCGATATTGCTGTGGGACATTCGCTTTCTCGTGGTGAACGTTCTCCAGCGATTTCCCCCTCAAGGCTTGGCATGTTCAATTTGAGACGCAGCCTAAAACACCAGGCAGCGCATCTCACACCCTGGCATGTGGTGGTGTCACTCCTGTTCATCACTCAGCTCCCCTCAGACTCCCACTGGAGCGAGATGGGTTTGATGCTGTGTGGGCGTGAGTGTGTGTTATGTGTGTGTGGGCATGCTCATACTTTACCCTGGTTTAATGGAGCGCGTCTATGCTTGATCATGTATCTCTATATGCTTCTGTATGCGCGCATGCTTGTTTGATTTTTTTTGTATGCATGTCTCTTGTGTGTGTGTGTGTGTGTGTGTAGAGGAATGCTCTCTGCTTAGTAAACATAGACACAGCACAGCCGACTCACGTCACAGTCTCTCCGTACGAGACAATAGGCCTGTGTTGGAGACAATAGTGCTTCTGTCTGCTTTATTGAGTCTTAAGTAAATCCCTTTTGGACTGGAAGGGTGTGTGTGTGTGTCTGTGTGTGTGTGTGTGTGTGTGTGTGTGTGTTGTGCGCTAACTCGAGAGATACAGAGAAAGTATGCAAGTGTATTAATCTGTGTGTACAGTATGTACGTGTTGGTGTGGATGATGTGTATCCCACATTTCTGGCAAAAAGGGGACATTTTCTGTTCTGTTTGTGTACTTGTGTGTGTGTGTGCGTGTTTGTGTGTGTGTGTGTGTACAACAGTCTAGATCAATCAGTGTAGTTTGTCGTGAAACAGCGGTACCGAGCTCCACAGCGAGATATGGGGGAGTGTCCCCTGCTGTCACTGCCTGCTATATTTAGTTAGCCTGGTCTGTTGGTCTGGACTTGGACACCTCTCACTGGGGCGAGCGAGCTTCCACACATACCAAGGCTGCAGAGAGAGAGAGAGAGAGAGATGCCGAGAGAAGGAGGTAAACACAGATGGACTGACAGACAGACTTCTTACAGTGTCTTAAAATACTGTACAAATGTGCCTACATGCAGAGAAAATTGGTGTGTAATGCTCTTGTTTTCGCTTGTAGATAGACTCTCACACACAACTTTCACATAATGCAGCAAAGATATGCGAGTTGTTTGAATTAAAAACATCATGCGGAGGTAGAGAAGATATTAAAGGGGCACTATGTAGTTTTAGAGAAGAAATTCACACTCAGAATTTTAATATTTGCAATATCAATGATGTTATAATCCAAACTCAGTAATATTTTGTTTTTTCCTACCTGAATAAACAAGTTGTTTTCAGAGGAAAACAAAGTCCCAGAACACAGTTTGAAGCTAGAAAGGGCGGCAGGGTCCGCCAAACATAGACAAAGTAAACAGCAGTTGAGTGGTCCATTGAGGTCAGGTGTCATTTGTTCATTTAATTTGTTTGGGCAGTGAAAGTCTATGAATCAATAAAGATCTTTCTCTTCTGATTGAAATGTCTTCCCCTAAAACTACATAGTGCACCTTTAACAAATAGTTATAGTGAGGGGAGCACAAAGAATTAAAGGGGTACTACACTGATTTCACAGTCAGGAGTCAGAGGAGTAGTAGTTTACCCAGGAAGGGGAGAACAACTTGAATTGTGAAAGCAAATATGTAACCACAAGCCGCTGGGCTTCAGAGATGTGGTTATCTACCAGGCAGCGAGGGTCTAAGCTGCATTACGGCAACTGTAACAGTATTGTTGACGAATACTAGATATCCTGGCTTCTGCTGCAACAATTTTCAAAATATCTGGAGAAATTGCTTACCGTGTGCAGTGGTAAAATATAACTGAGTACTTTACTCTAGTACTGAACTTCAGTTTTTTATTGCTAAATACATTTTATTTGTATTTTTGTGTGTTTTTATATTATTTCTGTAATTGGTGCCCGGCCTACCGATATTTGAAATATCAATAATATTTTAATTGAATTGATCTAAGTTACAATATGCTGATAAATGAACAACTTCAAAATACTGTGTCACAAACAGACTACACTAAGTGAAAAGGTGTGAGGCTGAAGCCAGAGCTTGTTATGCCTACCCTTATTACATGGCAAAAACAATGTATGGTACTAATAATAATAATAGTAATAATAACCAAAGAAGTATCATGCAAAATCACTATGTTACTCTCATGAAACAGTTCATTTTATCTCACTGGTCACATTGTGCTGTGCAGTCCTAACAGGCAGACTTCATCCCAGACTTCATTACCCAAGCTGCAGGTCTAAACCTCCTCTGACGCTTTGTGATGATGTCAACACACTCCCAAAATGAGCATTATCGAGCCTGCTCTGGGCTTCTGAAGTATCAAATACACACAATCGGGACCCAGCGGGGTTGTGTGTGTGTGAAGACAGTGTGCGCATAGAGAGTAATGCCGACGCATAATGACGTTCAGTCAGTAACACGCACAAAAATACATCCCTGGTACTGTTTTGTGATGAAATCCTCGGGCGTATTACATAGCCCAAGCGTAGCGCTATGGAACGTAATTAGTTCAAATAGAATTAGTTGTTCACTCTGGCTATAGCCATGGGAAATGCGCTTCTAAAGTTTCTAATTATCTGGCTCTGGCTTTAAAAGCGGCACCACCGCATTGCCTATCTGCAGCCAGTGAAATCTAGCTCACAGTAATGAGTTCGGAGGAGGAGGTTTAATTCCACGCTCTCAGATGAGCGTAATGAGCCTCACCTACAGAAAAGCGGTCAGGGGTCTGATCAGGGAGGAGCGGGGAGGGCTAAAAATGAATGCCCCAGATGTGTACTGCAAAATATACTGTACATCAAGTCTTAAAGTGACTATTAATTACATATCAAAAGATTGCACCAATTGCAGTAAAGATGGACATGATTGCCGCCATGTCTGTGGGAGGAGAAGTCTCCCACCCTCTTTTCTTAACCTCAGATGTTGCAGAACTGTCCCAGGATCAGCCGGAAAAGAACATTCTCACCATCCCTCACTGTGGCTGCAATCAGCATGGGGGGATTGCGGGGTGATGTAAGACGCGGCACACACATTACCCCATGATGCATCGCGCGCCAGGGCTGAGACCTCAGCTCGTCACAGCCAAGCATGCTGGGATGTTGCCAGGCAACGTGACGTCAACAAAAGATATGCGTGTACGTCTATCTCTGTGATTTCCCTTGGACTGAGTGACTGTGTGTGTAGGGGGTTTTAGCAGAGGAACAAAAGGTCCTGTATTGTATGCCTTTCATTATTGTGATTAAATCCTACTAAAATTAAGCCCCACTCGTGTTAGAAAATAACTCCGAAGCAGAACATACATTTCATCCGGCAGAGGTTGGATATGTGGATGTGTAGGGGGCTCATACCATGCCATCAGAATTAATCTTTAACAGCGTGTATGTGTGGTATGACTCCATTATTACTCCATTTTGTCATCACATGTTTTTCTTTGCCTTTGTTTAGGTGTTTAGATATCTGACTCTGACATTTCTTCCACTACCTCAGTTTAACGTGACTTGGAATTTGTGTCCGGCGCTCACAGTATTGAAAGTTACAGTGCACCCTTATGGTTAAGGGATTAAGAGCCAGCCAACCAGCCATACCATCCCTTTACCTGTGTTGCATCCTGTCTTCCTTGTTTCCTGTCTCTCTGCTGTTTTAATTTCATAAACGCGTAAAAGTCTCCCACAGTACAGAGAAGAGCTCTAAAAGTAATCTTTATGAAAACTGTTGACTTAAACGTTGCTGTGGATTATCTAGAGTACCTGAGCAGTTATTGTGTGGTGCTTTGAGCACCACAAAAAAATGATTTACCTCCATTATACTGGAGACAGAAATCTCTGAGATGATGGATAACTTAAAAAAAACAGGATTATCTGAAAGGTTTTGGTTTTCCCAAGCTGAAAATGGGAGAAGAGGTTATGTTTTTCTTTCTTCTTTTATGTGAGTGTATAACCTGAATAATGGTGTGTTCAAAAATAGTCAGTTTGAAGCGTTGTGCACTGTGACACAAACTGGACTGTTTTTTAGTCGGAGGCCTTTTGGTTACTCAGAGCACAACACACTCGGGGCAGCAGAGCGCCAGAATGTTAAAATGCTACTCTTGGCTACAACTAGCAACTACAGCTGCAGCGGTTTTAAAACAAATTTGTATTGTCACAGTATGTCTCATCATCTCTTAATTGCCGTGCTCCTCACTGCTCTTGAATTGAGTAAATAAATATTACAGTACATATCGATAGGACCATTTTTTTTCCCCCATCCATTTTCTGACACTTTCTGACCTGTTTGTTGACTCACACAGGAAGCGCGAGCTCTACCACTTTGAACAGAACTCTTCTAGCGTTTAGTGTCAGATTGGATTCACAAACGCACCCTTTGTACATTTAGCTTGATCACTAGAGCTGCAATTTCTGTTTGCATGTGTACAAACACGAATCACGTCAACTCAGGCTAAATTACTATCATTTCTTTATGTTCGTTTGCACCCTGAAATATAAGGTTTCACATCTACACCGTGACATTTACATACGTAAAAAAACAACAGCTGCTTGGACACATTCACAGATCCATTATTGAAAAACCTGTTCATGAGAACTGACTGTTACCTTAATCTGGCTGTTTACAGTCGGGGAGTTATTGTTGTACACACGAGCGTTCCCACTGTGTGTGTAACCCAGAGGCTATACATGACCCCTCCAGTCCAGGTTGAGTCATCATTTCTGGGGGACCTCGTGTACCTGTGCAAACCCCTCCAGCTTAGTGTCTGGAGCTCGTTTTTGTCTCTCACACACACGCACAATCGCATTCTTGCACAGACAGCGTGCGCATGTTGACGTACATGTGCTCTCACACAGGCTCCGACACATTCTTACCAATTAGGTACTCAGCTCATGGCTTCCTCTGCTTAATCCAGCCATAGGAGGCAAGCACAGACACCGATCTCACTGTTGATGTCTTAGAGGGAGAGAGAGAGAGAGAGAGAAAAAAAAAAAAAACCTTTCCCACCAGCCTCCAGCAAATAAGCCTAGAACTTGCATTAGGTGTAGTTAGCGTCATGCTGTGTCTGCATGCATGCCCGCGAGAGACAGTTTGACTGTGTCACGAAGGGTGAGCGCGCGTGAAGGGAGAGTGTACGTGTGTGCGGGAGGTGATGGGAGCCAGAACAAATGTATCAGCTGGAGAGAAAGAAAAGAGGAAGAGGAGAAAGTAGAAGAAGGAGGCGGGTGTCTTGGGGGATGACAGGCCACAGGAGAGAAGCGTCTGTTTGGGACGTGGATTGAAGTTGAAAGCGAAAAGAAAAAAATAAATAGATAAATAAAAAATAAAAAAAAAATATATATATATAGGAAAAAAAACATTGCAGCCAATTCTTAGCGTAATTTCCTGTGATTTCAAAGTTGGCAGACGGAGAGGAAAAGGAATTTGAAGGAAACATTAGTGTTTGATGTGAAAAGAGGGGGAGGGGTGATAGAGTGGGAGAAGGAGCGGGAGGAAAAAAAAAGATATCCTGGGAAATGAAAGAGAGAGAGAGACAGAAAGAGAAAAGTAGTGTGTGTGTGTGTGTGTGTGTGTGTGTGTGTGTGTGTGTGTGTGTGTGTGTTCGTGTGTATAGAGGGGAGGTGAATGTGTCAACGAGTCAGGCAGAAACCATTACCAGTGTTGGCTGTTTGTTCGTTACACACTGGGCCAAACTTAATAGAAGCCAAGCATTTAAAGTCAAGTGGAAATGTGGCTGACCCCGCCGCCTGTTCAGTCCATACAAAACCCCTTCACAAGCCTGCTGTCCTTCGCTTTTCTTTTTATACACCTTTTATCAAGTCACACTCTCCTCTTTAAAGATTATTTTCCAGACATCGTCTTTATTCAGTAACGGCAGAAAGATGCGGACAGAAGAAGACGAATGAAGAGAATAATAATACATTTGTATCCTTTAAAGAGCCTGTATTGCATTCAACTGGACAACAGCTGTGTGCATTCCTTTTCTCCTTTGTTTTTATTCACTTCATGTGTTTAATTTATGCAATACAACAACAACACATTTTACAGTGGTTTTCAAAACAGCTGAAACCACTAAACTAGAAGCAGTGTAGAGCTATTGTCAACTAAGCGTTTTATAGCTTTTGGAAAATAGTTGTAGACGCTCAGTACAGTTTTCATTTGAATTGGAGTTTTGAGATAATAATCCAAACCCCCCCATTCCTTCAGTTTTATAGCTGTTCGTGTGCATGTAAGAGATCTTGAAAGTCAAAAAGATCAAAGTTCGCGCCAACAGAAGCTGCTGTCTCCCACTGAAAACGCTACTCCTACTGACGCCTCGTCAGTAGTCTCGCCTTTAATTCTGCAACTTTGCAAAATCATGCTATGTCACACGTTTGCATCATCTATGCCTCTAGGCTAGTTGGACATGCAACAAGCGATTATGCACAGCTTCTCTGTTGTTGTCAGTGGTTCTGGTTCAGGCATGTGTGAGGTGACCAATCAGAGGAGACTGGGTATTCAGGGGCTAAAACAGAGCGTTGATACAGTGCTGCAACACTGGACAGTATGAGAAGACTGATGTGTTTTTTGAGCACTAAAGCATGTAAACCTATTTTAGTAGTTACCCAAAAATAAAATTATGAACCTCAAAACGAGCATAATATGTCTTCTTTGATATGATATCAGGAGCCCGAAGAAAAAGCTGCTAAATAAAATTCAATCAAAGTCAATTTGTGGTGGTTTCTGATGGTGGAATAAAGTGTAATAATCCGTAATGTTTGCAGACATTTGACTCAATCTAATCTGTGTTAAATGAATGCGAAAATGATGATAATTACAATAAAATATGTGAGTATATACTTTACTTGGCTAGAAAACAGTGATTGGTCTTTTTCGTTTCCATTAAAACAAAAAGCTTGTAAAAGTCCCCGTCTGTCTTAACATCATCTTGTGGACTATCGACTTCTGGGAGTTAGATGGGTAATTTACGACATCGATTGAGCATGAGCAGGGGGGTTCCTCACCGGTGGGGAGAGTGAGGGCCACTTGGAAGCACTTAGGGGCCCCGGGTGCCAGAGTTGTCTCTGGGGTTAATGCAGCCAGCGTTGCTGGCTCTGACGGATGGCTGGGAAGCCCCAATAAATCAGCCCCTCTGCCAGGAAAGATGGAGGCAGAGGAGGGGTAGGGGTACAAAGGGGACCACTCCAGCCTTGCCACGCCCCTCCCTATTTGAAAGGCTCTTGAAACATCCGAGGCTCGCTGTTCAAAGCACGCATCTCCACCATGCAGATACACACACACAACACACACTTTTCTTTCTATCTCCTTCACAACTCCAAACCTGTACTCCATGCCAGCCCGTGGGACCCTGGGCATTTTCACCTCACAATTAAAAAAGACATTAGGAGAGAGAAAGAGAAAAGGGGGTGGGGGTTTAAAAGAGGAGAGAGAAAGGATTGAAAGGAAGGAAGACAACGATATAGAAAGGCTGATTAATTAAGGGTTCCTCTCTGGCTACAAAATAGATGAAGTTTCAGGATCAATTAATTAGCAAGCTAGCCTACGCACGTCAATGGCTCTAATAGCCTGCTCTCATTTGTAACTTTTATTACCCCACTGCTCTGGAGTGGCTCTTAGCCAATCAGACGCCACGTGCAGATGATGCTACGTGGCCATTAACTGGAAAGGGGGGAGAAAACCCCTCCCATCTCACAGACCAGTTGAAGTGATGCCATCAATTATACCAATGTAAAGTGTGTATATGCCAGATCTAACATAAAGGAAGACAGTATAACACAGAATGGGACATGCATTAGTACATTCTTTGCCCACTCAGGAGAAGCAGGCCATGCACATAATATATAGAACTAAATTGTGATGTATATGATGTGGCCCAGTGGATTACACTTTTTCATGTGAGCCATTAGTTAAATTACAAAACCCAGCTGTCACTTCTTTCTTGCTGTTGCATTAGTTGTATGAGCTGCAGACTCCATCACTCTCGCTCAGGCAGGTGAAGTGATGTCGGAATTTAATATAATTTAGTGTTGAATGCAAGCAAGCGGTGTAAAACGTCACAAACTGAGTGTTTTTGAAAGATCCAGGCTCAGCACGCTGTTTCTGCAGCACGCTATATGCGCCTATTGATAAGATAAAAGAGCAGGGAGATGAAAGAGGAGCGAAACGGAGGGTGCGAGGAAGAGAGGGTGAAAGAAAGGGATGCTTTACGTCTTTGACGAGTTACGAGGGGATTAGTTGCCGCTCTAATTGGTTCACCGAGAATTCATCTCAGTTTTCTCCCAGATTAGAGGTAGATTTTTTTGCACGGGTCAAGTCTGCTCCGCCGTCTTCGGTTTCTGCCTGGGCTTCATTTTTGTAGAATGTTGAAGTGAAGAGACGTGACACGCCATCAACATTTGAAAAAAAGATCTGAGAAGGCATAGATTGGCATGATCAAGGTGTTACTTAGATTCAGCTCACATCTATCCATTCGGTGTTAAGATTGATATGAGAAGGGAAGATGAAGCGGGTCCCGGCTGTATAGACTATGGAGTGTAACTTCAAAGTATGTAATGTTCAGTATCGACTTGAATTTAGGTTGACCTGTATTTTGAGTTAAAACTGTAAGATGGATAAGCACAGCCTCTTCATAAAATTTGTCAAATGAAATATAGTGTAGACTTAAAATCAAGAAAATCATCCTTAACTAGGCGATACATATGAACAAAAAACACTTGGCTCAGTGTCTAATATGTTTCTTCACAACTAACAGAGAGAGTAGACAGGCAGAGAGAGGAAATATTGAATGTTTAAGTGTAAAACGTGATCTTATATTCAGGCCAATACAACTTAAAGATGTTTTAGGTCAACACACAAGCTCAGAGCTGTCTGTGTGATGTGTTTTGTTTGGTGATGCATGCCCGTTCCCGTGTTTCTCTGGTTGACACGGTAATACGTAAATGTTAGCCGCCGGTTTATTAGCTTCACCTAGCTAAAGCTAATGCAGTCTTGGGCAGCAGTTCTGCAATAAATCCTCCCTTCGTGGAGGTGATAATGGTGAGGTTCTTGTTGGAGACGTGTTGATTCAACTTTATGGTCACTTTGGAAGCTGGATCTGTGCTGCATTGTACAGAGAGGCGTTTTGTGTTTATATAAACGCCTCTCTGTATTAATGCCGTGCAGCTCTAATGACCATAAAGCTGAATCAACACCTCATAATAGTTGGATAAAAACTGAACATTATAACCTTGTTGAAGGTGGGATTTATTGCAGGACTCTCCTATTAGACTGCATTAGTTGTTGCTAGGTGTACCTAATAGACTGGCAACTCGTAAAATGGTTATTTTTAAAGGAGACGTGCTATGCTCATTTTTAAGGTTCATAGTTTTATTTTGGGTTACTACTAAAATAGGTTTACATGTTCTAATGCTCAAAACACATGGGTTTTCTTATATTGTCTCTGTCTGAAATGCTCTGTTGTAGCTCCTGTCCTTTTAAGGCCCTCCCCCTCCTAAATACCCAGTCTGCTCTTACTGGTCAGCTCACACATGCCTGAGCCAGCATCTTCAGCTTCCAATTAGCTGCACTTTGTCTGTGAATATGGGCAAAGATTACGCAAATGTGTGACATGTCATGTCTACTGACGACTAGAAGACTACCGACGAGGTGTCTCCGGCCTTCAGCACCAGTGTTTTCTGCAGGAGAGAGACTTTTTGATTTTAAAGTCTTTTACGTTCCCAAAAATCTATACAACACACTGCAGGATAGTAAAAAACACAAATGAGCACAATAGATTTCCTTTTAAGGTTTCCTCCTTGGATACAGACGCTTGCTTGTGAGCACTTCAGCACTCCACAGATTTACTTCAGCAAGGTGTTGACGCAACGCACAGTTAAGTCATCGCGTCTGAGGTGCGATCCTTTAAAAGGTGTCATGGTACAACACGGGCTTGCCTGCCTGTAACCCCTCTTCCCCCTGTCATCCTCACATCACCAACACCTGATTCATCCCTCACACGCCACGCGGCATCCAGCGCCAACCTGAAGGAACTCGACGATGCATTGTGTCACTGTCATTTAACGCGGCGGCACCTCGGAGCGCCGGCACCTAAAGAAGCTGGCCGCGCAGCAGGGGATGTAAAAAATCCGAGAATAATCTCCTGAGCTGATGTCGACCGTTAATGGCGAACAAGCGTGTTTCAACTGGAAGCCCCCCTTCCTCCCCTCCCTTCCTCCCTCCCTGTTCACATGTAATTGACATGACTCCTACACAAGTTCGAGCCTGTCATCACAGCGAGCGGTGAAAAATGAGCCGAGCCGCTGTGAGCCGAAATGATTGATCTGAGAGACGTTTTAGGGCTATTTTGTGCTGAATTGTGATGTTTACACGTGTTGCGGGCCTCCTTTCCTTCCTCTCCCCTTTGTAATTTAAGGGTGATTATTTTGAATCTGTCAAGACTGAATTCAGCTTGAGTAAGATCAAGCCTTTTCCGCACTACATGTTCCAATATAAACATTGAGAAATTCTGTACTAAGGAACGTTTCAGGTGATCAGCGATGTGTTTTCCTTTTCTCTCACATGCTCTCCTCGGGAAAGCCGGCTATAACTCCTTCAGTATCAAGAACTGTGACCTGCACCACCCCCCTCCCTCCCACCCTCCCCAGCTCGTTCAGATCCGTTTTTGACTCCCCCCCCCCCAACAATGAATCACATTGGCTTTTTTCCTCTCTCCCTCTTTCTCAATTTCCCCTCTCTCTTCTGTCTTTCTTGGCCACAGATTGGGGTCAGGAGTTTAGTAGGGGAAAACATTTGGAGCCGGTGGCACGGGGCCCAGAGGCTCTCGCGAAAGAGGAAAAAAAAAAAAAAACAGAAAAAAAATAAATCGCTGTTCACACACACATTACAGAGAGCATTAACCTGCCCTGCTCTGCCTCTCCAAATGTCTCCATTACGGCTCTGCCTGGAACAACACATGCACAGCTAGTCGCAGCCAGCCATCAATTGATGCGAGCAGAAACAGAGAATTAGAGAGAGGGAAAAATAAAGAAAGACAGACGGGGGGCAGAGTGCAACATTTGGCAGTCTTTAGAAAGGGATCCGAGATGAAAATATAGAAAAAAAAACACGCCTGCGTGTCTATCAGTCGACTATCTGCTCGCTTTCACTCGCCGTCAGTGCAATGTTGATGTTATCACCAGGTCGATAAGTCACAATCTTTGAATAGACAGGCTTGTGTTTTCATTTGGGAATAAAAAACCTGCAGTATATGAAGTGCACCATGCCTCATAATAAAAGAAAAAAATATATTTAATTCATCTGCAGCCTAGTTTTTCTTTGCTCCCTGAATGTGGCTGTTTCTATATTTTTATATTTAGTCTTTGCTTGATGTGTAGGGTCTAGGTCGTCACGATTGAGAGTCCTGTATATCACTCCTCCTGTCCCTCACTCTTTCTCTCAGCCGTGTAAGGGCAGCTCATTCCTTGAGGTGTCAAGGGCCCTCCCGATGTGTGCGAGGAAGGGGGAGGAGCGGGAGGAAGGGAGATCAGAGAGGTGCGGAGCGACGGAGAACGCCGTCACCTTGGGGGGAGAGATGCGCGAGGACGATGACAACTACAGTGATGCATCCCCTTCTTGTGCTCCTTTATGTTTAATCATGAGCCTGTTGATGCTGATCCTTCCCTCCGACGCCTCATATTTCATTAAGGGACTCACCTTCGCCTGCGATTCACGAACCAGCGATAGTGCTCCCATCCCGTCCTGTGTTCAGGAGATGAGCGCACGTGGTTTTGGCTGTGAGCGGCTGATCTTATCGGCCTGCGGAGCTGAGGAGAGGCTGCCTGATTTGTTTTGGCCCTGAGTGCAATGATAACCTCTTGTCGGTTCAGCTCACATCCAAAGAACTAATGTGTTTCCTTAGATGTCAACTTACAAAACGCGGAGAGGGAAAGCTCATACTGTGAGACTATAAAGTTGCCCGATGAACATAAAGACGAAAACCATCTTGATATATATAATATAGAATGATATAAAAATAGTATGTTGCCATGTTGTTGTAATAGAAATATGAAATGAACACACAGTATAACAAACACAAAACAAGTAATACACTCACAAAATATGGGAAAGTAAAACCCATAACACTGGCATTAGCACCGGCAGCTACCCAACACATCACCATGCAGAAACACAACATACAAATCGATGAAATGTTAGAATTACCCAAGAGTACCCAGCTCCATGCCTCCCACATCACTTCTGTATCTAGATCTTTAAAGGATGCATTCACCACAACTGTTTCTTTTTAGCTAGATCAGTTAGTTGACTGTGTATGACAACACCACTGCTATTAAAACATTTATTTTTCAAACCTGCCATCAACAAATAAATGCGCGGCACTAATTTCGGTCCTTGTCTAGTTGGAAAAATCGCGTCAGACATTTTTACATTTCCAGCATTTAGCAGACACTTCTGTGCAAAACGACTTACAGTAATTCATACACTGATGGCGGTGGCTGCCATGCAAGGTGCTGTCCAGCACATAAGGAGCAATTTTTTTTTTTAGGGGGGGGGTTCAGTATCTTGCCCAAGGACACTTCAACATGCTATACACCTGAGCCTCAGACGCCCGTTTTGAGATGTTTCTGCCGATGCAAAGGAGTGAAAGCATGAACAATGAAAACAAATGAAAAGAAAGATATTCTCCTTTTATCGTACCCAACAGCACACCATGCGCTTTAGGCAAGGAAACAAATATTATTGGTCATTATAGAAAAAAACATTACGCTGCAGAAAATGTCAGCCTTCAAGTTACGGCCTGAACTCTCCCCTCTTTTATACCACGAGGCTCAGCGTCCGTTTCTCATTGGTTAATATCACTTTGTCAATCTGAAACAAAGAAACATGTTTTTCATTGTTTCATCGTGATAAATCAGACGGCACAAGGAAAAGGAAAGGAAAAGATGCAGGTCATTTGAAAAATGTTACATCTGGATAATTTGAATTGATCAGCCTCTGCTGCTTTAGAAACACAGAAGAGGCGACTGCCACAGTCACGTCGGCGCTATTTTGATGCCGGTATACTTTTTCATTCTTTTGACTGACAGATCTGTCAACACTGCCATTTCTCCCTTACTGTTTCCCCGCTGTGCTCCCTTGCTGAAATTTCCTTTGATTATCTGCCTTTAAGTTAGGTTTTACTGAACTGCCAGAGAGACTCTGGCTGTGAAAAAAAACAAAACACCCTACTTCATTTTGCACTCTGTTTACAAATGTAATTATTTTAATGTAGTCGGCTTTTTTGCATTCACATCCATCCCTCCAGTGATGCTGCGATTAACCCGCGTGTGTGTAATTCTGCTTTAAGAGAGCGGTTGTCTGTCAGTAGGTACAGTAGCTGAGCTTACAGCTCCGTGTGATTATATTCAAACGTCTTGGCTTCTTCCTGCCTATTGAATAAGATTTATTTTCCTTGACTTACATGGCAAACATCCCTGAAGTATGGCTGCCAAACACACCTAACTTGCTACAACAAGTTCTCAATCGATATCATTGCTTTATGACCAAGTAATAAAAGATATGTTTAGCTTGGTGCTGAGATATTTAATGACGTTCGGAAGGGATCGCACGTAAAAATGTCAGTTTGAGCGAATGTTGTTGGGCAGGTGTAGGCTATTCCGGCATCCGTCAGATTGCAGGATGTATATAATATAGTATATACAGTGTACTCCAAGAGTTCTTTTCATCAGTGTGCCCTACAATCATTGCAAGGATGGTGGAATAGCTATTTATTTTATAACTAACTGCCTGTCTGGTCATTTCCATTTGTATAGATCAGGGGGGAGAGCTGTATGTGTATTCGCAAATAAAAAGGAGACATCAATAAGTATACTCAAGTGTGCCTACTTATCCAGCTTTATCCTTTTAGTGTACGTGTTGCTGCAGTAGTGAACAAGAATTATACAGTTTATACAATTATGCAATTATACAGCAAAGTCAAACCCCAGTCAAAATAGAACCAAAACGGTTATAAATATTGTATTTTTTGTTTTCTTTAGATCTTTCTTGAGGTGTCTCCCCACCTACAGCGAAATGTTCATATTATTTGCCATTGTGACTTCATTTTCCTTTGCGTATTTCAATGTGTGACATCAACAGCATGCTCCAAAATAAAAGACAGACAAATTAAAAGTGTGTTTTTGAAAAGCATACTCACTTTTGTCCGCGCACCTAGTTTTGTTACTTATAATAAGTGTGCCGCATGGGACGCAGTTACCATTTCTCCTTCCTTGCCAACTCACACTGCTGCTGTCCCAGCTCACTAACAGTAATCAATTGACTTCATTCACCTGGCGGGATCTGTAGTATCTACCTGTGTATGTGTCTCCACCTCTTAACCCAGCATCACCTATATTCTCCAGATTGTGTGAGTATCAAACATCTTGAAGCTCCGCTCATTCTCGTTTCCTTCCTCTCTCCATTCGTCTGCCCAGTTATTTCACATCACCCATCCATCCCTCCTACAAGCCCTTTCTTCTTCCTCCCTCTGCTACTTGTCTGTGTCACCCTCTTTCTCTCCATCATATCTCCCTGTCGGCATCACCGTCTTTATCCGTCTCGCTCTGTCTTTATCACGTGAAACATCGCTTTATCCGTCCCTTTAAGTACTGTATCTCAGTCTGTAACACCCTTCCTCTATCTCCCTCCTGCCTATCGCTCCATCTCTGCCTCTCTAAACATCTTCCTCTGTGCCTCCTCCTCCTCACATGTCTGTATCATTCCTCTCCTCTGTTTCGCTCCCTGTGTCAGCTCATCGGACTCTTTATTACTTCTCTCTCTCTCTTTATTTTTAAATTTTTTTTTTTCTAGCTGGCACTTCTGTGGTCTGTGGTGGCCTACTAGCATGACAGCATGCTAATGCTGATGCGGCGCCCGCGTGTCCCCTGTCATGCCTCTCGGTGTGTGTGCGCGCGTGTGTTTAGGGGGTCGTGGGTGGTGGCTCTGCTTAGCGCTCTGGTTGGCTGAGCCCATCTGTCACTCAAAACGGGCGACCTGTGGTCCCAGTTGCCAGCCAGCCGTATCGCCAGTCTGACAGAATTATGAAAATCCCTGTCTATTGCTCATTGGCCCAATTGAATTACAAGCAGTGCCTTGTTCCGTGCAAGGTTTTTAAACGGCTGATTTAAGGCACACACGCACACACACATGCACACACCGCCGCCATGGATGGCTGTTTATTCCCTCCATTTGCAGAGCAGGAAGATATTGTCTGCCTTTTCATTCGACTCCTGTTTTGATAGATTTTTGATTGAGTTCTCCTCAGTGTTTGTGCGAGTGTTTGTCTTTGTATCTTAATATGCCGCCAAGGCTTTTGTTTTCATCACACTGTTTCTGCAGTTTATGGTGAATTATTTGCTTCGCAGGACGTCTATTCTGCGTCATTTCTCCCTACAGCACTTCACATCTGTTGTCATTTCATTACAGACATTTATTTGACACTGTGTGCCTGCCAAGACACTCTGGATAAATCACACTGTTATTTCGCCTGCTTCCACACACCTGAGTGGAAGGGAAAAAGGCACCGAATGGTCTTATTTTCTACTTCCAGCAGTTATTTTTATTGGTATAAGCAACAGCACAGCGAGTCTGTTTATCACTAAGCATATTCTCAGTCAAAGAGAATCAGGTTTCACCGGGCTGGTGTGTACTCAGTAGGTACAGTACATTCATACAGCCGCCCCCAGCGATCAAACAGAAGCTGCATTTGAATGACTCTTTCTTTCCTCCCAAAGCCACTGTGACAGGTTGCTACTTGTTAGACCTCCAGTCTGCCTGCTGTCTCTGTGCCTATTTGACTGACTGACTGGCGGCATTTCTCTCTTTTTTGTCTCCGTGTCTGTCTCCTCCGCTTGCTTACCTGATTGCCTGTCGACCTGCTTATATATCCGTCACTCTCTCACCTCGAACACACTGGAAAAATGGACGTTCCGCAAAGGTCCCCCTCTGAGAGTTTCAGTTAAAGGCAGCTATGGGCTATATGTCAACAATGAGGAAAGAGTATAAAGAATAATTCAAGGTTGCATTTACAGCAATCACCTCCAGCCACGATAACCACCGCTTTAAGAGGGGATTTGTAACGCTCTAGTATAAAAACAGACCTTGCAGACATTAAGTGCTGCATGCATCTGCTGATGGTTAATAAGTAATAGTGGTGGGACAAAAAAAAATGTATGTGGATAAATCAAACATATCGCGATATTTCCAATTGTGAGAGCACTCGCTGGTAACAATTAGAGATTTTAAAAATAATTCAACCATAAGACTGCTCCTGACATTTTGATTACATTTTTCTCTCTTCTTCAGTTACAGATATTATGATATCACGTCTTTGTGATATATTACCTTTGTTATGATATATTGTTAACCTGAATGTCCCTCAGACACACACAACACAGTTCTGCGGGGAGAGTAACATAGTTGATTTAGTAGAGTCTGAGCATAATGGTTTCTGGGGCAAATACTGACATATTAGGAGTGAAAAAAAAAAGTTTTTATTATAGATATCGCCTTATAAACACTTATGTTTTGCAATGATGTTCCACGTGCGGTTATCAAACACTTTTAACTTTCAGCCACTTTCAAACTGTTTTCTTCTCTTTGGAAGTCCGGCTCTGATTTTCCTAGTCCTCTGCGAAAAGCTTCAGCTGTTTGTCTTGTCACAACGGGATCTCTCTGTATTCGTGTGTTGTAACCCAGAGGACAATGCATTGTGCATTCCAGAAGTGGGGTTTCTGATGTTAAGTGTGTCGTGAGCGTGCAAATGGAACGGCTGTTGCATGCACTTGCTTGTGAACAGGCAGGACTCACTTCTTTTGCGGTGTCTATGTTTGTGGACATCTATGTATGTATGTATTCAGTGCTAGGGGTGAAGCAGTGCTATCTGTGTATGGGAATACTTATGAGACAAGTGATCATCAGACATGTCAAGTTGAATTCAAAAGCACTCTCAGCCACACTGCTTTATCTTGTAATTGCTGGAAAAGTCACCAGATTTTTGCCAGCCAGTGTCACTAACCTGCTCAATAGTGATGATAGGACCTTTGACTTGTCATAGCGGGAGAGGAACAGGTGTTACGGTGCTAATTGCATTGATAAATAAAGGCTCTGTTCCATTTAAGCCATGTCAGTAAGCTTGCATGCACGATGCATGGTCTCAGTAGTGACAAAACTAGATTTAATGCAGCCATTGTTAATGTCAGCCCATTCACACACCCCCTTCAGTGTGAACAAAAAAAGGCAGAGTAAAAAAGGGCTAATGACACTTGTAGTGCTACGACATGTGGGAATATCTGCCATGAAAAAGGTCTGTTGTCATCATTAACAAATGTATGAACCTGGTAATTCATTGGATAAGTTTATGATAACTATCATTTTTAAATGGTAAATGTATTCTTAATTAAACTTAAATTTACTTTAATTTCACTGAAATGCTTTGTTAACCATTTATGAAGCAATTATTTAGGGTAAAGTTGCGATTGATGTTAAAGATACTTAAATGAATGGTTGATAAATTATATTAAACATGATCTTGATGGCCACGTTTTGGACAATTTCTTAATAAATAACTATCAACTAAAGATTATTTAACTAGCACCATTAATTAATGGTGGTTGTTATTAGCAATAACAATAATCTGACATCCTTGGAAAATCCAGGTAATAAAAATCACATGACATTATTCAGTCGACATATTTATTTTTACCCGTCTAGTCAGGAATGGGATGCTTTCTCCTGATTTATAGCAAAGAGAGGCAGCAGACGTGACGCCGGTGTGTTATCGCTTTCTCGTTCCAGCATGCTCGCTAGCTGCGTCCCAGGTGTATTTTTACATATAAAATCTCAGCAATTCAAACTGGCAATTTTAAAGACAACAGAAACCAGTGTAGTTTTGTATTTATTCATTTGCTTTTCATGCCTCGTAACAAGGTTATATTTATAGCACCAAGAGGATTCTTTTGGAGGCACAAACCTAAAGAACAGATTCTCTGTTCACCCTTTATTTGGTGTGATTTGGCTCTCACTCCGCCTATGTGGTATCTATCTATACCTCTTTTCACTCCGTCACTGTCTGGCCCTATCTGTCTGTCTGCCTGTCATCGTGCGCGTCTAAGACGGGAACCCGCCCACGGTTGTCTGGTCTCGATCTGCTTGGCGACCTAATCCTCGCCAATTCCACAACAGTAGTGTTCCAGTTGAGACCCACTGTGTTGCACCAGCCTGTCATCGCTGATCACTGGATGCTACTGTTTTATCAGAGTGGCTTTGATCCGTATCTAATGATGTGTGTGTGTGTCTGTGTGTGTCTGTGTCTGTGTGTGTGTGTTTGTGTGTGTGTGTGAGAGACAGAGAGTATTTGTTTGTCTTCCTTTAACAAATCCCTACATACAGACAACTAGAATTCATGTGCATTCATTTGAGTACATCGGTATGTGAGTGCTATGTCTGTAAGTGTGTGTGTGTGTGTGTGTGTTGCCCTGGCTGGCAGTAATGAATCCACTGGTGCTGTTGGCATGAGCAGGGCCATGCTATTAACCTCTCTGCCAGCTAGACTGATCTCACCCTGTCTGTCTGTCTCATCGGCCTAATGACACTCACACTCTCTGCACACACACACACACACCCCACACCGCACGCACGCACACACGCGCGCAAACCTGTCCTTTCTAATCAGATTTCCATTGAAGTGAAAAGTATTCCACATTGTCCAATCATCTCTATTCAGAGAGTCAAAAAGCTTCTGCCGGTGTCGAGAGAAGATTTCTTTTTCAACACCCACTCAAAGGAAGTTACTCTTCAAAACTATTTCAAACGTATTAATCTCCTCTTGCCCTCTGCAGCCAGATCAGTTTTCACTATACTTTACACCCGCCATCAGTTTCAACAGGGCTTTTATGAGTGGGTTCTCTCACTCATAACAGTCCCTGTAAAACTACAACTCTGGATGTGCGCCCTTTGCTTTTGATCAGACAAGACCGTGGTGTAGTGTAGTGGTTGCGTCACGTCGGAGTCCCTATAATACCATCACATGAGATATAAATCACTCAGAGCGCAAGTGAGGGAGAGAGAGTTTTACTTTGCCAAGCTTGCTCAAGAAGATTTAAAGGGACATTTCAAGTTTAAGGCTCAGGGCAAAAGGCTGGAGGTGGACCGTGAGCTTTACACACGCCCAAAATTACAGCCTGTGTGCTTGTTTGATGAGTTTGCGGTGGCACTTACGCCTGTCACCGAATAAAAAAGCAACATGACATGATGGGGGGAAAAATATGACATGAAAAGAGCTGTCAAAGTGCTTCACCAGCGGTCGTAAATGTTGTTTAATAGTCTGTACTTGGATTGTGTGTGAGTGTGCGTGTGTGCTTGTGTGTGTGTCTGTGCGAATGAGAAAACCCCAGCCTCCATAGGAAATCCTTAGAGGAGCGAGGAGCACCTGGCGCTGTCTGTAGTCATAACAAACGACAAGGAGGGATTTAGACTACATTTGTATTGGTGCCAGCTTGTTACACACACTCCCTGTTCACATTCGCTCTCATAACCGCCGTGTAATGCAGCATCGGCACTTGGCGTGGCTTCGCCCTCGCAAGTTCATTTTTTTTCTTCTTTTTTTTTTCCTATTTTTTTTTTAAAACTGCTCTGCTCTGGAATGCCCTGCTCATCCATGTGTCCCTCATTAGGGTTACGGCCTGGGAAGGGCCAGCGGTAATATCCAACACACCTCATCCCATCTGTGAGCTGACCGAGACGGAGATAATGTAGAGAGGAGGATGCATTTGGCAAGCCAGAGGACATAAAGTTAGACTTCTCTGCAGCGCGAGTTCATTAGGCAGAGAGGACTGCTGGGAGACGGGTGTCAGCCTGGTCTGAGCTAAATTAAGAACTTCAGCTGAGGGACAATCAGATGAAGTGGGAAATGGATAGAGGCCAGCTTGTGTGGGTCCACAAGGGATGTTTTGTTTTTTATTTTTCATCAGTCTAGAGTATCGCAGGCCAGAAGACTCTCCTGCTTTTTATGTGGATGTGTCTGAGCGACTACTAATTGCACCTGACAGTCTGTCTTATATGGAGTCATAGGAGTGCCATAAAAAAGAATATAAGGAAAGAATAAACAATAAATGAAACAATCGAAATAACTAAAATCAACTTAATAGAATATAAAACAATATTGATATAGATTAAGGAAAATGCTTATAATTATTTCATATTTGGTTCTTTGTATTTCCACATTTATTCATTCTTTTATTACTCTTTATACTTACCTCTGCCAAGGAGGTTGGTTTGTGAGCAGGATTTCGCCAAAACTACTAAATGGATTTACGCAAAACTTGGAGAATGGGTCTTGGCCCAGAATAACTTATGGACAGATTCAGGCACTTTCTTTAACATTGCGAGATAGAGGCTTTTTTCATCATTTTAGTTAATTTTCAAGGGGACAATGCATGGATCTTGATGAAAACAACAGGCATTTTCTTGATGAAATCAAAGGGCCGTGTTTGGCCTTGGCGGGGGTATGCACTCTACTGACTTCCACATTTTATTTTTGCCTAGCAATTCATTCTTTCTACTTTTTTTTTTTGTGTTTGCACATTTACTTATTTATTCTCTTGTTAATCCTCCTTACATTTCCTCCCGTTTTTTTTCTGGCACTCTTACGACCCCATACTGAATAGCTCCCCTCTAATTGCTGTGTGATTGCTCGTTTCAGCAGGTGGCGCCATATGGCCAGCAGGGCATGGGGGGTTACAGCCAGCAGCAGCAGCAGCAGCAGCAGCAGCAGCAGGCGGGGCAGCAGGGAACCCCTTCGTACTTCAGCCCCCCTCAGCAGACCCCTCCAGGCCCAACCCAGAGCCCCTACCTGCAACCTCGACCACCGCCACAACAGGTACCAACACACACACACACACTCACACACTCACATACACACACACACACACACGCACACACTCACACACACACACACACACACGCACACACACATTAACTCATCACATGCAGAACCAGACACCCACTGCGCTGTTTCCTGTGTGGAGAAATTAGCCAAGGGATTCAGCTGCAGCCGAAGTCCCCTTTGCACGCCATGAATGAAAACTGGAAATGATTACCATAACTCAATAAATATATATGAATACATATATCAGCTACACATCAGATGCGCAGATGTCACATACCAGATAAAGAATGAAATTTGAAATATCAGCAGGAAAGGGATTGCATCCAGATCTTTTTTCCATGGGTTCTATTTTAATATTTTAGCAGTGCTGGGATTGGCGAGATCATCTTAAGGGATAAACTGTCTGTGTGTGCGTGTGTGTGCGTGTTTGTGTGTAAACGACACGGTGCGGTGTGTTGGTGGTCCAACATGCCTGGTGTATGGGTCAAATTATTCCCTTGCATTATTCATGTGAGGTATTTTAGGTAAATCTCACTCTCCGTGTTTCTCCCTATTTTAATATTCTCTTCCCCGTTCAGCACACACACACACACACACACACACGCACACACACTCTACATACACAGAAAACGGACATTTTAATGTAATATTCAGTCAGTCATAGTGTAGAAACATATATTGTACGCTAAACCAGCCTGTGCAAACCCAGTCCTTAGTACAACAAAGGGCCTGTTCCACAGTTATGGATCTAGACTTGTCCTGCCAAGTTTCAGCATGATGTTCTGTAGAAGTTTTTCCAGTGGGAAGCTGTGCTCAAGCAGTTGTTTTTGAGTTGAGTGAAGGCTGCCCATGTGTTTCCCATCCACTCTGCAGCTAGAGAGATCTATCAGCCTATGTGGAGTGACTCTGGCCAACAGCCCTGCCCTGGATCACAACACAGCAGAACAAAACGGGGGAAGGAGAAAGAACAGTGCGAGACGGGAAAGATTACAGTGCAACAGAACTGGACAGGAAGGGGAAGATCAGACAGAAACAGGGAGGGAAAGGAGAAGACAGGACGAACCAGAACAGGAAAAGACAGATGAGTGAAGCAGGGATGCCTTGGGCCATGACAAGATCAGTATCAGGGCTGATACAGGCATGCTGTATATTGGCTATATTAGTCCATATCTAATATGTTGTTGGATTTAGACATTCATAATGTTTATTTTAAAATACTGGATTTCACTCCATTTAAATCCTAATTCGCAGCATTGCAAACAAGAAAACCGCAGTGTGGGTCATAGGAGGGACTGAAACAGTGTGCAAATGTTATTAGAAAACATAAACCTAATTATACTTGAGAGGAAACAGTACATATTAAGATGTAGTAAACACTTCCTTTAAAAGAATAGATTACAATAGGACAGTAGATTTTGCATACGCCACATAAAAGCAACTAATTGAAAATGTGCTTGTTAAAGACCTAAGAGTATGTAAAGTAGTCAGTGTGGCACCATGTGGGCCAACTGCAATATTAAAATGCTGCTGACACATTAACACATCCAAAAACAGTTATTATTGGTACTGTTTAGCTTCCTATACCAAGTAGGTAAGGCACTAAGTAATTTGAAGCAGCACTTTATAGGTCCAGTAGGTGGGGTTTCGGGGGATCTATCAAAGGAATATAATAGTCATAATTGAGTATAATCACTATAAACGAAGAATCATTGTGTTGGGTCCTCTTCCATATAGTCTACCAAACGCTGGCTCTAGAAAGGGCCTTTTGTGTTTTAAACAGACAGTTTATCCCTTTTTAGTGGCCACCGGAGGAGAGGGTTAAAGCGAGGGATGTTCAGTTGGTCTATAAATACACCGCTACACTGTGAACATTAAAAGTGGCAGATTACCCCACAAATACCAGGTAAAGTACCAGAGTTGTACAAGCTGAAAGGTTTTTGCATAACTTTGTCATATTTGACAGTGTAGATGCCACAACATCCTACACACTGGACCTTTAAATTGCATTAGATTGATTGCTACTTTTCTACACGTGAATCATCCGTACCTCTGCCACAAATCAACAGCGAGTGATATTAATATAGATATCCACGCGGACAGCTCATCTTTACAGGGAAGAACTGTATAGACTACATAAAAACAGCACAGACCAGGAAACACAAAGAAAAATGTGCTAAGCAGAACCATTTAATCTCAGCAAATATCAGCACAGGGCAGCAGAGACAGCACTATTTTCACAAAGCATCCTTTATTTTGGCCCAGACACCATATCAGCCATTAGTAGTTCACAAATGGGAATAGACTTATTTAGCATCTGCACTAGTTGATGCCATTTGGCAGTGGTGTCGTTGCGTCTGTCTAGGTAGTTACACTGTGATTTACTGAGATGTAGTTAAACCTTCTTTTAGACAGCCTTGAATATTGAGCACACCAAGACAAATAGCCAAGCAAAAAGCCATTGTGAACACAAAAGCACGTTGTCAAAAAAGGAAATCGTTAGTCTTAGCATAGTAATTTTCATCCTGAGTGAACATTTCAGCCAGCGTGCCTATTGTCTCACACTGAAAAAGCACTTACTCTTGTTTCCTCACTTAACATGCTGACACACACACACACACACGCACACACACAGACCATGCAGCCTACTGAACAAACAGTATTCACTCTAACTAGGAGAGGCTGAGATCCATGGCCACCTTGACATTTTGTGACAGTAATGGTGTGTTTTCATCATCGCTGATGATGTGGCGGCAATTGACCCTTGCTGGCATTTATACACCAGGTAGTTCTGCCCGAGCACTTTGATTGGCCAAAGCCTTGTTTCACCTGCACTGCTGTGCTGACTGCTGTGATGACCAGGGAGCTGGTTTTCTTCTGTTTCTCATTTTTACTGTATAAATGCACGCCTTGTAGGGGAAAATGTTTCAATCAGCACAGACGCTTGTTAGCGCTGCTTAAAAGCCAAAATACCTTCAGCAGCCATTGCATCGATGTCGCATCCCGCTGTCTTCACCTTTAATCTAGAAATCCTTCGTATGTGTTGGAGCTACACAGCATTTTTATTTCCCAGCAACACAGCAGGCGATACGCCAACTCCTTCCTTGCTCCTGTCTACTCGCCATCAAACTATGGATGGAACTAACTAAATCCACTCTTTCCGTCCACTAATAAGCTCCCTGCTCCCATACTCCATGTGGGAAATGGGCTTTAACAAGAAACCCGGCTATTAATGGACATGCACAGTTAAAGGACACTCTTTCCAACTCGCAGTCCAATTCATCTGAAACAAGAGAAGACATATACGCTATGTGTAAATGGAAATTTATAGCTGGTAATAGGCTAATAGGCTCCCTTGAAATGGGTTATTTCGCACTCAGTTCTCTCTTGTGTAACAAGTGAAAAAAAACAGGCCCAAGTGCTCCCTTTATTTCGAGAGTTTATGTTCAAGTAATTACTGAAAAATACACAATATTGATCATTAAAAAACATGACATTTCACACATAACAAAAACAAGCCTGTGCGGTGGCATTAAGACAAAGTTAATTGTCCATCGATTGAGTGAGGGAGTAATTTAGCGAGGGAGAGAGCGCCAGAAATCACCAGAAAGCATTTGAATCACAAAGATACCAGGTCCTTGTCTTTGGTTTTGGATCTAAGAGTAAACATGTCTGGAAATTAAACTTACACAGTGCAGCTGTCCAAGATTACGAGTCGAGGATTTGGTTTGCTTTCCTCCTGCTCTGAGCGAGTGTGCGTCTCTTGTGTCAGTTTTTTTTTTGTATGTGTGTGTCTGTGTGTACACTAATCAGCCCACTGCGCTGTAGCAATTCCGAGCTGTGAAAAGGTCAAACGGTGACCTTTCTCTGTGATTCCGGGCTGAAATGAGACATGATGTGAGCCGCACGGAGCGGATTACATGCACGCTCATACACACAATTGCGAGCGCACGCCAGATTAGGACGTCATTGTGGTTTTGACCCCTGTTTTTTGACCCTGCATCACTCGGAGAAATCCAAGCTGAAAAGTTCTTTATTTTGTTCTTCCGCCGCTCTCCGCAGTTCCTTTCCCCCCACTCCACTCCCATTAACCCTAGCCAGAGGACATCCTCCAGTTGATGGAACCATTCCAGCTGCCTTTGACATAGAATTTGCTCTGCAACCGACCGCTATTAGCTGGTTTTGTAACAAATCGAAGCGAAAAATGCCGTCTTTCTATTGAGTCTATTGCACTGCTGTGACCTCATCTGATTGCAAGGAGCGGAGCCGGCTAAAAAGACATTTCAAAGACATCAAGGCTGATGTGGAAAAAAATACAAAATATTTAATATCACATCAATGAAGAAGTAGGCTTTGGGAAAAAAAAAAAAAATGTGGGTGATTTGTTGGTGGTTTTCGAGTGCTGACAACACCAGATATTTCTAAATTGATGGTGTGTTGTAATTCTAAAAAAAACACTGTGATATATACTTCAGCTTAATAGGTTGAGAGGACTTTTTGACCTCACGTACTATTCAGTTTCATATTTGTATCTTTGCATGTCACTTCCCAACAAATGCTGTTGAATCAAGGCCGTTAGAATTGCAATAAAAATGATTTCTGCTTTGTGGGAAAAAGATATTAAGCTCATAGATTAGGAATCTGGAAGGAATTTATTTTGGAAGACAGTCTTAATATCAGGACCCTAATGTTTTTGGTCCGATTGTTGGCTTCAATTACAGCGCGAGACAAATCACTTAAAAGGAGAAAGATCCGTGCCCTTTCTTCCTCTCCCCTGGCCGTATTACAGTTGACACATAACAGATGAAGAGCGTGATATTTTGTTACTGCCTAACACTTTCTGCCTCATAAAAACGGAAATGAGAGAGCCGTAATTTCGAGAATTTTTGGAGATGATTTTTTTATAGTATGTTTGCTTTTATTGGGTAGTATACACTGGAGTGTGACGGGGGGGGGGGGGGTCAGAGAGGAAGGAGGTGAAAGGCAATGCTGGCCTGCTGCCAGACTCTAAACTCATAATGTTGTGAGAGGAACATGCTGCCGGCTTTGATCAGGACCCTGTATTTAATTTTTCACAGAGAAACAGTGTGTTAAATTTATGTCCAGAGAGTCATTACATGTAACGGAATACATCGTTGAGATGTTTTTCGCGTAAAAAAAAGCTGTAGGGTGAGCACGCCCCTGAGTGGGTGCGTAGTGGAGTTGTTCGGAATTTGACTGCCGGTCTTTGAAGAAGGAAGTCATTCCCTGTGACATTTACTCCCAGCACAATAAAAACCCTCCTATCCCACTCTCTTGTGTGAAACTGATCCCACCGGTCATTTCCTCTATTGGCCTTTAACTATTTCCTCTTCCTGTCAGAGAGTAGGCTCTGGGGAGCGGTGCCGTGGCACAGAGGAGCTCTCAGCTGATTGGAGGAGACAAGCTCACTTTACAGGGACCTACACTGAAGAGGAGGCTGATTCAGTGGTTGCAGACACTGCTAAGTGATGCTCATGAGTATTACCAATACCAATAATAGGGAGAAAAAGATTCTGATATAGATGTATATTTTAAGATTCGAGGATTGGAGTGAGTAGCTGACATCCTGTGAAAAGCATGTATCTTCAATATGTCAAGGTTTTCTAAACAACAACGTGTGTGTGACAATGCCTTTCACTGGGTTGAGTTGAATTTAACATCTTAAAATGTTTTATTTTTTTCATAATGCCCTTTCTATCTAAAGCAGGCGCAACACCAGAATTTAAAACTTCGATACAATACTCAAAACCTCTTTTGATACCACATCAAACGGAGATAAAAAAAGTTGTGGGCCCGCATAAAAGGATTGTTCTTATTAACAATCCGTACAAAAAAAAAATCCCGGAACACATACCAACACATTTATCCGTCTTACTTTGAGTTGAAAACCTCATTGTAAATCTTTTTTTTGTGTGTAGCTTTGGTACTGACGATGCTATTGAATGCAGATTTTTTAACCTTTTTAACATGAAGTGTCGATACTTCTGCAACCCCTACAAGACACTTTTATCTTTGATTAGATCATTCTCAGCACCCAGCAGACCATCGGCTGCTCCTGTACTAACATATTGTCTGGGTCCTTTCCCTTCCACTAGTAGCACCGTGCCATTTCCTATTTCCTGTCTGTCACCCCTTCAACCCCAACCGACTGCAGCAGCAGGCCCTTTCTCCCACCTTCCCCCACCCCCGCTTTTAATCACACCAGGTTAATTAAAAGGCCGTCGAGCCTTTCTGCGGCCTGCCCCCCTGGCTTTATTACCCCCTCGCTGTATACTTGCTCTGCTGCCTCAATCACCGTGCCTGCACCCCCAATGCACACACACGTACACGCACACACACCCTCTCACACGGAAATGGGAGCTCACCTCGGCGACAAGGTGGAGGGACAGGAAGGGAAGTTGAGGGGACAAGGAGGAAATGAGAGGCAGGAAGGAGTGCGTGTGAAGAGAGAGTGAATGAGATGTAGCGGTGAAAGTGAAGGGGGGTGTGTGTGTGTGTGTGTGTGTGTGTGTGTGTGTGTGTGTGTGTGTGTGTGTGTGTGTGCGTGCGTGCGTGCGTGTGCGTGTGTGTGAAGGGGGCACTGTGTGTAGGTGGGTGGGGCGCCCAAAGTTCAATGTCATTAATTGGTCACCATTTGAATATTAAGTGAAGAACTCTGTTAATTAACAGGATAATAAAAGTGCTGCTGGCTGGGTAAGGGGGTGGACAGGAAGAGGGAGGGAGCGAGGGATGGAGGGAGGACAGGCTGTGGAAATGGAGGGCATATGGCGAGAGAGAGAGGAGGAGGTGGAGGGAGAGAGAGCGAGGCTGGGTGCCGGGTGATAAGAGGGAGAGAGAGACGTCCGTGGGTAAAGGTCTGGCAGTGGTAATTTGCGGAGAGCCGCGTTAATTGTCATAACCTTTTAAATGGCAGAGTTTATCGGAGTCCTCTAAATGTCCCTGCGTATCGCCACGGCAACCCTGGGCCTGCCGCACTCCGATTGGCCACAGCTGACGAGCACTTAAGCTTGATGAGTTTTTCAGGCAAAAACTAAATGATAAAATTGAAAATATATATATATATATATATATACTGTATATGCCAGCAAAGGTTTTTGTGTCTGTGAGCATGTGTGTGTGATAGTGTGTCCGCCTGTGTTTGAGACAATGTTTTTAATTTAGTGTGTTTTTTACCTCCGCGTTGACTGACACTCGCTAATTGCTCGACTAGAATCCGCCACTGTTTTTTTTTTCTTCTTCTTTTTTTCCCCTCCTTTTTTGATTTATGTTTGTTTTTGTACAGCCGAGCCGCAATTCAAATGCAAATGAACGAGGACGGGAGAGGTGTTTTTTGGAACGGTTAGGACAATCATAATGGCTCGGGGAAAAAAAAAAGGGGGCCGGTAGTTAGCGGCACAGCACCCTAGGGGCCTCATTTAGCTGCCATTTGTTAGGAAATGCCGCTACATTTGTTCCTGGATACAGACTTCACAGACAGAGAGAAAGAGAAAACACCACCAGGAAAAAAAAAAAAAAAAAAAACATGTCACAGTCAAAGTCGAGTTCGCCAACACACTGCTATTGTTCCGCCGTGCTTCAGCAAAAGTCATGTGGGTGTACACCAGTTTGGGTGGATGTCCTCTTTAACAGCGAGCCAAAGCAATTGAAGTGAATGGGCGGCTGGGGGTGGTGGTGACTTGCGAAGAGTGTGTGAAGTGAAGATGGTACAAAGACTGACTCGTGTTTGATTAGCCTGTGTAGAGTAATGGGATTGAAAAGCCCCGGCTACGACATCTGTGGCTTACACTGCTAGCTAGAGTTGACATCATCCCTGGTATGGGAGCGTGTGTGTCTGCACGTGTGCATGTGCATTTCTGTTTACATAGGCAAGAATGAATGCTTGCTTGTGGCTGCGTGTATGTGTGTACACTGGCTGTGTGTGTGTGTGTGTGTCCTGTGTCAGAGCTCTGGTCCTCTCTTGTAGTCTCTTTGTGCTAAAGGTCAGGGGTATTGCTGAGATAGAATCCAATCTGAAGGACACAGCACTAGAACAGGCCCCGCTACAAATGGACCCATTAAGATAGGCCGGACACACACATACACACACGCTCAGACACACGGAGCTCACGGATATGTAGACATACACACACAGGCATCCTGGCGTCCAAGTATGCACATACAACAGCCGTTCCCATTCTAATGGTCACCTTTGCCGTGATGATAATAATAGGCTGTAGCCCAGAATAAATGGCTGTCATTTGCATTGAGTCCAACCAACACACCGCTTTTTAAAGGCCGTTACAGGCAACGGATGTGGGTCTGCTCTATAATACATTTTCCGACATAATCAGAATGTAACTGCAAATGTTTTCCCAATATTCAAAAACGGGTTCAAAAGATGTAAGAGTCAAGAAAACATGTAAGACGAGCGAATCATAACCAAATGTTGATTTGTCACATTTCTCAGAACACAGCGTAGCTCGCTCTCACCGCTGATTGTTGCTTCAATTATAGTTCAGTCAGTCTGATTGGTGGGAGTGTGTGTGCATATCTGCAAGTCTAAACCAGCCGTGTGTGTGTGTGTGTGTGTGTGTGAGTGCGTGCGTGCATGCGCGTGTGTAAATCAATGCAGGATGTTGAATATGGATGCCTCCCTCCTCCGCCTCTGTCTGATACGTAGAGGCTGTACCTTACATGTCTGTTAGTGCGGCGGATACAAACATAGTTCAGATAGAGAAGAAACCTCGGAAAACACACCTCCTCACTTCACACCACCGTCTGACCCTTCAATCACAGCATCTCTCTCTATATGAGTGGGTGTGCGTACGCGCTTCTTATGGTGTTTCCCAGTGGACACCGGAGGCTCCTAGTCTTTGGGGTAGTCTTTGGTGGCAGGGGGTGCGCTGGGGTTCGTGGTGTGTGCATGTGTGTGCGTATGGTAAAGTAGTGTGTTAGGAGTGCGGTGGTGGTGATGGCGGGGGTTATGGGCCTCTCTCCTAAAGACACGCAATTAAGCTTAATTTTTAATGAATATTAATGGCATTAGCGTCAGATTTTGTGGAGATGTGCATCTGCCAAGGTGCAGGGGAAAACGGGGGGATGACTAATTCATTTGGTAGTCATGAGGAGAGCGGCTGGAGACAGGGAGGGATGGATGGAGGAGGAGAAAAGGGGTGGAGGTAGTCTCGATGAGGAGGATGGAAAAAGTGACGGGGAAGAGGATCAACTGTGAGAAAAAGTAAGAGATTGATGTAAGAATTTTAGCTGAAAATATTTAGATTAATACAGCTGAAGTGATCAGATCTTATGACGGCTTTGTATTGTGTCGCAGAGCTACCTACCGAGGCTAGCATGCAGTGGTTTAAACACCAACACTTCCCCCACTAGCTGCGCAGCTAACTGAGCTAACTAGCTAGTAACTCTAAGCGATATACCTCTCCCTATTTTTTCCAGATATTGAATTAGACAGGTGGCCAGCTTTACTTACTGTGCCTTTAATGGGGAGAGGGTGTGGACAGAAAGGAAAAAGAGGAGAGAGATGGAGGAGGTGTAGGGGCCAAAAATAAAAGCAAATATAATTAAGAGAACACAAAAAAGATGTGAGAAGAAAAATGCAGCGAAATGTAGTAAAGCGAGAGCCAACATGTGACGAAAAAACACCTACATCTGCACACAAAGCCCATAAAAGGCAAGATAGCCGTGAGCGAACAATGGCAGTGGAAAAAAGGATTAAAAAGCAAGCATGTTAACATTTAAAAAAAAAAGTGTAGTTTAAAGTAACCCACATCTTTCTTCACGCTGTTCTCCACAAAAACAAGATTGAGGCAGATGTCAGCCAAAATCATCTTAACGTAATGGCTGTGAATTATTCGCTCTCGCTGCTTTCTATCGTGTCGGGTGGGGTGGCATCAGATGCGCTTTGCTCGCTGTCGCGCCCGTTTCCATTTCTCTCCTTTTCCGTGGCATTGAGACTCGCACCGGCAAAGCAACATTTCCCCTTGTTGCTCCCTGCTTGAAAATACAGCGTTAGAAAGTGTGCAGCGCAAAGAGCTGGGACAATGTTCTTTAATTAGGTATGAGCCGGAAAAGAAAGGAAGTGTCAAATTGGTTGTGTGTCACGGTTGGAATCAGTGTCTGAGGCGGCGCTGTGGCCTAGATTTCTCTTAAACTGAAAGACTAAAACCCGAGCTCTAGGATCTGACCTTTGACCCTCTCATAGAAATGAAGAAAGTCTGCCATCACGCTGACACGGTACGAAAGATTAAATTACAAGACTACTTTGGAAAGTCTCACGTCCCAAACAGTCACCTCAGTTCTTGCTTTTTTCCGAACATTTCCCACTTTCCCGGCCGACTCCCCGCGCCTGAGTGGCTGGGATTAACATGGTGCCGCAATATTGATTTACGTCCGCATAAAGCCTCCCCGGCTCTATATATTACACCACATTCAGCAGTCATCTATTCAATCAAATCTAATATTACACTGCCTCTCCACACAGCTGTCTAATAGCATTTAACTCACAGTTTGATTCCTGCATTCCCTCATGTACTTCAAACGCTTGCCTTCAATATCCTTCATTCGTTTCTACTATGCCAAGATGAAGTCTTTTGAAAAGCACGGAGGATGAATGAGCGTGTCTCTGTGTGTGTGCGCGTACGTGTGTGTGCGTGTGTGCGTATGTGTGTGAAGACAGGATTAGCTGTGGCCTTAGGCTTAAGGTATGGAGTGGAGTGTATTTTAGAAGCTTCTAAATTAGCTGGGAAATGGGATTTTGAGACAATGGACTGGAAAAAACTCAAATGAAAGGATGCACTCGCAGCACTCCTTCATTTGCCTCTGATGTTCTCTCGTTCTCGCTTTTTTTCTAGTCTTTTTTTTCACTTTTTTCTTCCCCTGTCTCCATCTCCTCTCTCGATCCCTGAGCTTCCCTGCCTCCCCTTTCTCTCCTCCTCGACGTCTTTTTGCATCTCCACCCTCTGTATCGCTCTCCCAGCATCTCTTTCTGTCTGCCCTCCCTCCTCCCGGAGTCTGTTTCCCTCTCTCTCACCCTCTCCATCCATATTACAGTTGACAGTGATGATGTAAGAACGTGAGTGTAAACAGTAGTATGAGGCTAACCTCACTTTGACCCACTTAAAACGGAAATCCCCTGGAGTACACACACACACACACACACACACACACACACAAATGCACGCATGCACACACGCACGCACTACATACTCATATGCCTGAGTAAATATTGGACTTGGGTCAGCAGCTTCCCTTCTGTTCTCATTTCACTGTCTGAGCAGCTATCTGTCCATGTGTGCATTTTGGGTCTGTGAACTGAGCTGTGCACGTGTCAGCGTGTCCGCCGCTCAGAAAGCTGCCTCCCCTTTATTTACCTGTGGAGGTGTATTTGTGTGTAAGGCTGGTTTCTGCTTCAAATGAATCACTTCCGACCGGTGTAATAAAAAGCCCGACGTTTGGCGTGCATCCAGGCGCCCACTGATAAACACGGGGGCTGTGCACACAAACACAGGGCTTGCCCAGGGCCCTGACGAGGAAACTAGCATGGCTTTGTTTTTTTAAAATAGTGCCTCCGTTCTTCACTGCACTCCTGTTGTTAAGAGTCTCTCCGCACCCACCTACTTATGGGATGACATGCGATCCAGTGATTGAACCACATCTGGGTGAACAGGGTTTCCCCTCTGGCTTTTAGACGAGGTTAAGGGGGATGTTGCTGGTTTTTAGCTTTGAGGCTATGAAAGGAATACGGAAGCTATTGTGGCAAGATTATGGCATGAGGTTCCACTTATTTGGTCCATTTTCATTATGATTATTATTTGAAAAACCATGAAAGGGTAGTTGAGCTTTATTTATTTATATTCCATGGTATGAATGAGAAAATAAACATAATAATGGGCAATTGAAGATAATATTGATCAACACAGCAATGAATGTGTGATTTTCATCTTCTAATCTGTCAAAGAAAATGTGTTTCTTCTTGATAAGAAACTGTGTATGTTAAGTGTTCATTGTGCACTGGTAGAATTTGACTGGAAATCCTTAAAACAGCTTTAATGTTAATTTGGTTTGAAAAGTGCTTGAACACGCTTGAAGTTGCAGGCCTAACTGCCTTACTTTCATTATAAATGGATTTACATTTGCTCAGCCAGGTTATATAGGGTGCTTGGTCCACACAGTAACACATTTTAGAATATGAACCGTTTCTTGTTTTTTATGTCACAATGCTGTTACAAAACATAATTTGGGTTGTTTATTTCAAAAACAGCATCGGATTTAATGAGATGAAGTGTGACGGTCAGTCTGACAGAAGTAAATTACCGTAAAGGTGTGAAAATGCTTGAAAAGTGCTTGAATTTGACCGGGGAAAAGGTGTAGGAACCCTGTTTTTTAAATGCCATCACAATGTTTTATGATTGTTGACCCACATTTTTTCCTCTCCATCTCTCACCCAGTCACCCAGAAATATGGCCTACTTTCCTGTCATTTTGAATGTTGCTGACATGGCCTTTATTATCAGTCTATTTGCTAAGAAAGCTAAGATTAAGGGAATGGTTATCCTAAGTTAAAGAGAGAGTTTGAAAAACAGATTTGGAGCATATTCAAGGATCTAATGCTAGACTAAAGACTAGACTAGAGACTGCAGGACCAGATTTAGGACCACGACTCCAACAATCTATGGCATTGAAGTAAATCAGTGGTTGAAGCGTGACACTAACAAAGCGAGAGTTATAGATTCATCTTATGTTAAGGGCAGTACTTTCCACCACATACCTACAAAAATGGAATGATCGGCATTTTAGGAAACATAAAGATATTTAAAATGTTCTATATTTTTAGAATTGGTGCTTCGGTGATTTAATTGGCTAATAATTGAAATGTGGACATGAAGGGAGCACTCTAGGGCATTTAAGGTCATTACATTACCTTTCCTTAATAATGGATGAATGAATACATTAACTTCTTGGCTCTGCGCGCGCGCGTGTGTGTGTGCACCGCTGCTAATGCAGCATGCAAACTGTGTGTGAGTAACTTTACAGCTACATATAGAGGGTGCATAAAACCCTAATATCAGATTTCATAAAGAATGTAAAAAAAAAAAGATAGTACAGAAATGGTATCACTCAGCCTGGATGCACAAATTACGACCCATTTAATGCTCTAATAATAGATCCATTTCGCATGATACATCTCTTGCTGTGAAGGATAATCTTCAGCTATAAAATTATATCACCCAGCTGACAGGGATATTGCCCACCTACTACAGTATAATCACACAACAGATAAGAAATCAAACTGTGGGGAAAAATGGATTTTGATAGTAAAAACCTGAACATACCCTTTATGTTTGGTGTGCTTGTGTGTGTGTGTGTGTGTGTGTGTGTGTGAGACATAAACGCGTGGCAGCGCGTCCGTATGTTGTGTGTGCAAGCACTTCGCGTATGATCTCTCGCCGCGTCTCGCCGATCAGTTATCACTAATCCTTCCACTCAGAGCTCTTTAACAAGTTGCTATTGTGCTGCAGACGCTTAACATGATGGAGGAACGACCTCCGCGGTGAATGAAAGGAAGAGGGAGAGGGAAGGAGGGAGAGATACAGAGGGAGGGAGAGGGAGAGGGCAACACCTCCGACAATGGAGGGAAAATTGGTTTACACTAGATAGGCTTGTGATTACAGAGGGAACGAAAATGACTTGGATTGAACAATGGGACCGAGCGTGCGCACTGGTGTGTGTTTGTATGTGCGTGTGTACGTTTCGAGGATTAGTGGGTGGTTAGGCCGGGATTTGGTTGAAATGAATTGGCGGGTGCGGTACGCCGATGGGTGCGCGTTTGGATGTTTTGTTTTTTTTTTTGGTCTGCGTGTACTGTAACGGGGTGCGCGCGCATTTTTGTGGTCCCTCGTGCAACGTGGCTCTTTGTGTTGTGACTCGATCTAACTGAGAATCAGAGTGTTTATTACAGCCCTTTAAAACCTGAGACACTCTCAACAGTCCGTCCTATTCCCCTTAATCTCTGTTGCACACATTTAGACCATTTTCATCATAACAGAAGAGTGTTGTTGCCCTGCGTCGTTACGTAACTAGCATCTAGCAGGAAAAGCAATGATTTTTAAGGAGACCTGTTATGCTTTTTCAGTTCATTACTTTGCTTCGGTGTGTTATATGGCTTCTTGTTCATTTAAAAGGTCTTTAAAGTTAAAAAGCTGAAAGTCTGTGCTAACGGGTGATCCTCTCTCCCACCAAAAACACTGTTTTTGAAACGTCTTATCAGTAGTCCCGCCTTTAATCCCGTGACTTTCTGACATCACACTACGTCACCTTGTCATACATTTGCATAATTTATGCCTGTATTCACGGTCAAAGTGGAGCTAACTGGAAGCTGCAAACATAACAGAGCCAACCTGAGGCATCGTAAGCGGTGCTGGCTCAGGCGTGTGTGAGCTTACCAATCAGAGCAGACTGGGTATTTAGCAGGTGGAGCCTTAAAGAGACAGCAGCTAAAACAGGGTGGCTCAAACAGAGGGGGAAAACAGCACTGCAGCTCTGGACAGTATAAGAAGATAAACAAGTTTTTTGAGCATTTTCATACGTAAACCTATTCTAGCAGTAACCCAAAATGAAATAATGATAATATTTCTCCTTTAACTTTAAGGATACTGCACTTTTGAATCCATATCATGACCAATATTTGAGAGAAAAATAATAAAAAAATATGCTGACTTACATTTAAAAAATGTGTATGTACATTCTTCCAGCAAGAATCCTTTAAATTTTTTACATCAAAGACTTATGGAAAGTCTGTTCTGGAGGCAGTTAAACCATGAACTTATTATTCATAGACAAAGGACACTGTAATGTCAGTGTTTTAATATTACCTCGAGCACATTTTACTGCATTAAACCCTGGAATTTCTTGCTTTCCCCCTCCCCCCTAACTGCCAAAACAAATGATTTACAGCATTAGTGAATTCCCAATTTATGTACTCTTCAGAGCTCTAAATAATAGGCTGTACACTGTAAAATAAATCATTAGAATTTATCGATCATAGAGCTAAATGGCTCTCTGTGGTACTTTCTAGGAGGCCCAGCAGGAGACCTACGGCACCAGGGGTCCTGCCCCAGGGAACTCTGGGAAGGCCAACAATGAGGACGGCGTCTCCCATGACCGCCCGTCCAGTCTGCCGGTGAGTGACTGACAGTTGTATCACTGATCGACACATACAGCATTACACAGTATGGAAAAGACTCTGCTGTAGCTCACAGTCTGACATTCAGTTGTAAGAACAACCCGCCTCTTTGTCTCGTGTCCCATGGGAGACGCTGATTTGACTGCTTATATCAGAGCTTACGTCTGTGTTTTGACTGCCGTCCACGCCGAAGGCAAAAAGGGCCGCGTGTGTTAACCCGCGGCCTAGCCATCATGCACTCACTCACACGTACACCCACATTGCACAGGAAAGCATATGCGTGGCCACAGACATCCTCGCTAATGCACGCACACACACTCAAACCCACACGCATTTGGCATTTAGGCGAGCTCAAAAATCGTTAAGCAGGTTGACTGGAGGAGTAATTGAGGAATGCTGAGGCCAGGCTGATCTGTGAGCAGAGAGAGATGTGGGCTGCTCCATTTCTTTTGGCTAAACTAATCGCTTTTTTACTCGCTAGATATCATTCCTCCCCTCACAGCTCCTCAGCACTTTCAAGAATAGAATAAATAGGCATTTGCAAATGGTGGCAAATATTGGCACTGCTTGAGGTGTGTGCCGTTTAATTTACCAGATACTTTGGAACAGCCTCGGGAGTGGAGGAATAAACTGCAAGAAAAGCTAAAATTAAGTGTATGAACTGAAATTAAGCCATAATATTTTCCATAAACTGATAAAGCCTGTGTTCGCTGGTCGCTCCTCTGTCTTTCAACACGCACGGACACTTCCTTCTGCTTTTCTTCTGACTTATCCGTCAGTTTTCTAAGTGAGTCTCTCTCATGCACACACACACACACACACACACACACGCACACACACACACACACACACACACACACACACACACACAGAGAGAGAGTCACACACTCTTTCTGGGACTTTTTTTCTTCCATAACATACTAGTAGTATGTCATCTGCTTTATCTTGGCATTCTTCCTTTTTTTCTGTAATTTTCATCCTCACACATTCGTACCCCTCCTTCCCTTTTCCTCTGTCTTTCCCTAGTAGGATCATAAAAGCGTTTTTTTTTTCCCCCTCGTGCCATAATTGAGAACTGGCCTTGATGTATCAGTGTGTGAATCCGGAGCTAGAGAGCGAGGCGAGGAGCCACTGCAGTCGCGGGGGCCGATCTATTTGAACCGCAACCACTATCACCCCGCGTTCCCTCGCCACTTTAATCCTGGCGTTTTACCCCTTGGGTTCTCCGTGTGTTTTTCACATCCCATCCAAAGCGCGTGGCTTGCCGAGATCCTAATCGGCGGCAAGTTTTGATGAGAGAGAGAGACACAGAGAGGGAGAGATGGATAGATAGGAAGGAGAGAGAACAAGAGAGAAACCGCTCGGCGTTCGCCGGGCTCTTCCAGCAAGCTGTCACGGCAGAGATGTAACCGTTTTTTTTCCTCCTCTCCCCCTCTCTCTTTCTCACTCTCTCGCCGGCGTTTGATGTCAGATCTAAAGCTGCTGTCATCTTTTTTTTCCCCCCCCCCTTTCTCTCTGTCAGGAGGGAGGGAGCGCGGGTCGGCGAAAGTGTCATGTTGTTGTTTTGGGACGAGTCTGCTGTGGCTGTGTGATGTGGCGGGATTTTTGAAGGGAGACCAAAGGGAGAAAGTGCTTTAGTAACTTATAACAAATGCAAGTCACAGTTGCCCCTTGGGTCTGTTAAAATGTAATGTACCGGAGACAGAGCATGTCTTGTATTCCTTATTGTTGATCACTTAACTGCTCCAATTAGAACAACACAAAGCCAGTGCTCAGGACTAGCTTGTTAGCACTGACCATCTACATTTCCATGTAGCTTCGGCACTAATTTAAATGTTTATTTGACACGAAGCATGATCGTTGCAGTGGTTCCCATTAAAATAAATGGATGAATAAGTGGTGTTTTCCTTGCATACGTTTCAATTTTAGCATTTAATCTGCCCTTTAGCTTCTGTAGTCAGGATTTTCCTTAATGATTACCAGCGACAATAATTTTCTTGACCTTGCGTTCACATGTTATTTTCTACGTAGGGTTGACATTAACACCACAATATTCCTCTCGCAGTATTTTTAGTCTCTTCAGACTTGCTGTGGTCTAGCTGAGCCTGTTCCGCCAGTCCTACACAATAGTCAGGTCAGGCGCCAAAACAAAGATAATCCATGGAGAAGAGGAACCACTCCACGGTGAAACTCTGTAGCGGAAGTTTGGCGATTGTGACCGTATATTTTCTAGCCTTTTTATCTTAGGAATGTTCCCACTGAAATTCAGAATCTGTTTTACAAAGTAGTCCTGGCCAAGACGAAAGTATAAAAAGTTTCACCTTATTGGAACAAGGGAACTGACTTGAATCGATCAACAAATTACATCGAGACAGTGAGTTCAGTCAAAGGAAAGGACGTTCATTGCTCAGATAGCCCTTAATCCTCTTTTTGTAATGTTCCATACTTATTAAGTAATCGAGCTTAAAAGCACACCAGGATGAGTATAAAAAACGTAAAAGTTAATGTTAGAAAAAAGTTAGTTATATTCCTTCCTGCTTTAAGTTTGTGTGAAACGTAAGAAAATATTTTCAAATTCAGTTTCCATCTCCAGCCAAAGGTGGTAACTTTCGAACTAACTTTTCCATCCTGACTGTTCATTTGTCTCGTGTGATGAAACATTTTTTTTTTTTAAATTACCTTAATTTCCCCGCAACAGGTGTGGCAATTATGGGTCAAAAAATGTGACGTGTCACGTCGGTTACTGACAGGGTGCTAGAGTGCAGGGCCGCGCGGCTGTCACAGGATGACATGCCGACTGTTGCCTTGTTATCTCGTGCTGCGCGGCGATGACGTTTCTGAAAATAGAGGCACGAGTGAGAGCTCTGTGTTTACCTCCCCTCTTTAGCGCCCTCAGCCCTTTTTGCATCTTTTGCCTAACGTCACTAAGCGGAGCCAGTTCTTTCAGTGCCACGGTGAGGTGAGGAGGGAGCCAGTCCTTTTTCGTACCCAATACCCCCCCCCCTACACACACACACACACACACACACACACACACACACACACCCCCCCAACCCGTTCCAGTCACTACATGTTCCCTGCTCTCCGGCGCTCCCCTGACAGCCTGCCAAGCTGCCGCACAGCCTCCCATCCTCTGGGACATGGAAGAGGATGGCCAGCCATGTGGAAAGACAGAGAGAGAGAGAGAAAGAGAGAGGGAGAGAGAGATGGGGGTGGGAGGGTGAGGTGAGGAAGGAAGGAAGGGGAGGAGGGGTGAAGAGCAGGATGAGAAAAAGAATGAGTAAGAGAGAGAGAGAGAGAGAGAGGGCGTGAAGCGGTGAAGTGAAACGTGGTTATCTTTTTGTCACTTGTTCAGGGTGAGGGATGTTGAATTCAGGCTATGGGGTTCCGGCAGAAGCATGTTATTCACACTAACACACTCTCTCTCACACACACACACACACACACACACACACACACACACACACACTGTCTCACACACACACACACACACACACACACATAGACAAAAATATTTTTGTATGTCTTTCAGTGCTCATTTGCCCCTCCTTGACTTATTTTCCATCAGACAAAAGGGAAAATTCGGAAACACTATCTCCCCCTTCGCCGTCTCTTCCCTCTCACTCCTGTCCACCTTGCCCTCCTCGCTTTTTCCAATGTTAGGTCATGAATGATTGACAGGACACAGCTGGGGAGGCCTCCTACCCCACCCCACCCACCACCCCCTCCTCCTCCTCTCTCTCTGCAAACACACACAGACCTCAAGCACACGCACGCGCCGCACGCTTTGATACGCGCTCTGTCCTCCGCAAGCCTTTCTTTCACACACCGGGGTGTGTGCGTGTGTGTGCTCGCAACATGTCAGTCAGGCTGCCTATACAGCACAGCACACTCTCACTCCGGCTCTCCACACTGCTGTGTTTTATTTTAGAGTCCCCCAGGCAGGCAGACAGGCCAGCAGGCAGCACAGAGTAATGTCATCCAGCAGGGTTAGACTCAGCCTCCACATTAGTGCACACAAGGGGGTGGGGGTGGGGGGGAGAAGAGAGGGAGTCAAGAAAGCAAAGGCATGCGAGGGAGTGATGGGGGTGAGAGGGAAAGAACGAAGGAAAAACATGTCTCTTATATTGCTTTGGACGTATGGCTTAAAATATACAAAGATGCAAATCAGATTTCAAGAGACCATTCAAATTACGCCGACAAAATGCATTAGCAGTCGCACCGGGTGCATTATCCATGTAGCAACGTAATTCCTGCTTATCATATTTTTGTATGTATTTAAAGTGCTTGATACTTGGGATGTATTTTTGCATCGAGAGAAAAGGAGGGTAGGTGGGGGAGAGAGAGAGACTCGGAGACGAGATGTTCTCTGGACCCTGCCGCCTATTCTTAGAAACAGACAGCAGCACTGAAGGCCACAGCAGCTCCCTGCCACTGCCATGAACGCATAGCTGCTCTGAGAATAGGACAGCTAATCTGAAGCCAGCCTCACACTCTGTACTGAGGTACAGGGGGGAATGTTCTCGGTGACGCCAGCCTCGAAATATGAGCAAAAGCGATTTTGATTGCTGTCACTTTACTCGTTGGTAGTCCATTATTCTGCGGTGTGATTTAAGATTTTTGCACCATCTTTCACACTTTCCTTAAACGTGCTTCCTCACACATGCCTAATTGGTGTTATCACCTCTGGCCCGTTTCACTGCAGACCCAGATATCATGACACAGCGAGTCGGAGGACCCCGGCTTCATCTAAAATGCAGACGGGCTATTTTTCTACTTGTATGCCAGCCTGTTTTCGTTTGCTCCTCATGAATCATTTAGCGCGCACACACAGTTTCATGTTCATGTTTTTTTTTTTTCCCTCCTTTTTTTTTTTTTTTCATCCTCAAGAGCCGAGAACACGGGTTTTATTTTGCCGGGGCCCGTGAAATTTTGTTCCCCGCCGGCTTGAAAACACAGACGCACAGGAAGTGGAATTGATCTGTGCTTATAATTTCTCAGGGTCTTTCATACTTAACCTGGAGGATTCACCCGCGATCACATCTGAGAACGTATTCCCAGTCATTTTTCCTTCAATTAGGCAGTTTTCTACACTTGTAGCTTGTTTTTAATATTTCATCTGTTTAAATGTTTCTGAAAAACCACACAGGAGTTCAGCTTGAATTTGATAACACGCTGCAGCTCTGCGAGTCCAGTTTGAAGTGCTGTCTGCTGAAGCAAGCGAGATCCAAGCGTGAACCTCCGTGCTGTCTGCTGAAGTGTCCTTTAGCAGGACACTGAATCCCCTACCAGCGCTCCTCTGGAGCTGACACTGCACTCCTCATCCCCTGTGGAGTAGACACACAGTAAAAGAGAATTTCCCTATGGGGATCAATAAAGTATTTTTTTGCCTGAAGGCTTTTAGTCGTATCTTATGGCAAAAAATGTGATGGCTACACACTGTTCCACCTACTGGGAACTGTGCTGGCCAGTGCAGGTTGTTAAAGCGAACTGGTAACACAAGGCTGAGCAGCAGAGAGGGAGAAGAAGGGGTGGGGGGGGTTAGCTCCTCAGCTGCGGAGGAGGCCTTGTTTATACCCAACCACCCCTGACAGGCTTGCTGACTGAAGCCCAGCCCGGTAGAGTGAAGGGTAGATAGTTAAACCATGTATGTGTGTGTGTGTGTGTGTGTCTGAGCACTACTCTTACACACTTGCCTACCCCTATGCTTACACATGCGTACCCCCCCAGCGTGTGACAGGCTTTATGATTTGAAAGTGAAGGGGGGGGAAATGGAGAGGGATGAACTTGGTTAAGAAAACACCAGTCAGGTTCCACTGGCGCCTCTCCACCAGCCTCTCCTACAGAGGAGGAGAGCCAGAGGGGGAGATAAGGGAAGAGGAGGAGGAGGAGGAGGAGATGGAGGAGGAGGAGGAGGAGGAGATGAAGCGAGGACTGACCCTAGAAGGAGAAAAATGTTTCCCCGCAACATCTATTTTTTTGCACTTCTCCTCCTCTGGATGGTGTCTTTTGTCAAAGCTTAAAAGTAGTTCAAATTCAGGACACACACATGCACGCGCACACACGCACGCACGCACAGACACACACACACACACACACCACTGGTCTGTATTTCCGAGCGGGATTCTGCATAAGCACCCTGTTAAAAAAAACAAACGATTGGTGTAAGTGGAACCGTGCGTGGGTTGCGATGCGCATCTGCGTGTGTATGCATTATGTATTGTAGTGTGTTTCTTTGGGACGCCAACACCTTCCCCAACTCTCCCCGCCGTTCCACCGCAGGGCAGTCAGCAGCGTGGCAGTGTGTGAAATCTGAGGCTGCTGTATCGTGATGTTGGATGTACACAGTAAACGGACGTGACACCCTGCGTGTTTTACCAGTTTGGCTTGTCCTTTCGAGGTGTTACATGCGGCGCCGTTCTTAAAATGTGACGAGGATCGTGGCTGGACGTCACCCCGGTTCACTCGGTTTAATTTTTGGCTTGGAAAAAACACTCTTTCGCGTTGATTTCAGAACACCAAATAGATCTCCTCAAGTGCACACTTGATATATAGATTTCATTTTCACCAACCATTAATGCCAGATATGCCCTTCTGGCACTGAGCCTTCCGTTATAAATGGCGATTTCCTGTTACCACATTAATATTTAAATTAACTGTTAAAATGGCTTCAAATGTTATTGAGCCAATCTGAAGTGAAGATTGGAAACATCTATTTTATATTCATTAGTAGTTTAGACATGGGAACGTTCTCTTGTCAAATAATTTTTCAGTGTATGAATCTGGGAGACTTTCTGCTCCCCGGTGGATAATAACGTGGACAAAGTTGAGTGACATTTGCTGCAGCCTTTTTTTCTTTTCACAATCCACCTTTTTCGATTGCTCATTTTCCACTCCGAAGCAGATAAAAACAGAGCGAAAGAAAGAGCTGGAGAGAGAGAGAAAAAACGGAGAAAGAATAAGTAAAAGACGACATCATCTCCCTCCTTCCTTTTTCCTCCTTATCTCCCTCCCACTTTCTCTCCGTTCTTTAGCCTCCGCTCTCTGGCCCCCCTTCCTCCTTTCACTCCCTCTCTCCCCGGCTGCAGTCATCCACTTCTAACCTTTCTGGGTTTATTTTTATGTCTGGTCCTGGATGCCTGGCCTCCCAGCAGGCTGTCTGGGCAGGGGGAGGGAGGAAGGAAGGAGCCAGTGGAAGGAACGGAGGAAGAAAAGTGAAGGCGTTGAAGGAAGGATGGAGGGAATGTTCTGTCATCACCATGGCTCCCTCTGGCTGCTGGGAGGCTGAAATTACATCTGACTTTGAAGTTAGGGGCAGCAACATTGCCAGTGTTGCTATAGTGACAGGAAGTGTGTGCGTGTGTGTGTGTGTGTGTGTGTGTGTGTGTTTGTGTGTGTGTGTGTGTAAACTCCTTGGGAGGTTTATTATGCATGATCCACACTGTGACTAGTCCTGATGGCATTACAGTGCTGTTATTAATCTACTCTCATAAGATACCTGTGCTTTAAACACATCCACACACAGGAAGACGCACACGCACACACGAACATATCCGGGAACTCACGCTAAGATGCGCTCCCGCGCGCGTGTGCGCACGCTCGCACACACGGCCCATTTCACAGCTGGATTCAAACTTCATGTCGTGCCTTTTAAAGATTAAGATAAAGTTTTTTCCTCTTATTATCTTTGAGAAGGTTTAGTTGGCGGCACACTGCGCTCCCAGGCAAATGCACAAGCAAGTGCGTGCGGAAACACACACACATGCAGAGTTGTTCAGATTGCAGATAGCTGTGTTTGGGTTGTTTGAGCTGCTAATATTCCACCGAGTCCTCGAATATTTATGGCTTTTGTTTTATCAAACTCTGAGCGCAAGGAGAAGCGTGTTTTCATAGATAGATAGATAGATAGATAGATAGATAGATAGATAGATAGATAGATAGATAGATAGATAGATGGATAGATGGATAGATAGATAGAGCTAAGAAAGACGAAGCGGCTGGGGAGAGGAGACGTATGTGGAGAGGAGGGTTGGTGGGATGGAGAGGGTGAAAATAATGTTCCATTAATGCAGAGCCAGGCTCTTGCTGAGGGCCCAGCGCCAATCTGCATCTCCCTACAGTCAGCCCGCTATACATTTTTCATGAACGCTGAGCGAGAATTAGCGACGGATTGCCGCTGCAAATCGCTTCTCCTTGGTCAGGGGGGGGGTTTAGAGAGAAAGGAAGAGGAGGAAAGAGAAGGGTGAGAGTAAAGGAAGGAGGGAGGGAGCAGTGTGGAGATGTGGAGGAGAGGTGAAATAGAGGAGAACAGAACAGGGTGATTGAAAGGGATGTGGGAAATTAAGGGGGGAGAAGGATAGCATAGTATTTCACAGGTGTGGTGTGCGTGCGCTATATTAACTCTTCTTATGAGCAGCCGATGTATAACCAAGTCACACTCACTGTTCATGTATGTATGCAGTGACAGTTCATTTTTGCCGTTATATTAAATGTAGCTTTGTTCTTAGGTTACAGTATGTTTTACTGAGTTATGTACTGAATTTATGCCAATGCTTGCCTGTGTAGACTGTCCAAACACTGCAGGTTGTTCATAGATGTTTCTAGATACAACAATATACTGAATGTGGGAACATTGATGACATGATCTGCAAGATTTTGTAAATTTTTTCTGCCTCGTGTTATTTTTTCAGACATGATATATAGGGACACAAAAGAGATTTTACAACTGTTTTTTTTACAGTAGGACTCCTTATGACTAGCAAACCTGACCTTTAATCCTCATAGAATTAGGAAGTTTTCTTATGTAGTTGGGTGTGGTGTGGCTCCTATTCTCTGATTTCCTTCTCCTTGGCCTGTACACCGTATATTTCTGACCTCAATCTTAGCCCGCTCTCTCCACTCCAATATAGCCCGCATCCACCTGTGGCCTTGCACTGCCATTACTGACCCTCCCTGACCGGCTGGCTGACTCATTGCGTGCTGGTTTACTGCCTGGTTGTCCGCCTGCTCTTCCTTTCTCTAAGGAATGGTTTTGTGGTCTAGGATTGGATTTGCAGGTGTGTGGAGGCACCAAAAACCCGTCTGTAGTCGTCTGTAGTTTACAGCAGAATCAGTGTTATTTAATGCGGATATTTTTTATCTGCAAAACTGTAAATCAGTTATTTTTATATATAATGGTGAAAGGTTTTCAGCATTTGATCTCACATATTTTCAGACACGCAACTATAGCTCTCTCTTGTGTGTGCTTTAGTTCAAATTGGGTGGTCCTTGATCTAACTGTGACCGTGTGTCTTTGTGAGTAGTTTCAGTGTTTTTCCTCTCGCAGTGAATCCTGGACACCCTGTCACCACTTGGCTGTCCACTGCTACAACATAACTGCTTTATATGGGCTATAGGATGGTCCGAGAAATGTGTGCGTGTCTTTGTTGGTGATGAAAAGATGACAGAGAGAAGATGTTTATTTGTGTGTGTGTGTGTGTGTGTGTGTGTGTGTGTGTGTGTGTGTGGGTGTCCAGGGCCTATGATTGCTGCTGTAATCTGCTCTCTCCTGCCAGCCACAGTTATTACAGTTGTCGATATGGTGCTCAGGGCTTTTATAGACACAAGCAACAAGACTCAGTCTGGACGCCCGCCAGGGTGTGTGTGTGTCTGAGTGTGTGTGTGTCAAAGTGCTTTATAGTTGTTTTGCGCCCTTGTGCGTGCACGTGTGTGCATGATCCTTTGCTCGGTGCGTATGTAATTGAGCTCTCCTCTCATGTAAAGACTGCTTCGACAGCGTGCTAATTACTTATGTTACACAGTGTTTGTCCCAGCACTGTGTGCATGATATGCTCAGTGTTTACGTGATGCCTGCATGCATGAGTACAGTATGTATGTCATGTGTGTGGGCCAGTCTTCACTTGGCCAAGCATAGCGTATATTAAAGACCCGGTTGCTTTGCTGGAAGAGGGGAAAAATAGCAATCAGAAGAAAGAAAAAAAACACAGCGTGGGAAGAGAGGGTAAGGCTTCAGTGTGTGGAAGGTGTTGCAGGAGAGTCCAAAAGGAAATGGAAGAAGAAAGGGACAGAATGTGGGAGAAAGAGGGAGGCGGGGAGATGGGTTTTGGCCGGGGGAAGGAAGGAGGCGTTGAGGTGTGGAGGGGTTTTCTCCTCGTGGCATTCAGCCCTGACTGATGCCTGTTGTTCGGCCCTCTTCTCCTGTTTACTGTCCTGCCAGCCTGATTACTATCAGGGCTTGGCAGCGGCTTACAACGGGACTGAAACAATGCTTGTGTAACATTTGCTTTTGTAACACTGTCATACATGCATAAGCGCACACACACACGGCGAGGGTCACTGATGGCCCATTTTCCCAGTTGCGCTGCTCTTTTGGAAGTGTACGACCATCTGTCAGTGTTGGCCAAACGATTAAACAAATCCCTCCTGTCTCTCTCTCTCTCTCTCTCTCTCTCTCTCTGTCTCTCTGTAACTCTCTTGTCCTGTGTGTGTGAGTGTGTATGTGTGTTTGCGCGCCAACAGCAACCTGTGACCTCCGAGGCATGAAAAAAACCTGTCTTCCACGGCGTTGTGTGTGTGTCTGTATTCTTTGATGAAATAAAACTCCCATCTCTCGACGGCTCCACCAGACTAGAAATTAAGAAACAATATCCCGTCTGTTCAGAGCAAACATCTTGTTTTTAATGGATTCTTTATGAGCTCTAATTCTTGGAAATGTTTCTGGGTGTTCTGACTAAGGTTCGGTTGTTATAATTGATTCGTATTAAGTTTTAATTGTTGTTTCTCTACAGACTGAGCACATTTTAATTGTTTTAATTATTTCACCATGTATTAACGTCCCCCGAGTCCGCATCACCTCCTAAAAACCAGGTGGAAATATTTAAAAATATGCAGCAGTCCATCTAAAGAAAACACGTTTCTGACCTTTTTGAGGACACAGAGTCAATTTTGTGTTTTCTTTAAAGGTGTGTGTGTGTGTGTGTGTGTGTGTCCGTACAAGTTAACGTTGTCTGTGAACAGTACAGTGGCTCGGGTATGGATTTCTTTTGCATGGCGGTGATGTGTCGCGGATAAAATAAAAGAGCAAAAAGAAAATAAAGGGAATCGATTGAAAATGAATGTGTTTGTTATCTTTGCCTAAAAAATCAAATGTATGTTTTTACGCTGACGCACATCACCCATGTGAAGAACTACCTGCACTTCTTATGGGTTAGGGTTATCTCACTTAGAATTGCATTGACTGTTGTTTGGCGGCACAGACAAGCTGTGAACCTATTAACATGCTCTGACACATTTTAGGTTTGATACTGCAAACTCATTAGCTAACTCCTCACAACTGTCTGCTACCCATACAGCAGACGCAGATCGACATTAGCGTTTTTTTTTGGAGTCGTGTTTCTGTCCACCTAATAAATTCATAATTTATTAGTCCTCGCAGATCAGTCATCAGTATTAGTCATTCATAATTCACTTTCCTATTATCTCTTATTTTGGTGTCTGGCCTCTTTAGCTGGTAAATGCTCAAGCATAGATAAGACAGACCACCTGCAGAGGTGTGAGTTCATGGTTCCAAGCCTGGTAAACTGTTCATATAGTTTATGATTGGGTCCAAGGTTTTGTAAAATCTCTTGCTGATGACGCATCTGACTCTTTCCAGATTGATGATCTGAATCACATCCTTGATCTATTTGTCGGGTGATGGACGGGTAACATCCTTCCATTTAAATGAGACAGAGCGGTTAGCTAATAGAGAAGACATGAAATGACTTTCTGCCTTTCTTAAGTTTTTCCACTTGAAAACAGCTGTCGGCTGCTGCAAAAAAATTTACAAAGAGCGGTGAGAGCGAATATAACAGTGCAGCGGCAGGCCAGAAAACCAAATACAATGAGCCTAAAGAAACTGTAGAGTTGAGGGGATCAGGTTATCTGAAGATCATCACCATGCAAGTAGTCTTGTGATTCGGCGGGAGCATAAAAAAAAAAACTGATGGCAAACACAACTGCCATTCAGTATTTGCAATTAGGTGCTGGTTCGTTGCCGGAACATTTAAGGCGAAGGTCAAATAAATGAATAAATAATAACACAAACATATAGATTTAAAGTACAACACACTCACAGATGAGTATCAATTATAATGATAAAACAAAGATACAGTGTATTTAAAAGATACTCAATTCAACATTAAAAGTACTTCTAGTTTTGTAGTGCACATTTTGCTGCAATTACTTTTGCGTGCATCATCTTTGGTGCAGATTTGTATTTGTTATGGAGTATTATTTACATATCTTAAATTACATTCCATCTGTCTAAAGCGATTTGCCTGTCCTCCCCCATGAATCAGCAGCCCACAAAAAGCAAAGGGTACCTCGTATCATCACTGACCAAAAGGCAATTGTCCATTTACGCAGCCAAATACCAAACTCATCAGAAGAATCATAAAAAGATTAGTTCTGTTTAGACGGTGCAGGTTTCACACATACACACACACACACACACACACACACACACACAAATCAACTCCCTCACACACACGAACACTGAGTCGGGGTAATTTCCGAAAAAGTCTTGTGGTAGCTTTGCATAGCATTTGGGCTAATGGCGTGCCGTTCGCTTCCTCCCAGGTCGGCGCATCCATTAGCAGCCATATTACTGCCACATAATGGCTTATTGGTTGGTGGGAAAAAATTACCAATGAGCCAGGACGAGAAGAGAGAGACAGAGAGATGAAAAGATGGAGCGAGAGAGGCAGAGAGAGATGAAGAAAGCTGTCTCTGGCAGGGCCTCCGAATTGAGTTACAGCTGTTATGATTTGTCGTCTCTCAAGTCGTTTTCCCTCTCTTCTTTTTCATTTCTTGTTTCCGCCCCCTTCCCTTTCACCCTCAGGGCTTCGGGAGGTTTTTATCTTTCTAATGAGCCGTTGATTCTTTCTTTTTTTTTTTTTTGTTCTTACCTCATTCGTTCTGGATGGAAGGCAATATTTGTCATACTGTCAAGCTGGCGTTTGCATCTGTATGTGCGGACCATGGCGGAGCTAAGTGGTGTAAAGTGTTTATGCGGTGATTTTGGGCGGCGTTGGTGGAAGAAGTGGACGCAGGGGTCAGAGTAGTTTGGCACGGTGGCCCAGGTCTTCATGTTGTACTCGCTTGTCTTATCAATATGCAGCACGGTGGGCGGTTTGCACTTGACTTGATTGCTTTAATTGGTTAGACACATTTGCAACACACACACACACACTCATGGTTATAGCAGTTTCTGCCGTGCAACGTTTGCTCCAAATGTATTGTTGTTGTGATGTTTTGTCCAGCGAATGTGGGACTCTGCACCGTTCGGTTCAACTTTGCGTGAGTCATCCTGCTCCTACACACTCATATGCATATTCTGTAAACACAGACACACACGCGCGCACGCACACAAACACACACTCACACATGCACGTACAAACAGACAGTTTGGAGTAGGGAGAAGTTTAAAGGTGATCCTCTGTTATGAGCGAAATTCATAAATATGTATGACGCAGATTGTGATGCATGCTCTCACGCGCAAACACACACACACACTCACACACAGCTGAACTTTCTAGTGTGTGTAAGCCACTGGATGTATATATATCAGCGGCTGCTTGGAGTTAACTCAACAAACATGTGCTTACTTGCTGGCTTGGCTTGGGTAGCATGTGTGTTCATACATGTGTGTGACGGGGGTGTGTGTGTGTGTGTGCGTGTGTGTGTGTGCGTGCGTGTGTGCTGGTAAAATGATGTGGAAATCAAATTCACCTTGAAGTGTCCTTCTCTCTCCCCTCGCCACCCCCGTATTTTTGCCTTCGTCTTTGCTTTGAACGCACTGCAGCACTCAGTTCAAAGAGAAAACGCCTGCTCGAGCGCGTGAGCGTGTGTGCTCGGATGCGTGTGCTGGCGTGTGTTTGTTAGAAACGACAGCAGGGTTTGAGATGGAAAGCGGGAGAAAGGAGAGAAAGACCCATCGCTGCACTCCTCTAACTCCCCACCACCACCAGCGCCATCCTTCCCCCCCATCAAAGAGCAGCCAGGCTTAGAGGAGCGCTCGTCCTTCTCCCATCAGCCCCCCCTCCCCAATTAAAAACAACCTGGGATGGAGGGGAAGGAGCGGGGAGGGAGAGGGTGAGACAAGGTCGACTGAAAGAAGGAGGTGACAGAAGGGGAAGGGATGTAGGGAATCGACTCAGGATGGAGACAGATGTATGTGACCTTTGACCTCTCACTTGCTCTGACTCAGGACAGTAGCAGGGGCAGGCGTTTGCTCTAGAGAGGTGGGAACCTTTGAACCTTTGCTACATTTTCCACAGGGGGAATTTTTAATTGAGGGACCCTCATTGCCTCCCACTTTGAGCTAAAGTGGAACAGCCTTTTTGTTTCACAGCATTTGTTTATTATTATTTTATCATGTCTTTGTATTATTGTGCAGTGGGTGTGTTTATGTGCACACGTTCCTCTGGATGCTTTGTGTCTTATTACTCTGTTACTTTCACAGTATAAAGAGAAAGCGCATAAGTGAATGCATTCTGCAAATGCATACATATGGATTTGAGCCTGTTTATGTATATTTGTATAAACACACACACACACGCACCGGGACTGGGTATTCTATTGGCGCTTTTGACCTAAAGGTCAGCCACTGGTTGCAGTCGACAGCGTCAGATTAGCGCTCAATATCTGATATTCACAGTTGACTTTTGCTCAGGATAATCAAACATGATTAATGTCTCCAGCCTCTCGCGTTCGTGACTCTCGGGTTTCAGACAAGACCTGGGAAAGTAAGGGACAAGGAGGATGAGATGGGGAAAGGATGGGAAAATAAAATAAACACGCTGTTTTTCCTGGGGGCATCAAAAGAAGGAATCATTAGAGGGAGGAAGAAGAGAGATATCAAGGAAGGTTGGAAGGATGGAATGGGATTAGGAAGGAAATGATGTAAGAAGCAGTGGGTTTTTGAAGATCTTGGGAAATAAAGAGAGAAAAGCCTGACTGAGAGAGACGAGAGACATTTGGACTGCAGGAAAAAGAAATGTTCACATCCTCACCAGGCCAGATGGAGAGTGTGTCTCTCTTTTCTCTCTCTCTCTCTCTCACTCGCTCCTCCTCGGTCCCACAGAGGCTGGGTTTTAAGACGACGAAGCGGCAGAGCAGGAGACAGAAAAGGTCACCTCGTCTTCTCTCCTCCTCCCCGCTTTCCTCCTTCTCACCGTCTCTGAAATGATTTCCACTCAAAAATCCTTGGCCAAACTTCTGCCTCTGTTGTGGGGAGAAATGTTGCAGCTTGGCATCAGAATACAGAATTATTGCCAGAGACAGACGAGGAAAGTCCTGAATCTCTACTCCAAAGGTGTGTCCATATCACCTTTTAAGCTACAGTTAGCAGGCAGTATGTTAGTTGACTGGATAGAGAAATGCTCTCAGACCTCTTACTTTACACTTCAAGGTGCTGTTAGAATAAGATAAATGCTCATGATAGTAAAATAAATGACAAAATAAGGTATGGAAAACACTATGAAGGTAAAATATTATATATGTGTTTTCCCTGCCTCCATTTTTCTTCCATTGCTATTGTTTCCATGTCCTGCCTCTCCCTTTTCTGTCTCCCTCTCACCTCAGTCATTTTCCAACGTTTCCTCCTCTCCTTTTCTATTTTTTCGCCGCTTTTTTTGTTTTTTTTCATCCTGATCTCCTCTTTCCTTTTCGACCTCATCCCCTCTTATTTCCTGTCCTCCTCCTCCTCTCCTCTCTGACTCAGGAGGCTGTAATCTCCAAAAGGTCAGTCCTGGCTGACATTTTCCCTGGAACCTCATTGATTTCCGCTAGGCACGTTGTGATTGGCTAGCCAAGGCTGCCTCCATTTCCCACCAATCCCCTTTAACCAGGAAGCCAGCCAGCCAGCCGACCCTGGGGTCAACCAGCTCCAAATAGCTTTTTCTGGAGCACTACAATTCTTGTTTGCTCTATATTCCTCTCATTTTTCTGCCTGCACACCTCCCTGCAGGCTGAGGAACGAGGGGAAGGAGAGAGGGATGGATAAAGGAGAAGGATTAAGGCTTAAAATGGAAGTTTACAAGGCCAATGGTTCTCATACCGTGGTACAGGGGCTCCCATTGGGCCTTGATATGGTTCTAGTGGGCCCCTGGCAAAACAAGGAATTATTTCATTTTACTGCATTTTAACCAGAAAATGTAAGAAATTGTGAGAATGTCACCCTAATATATCAGGTGGACTCTCCACTATTATGCTGTATCTCTTCATAGAGTACAGACAGCTGAACTCTTCATAAATCCCCCTATGGGGTTTTGGGGGAAAAAAATAATATGTGGTTGGAGTCTTTGGCCTTAGACGCTAAGAAATCTGGCACTATGAGCATTTTATTCTCTACCTGTTGTAACAGTATTGATGACTTTATTTGAATGTAATCCCAGCTACCTGCCGTCGTTAATAGTGTGCTTTCCTCTCTATGATGGAGAATACAGCACTGTCAGAATGTGCGGATCGCCAGCTGATGTCATACTTTAGAGCAGTGGTCCCCAACCTTTTTTGCACCACGGACCGGTTTCATGTACGACAAATTTTGCCGGACCGGGGGGGTGCGTGTGATTCTGCGATAATAAAATTATAGCGGTTGTCCACTCACCGTCCCCGCAGCTGCAGTTCAGCCACTTTAACAGCCAACTTCAATACAGTTGTCCATCTCTCTCTTCTTCCGTCTCATCTTTGGGCCGTTTCCTTTTTTCTTTGCAAAGTAGCTCTCCGAAGACGTTTGTTTTCCACTAATCTCAGCTAGCTTGATTTTTTAGGGTATACTGGTCCGTGACTGAAACAGGTAACTGTCAAGTGCGCCAAGAGGAAGAGACGGATGTTGTTAAAAGAGAATCGTTTTTTCAAAATAAAACAACTTTCCGAGTATGGTCGTCAATATAACGGAAATAAAATAACGTATTTATTCTTTCTCTGCGGCCCGGTACCAAACTACCCACGGACCGGTACCGGTCAAGCTAGCACAAGTATAGTAGTCGGGCCAGACAATATATTGATATATTGTTATTTATCAATACAGATCTTGCATATTGTGATTATGGCATAAGTATTTTACAGTAGAGTGATGTTGTCAGAAATGTTGATATACTAATACATATCGATTCTGAATGTTTGGGTTGATTTGCATACAATATGAGAGGACAGTTAAGAGAGTGGCGTGAGAAAAAATCTGATGGGAACACGGGCATCTGTTATATTCCTGTTTTCTTCTTCTCTTTATCACTTCACCACCATTGGTATCTCTGATGATCTGCCCTATTTGAAGTCACTTGAACAAAGTTAATAATTGTGGCTTTTGGGGGGTTAAAGCAGAGCTATAGAGCCCGTGCACTTAGCACTGTAGCTATGCCGTAGGCTTCACTATCACTGATGTGTGCCTCCTTAAAAATGCATCCACACATTCGGGCTAAGGCAGCAAGTTTCTCTGCTGCATACCTGATGACATCGTAAACAAGTTTCCACTGCGCAGAGAGTGAAAGGGACAGGTAGGATGGGAATATATTTTTAGTCTGTGTACGTCTGAATATTCACTGCTTATGTACACCCTGACTTGTACATGCAGTTGGATTTGCATAACGCATATTGAAGTATTATACCTCTTTCCACGTCTGCCCCTTCATCCGCTGGTGTTTTCTTCCTCCCTCCCCTCCCGGCTCTGCTGCTTCCTCTCCTAGCAGAAAAACGGCGTCCTCGTGAGACAGCAGCGGCGGCGCTGGTAGAAAATGTCCGAACGCGATGGCGTAAACAAACGGGCAGACAGCTCTCTGTCTTTCTCTGTGAAGTGATAATGTGTTCCCCACGCTGTTTTTGTTCTCATGCTAATGAAGTGGACCGCATCGGTAATCACTTTCAAACCCTCAGCCAGGGAAAAAGTAGAAACGGCAAAACAAAGGCTCGAACAAAAGGATGCTTTGCTGTTGTACTTGTGTGTGTGTGCGCGCATGTGTGTGTGTGTGTGCAGAAGTGGAGGTAGAAATAGAAGTGGATGTGTGTTTGAAGTGGGCTTGTGTTTGTACCTTTTTTCTGTTTTTATTACAAACCCAACAGTACACTGCTAGCCCCAATGACTGGCTCCAGGGGGAGGTCAAAGGTCACCGGATTCAGCCGAAAAGAATCCTTATTAATCAGTCCCCGTGATTAAACGCGATAACACACGGGGTGAAGCCTGTCTTTACTACCCGTTCTCCCTTCCTTCATTGACATCAAGTTTCCCAGCATGCATTTCACTGTGCTGCAGAGGTTGTTCGCTTTGAAAACACTTCTTTTCCATTGATCCTACATGTGCTGATAGATAGCCAGCTGAGGCATACCTGTGGCAATCACCACTCTTTCAAAAAACCTACTCACATTTGTCTCTTCTGCTGTATGTCTTCATCTTGCAGTCAGTGTTTGACAGCTGCTGCAGACACGGACTCGCTTTACCTTGTTTGCTGTGAAGAAATAAACTTAAAAGTCCAGTCAGAGCGGCAGAGTCGCTCAACAGCTGCTGCTATAGACTGAAAACACACTTTAACTTCCCTCAGAAATATAACAATGCTGTCTGGCCATGTTGGAGTTGGAATGTCTTGTCTTAACGCTGCCGCCGTACTCAACCACTCATAGATTAGAGCGGTACTGTAGGAATCAGGATGGCCTGACCTTTGACCTGCTGGTCATTAAATCAAGGAACTTGAAGATTTTTCTGCTTGTGCATCTTCTGAACTTAAAAAAATATAAAAAGAAGTCACTGAAACACTTCAGCACAATCTCTCTGCACCGTAAAAAATAAAATGATGGATCCAATTGCTGAAACAGGTTCTAGCTATGAAGCATATCTTGGCAGACAAGGGAAGGAATCTAAACTTTCATTTCCTGCTTAGTTTCTCTCGATATATTAATGGCTCCTCTCCTCCTCCTCCACCTCCTCCTCCTCTTCCTCTTCCTCTTTCATCTCATCTCTGTTTTTTTTCCTTCTTTTCAAACCTGGTCTTACTCTCCTCCGGGCTGACTGCGTTTAGGGCCGTAAAGCTGAAACGCTGCCCCTTGAGAGCTATATGTTTACTGGAGACCTTGGAAATTAGCATTTTTCATAAGGCGAGGAGCAGTTAGCAAACACATTGTTGTCAAAGATTCTGTTTTTATGTTTTAAACACTTAAATGTGAATGTGTGCGTGTTTGTGAGTGTGTGTGCATTTTGTGTGTGTGTGTGTGTGTGTGTCCATTCCTCTTTTCCAGTGCATGTGCTTTTCCTGTCACATGTTGATATATGTCTGTCCTGTGCGCATGCTGTTATAATGCTTGTGTATTGATGTTCGTCTGCCTGTGTGCATGCATGTGTGTTTGTGTGTGTGTGTGTGTGTGTGTGTGTGTGTGTGTGTGTGTCAGCTCTCTCGATAGAAGACATTAGGCTGCAGTAACAAGCTATTGATTGGACTGGGCAGTAGGCTGCTGCTGATCTCTTATGGAAACGCTGAAGCAGGGAACAAGACACACACACACACACAAACACACAGACATGAAGCAGTACATACAAAATACATTAATAACAAGATAAAACACACACCCTAGCAGTAACCTGCAAATGTTTTTCTTTTTTGGACATCTTCCTTGTATTGATGTTTCTGCGCTGCACTCGGGGGTCTCCTGGGAAATCAAACTGTTTGTTGTCGATGTATTCTCTGTTGATAAAGTTGAGGTTTCCCTTTTCTTTGTCTGTTCAGCCACGTTCGCGATCAGTAGTGACCTTTACCGCCTTGTCTTCTAAAACGATCATATAGCTGTTGTAGCGGAGTGCCTGCTGGGGCTGCAGCAATATACCGCTATCGAGGTGTACACGGTTATCATACAAGTACATTTGCTTAGGGTTAGGTTACCGTATTAGTGTTATTAAAAAATATCTATGTATGTAGGTCACTTTTCTGTCAAGTTTTATTACTGGCACATATGATTTTGTGAGATTATAATCATGCATTTGTTAAACCAAAAACAACCCCAACACCTTCTGTTTTCGTTGCTTTAAAGGTGCACTACGCACGTTTTGGGGAGGAGAAACATCCACTGACAAATTTTATTGCGAAAAACAAACTACATAACCAAACTTGTTTTCACAACTGAATACACTGAATAACAAACTGACTTTAAAGGACAACGCAATTTTACTAGTTATACTGTTCATATTTGGCGGACCCTTCCACCTTTCTAGCTTCAGACATTGTTCTGGGGACCTTATCTTCCAACTTGTTTTTTCAGTTATAGAGAATTTTTATATTTCTGAGTTTGTATTATTATGTCATTAATATTGTAAATATCAAAATTCAGAATTTCTACTTCTATTTGTTTTCTTCAACAGGTGGCCAACATATTGCACCTTAAAGTATTGTAACTAATGGTCTTAATAATCATAATAACATATATACGTATATAATACATATGTAATACTTTATGTGATACCGTGGTAAAACTGAGATAGTTTTCTTATTGTGAAAATCTCATACCGACCCTGGAACTACCCATCAGCCTCTCCAGCTTTTTTTTTACAACAGCAAAAGTAAAAACCTTTGATCAGCTCAGTATCAGTGAGTAGTTATAGGAGAGCGCCACAGTGGACATTTATTCATAATAAAATGTCACATCAGGAAGCGGCTGTCAAAAATATCCCCCTGCATTTTTTACCTTTGGGTGCAACCTGGAGGACCTGTTAACGAGAAAATCAGCTGCAGTTTGTGAAATATTGATCAAGGTTTTTATTAACGTTTCTCTCTCCAAATATATTTCAATTTGGAGCACCTACAGAGACAAACACGCAGGCATTAACTCTCACTTCTCTCTCTCTCTCTCTCGCTCTCTCTCTCTCACGCACACACACACACACACACACACACACATAAACCTGCTTTGCTACCGGCGTGATGCTGGCGTCCCTGAGGTAATTAGACTGAGGCTGTTGCTGGCTGTGCTACAGCAGCTCAAATAACTGGACCGACTCTACTACACCTGTCTTGAGGGGGAAACTGCGTGCGCGTGTGTGTGTGTGTGTGTGTGTGAGGGGTGGGCATCCACGCCTTCGTAAAGATGTACAGTCAAGGCCTATGATCATACGTGTGTCATCGCTTGTGACAAATCGTTTGTACCCAATCGTGTTTGTTCCTAGGTGTGTGTCCTCATGAATCCTTTCAGTGAGGATGTGCTTGTATGTGTGTGTCTGTGTGTGTGTGTGTGTGTGTGTGTGTGTGTGAGTACAGTACATGCGCCCGTGTGCCTGTGTCATCACCTGCCAGCACACAGTTGTTTTGACATCGCTCTGATCTCAGTGATAAGCCTTAACAACAGGAGCATATATGATCATCCTCTCTCTGACTCTCTCTCTCTCTCTCTCTCTCTCACACGCACACACACACACACACACACACACACACACACACACACGGACACGTACGCACACACGGGTGCAGATGAAAGGCTAGACGTCTGGATTATGGAGGAGCTAACATGACAAGGCTGTTATCTGCTATGCTCTTTATGAATATCACTAGATGGTCTTTAGGATAGATGGCGCGGGCTTTGATGATCGTTGTGTTACCGGGATGACATTTTTGACAGTTGTGTACACCGAAAAACACACCGCGACATAATGCACTAAGCTCCAGCACACAAGTACACGCGCACAATGGCAAATGTAGGGATTTTCATGCAAGCTGTCGTCTTCTCTCTCCAACAGTTACACACACACACATACACTTTTGGGAGAGCATGCTGCTACATCTCTTTCTTCTGTGACTATTTCCCGCACACAAACACACACAAACACACACACACACACACACAGCGCCCAGCTCAGCGTTGTGTGTTATGAGCTGTGTGAAGCCGACAAAGGTTAGTTAGTTCGACCTCCGCCTGCTGTATTAAGCCTCTTTTCCGATTTATTGGAAAGGTAAAAACACACAAGCGCACAACCAACTGGAGGCTAAAATTAGAGCTGTAATTGGGATGATTTTTGGAGGAGAGTAATAAAGAGATTGAGAGGGAGAGAGAGCGAGTGAGAGTGAAAGCCTTTTTCCCCCCTCTCACACACCGCATTTCATTTTAAATTGAGCTTTCTTCCCTCTGTTTATTTCTGATGGCTTTATGCCACTAGACACATGCTAATAGGATTTTTGCTTATAAATGAACTTGTTTCTTTCCTCCTATAGGACCGATTCTGCTCTTTGACCACGCATTGTTCAATTATATATATATATATTTTGGAGTTTGTTTTATTATTAAATGCAGCGTGTCCCAGAGGCTTCTCCTTTTTGCCAGAATACAATTCTGAAGTGGAAATACTGAATATTGCACTTATTTATTTATTAATCCAACTTTATATTTCCACCAATGTATTCTTGGGTTTTAAAAAGTAAAACTGAAAAAACATCCACTGTGTTTTTTTGTTTTGTTTTTTTTTGTATATTGCAAAGACGAGTGCAAGCAGTGCTTACGACATGTTGCTGTCTTCCTGACCTTGAAATGTGTTGTGCTTTTCGTGTTTTCTATTTTCATACCGAGTGCAGCGCGTGTACGGCACAAACAGGGGAGAGGTGCCAATTGGGGTTTCATGCAAATGAGCGTGTGCTGGTGGTTTGGTGGAAAAGCTGCGGTCCCACTCGGTTGATAATAACGTGCGACTGGAACGTTTGTTAGTTAAGGTTCATTTATCCAGGGAGCCTCAGTGAGATCAACATCTGTTGTACAAGCAAAAAAACAATCACATATATACAACATCACACACTAAGCAGTTGGCAGAACTACCTCAGGAGCTGCGTGGGAACTTCCCTCAACAACATTCATTCCACTCGGAATACCCCGCGACGTCACCAATGCAGACATCACTTCCTCGCTGAGCTACCCTGGTAACTTCACACCTTTGATATCCGTCACTGTCTATTAAAAAAAATTGTTACACCTCTGAAATAGAATGTTGAATATATATATCGAAGCAAACATTAAAACTACTACAAAACGTCCTCTGTTCAAATGAATGTTACTTGTGAGTGATTTGATTCATTTACAAGCAGTAGCCTACAGTGCCGTCCCTAAAAGGTTTTTGATACTATGCAGATCGTTTTCAGATCACTGTGTAATGTTACATGTCAATTATTTAAAGAATATTATTATGTTATAGATGTTATTTCATCCTTGATCATTATAAACGGGACACAAAATTAATGTCAGGTATTGTGCAACTCGGGGTATGGTTTTTTCCCGTCACTCGAAAAACCAAGCAAAGGAACCATAGGAATTCAAAGGTCAGTAATAGGATTTTTCCTTGGACTTTCACTATAAAGACATAATCAAGAAATACAACATTTGAATATAATGTTAGCATTGGTGTTTTTTAGGCAATTTAAAACCACTTAAATATTCAGTAGTTAAATAGATGTGGTTGTATATAGTGTGGTTAAAACTACTGTTAAATTTAACAGTAGTTTCAACCACAATCCATTGTTTGAGCGCAGTGACTGATGGGTAATCTTGCTTGTCAGCTGGCGGTGAAGAACCCATTCTATCAGCATCTTTAGGGGAATGTGGAGGGACCTTAAACAAAAGTCAGACAGGTTGAGGAATATGATGATTTTATTGGTCTTAAACATACCACCAGGTTAGCCAAACTCATTCAGAAAAAGGAAGGAAGCCTAACACTATATATATTATAGTATAACTGATGGAAATGCTGGCGAATTTTTGTCGAATTTTAGATTATCAGATTTTCACGAGATGCTCATAAAGCAAATTGTACCGCACTTACATGTAATTCCACCCAGGACTACTTTAGGCTATATGTATGAAAGACTTCCCCATCTGTTGATGAAGCGGGACAGATATTGAATAATTGATTAAATGAAAATAATTAAAAAGGGCCATGCTCAAACACACTGAGCCACCCCTGCACAACAAGTGAAAATCATCAAAACATATATACTTCTGTTCTAGATTTTAGCCATTCAGTTAAAATCAAAACAACATAAACTACTGCCTTTCCAGTTATTGTTTTATCAATTCTTATTACTTTCTAATGCAGATTTACATTTCAGTTTGCTCATATCCCGGAAGCCCAAGAAAGAAACATGGTCATGAACTCGGCGTCCTAGTTTCAACCTTCTTCTCATCAGTTATGGTTTAAGTTGTATCTCACCTGTGATTGAATGTGAATCAGTGTGTGTTTTGCAGTGTGATAAAGCACGTATGTTTAAATCACAGTATTTGTTTTGTGTGCTAGGATATCAGTGTACATACAGTAGGCCAAATCCATGAAGGCTGTGCGTTTGCGTGTAAAATACACCAAAGCCGACTTCCCTCCTTCAAAATGGTAGATCAAGGATCCCTCTCAGCTCAATTTGGAGAAACAGAGAGACGGGGAGAGAGGGATAGAGAGAGAGCAGCCACACAAAGAAGGCAAGAAAGTGGATAAAAAGGAGACGAAAACTGCCAGGCTGTTTGCTCCCACCTGTCTTGACTTGAAAGAAGAAAGAGGGCGAAGACAAAGAACTCGCAGACGCCTGGGAAGACTTGAAAAGGGGAGCGTAAAGGAGAGAAAAGGGAAGAAGAGAAGGAGGGGAGGAAGAGGAAGAGAGCAGATATGCGCGCAACCCCCAAAAGGCACGACGGCGTTTGAAGCCGGAGCGCTGGAACAAGCGGTAGCTTCGACTTCATAGAGATCAGTCCGCGGGTAAACGACTGGAGTGGAAGGAGACGTTTGATACTGGGAGCGCTGGAAGGGAAGGATCGCTCATTAGACACATCCGCCAGCACAGAGACGCACCAAACCACAGCCGCACCGCCTGATATATCTAAGGGATTAGGATATGTAAACAGGACTGAAAGTTTTTTTTGTTTTTTGTTTTCCATTGGAATAAATTTAGTCTTCAACTGATTTCTTTTTTTTGTGTTCATAAATTAGTGTTCTGTAAACTTAGAACCATCTGTTGATGTATTATTAGGATAGTAGTCAGATGGTATTTAAAGAAACACAGCAGAATATTTAGATGGATTCATATCTAAATGATCTTTCTCCAAATAGTGAAGCTGTGCGTTATTTACAGCGCACGTGGCATTTGAGAAGACAGCCGCATAGCTGTGTAAAGACAAAATGAGTCTGCACCATGGATTTTTAATATGTATACAAGTATTTATATATTTATTTCATGCAGAGAATTTGTTTGAAGCTGTATAGATTCCAGCTTGTCCACGTGCTCTATTGAACACAATACCTTGCAGCGTTAACAGTGGGGGGACTTGTGAGGGATCACATCCTTGTCAGCACACAGTAGTGGCTCCCAACTGTTTGGTTAGGTAGTCCGTACAGAGAGGTTGTGTAACCTCCAGGAAGTTGTTTCAAGCTGACAGGTTAAAAGAAAGGAGCTGAATGTGCATCAGAAGAGATCTGCGGCCGTCTACTGTCAACAGTCCTCAAGCCATCAGAGGATGTTACTCGCGCGAAGGACTGCAGAGCAGGGGGTGCTCGTTTATTCTGTAACAGAATAGGAGCTTTTATTTTAGGATTTCTGCCAGAGGTCAACATGTACTTTTGTACCATTGACAACGAGCACTTCTCAAACCGAGTTCACCTTTTCAAAAGTCACACAGTCAGACCAACAGATGTTGTGTTCTGGATTAAACAAAATGTAATAAACAAAAGCCTCCTTCCTTGGTGCCCACTAATGCCCTGAAAGACTTGTGCCAGACAAGGAAAGGCGACAAAGAGGGTAAAATCCAGAACATTCTGTGATTTTATTCGGACAATGTTGCATTCACAGTTCTCTTCCTGTCAAAGACCCGGTTTACAGCTCATCCCCGGATGGTGTCACTTATCCTTCTGCCGCATTCTCCATCCCTCAATCCCATAGAGGAATTCTGGTATCGCTGGCGTATCACCACCAGTCACATGGCCACATGTCTCTCTTGGTTGGTCTGGGCATATCATCAGAAGATTGCCAGGGATGGATCGGATCAGGCGTGCATTTGTCTCCATGTGTGTCACCGGAGAGGACTTAAATGTTTCATGAGAACGTGTGGCAAAAAAATGTCAAGCTAAACTGAAATCTTGGTAAGAATAACAGAGAGACGGACATACACAGGGTCAGTTTATATTAATGCTATAGCGGCAGCCAACGTGCATTACGCTGTGCCCCCCTTCCCGATGAAGTCTGACCCCTCCTTTGCTGTTTCTTCAGCACTCCCATTCCTGCACTCGCTCACTCCGCCTCTTTTCGTGCCTCTAAGTAAAGGAAAAAAAGACTGGAAGACAGTGTATCAGTGATGTCGCAGCTGTCTTTACCATGAGATTAAATTCCTGCGTGGCTCTGTGTATGTGTGTGTGTGTGTGTGTGTGTGAGTGTGTATTTTACTTTCAGGTGTGTGCGCACATGGAATCACTACCGAGGCTCGCGTTTGTGTGCATTAACCTCCCGACAGGCATGTATGAGGGAATGTGTGCGCATGTGACAATGGTCGGCTGAATGTGTGATTTTGGTTCATTTGTATATGAAAGCAAGGGCATTAAGCGGTTCTATCTTTGTGTGTGTGCGTGTGTGTGTGTGTGTGTGTGTGTGTGTGTGTGTGTGTGTGTGTGTGTGTGTGTGTGTAACTGGCGGTGTGACACAAGTCGACTGTGCATTTTGGTTTAGCTGTTTAAACAGGCAGCTCCTCAGTTGGCCGTGCCTGGGCTGCCTAATGAAGGACTTCAGTCCATTGAGTTTCCTGCTGCGTTCAGACAGAGCAGCCAACACGCTGCAGTCTGCACATACGTCCATACACGACCTCTCTCTCTCTCGCTCTCTCTCTCTCATTTGTTTTTCTTCCGATCTGTCTCTTCCTGTTTCTTGTTCTCTCTTTCATTGAATCTCCGTCCATCATTTTCTTGTCATTTTTTCTTTTCTCTTATCACCTTTCAATGCTCTAAATGTTGTATTTCTTTCTCAGACTGAGTGCCACTTCCCCTTGTCATTATTGTTCAGTCTGACATTGTTGATAACAAACCAAACATCAGCGTTCAGTGGTGTTGATGGCGTAAAGAGACTCAAATCTGCCCTGTAGACGTCATGGGCAGAAGCCGTCAGTGACATTACAACTGAAGAAATATGCTCCATTTTAATAAATATGTTTAGTTTGTCTGTGACTATTTCTCTGACCTCGGCAGTGGAAGATGACATCCTCACACTTAATCCCGCCTTAAAAGCTCCAATTGGCTCATCAGTTACCAATTGATGAGTCTAAAACCAGGTATCTCTCTGTCCTTCTCTCCTTTACTTCCTCTTGTTCTTCACCTAGTCTATCTTGCTGTCCAGCAACTCTTATTCTTCCCCTACCCTTCTCCTTTTTTCTCGTCATCCATGAGAATATAAGAAATGGGCAGGATGGAGGTAAAATCAGAGGAAGCGAGGGAAAAGAATTCCACTTTAATAACTTTGTCCTTGCGCTAAGAAAAAGGCAAAAAATTTAAATTACAAACCAGTGACGGAAGGAAGCAGGCAACAGGGCGGAAGAAATGAAGCACCAGGAGGGTCAAATAGGAGGAATGAATGACAAGAGCGAGAAAAAAAAAAAAGAAAAGAGGGAGAATGGCAAGTGGGAGAATTATTAAAATGTCTTCAGGGGTCTGAGAGCAGCGAATCATGTTCGAACACGAGAGGGAGAGGACCGGCTGAAAAAGTATTAGCCGAACAGCGCTTTTCAAAACGGGAAGACGCAGAACTGACGGCGGAGTTTTTTTTACCTTCCCAAAAAGCGGAATGCACAGCCGATGTTTTGTGTGTTAAAAAAGCTCAAAAAGAGAGCAACTGCGCTTTCATCTCCATCTTTTTTTAGTGTTTCTGTGATCTCAACTCTGGAGGATTTCGTTTCAGCGCTTTTGAAATCATGTCCCCGTTCCCCTCTCTGCTTTGCTCCCCTTCCTTCCTGCCGCTCTGTGTGCGTGCGTGTGTGTGTCTGTGCGTGTGTGTTACACGCCTGGCTAACGGTGGCAGCAACACAGATGTGCTGATAGAAATCCAGAGGCTAGCAGCAAAGCTCTGAGGGACACACACACACGCGCGCGCGTACTTACGGTGTGACAACAGGGACACACTCACCCTGGGAGACTGAAGAAGGACATGTTAAGGCGTCCCTTTGAGACACAGCAGAGGGACGTACACTCACATGCTGCACACACACACCACAAAAATAGAATTTAGAGGAAAATGTCAAAATGTATCTCTGCAGTCCCCCAACACCCATGAGGGATATCTCCATCTGAGTGTGTGTGTGTGTGTGTGTGTGTGTAGGTGTGTGTGTGTGTGTGTGTGTGTGTGTGTGTGTGTGTGCGTATGTGTCTGTGTGTGCGTGTGTGTGTGTGTGTGTCTGTGGGGGGAAGATAGAGGCCAAATCGTCACTCGCATTGATGGTTGCATCCCACTTCGCTTGCTTTCAACCTCATTGACCTCGCTGTGTTTTTGCTGCCATTGTGATAAAAATCACCCTTCCCTCCTCATCCCTTTTAAATCCCCCCCACACGCACTCCAATTCTAATTCACTTAAAGGGATAGATTGTTTATCATCCCATCTGAAGCTACAAAACCTCCCCCCTTCCTTCCATTCTTTACCTTTTCGCGCCATCCCTCCCTCCCCTCTCTCTTGCCGCTCTCCATTTTCCTTTTTAATTTCTCCTCGCCGTCGTTGTGGGTAATTAAAATGAGAGCAGGGAGATTGAAAATAGGAGGGAGAGAAAGGGAGGGAAGGAGGGAGGGAGGGAGGGAAGCGAGGAGGTTTGAGAGGCCGTGTGTCAGGGATGAGAACGAAGAAGCGCGCGTGTACGTATAATGGTGGAGGGGCCCTCTCTCGCACTATTGGCCGAGATCCGCGGCTGTCACCGCCGCGGCCAATCGCTTCGTTTCTTCTTCCCTCTCTCATGTTTAAGCACTCATTATGTGTTTCAGTTATGTATTTGTATATCTCTCCGCTTTTAAACCCCCGTCACTCCCGTTCGTCCCTCCATCTCTGTGGTAATAACACTAATTCTCTCCCTCTCTCTTTCCCGCTCTGTCATGTGCAAACACAGTCATTATAAGACTGTGAAATCTACTGTGAATCTCAAAAGCACTAATGATCCAACAACCACTTAAATAGAGCACATCTTTCTCTCTCTCTCTCACACACACACACACACACACACACACACACACACACAGACGCACATGCTCGTACAGTAAAGTGTCACCAGTGTTGGGAAACATTCCTCGGAATATATGTAATTATACGCTGAATGCCTGTTGTAATGCAGTATGTAAAATTAATGAATTGCATGTTTTCGCCTGAAAATAATTATATGCAAATGCTATGTAATGTATGAGTAATTACAGTGATATCATAGGGCTGATCGCATTACAATTATGGCATTTTCTCTCTTTTCTTCTATGTCTTTTGTTGCTGTTGGTTGTGTGGCGCTTTCAACATATAGGTAAGTGTTTTTTTATTTTGTTAAACACACAGCACTGTATATATTGCTGCCACTTGCTATATCTCGATTGAAACAATGAAACCCCCCCCCTTCCCGAATACCCAGTCTGCTCTGATTGGTCAGCTCACACACCCCTGAGCCAGTACCGCTAACAACAACTGAGCAGCTTCACAAAATCTGCCCTTACGTGCCAAACTAGCTGTTAGGCATAGATTATGGAAATGTGTGACACAGTGATGTACTGTGATGTCACTAAGTGACAGAATTACAGGTTGGACTACTGACGAGATGTTGCAGGAGCAGTGTTATCTGTGGAAGAGAGGAGTTTCTGCAGGTATAGACTTTGACCGTTTTAACTTTCAAGATCTTTTACATGCACAAGACCATGTATAAAACACTGAAGGAAAGAAAAAAACTTTAAGTCACCTTCAGCGACTTCTCTCCTGACGGATCATCTAATGTTCCCTTTGAAGTTTTGGCGACAGGCGACAAAATGAAGCACGTCGTTACTTCAAGTAAAGTTCCAGATTTTTTGTGTGTTTGAACATTGTCGAGTCGTTAGGGATAATATAACAAAATATATAAAACAAAGGTGTAGTCACATATAGACAATTAAATATGAAAAAAAAATGTTGCATGTTGTATTTTTAACTGAATTTAAAAGAGGATCAGATTAACTTCTTTTATCATGGAGACTTGTTAAAGTCTGCTCAGGAACACAGATTAGTCAAAAACAGCAAACTAAAATAAACATAAATCACACCAAGTTTAGGTCACAAAATAATGTATTACTCCACATACAGCTACAAAGAGATCACAGAGTGGTCTCACCCCAAAATGAGGACTTAAATTAAAATAAAAAAAGCTTTCTGAATAATACCTCTGCTCTTCCTGTGTGAGGAAAGACAACGCTGTGTTAGAAAAGAAGGTAAGAAGAGAGAAAAAAAAGAAAAAGAAAGTAAGAAGGGGGATAAAGAGAGAGTGATCCAGACGAGAGCTGGCTGTGTGAACGAGCGTTCCTCTGATCGCCACAGAAGAATGTGCCTTTTCAGATGTTCTTTCCCCCGCTCTGCTTGTCCCTCTAAGGGCCCCATAACAGGCCTTATCTAAGAGCCGTGCATGGCTACTCATCTCTGACACACTGAATATGCAACCACGCGCTGGGACGCGCAAACACACACACACACACACGCACACACACACACACAGAGGCAGTAACTTAAGAGTGTGTGTCTCCACATTATTCACAGTAAATGCCAAAACACATCCGTGTCTGTGCTCTTCAGAGGCGTACGGATGAATGGCGCTGCAATTTGACATTGAGAATACATTGTGAGAATGTATGAGTGGCTGTAAGGGACATTTGCGGGAGCTGCATTAGAGATAGGGGCTGTCATGTGCCGTCGTGGATAAAGAATGTGTTGGATTTCGGCCACTTGTGGATGAGTGAGATGTGGCCGCGCTCATGTGTCACAGTGGCGATTGCTCCGTCCAGATTTGATAAGTTTTGATGAAATTACATTGGTATGTCAGTATTCTTGGGATTGGTATTGTGCTGTGAGAATGACAGTGGAATAACAAACACCTCTTTCCCTAATACCTCTGCTACAGTATATATCCAAATAGTACTATATATATGTAATATAGCTAGAGGATGGGGCCAGGGCCCAGACCGTGGCCTTAAAAAAACCCGGGGTCACTGCATGTCAACTGTTTTGTGGTATTTTCATTTCAGTTTGACATTATGGACGTCGCCATCTTTTTTTATTGGAGCCAGAAGTGACCATATTCGAATAAAAGGGGGGCGAGGCTGAGGAGGATATCCTGATTAGATGTGACGCTGTGGTACAGACTTTACCTTCTGCCTGCTTTATGGTCTATTTTACTGGAAATGGGACCGTAGTTTCCCAAAATGAACATAATTCTGTATTGAAGAAGAGCTGAGAGTAGCGATTGAGACCATAGACTCACTAGGAAATTGAGGTAATAAATAAGTGGGATCATTTTCCCGTAAGCTTACATACAATCAGAACAATCCAATTTGCAACCAGCAGCGCTCCCTGCTCCCTTCTTAGAAAGAATGCAGTTTTAAGGCGCTTCCACATTGGCTTCACATCCCAGACCTGGGAGCTCTGTCAGTATTTCACAGCTCTGTCTTGTAGAGGGACCATGTGTCACAATCCAGTTGATTGTGCTTTAACCCTCTGGAGTTCATTGTATAATTGACCGTTTTTGACTATTTTTTTGACTATTATGTCCCTTACAGGTACATGTGCTCAAACAAAAACGACTCACATATTAATCTATTCACTTGAGCTCCGTCAAGTATTCAGTCATATTCTGCTGCACAAACCTGTCCCAAAAAACTTGAAATGCACAGAATGAATAAATAAGTAACAGTGCAGGTAAAACAATGAAAATATTTGCACATGTAATCGTTTCTGTTTTTTGTGTTTTTTGTCCCCGCCGCTTGCTGAGTCTTTATTCGATGGCTGACTCCAACGCTGGATGCTGTACTTGTGTTTGAAGTCAGCCACATAAGAAGCGTGTGTGTTTGTTTGCTTGCTTGTTTGTTTGTATCCGTGGAAATTTGAGGATTTGGTGCGCCCGCATTTCCCCCAAAAAACGGGAGAGACCTTTTGTTTTGTATTGCTTTGTTTGTCATTGAAGCAGCCTGTGTTCTGTGAAAGAGGCTCTCTGGCGTCATTTTAAATGATGCAGCAACTTTTGAAAGAAGCAATTACATGTATGTAATATATATGCTTCCCCTTCGCATCTTGCCTGTGTGTACATTGATTGTACAGATCATTTGAAACACATTATTTTTATATGAACATCTGGCAAATTATTTCTTTGAGTCCAAAAGTGGGAAAAATCGTGTGTGGTTTTTGTACTATATTGCTAACCTTGCCTTTTGAGCCATTCCCTGTAGAGAGATCTTACCCTAAACCCTTACTCCCCCCCAAAATCAATAAGCTAATGGAGAATGCAAGACCGTGGCTGTGTGTGTACCCATGTGTGTGTGTGTGCGTGTGTCAGTCTGGTTGGTATTTGTGTCTCAATGCAAGGGCTAGCCATGCTGGATATTGCCCTGCGGTGAAAAGAGGGATTTGGGAAGTCTTAATAGCTGAATTTCCCCATTGCATCCAAGTCTTTTTTTTTACCCCGTGAGGTGTGAAAAGAGCAAATAGCTAACCTTAGCTTTGCTGCAGTGGGAGTCACCAAACAGGACCACAGCCGCTGGTCTTTCAGGACTCTAAAAGACACAAACACCCGCTCGCTCGCTCACACACACACACACACACACACACACAAACTGAGAGAGACGCACATATTTTTTTGCCTCACAGTCAGCATGTTCCTGTGGTGTTTGTGATTCGGTGCTTCTCTGCGGAGTCCTCGTCGCCTCTCGCACACCACACACACGCCTCGACACCTTTGGAGGATTTACTGCGCCGTATTAGATATTTGCTTTGTCCAACATCCCGGCAATAATACACAAGCTTTGGGAATATCTCTCTCCCATTTCTGGAATTGGTTCTATCGCTCTTTTTCACCAGAGCTGACACATTATTTTGCCCTTCTCGCTCCTTCTCCCTCTCTCTCTCCCTCCCCCCCCTTTCCCCCTCTCCAGTTTCTCTCCCCTCCTTGGTTCATCTCCCTGAGGCTAGCGGAGAAGTTTGGTGCCCTTTCCCTGTGTCTGGGGTCCTGGTTTAGGACAGAGAATCAGTCACAGTTACACATATTAGATTAGAGAAGAGTGGAAACCAAATTGCCCTCTCCTCCTCTCCCCATCTTCCTCTCCTCTGCCCCCCCCCCTCCAACATTCTCCTATTCCCAAAGGAGATGCAGTGTCATTGTCCTCTGCTTTTTTTTTTTTTTTTTTTTCGCCTCCATATTTCTCAACACGCCTGTGTCCTCTGCCTTATCACCATGCGTTGAGGTTTCAGGGACGAGCATATTAATGGAAGTGAGGCTTTCTGTTGGTTTTGAGGTCGACAAGTTAACAAGAGTCTCAGTGATGGAATGTAACTAAGTACATTTACTGAAGTACTGTGAGTATTTCCATTTTCCGTTTATTATTTATTTTTCCACTCCACTGCATAATTTTTACTACATTTGTTTGATTACCTTTGTTGCTAGTTAATAGCACTGCTACACTGCTCCTGAAACGACTCTTAGGTAGTCCCGCCTTTAATTCGGTGACTTTGTGACATCACACTATGTCATCATGTCACACATTTGTGTGATTTGCCTCGCGGCCAATTTTGAACCAAAGGATCGATTTAGAACAGCTGCTCTGTTGTTAGCGGTGCTGGCTCAAGTGTGAGTGATCCGTCCAATCAGAGCAGACTGGGTATCAGGAAAGAGGGGCCTGAAAGAGACATTTGACAATCTTAGACAGTCTTTTTTAGATAATCTTGTCTCTAAACTTTTCCTGACTCTTTCATAAACAGTTCCTAATTTGCTGTAGCTTGTGCTGCCCACTTAACAGAATTAGAGTTGATAGAGAATTCAGCTTCAGGTTCATCGAAAAGTTGTCATAAATGAGTGCGAGTTTGCTGTGTTACAGTGGGATCCTAGTCTTTATGTTGGGGCTCTGGCGCTTCATCCAGCCATCCTGCCATTTTTCTTCCTCTTGCTAATCACCCCATCTCACCGGGGAAATGGGAAGCTTGACTTTGACTTTTACCTTTGGATGGCTGTACCTGACACAAGGGCAGCGAGCCAGGATATTAACTCGGATAAATGTGCTTTTTTCTATGATCTATCGCCCGCGGGTTGTATTTTATCCGGCTCACTTTTGTGTTGTGAATCTGTCATATTTAGAGCACTTCCTTTGAAATTTTGTTTTGATTAAAGCCATATTTTAAACTAATAAACTATAAATAACGGCGGGCGAGAATGAGTGGGACGAGGGGGCTCACAGCGCGTCCTCCAGATGACTCCCAGGGCTTCTTCTTCCCCTTCTTCCACCACAAAGACAGCTGTAATCCCATCATTAACCTATCATAGGAGACAGAGGGGGATCCCCTACGACCGCATGACTGATGAAGACGAGCGAGTTGCCTTTCACCTCTCTAATCTCCTACGTTGCACATTCAAGCACCCACACACTCCATTTAAGCAGAATGGTCAAAGTGTGTCATGCTGTTAAACTGAACACTGTCTAACATTAACCCTAACTATAGCCATTAGCTGCCACCCAATCGCACCTTGTACAGCTGGGGAGATAATCCTCGCGGTCACAAGTCATATTCCCAATAACACACAAGTATCGCAGAAAAGGGTTGATGGAAATGGCATAATTCAAAAAAGTTGCAAAAAAACGTTGTACACTCACCTGAGGTAGTCTTTGACTTTATGAAAAAGAGTCACTGCACTTAATGTTTTTTCACAACATACAGCCTATATGGCAATTTGCGTCTGCACCCACTCAGCTTAAAAGGTTGCATTTCTCAGACGTGAAAGTAGCCAAAATGTGTGATAACTTATTTTGTAAATATGATATTGTGGCACCATCTGTTCGTATTGTAAAGTCTTTGTACTTCTAGTTATTCTAAGTGAGAACTCAGTACAGCCTTACTAGTGCAGCCACACTTGCTGAGAACACTGAACGTGTTCTCTGCAGTGTAAGTACATCAGTCCTATCTGCGTTTCCATTTTTTAGCATATCGTCTTGCAAAGTTTCCGATTTTCCGCCATTGTCCTGTTATCTCTTACAGCATCATCTGCAGTTAAGCTGCAGAATGCATCTAAACAGACTTTTGTTGTGGTTTTCCCTTCCAGGTAATGCGATATTCCCTTTTTTGTAGCTCTAATTTGTAAGGCCGAGGGCAGTGTTGTATCGTCTGAGGGCTGTCCTGAGGCTATTTGGGCTTCGGCCTGAGGATTTCTCCTGTTTGCTGTATTTTTTCCTCTGGTTGCTTCAAAGCTGTATGGCGATAGGATCGACGGAGCTAGGCACTGCATTTCAGCGAATAATGGAAATTGGTGGCCCTTTTTCGGATTTGAATTTAAAAAAGGACATTGGCCTAACCTTGTCCTGTTCACACATTAACAGAGATTATTTTGACGTATGTTTATATAATATCACTTTACATCTGTGGCTGCTGTGGTTTCATACTGGGCATCATGTGATTTGTCCATGTGTCTTGGGGACTAATTGAACGGGGCTCTCATCAGAGGTGGGTTTACTCTGAAGGGGACGCCCAGGCATTGAGCCATGCCAGGGGCCCCTGCGAGAATCAGCGTGAAAGGGGGACGACGCCCGGCTGCACCCCATACTGTGCTTCATTGATCGCAAGAAGATAAAGAGAAAGAGAATAAGACGAAAATGAGACAGAGTGATATGAGAGGCCTAATTACTGGGTCTGATAATTTGCATCAAAGATAATGAAAGTCTTGGACAGTCTCCCAAATCTCTCCTGAGCATTTGTAACAACCCTCCGACTCCCCCCTTCCTCCTCCCTCTCTCCGCTCCGTTCCTTTTCTCTCCATCTTTTCTTTTAATTTCATCGAGCATATTCCCTGAACCCCCTTTCCGCCACCTTCGCGTCAGCATTGAAATGCCAATACATCATTTTAAAGTAACACCTCAAAATGAAGTCATATTTCAGCATTTAGCCCCAGCTATGAAAAGTGAACTTCTCGAATGTCCTTCCCTGGCCTAATGGACCTAGAAATCATTCAGCCATGAACATTATGCTAATACTCACTAAGCTCGCTCTCTCTGCCTCCTTTTGTGAGTGTCTGTCATTCTATTAAGCCCGATAAACAAGTCTGATTTTCAATTATCTCTATTCAAATGAGGCCTGCGGCAGTATTTGCTTAGAGGCGTCCAATTTGAGTTGTTTGTGTGTGCGTGTGTGGGTGTGTGTGCACGCATGTCTGAGTGTGTGCGTGTGTGTTTATGAATGCAAGCATACATCCAGCTGACAGGAGTGGTTCTCAGCTCTCTCTTTCTCTTTGCAAATGACTTATTTGTGCTATTTGTGTCTCTGTACGTGCGTGCGTGTGTGTGTGTGTACGTGTGTGCGTGTGTGTGTGTGTGTGTGTCCGATGCAGTGTCCAAGTGTGAGCGCTTTTGCATAATGTGTAAACACTTTGTCTACCTGTGAGAGGATGCATTCAGGGGATCCCTCGCTCAGGTTTTATGGAGACGCTGTAAAGCTAAGTGGCGCCCTCTTTTTTTACTGCTGCCTACTTACACATGTGGGATTTCTCCCTTCGACACACACCCACACACACACGCGCACACAGTCTGGCCACAAGCTGAAATAGTCAGACAAACAAACTAATAAACTGGTTATCGATCATGTGTCATTACTGGGAGTCGGTCAGACAGACAGTCTGACCCAAACCAAACAGTCAGATAAGAGATGGACAATTAAAGCAGAACATGATTCATCTTCCTTCCTCTCTCTCTCTCTCTCTCTCTCTCTCTCTCCATCCTTCCTATTTCTAAGAACCACACTCTCATCTGCCCTCCTTTACCTCCCCCCACCCTTCCTCCCTCCCTCCCTCTGTCCTCTGTTTATGAATTCCCCTTGCTTGGCACGGCGGCCGATGGAGAAGTTTTTAGTATGCAGCCTCTCTCAAGGACAGAGCCTTGTTAGAAAGCCTATTGAGCTGTGGAGCAATAGCTCGCTATAGCCTGGCAGTGCATCTCTCTTTCTCTTCCTCCCGCTCTCCCTCTCCTCCTCCCTACCTCCCTCCCTCTCATTAATGATGTATTAGTTTATTAGGCGTTGGATATTGGGTCGGGGACCCTGCAACGGACTTCATCACGGCAGAGCTGTGTGGAGAGGAAACACAGGGAGGAGGGATAGGAATAGGGAGGTCGGGGCGCATACAGATGTTCAAAGACTCGCACACAACGCACACATATAAAATAAACATGCTCAAACAAAATAACACATGAACACCTCTGCGTCAGTATTCATGAACACGAACTACTTACCCCGGTGTGATTTAGTTGGAGTGGCTGGAAAACAATGCCGTCCACACACCGAGGCCCCCGGTCACCTGGAGACACCAAGGTGATTTCCCACAATGCTGTGTGTGCATGCTATCTGTCATGCAAAGTGAAGAGTCCTAAGCACCGAGAAGTAGTGATGCCATTTCTGTTGCATTTGCAAATGCATAACCAAGCAGCCTCCTGTCTAATTTATACAGTGTGATATTGAATTGTTAGTCGCCCTGACTTTAAGTCGTTTTCTTCTTCTTGTTTTTGTCTAAATTGCTTCCCTGGTTCCATCTCTTTTCCCTCTATTTTTTTTCAATTTCAATTTACTTCATTTCAAATCATGATCCGTAATAGTAAAAGATTCTTCAAAAATTATGCCCTCGGCAGTATTTGCATAGAGGTTAAATTTCTCCTGCGATCTCGTCTTCCCTCTTCTCTTATTATCTTCCCCTCATAATTCTTTCCTTTATTCCTTATTTCTAATTTCCTGCATTTCTCTTCTTTTTCTTCATCTTCTTCTTCGTCTTCTATTTTTTTCCTCACACCTCTGCTTTGCAATCAGACATCCCCTCCTTTCCTCCCTCCTCGTTCCCACATCCATCCTTCTTCCTTATCTCCTCATCCCCTCCCTGTAGTGGTCCATCTCCGTCTCTATTTTTTCTGCACGGATGATTTTGTTTACCCACTTGTCATTGCTGAAGTGCTCACTCTCTCCATTTGGCTGTGAGGGGTGTATATGCGCACACGCAGACACTCGCGCGCACACATAAATGAATGGTATATACAGAAACACACATACACATTAGCACAGATCCCAGCCTCAGCTCTCGGACTACAAAGTGGGCCTTGAAAGGCAGCCAGCCCATCACATCTTACAGCCCTTACCCCTGTGCTTTCTCTCTCTTTCTCGTTCATGTACACACACACACACACACACACACGTATCTACACACTACCTCACCATAATTTTTTCTTTCTTAGTGCACTATCGTTGCTACAGCGCTCTCCTCCCTTGCGGGGGGAAGAAGAGTCGTATTTTAGGCCTAAATGGAAAGCTGTGCACTTAGAGTTTGGCTTTGGCCTTCATCTTGATGCCAGGAGACAAGAGGAACACTCGCTAAGTGAAAAGAGTTGACTTTGTGTGTATGTGTGTGTGTGTGTGTGTGTGTTAGTGTGCGTGTGTGTGTGTGTGTGTGTGCGTGCGTGCGTGTGTGTCTGTGTGTATCCAGATAATGCAGAGGGGTATGAATGTTGCTCTAATGCTGGAAGGGAGCATTTGTGGTTCACTGTAAATAACACAGTTTTCAGATATTTGTAACATCAAAAGACCTTCTTTTTTTCACATCTGAAGCATCTGATTTTACCTCTCTGCATGATAAGATGATTCATTTTTTCCCTGGTTTCAAATCACATTTTCATCTGGTGTCCATCGAGAGGCAGCAGCGGTATCCTCTAGGTGTATCAGGAAGGTCACACATTTGAGTTTCTGGAAAATCTGAAGGGAAAACTAATGAATAAAGCTCTGCTTTCCTCTAACAACGACTGTCAAGGTGCCTTTGAGCAAGGTCTCTTTGTAGTATCTGCCAGATTCCTGTCTAGCATGCCACAAATGAAAGATGCACAAATATTCAATATTCCAGGAGCAGCAGAGTAATTGAAGATGACATTGCCGACAAGAGTGAAATCAAAGCTTCATAATCTTTGCGGAGAGAAGCATCATGTGACATCAGCTGACAGAAATAAACATTATTTGTTTGTAATAGTTGTTGGGGTAAGACATATTCTATATAACCTCTATTCAGCCATGCAGAAAGCTACTTTTTACTATAGAAAAAGTCCCTGTGAAAACTGTTGACAGCATGTTTGTGATTATTTGACAGTGACATTGATTGTGGAAAACATGTTGCTGTTCACCTTTTTTATTGGAATTTTTGAACACCGTGAAGGTACTAATTTACCTTTAAAAAAAAAATGTATCTGTCAGATTTGTCATCTGCTAATGCAGGCTGAGGGTGACATCATCAAAACACATGTAGCAATAAGAATGCTAAAGAATGCCTTATAGGTGCAACTAGAATGGCACTCAGTGGGGCCAACCGCCCCCTTTTGTACTCACTCATAGATACCAGCCACCTAAATATAGCTGTTATCTTTCATCATGATTCGTACATTATTTCCTGAGAAAAATCCTGATCTTGCAGGCCTATAAACAGAGACAGAGCTCTTGATGTAAGGAATGGCAGTTTGCAAAAGCTACCATGTATTTCCGATGTGCTTTAAAGCCATATGTTCACGTTTGTTTCCATAGACATCAGAGAGAAACAGGCTTGTAAACACCAGAGGCAATCCTGGCACTCCAAATAAGAAAAAAATATCAAAAACAGGGAAAAAAATATTATAAAGCCTTTGTTATATTGGCTAAATCATTAAAAAAAGCTAACATGTTGCTACCATTCTTCATCAGGGCTCAAAACAGGCTTGGGGTGAGAACACAAAGAGCACATTGCTCATCTAGAAGTCCTTACGATTCAAGAATGTAAGACTATGTAACCAAAACTCTTGCCTCAAAAAAAGTTACGTAATGCGCCTTTGAAGAAAGTTGGTGGAAAAAAATCCTGGATCAGTTCCTTTATCCGCACGAAAAGTAAGTGGGTTCTATTCTGAGAGAGACACATCCTCCATCCAAGTTTGGCTGAAATTTGTTCAGTATTTTTTTGTGTAATCCGACCAACCAGCAATCAAACACAGCCGGGTGAAAACATAAGCTCCTTGGCGGAGGTAACGAAGCTGGCTGAGTGTGAGTGAAATGTCAGTCTGAAATAGTTTGTGCACTCCCACACAAACAAGTCGAAGCAAGAAACAATTGGAAACACCAACTGTGCAGGGCCTTTAATTTGGATTATCTGGCCCTTTCAATCTGCAAATCTTTTGTCTTAACAGAAGACAGAAGACAAGTCACAGACAGATAAGTACAGGTGTGAATAGTAAAGTGATTGGTAATGGCTCAGTTCCATTTAGCTGCTTTGGTAGTGTGCATGCTGGCTCACTATCATAGATTAACGCCATTGTTAATCTCATTAGTAACACCTTCCTACTATGACAAGTCAAACTGTCTGCTGTGAGAAAGGCCTGTCTTTACAATGTTGTTCCAAAGTAACTTTAAAAGTGTTCTTTAACGCTAACTTTTCAGTGCACCTTGTGCATTTAGCTGACATGTAGCTGCCACTTAGCAAGCTAGCCTTCCCTCTAACTTCTAGATAAGCTGCCCCTAGCTAATATTTGGCTAACGTCATGCATAGCAGAGTATTCAAGAAAAAGTTTGGCTTCACAGGAGCGGCGCCGAGTGTAAGTCAGTCAGTCGGTCAGCCCGTCAGGTTGAAGTTTAAAAAAAGAGGCCGTCTTCAGAAATGATGTGTTAGTCTCGTTCACAGTGCTCACTGTGATGGTTGCTGCTGTCAGCTCTTCTTTTTTCACTCTCCCTGTCTGTCTCAGCACCTCTCGCTCTCTCTCCCTCCCTCTGACACTCGCTCACACAGAAACTGTCCGCCTGACCCTTGTGCAACAAGGTAATACCCTCTCTTCCCCCTCCTGTCTGGACAGATCTTTTTTTCTTTTTTTTTCACGGCAGCATGGCTCATGTTTGCCAATGAGCCACCGAGGCTAGCTGAACCTAGCCTCTCGCCACGGAGAGACGCTACGGAGACGCCTCATTGACAACATACTGGAGGAGACAGCGAGAGCACGAACGAGGGCTCCTGTGAAAACACGCACACGTACTTAACACATCTTTAATTGCGTAAGAGCAGTTGCTACACTCACAGACGCGCTTGTATGTTAGTGAGACATTTATTTCACACACTGGGACAACAAGGCGTGTGTGTGTGTGTGTATGTTGTGCCGTTGTTGAGTTATGCACTGCCGCTGCTAAGCTTGCATGCTACCGCTCTCATCAAGTATTTACCGCCTATTCTTTGGAGAGGACGAATAGTAAATTGCTTCTGGTATTACGACGACAGGCGCCCCCGTTTTAGCCGTGGAGGACTATACTCTTCTTTTTTGTTTTTTTTACCTCCGTCTCTCTTTTTAACTCCCATCAGACAAACACGGGGGGAGAGGGTGAGGGTGGAGGAATGGTGGCTCTTCTGCCAGAGTGTGTTGTGTCTTATATCAGTCCCTTACACACACACGCACAGAGTCTCTCTTTTTTTATTTATTAGTATCCAGCGTGTGTCGTCGCCCACCCACCCCCCGTCCACCCTGAATACGCAATGAAAGCTGCGGGGTCACTGGTTCCTACTCATTTTCATAATGCGGTGTACACAGGCGGAGAGGGAGAGGGAAGAGGCCAGAGAGGAGAGTTTCTCCTCTCTCCTGTCTTCTTTTTTCTCTCTCAGAGAGAGATGCTGTCCCTGCCAGGGAGGAGGACGGCAGGAGAGGAGAAAATGGCTTCCCTTCTCGTTGCAGCTGGAGCCTATCGTCTGTTCTTCTCACTATCTCTCACTGTTACTTCCACTCTGTGTTCTTACAAATTTAAAACAGAAAAACACACTGGTTCATGTGTTACTAGATGCTAACAGTGTTGTTTCTAGACTTAAGTTTTTTTTTCACTCTCTATAGTTAATGCAGGCTTTTCTCGATTTTCATGTTCTACCGCTGCTGCTGCCCTCGAAAGCTCGTAATCGCGATGTTGATAACAGTACACGGCATACAAAACTGACCCTGATATTGATAGGCTTGCTCGCTTGCTAGCTCAGTTCTGCTTGCATTCTCAACAGATCGCAATATGCAGACTAGGGCATACAGTCACTGGCCTCACGATTCAGTTCGATTGAGCTTCAGCTGTAAGAAGCTGCAGAACGATTCACGATGCATCTCAGCGAATGGCATCCGCAATGGTCTATGTTACTGCACATAGCTGCTTTTTCATCATTTAAATTCCCCTTTTATTCAGATGGTCCTTCCAATAATCAGACTACAGCAGTCTACAAAAACAAAAGCTGCATCTTTTCAATGCACAAAAATTGAAAAAAAAAAACATTTATCTATCTGCAGGGCCTTACATGTTTAGTGTTATCTATAATGATATTGCTTTCACGCGGTAGATTTAAGATAAGGCATTTATTGACTCTGCTGCATACACCTCTCTCAGAGTTGGACATCCCAGGTCAGGAAAGGCAATGCTATTGCGTGTGCATTGGATCATCTGTAGCATTTTGCTGGGCATATTGGGGATAGCAGGAACAGGCTGTGTTAGAGGATATATATATTTTCCTTTTTTGTTGTTTTTAAACAACATATTCACAATGTTTCATCTTTCTTGCCCTCTTGCCCAACTCGTGGGGTCAATATATTTGTACAGTATTTAGCTATTAAATGCTCCACTATTTTACTACTATAGACCACCTAGTTGATAACTTTGTCTCTCTATGGTGCTGCCGCTGGTGACTTGTGGGCAGATGTGGGCCATAACACCGAAACAATGGATTAAAGATGTAATATGTGGGAACTCTGCATTAAAACGTCTAAAAACGACTAGAACTTGGTTGGATAGTTTGTTGTGTTGTGTACTTACATCATCCCAAACGTTTCCGACAATATTCAAACCCAGAGAAATCTGCTACTCTCAGGATAGGGAAGTCGGCGAATGTTACTGAAGCAAAGCACATTTCCCCTCCAGCTTCGGGAGCCAGTCAACAACACAGAACAATACACACCTGAAAACAGAGGTCAGGTCCGTGGATCGTTGCTGCAGTCAGGTTGATAAACAGGAGTGAGGCTAAATCCACTTTTTAAACCCAAAAGGTTCAAAGTAACTGAGGTCTCCTCCCGTCAGTAAACAGCTCAAATCAGAGCGTAATCCAAAGTTTCTCTAGGTGTTTATTTTCCAGAGGGTCTGGGCTCTAGTCTAGAGTCTCTAGCCGGGTCTTGTTTTCGTTTTGATAGTGAGCCCTCAAGTGGCAGAAGTTACAGACAGTTAATAGACACTCAAATGGATAGTTCACTGTGGGAGTGTCACTACAAGCCTCCCTTTCACATAACACATAGTTGTTTGACCTGCTGTAATATAAAAATATTGATTATAGCAGCTATAAGACCTGTACAGAATGCATTTATACCTGAGGTTCGACGCGGTAAAAGCCGAACTACTGGCTGATCTGATATCAATATGTGTTCTGCGTGTGTTTTCTGACTCGCTGACAACTGACAAGCGTTACTCACCATCCAAAAAATACAGATTGCATTTGAATAGAAGGGATCTGTTCATAGTGTGACACTGAGTCAATCAAGGTATTCATGCAGAGTGGATAATTCCTGTCATTTACATAAATGTCATTAAGACGAGTTTTAATTAATTTGTGGTAAATATAAGGCTATTTGAAGTGAGGCAGTGAAGTACAGATGCGGTGTGATCCGCAGTTAAACTGTCCTGAATTCGCCACTGTTGTGATCTGTTTTGGCGAAGGTAGTTGCGAGTAGGCTACAGTCAGTCGCCTGACCCTCAGTGGTCCTAACGATTACCAGCTGAAATTGTGTTGCAATGCCTCAACCGTCTTATTTATTCATGTATGCACCAGCTTGTGTTTCATTATCGCCGTTGTTTACTTGCATGGCCAGAGGTAGCGAGTGATAAAGATCTCTAAAGAGAGTGCAACCTTTCTCTCTACACACAGACGCACACACACACAAGCACACACTTGTTTTTCCCTATCCCTCACTTTATCTCTTGATTTATCTATCCATCTCTAATTCTTTCATTCTCACCATGCTCACCTCTCCGTTCTCCTTCTGTTCCTGCTTTGTTTCCACTCCCTCCTCCGTCCTCCTTCCCCGCACTGTTTCGTCCACCTTTCTCACATTTTTTTATTGCAATCTATCTAGCGCCTCTCTATTCTGTCCCTCCCTTGGAGACCACTGAGGCAATAACCAGAGCTGTGAGAGGGTCAGTCCGTGTAACCTGTGCAGGTGTGTGTGTGTGTGTGTGTGTGTGTGTGTGTGTGTGTGTGTGTGTGTGTGTGTGTGTGTGTGTGTGCTGCACTGTATGGGTAGTGTCCTCCCGTCAAACCACTAAAGCCAAAGCCTTTAAGAGAAAAAATGAGAAAATGGCGTTGTCCTTCACGTATATTTCATGTATATGAGGTGCACGCAAGGGCCGCAAGGCCACAGAGGCGAGAGGCCCATGCTTCCTAATTTTCCCAGTGTACAAAAAAAACAAACAGTCTAAACGGATTTCATATGTTTCAGGGTCAAAAAATTAACTCAAGTCACCAAAGACTCATAAAACGTCAATTCAAATAAAAACAGGAGGATTGAGAGAAATTGGTTCGGAGGTTTTTCACACACCTGTTAGCCAGCGGTCGCATTCTTTGTATTCATGCTCGGTGGCAGCGGCCTTGGATTCCAGTTAAAGTCTAAGTATTAAATCAGTAATGGTATGTAGAATTGGTATTCGCCTGACTGTGGAAGGGGGTTTGGGGAAAAACAGGCGGAAATTGAAAATGAATGTGAACTGCATGATAGTCTACCTCCTTCCTCTCCCCTATTGTTCCCTGTCCTTTCGCCTGCCTCCCTTCCCATGTCACCATCCCTCTTCCTCCTCTCTCCTTCCTCCCCTCTTTCCTCCCTCTCTCCAGAGGGATTTGACTCTAACTGGCCTTGGCGCCCGTAATGAAACCAAATCTATTTAAAGCCAAAAGCGATGCAAGTTTTAATTTCCTATTCCAGACTTAACCTTTTTGGCTGCGCTGCATTTTCACATCCACTTAATAACTTTTTACCCTCCACTCCCCCATTCCCCCCCCCCCCCCCCGTTCTCCCCATCACTCTCACTCTCTGTCGCTCCCTCTCCTCCATCACCCCCCACACCACCACCCCCTCCTCTCCGTGTCTCCTCTTCCCACCCCCACAACCCTCAGCCCCCCATAGCTCTCAGTGGCGAGGCACAGGCTGCCTCTTCAAGGGCAATATCTGTCAAATGATTCCCCTGTGAAATTAAGACAGAGGCCATGAGAGAGGAGAGAGTGGGGGGATAAGGAAGAGGAGGGGGAGGAGGAGGAGGGTGGATGCAAGAGTAAGAGGAAAAGCTGGTAGTGTGTGTGTGTGTGTGTGTGTAAGTGTGTGTGTGTGTGTGTATGTGTGTAAGGGGGGTTATACAGTCAGGTGAAGCCTCTCCTCTCCTCTACTCGCCTCTCAGATTAAAGATAGATCTGGCAGGAAGTCTCTTTGACACCTTTTTTTCACGTTAAAATAAGGGACATTCCCGTAAATGAACGGCATGGGCAGAAGGGAAGATGGATGGGAGATGGAAGGCTCTTTAAAAAAAAGAGATTTTCTCTTGTCTTTTAATGACCGTGGACTTGCGCTGTGTGAGATGCCTTTTTTTTTTTTTCGTAATGTGTGGGGTTGTGTTTACACAATCGAAGCAGATCATGTTAAGTGCTTTGCTACAAGCGTCATATAATCCCCTGTCAAAAAAACATATCCCTCTATAAAATGGACACTTGCTATAGAAAATTGACAACAAAGGTCCCTTCTGACAGTATTATGGTGGTATTACAGAACATAGAATACACACACACACACGCGCACACACACACACACACACACACACACACAAGTCAATTTAAGGATATTGGAGGAATGTGACTTTCCTGTGTGTGATCTGTAGTCTCAACTGTCCATGTCAGCGGACTGAACCACATTACCAAACAATCAGAAATGTTGGCTGATCCTGAATGCACCCCTCTTCTGTTGTTTAGAGTTTGATCACATGCTCTCCTGCGCTCACAGCAAGCACAGCGCCATCTCCTGCCCAAGTCCACTATTACATCCAGTGAACAAAGGCCCCTTTTTCCCACCACTAAAAACGACCAACAGCACCGGTGACTAATTCTCTCACCGGTCTCAAATAAAGTTGTAACTCTTTTTCTTTTTACACCTGCTTTACATTTACACACATAATGAATTGCATACATCTAATTATTCGCTATCTCAATTATCAGAGCTGATAGCCTCGCGGCACACCTCGAGAGCTTAAATTTACAGCCCCTATTCCATAAATGTCTAAAATGAAATTAACTTTTTGCAAGGTGTCATCTGTGGCTTTTAAGTGGTGAAATTGAAGCTTCAACCCACCCAACCCCCCCACCTCCAACACACACACACACACACACACACACACACACACACACACACACACATACACCTCATAATGAGAAGCCATTATTAGGCCGTGATTGGAGCCAGGGTACCAATATTAAAAGTGGCAGCAGAGGCAATATCACCTCGATGTCTAATACGCTAGTAGATATGTCATATATTTTAAGACAGCTGCTCCGCTATTTATAATTAATAGCAATTTAGTCCCAGCAAAAATTGGAAGACAGCTAACAGAGGGATCTTGTTCCATTAAGTGCAGATTCAGAATCAGTGTCAAAGTGACATTGTGCCGTTTTTTTTGAGTGGGTGGTCCAGACTCTGCAGGCCTTATATAAATACCACAAAGCCCATATGGTGTTATGTGTGTGTTTTTGCGCTGAGGATGAATTTCCCTTTGATTCCGTGTAAAAAAAATAAAAAATAAGTGCAGTGCAAACAAAAAAAAAAAAAGAAATGAAGCTGGCCTCTAAAGACACATGAATAAAAATAATCTGTCTTTATTCTCATGCCTCACAGTCATAAATCACTCCTTCCCCAAATGACAGCCTTATACACGGCGTATCAGTGTGGCAAATGGCTCTATCTTATAATAGCAATGTAGCACATAGCAATATTATCTGCTGTGGAGTATTGTAGTGCATGTGTCTCAGCGCTGTGCCCCGGAGCGCTCGCCAGATTACACTGGCCCAGCGACAGTCTTATAATAAGACTCGCCCATTAAATCATATCAGCACTGCTTTTTATAGGCCAACACCTCAGCTACGACACTATGAAACTGTCTATCACGCAGAAATGTGTGTGCCTGCATGTGTGTGTGTGTGTGTGTGTGTGTAGCAGAGATAGTGTGTGAGCAAATGGGGGAGACTGTCTGGGAGGAGACGCGTGTGTGTTTTACCAAACGTTGCTGGCGTTTGAGCTGCTCGCCGCGGCATCTGACAGCGTTTCATCTTCTCCTTTTATTAGATCAGCCTCGCGCCGCTGTCACCTCTCCTTTCCCCGTGCTTACATCACACGTTGGCCCCTCGCGCGCACACACGAGCCCGGGCGACCATTGGCTCACGAGGCTCCGCGCGGACGTTCCGGTTGGTTAGCCGGTCTCTGTTTCTGTCAGGCCGGGTGGGGAGAGACGGCATTCAAGATTCACGGTGTGAATATGCAAACTGGATGGATGAGTGATGTGATTGGTGAATCTGAATGAGTCTGGGTCGTTGGCTTATTCATAGATGGTGAGGAGCCCTTCTTTAGATAATATTTGATGTTTCAGCCGGTGGGTGCCACATTACTGTCTCCCTCGTCCTTGGTTCACTGAGGGATACCACAAAACATGGATATGCTCAGATGGGTTTTTTGACTTAAGCACGACATCATAAAACCAAACTCTACTCTAACCAATGAATATTTTCGTTGTTGATTGATCTGTTTGTTTGTTTTTCATCAATTGATCGATGAGCTCTTGGGTAACAGTCAAGTTAAAAGTTGAAAAAGTCAATCAATGATTCCCAGATCTCAAGATGATGTCCTTAAATCTCTAGTTTTGTCCACAACCCAAAGATATTCATTTTACTGTCATAGAGGAATTGAGAAACCAGAAAATATGCACATCTAAGAAGAATTTTTACCTTTTTTTTCCAAGCAATCACTCAAATTTTAAAGTTTGCAAAATTGCAAAAACTAAGCATTCAGAGTACACAAGGCATTTTATTGTTCAGGTCACATGTTTAAGCCCTTCGACCCTTTTTGGGGGGACTTTCAACACAGCACACAAGAAGATCGGTAGATCCGAATATCTGGTTGTGTCTTGACAAACTTCCCCACGTCACACACACACACTGTGCTGTAAGTAGTTTTTCTGTCTGTATTCACCGCAGCTTCCCAAGCAGCTGTCATGTCAAATTTGTCATCTCTGATGGATGACGTCGGGATCTAGAAGTGAAGAGTTAAAGGAGCAATCCCACAGAAGACAGCGGAGCAGCTCAGATTCTTTTGGACAAAGTAGATTGACGTGTTTTTGTTCCTCGCACTTTGCGCGCTTGCCTTCTGAGGGACGTTTTTTTTCCTGTTCGGTCGCGTGTTTGACGTGACTCGCTCGATTGCGGCGGTGCGGCAGTGAAGTTAATTCAAAGGGTGCATGTGTGCGTTCCCCCTGTTTGTGCTGACAGCTTTGTGATTTCTTTCCATATCCTTGATTTTTTTTTTGATTTACTTGTGTTGTCACTTTTCATGACATCTCTCCACGTCTCACTTTGTTATTTCCTTAAAATGTAGAATCTGGATTGTTCTGCAAATTACTGTACGGCGCTCGCGACAAAGTGGCAACATAGAGGCGCTTTTTTGGAAATATATTATATCCGAGCGCACTCTTTTAATTGCCTGTAATTGTGAAAGATGCTGCTGAAATCACACGTGAACATCTATCCGTCGCTGAAGTCATGTGGTTCCCCCAAAATAATCAGTTGATGATACATTTCCCAAATCCAGCCAACAGAAACTAACGATCGACACAGTGGGATTTAATTGAAATGCATAATTGCATTGTTATTCACACTCGTTTTCATGCTAATGCCGCACTCCATACATAAGCCTCCCCTGTCATTTACACACACACACCTACACTGCACACACAAGGATACAGACAAAAAAATCAACTGATAGACAGGAAGAGACACAGACACTCACGCATCAATTTCTGACGCCGAAACATGCTGCACATACAAAGTGATGCAGTGTGCACGTGAACAGACAGGCGCGCATGCACACACACACACACACACACAGCATCCCAAGGCCTCCGCACATCTCGGTTAATCCAAGCCGTCAGTCAGTGCTTCGGGGGCCTGGATGCTGCCGTTTGATTGTAATTGCGAAAACCGGAGGCGGACGAGGGAGAGCCAGGGATGTCGATAGACAGGTGGAGGGACGGAGGGATGGATTCCTCCTGCCATACCCACAAGTCCCTGCTCAGCACGCTGTGCGACTTTGTGTCAGCAGTTTGTCTTGTGCATAGCTAATGAGGGGCGGGCTCGAGTCTGGCGCAGACGCCGCTCTGGTTCGATCGCTCTGTCTCTCCATCCCCTGGTCTTCAGCCGAATCCCCGACAAATGAGATTTTGCCTGAGGTGGATGGAAGGGATGCTACGCGGAGCGAGGCCCCTGTCTGCCTGTCTGTCTTTTTGTCAAGAAATCTCACAAGCCATAAAAAGACCCGGAGGTTTTTTCCTCCTCCTAACCTCCCCGCTCCTCTCCTCCTGCCCTTTTCCTTTGGCCTCGTCCCCCTTCATTCCATCTGTCTGCAGCAATGTTTGTCTTCCCATTTCAAGATGGAGGCCGTAATAACGCGCAGTGAATTGTTTTAATGAAGAAACAGGGAGGGGGGAGTGGGAGGGAGGGAAAGAGGGAGACGGAAAAAGAAAGAAGAGCAGAGAGGGGAGGAGGAGGAGGAGGAGAGGGCAAGGGCAGACTGAGCATTAAGAAATTGGAGGGATGAGAAAAAAAAACAATAGACGGAGTGGGTTTGAGATGAAAAAAAAAAGAAAACACAACAGCTTCTCCAATTAAGAAGAAGTTTTTTTTCCGTTGTTTTGTTTTGTTTTGTTTCTTTGGTCATGGACAGTCAGTCACACTTGCTTTGTTGAGTGTGTGATGAATTACACCCCTCCACTCCTTTTCCTCTGCCTTTGTTGTGGTGGAGCTCCAGCCGTTTGTACCTCCTACAATATCTTGCGCTGTGAATTCTCCATGCCTGTTTACCGACCGGGGTTCTTTTGAACTGGCATAGAGAAATGGCTTTTTGAAAAGTCTCTTTGATGGTGAGCCCAATTTGTTTTCACCGCTGAAAAAAGTTTGCTTGAGCGCTCCAAAATGTGGGCTGACGTCGAAAAAGCCGGGGCTTGTCCTGAGAGGGCCGTCGCCTCCCAGTGTGACTCTCTCCGCCCATGAGTGCGAGAGCGGTGTGTGCGCGAGTAGCCCGGCTTGTGCGATTTGATTAACGTGAAATGAGAATCACATTGTCTCTTTAATGTTCCATCAGCCCGCTTGTGTCTGTTATTGTCTGTCTATTTGTATAAGTAAATACAAATCCATTTTAACACCCACATATGTGTGGAATCAGGATCAAATAATTACGCGTAAATAATTTATTTATTTACATTTATTTATCCTTCTCTTTTATTCTCTGCTGGAAGGCCAGAGGTCAGGGTCAATACCACAGTGTTTATGCATAACAGCTAATGCAATCATAGACATATACTAGAAGCCAGCCAAGTGATGTCTCAGGTTATTTGGCATTGTGATTCATCATAAATATTTGCATATCAAGATATGGCAAATGGACAGGATGGTAAAAACAAACAATACAGTTATTTACACTTTCACATTTACGTTTTTGAACGGGGCCTGGAACGTTTTTTGTTGTTGTCGGTTATTGTGCTGATTATTTTCACGATGAATAATTAATTGCTTGCCGTTTTTTAAAAAAACGCTCATCACGGCCCCCCAGAGCTCAAAACGACATCTTTGGATTGCTTCTTTTTGTTTAACCAACAATCACAAACCCAAAGACTCTTCATTTACTCTCATAAGTGACAAAGAAAAGTTGCAGGAAAGAGGTGGGGACCAGCAACTGTTGGACTGAAACGAGTCATTAATTATCCAAATAGTTGGAGATTCATTTTCTTTCAATCAACCAATTGATTAATCGACTAATCGTTGCTGCTTTTTAATATAACATGACATAGGCAGTTTTGCTAAAGCTGAACCAGCATTAGAGAGTGGAAGTAGAGTGTAAACAGTAGACATGAAGCCTGCTTCATGTATCTATTGCAGTGGTTCCCGATTGGTGTGCTGTTTGTTAAAACCATTTGTATTGCAATATGCTGGCTATACTATAACTATACATAACTATACAACAAGTAATAAAGGAATTTATAATTGACTATATTGTATATTGGTATAGTTTTTGTAATGAAAGTTCTATACACTTGGTCGTTGGCCGTTTTGCACAGATACGAATACAGATGTTCCTGGAGATTTTAGTTATCCATTTCCAGTGCCTTTGGCTCAAAAGGTTTGAAAAACCAATGATAAACTGTTTTTATTGTAAATAAATAGAGTCTATTGTGAATAAATAGAGTGCATTTTAATAAGTGTGGAAATCTTTTGGAGTGCACAGGACCCAGATGAGAGTTACTTGGAAAACAGAATAAGTAAGTAGCTCTCTCAAAACATAGTAACATCGACAAGTTTTCCCGAACATAAGGATCATCTGTGGGCGCCCTTAAGCTTGAAATGGGTCAGCGTCTCTCTAAATTGGAGTCCTATTTGGGACCGGTCATCTAATTACATAACAAGTTTCATTCTAAGATGTTTCAGGAGAGAAAAAAAAAGTGAAACATAGACTTTGTTAATAATTCATGAGACAAAATTCGGACGTGGGGAGAAAAATTCACTAAATCACAGTCTGACAGAATTTAGTTTAGTTTAGCTGCACATGTTTTATATACAACGAGAAAAGTGAGTGGAAAAAAAGCCAGAAAAAGTCAAATACATGTGCAGGTGAGGTAGAAACCCATTACAGGCTTATCTGAAAAGAAAAAAAAAAAGAGAGAAAGAACAAAACAAAACATAGGCATCTATGAATTAAAGAAAACTTTATCACATTACAAGTTGTGATTAGCTGCTAATTAAGAAAACAGTTCCATGTTGAAACAACAAGATTGGATAGTTCATAGTATAATCACTTATACTTATCTTACTGTTGTAAGTTAAGCAGCTATAAATGATAATTTGAGTCTCATTTTCTATATAGACAAATACAATGAATCTGTTACTAAGTATAAGTTTGTTTTTCATAAATGGATATTTTGAAGATGACTGTCCTTGAGATGTGTCATTGTAGATAAAGGTTATGTATTTGTCTTGTTATATTAAAATGAACTTGAGAATTACAAATAAAGAACTTTTCATTTCAAGTTTTACTCGAAGAACAAATGAGTGTGCAGAAAGTTAGACAGGTCTAACAGAGGTGATTTTGATTTTATGCATCCCCCAGCTGAGAGACAGTTTCAGTGTCAGCCGTTAATTTATAGCACAGTAATTGTCAGGATGCACAGATCACAAGCAGATATCTCTCAAAATTCCACCAATCACGTTATCGATCAGCCCTCGGGGGGCTGATGGATTGCCGAGGCCGACGCACTGACAGGCGGCACGTCCAATGGGGGGAAGAATTTTGCATTGCTCCGATCAAACCAGACCCTCGAACCACCTCCCCTCCCTCCCTTCCCCACTCCCTCCTTTTGATCAGAGTCATTTTGACAGTGATGCATAAGTCTCTGCAGCACAGGGCTGGCTGGCTTGGCAGGAAATGCCACAGATCCCCCGAGAGTAGAGGAATGGGGGATTAAACAGAGAGAGACATCCCCTTAAAGAAGGAGTAAAAAGGAAATCAATGTTTCCAATGTTTCCTCCCTCTGCGGACAGGAAGAGCTGTTTAAGGATGCTTTCACTCTTGTGTTTTCTGCAGTCTTTCTCCCTTCAAAAGAGCCTTTTTGTGTGTGTGTGTGTGTGTGTGTGTGTGTGTTTTGTTTCCGGTTAGTTTGGTCTGCCCCTGGCCTGTTATAGACTGAAGTCCTATGTGGAGGTTAAATCGTAACAAATCATCTCTATCATCCCCTGCGCTGTCCTTGTCTCCCTTCCCGTCCCCTCCTTTCCGAGCTCTTACTTCCTTTCTTTACTTCTTGCCACTTCTATCAAGGAGAAGTGAATGGCACACACGTTTCATCTCTCCAAAGCGACGCTGGGCCCGAAAAACACCACAGAGGCAGAGCTGGCTAACATTGAACTGGATTGGGTAGAATAAATACAAAGGCAAGAGGGAAAAGAAAGCAGCTGGGGAAACAAAAAAGGATGGAGCTGCAGATGGGAACTAACCTTGCCGAGGTTTCTCTGATGTTCCTTTACACACACACAGACACACACACACCTCCACCGCACCCATTACTGTCAACCCCTCTTTCTCTCTCTCACTTTCTCTCTCAAGTCACCCTTTTATTTGTCATGTTCAGAGGACAGCACCAAAGCGTCTGAGGAATGGGAGGTTACAGTGTATTAAAGGAAATGTTGTTTCACAAAAATGGTCATTCCCCTTTCAGCAGGAAATACAGAGGCTACGCAGCAGCGGCACTTCAAAGCTGCCCAGAAAACTTCCCATGAAACGACTTTGATTTTCTGCATCTAAAGGGGACAAACGGGGGATTTTCCCCCTGGTGTCTCGCTCGCCGCAGTCTCTCCTCTCGTTGTTCTTGGCTGTTCTTTTACGTCGTGCTTTCTTGCCGTATAAAAGGAGTAGAGCGTGAATTTAATAGCTCTCACAGAAGAGCTGCCGACAGGCGGAAAACATGTTGCTCCACAGTCACCGTTTGTTGACAGGAAAATCCACATGCACGCGTAGAATCTGCTCCCACATTCAACCCAAAGGGACTGGTACCGTTGGAAAATCCGCCAACAGAATTGCCGGTGTAAAAATCTAATTCATTATTGACATCACTGATCTCGAACCCTTAAATCTGGCTCATGAAAGCAGCGACAGTGGAGAGGATGTCATTATTCGTGTGTTTTTTTTTTTTTTAAATGGCGAGCAATTAACATTTGATAACATTTGAGGATGAATGAAATCGTCATTCACGGATCACTTTTTATGCTACTGGAAAGTCCCTTACTGACCCATTTCGATGAAATACATCACACAGAAATAATGTGTCGGAGGCGAATCGACCGAGGGAGCCCGGTACGTGCAAATTAGTGAGGAGAAGGGGCAGCGGAGAGGAGGAGAGAACCGGAGAGAAGTTAGACTCGTTGTTTGGACGTGTTAGTTTGAAGTGAAGAGGCTGCAGTTGGGTGGACTGTCTCCCTGACACAGACACACACACACACACACATACATCCAACCCCACACACAACCTCTCCCCCCCACGCTCCTCCAATGGCCCTGTCGGTGTGCCAGGGCGGGTGATTACCGACGCTCTCCCCCAATTATGGGCTGATTATTCCGCCGCGCTCTAATTGACTGGGGAGATATGCAAATGGCTGTCATTTGGGATGATAAAGGATGCGGGCGCTGGATGCCCCCTGCATTATTTAGCCTCGGCTGTACGCAGCGTGAAGGATGTGGCGTGCGCTTTAATTGCTGAGGAGAGAGAGGTTAAGCTGAACGAGCAGCTGAATTAGAAATGAGGAATTTGGGCCCCTTTATTTATTTCTTTATTTTGCTCCTCTCCTTCCGTCTCCCCCTCTCTCTCTCTCTCTCTCTCCAACACACACTCTCTCGCACACTCTGTGCCATGCGTCATTTTTTTCCGCTCTCTCTTGGGTGAGTGGAGAGGTGAGGAGGGGGTGGGTGGATGGCAGGATGTCATGCTGGAATGCCATAAATAAAAACATTAGCGGAACCAATACGTGCAGAACAAATAGGGCGAGTGTGTGTGTGCGTGCGTGTGTGCGTGCGCGCGTGTGTGTTGTTCTAAGGGGAGTCGGTGAGTGGTCGGCTTGTGCATTAAAAACTAAAGTGCAGAGAACCTTTGCGGACTAATGAAAAAAAAACAAACTTTCAACAGCTCAGACAATAAGCAGGCTCGGCCTGTCTCCTCTGCCTCTGTGAAGCTGCCGTTTTAAATGAAAGCAAATTTAAATACATACTTCACGGCGGAATACCAATGACCTGACTCGCCGTGTTAAAGGTCGGACTGGTGGGTGGGTAGAGAGAGGTTGTGGCACCTTTGCCTTCCGTACCTGGGCCCAACCTCCACGTTTATTTTGCCACTTAATGGATGATGTCGTTTGAGATGCTTTACCGTCGCCGGTGCAGAAAGCAGCGGGGGGGCATTAAGCGAATAGGGCCCACTGGCTAAGCACTCCTAGCTGCTACAGCTTGGCACATTATCAGGGGGAATCGGAGTGAAACTCAACACTAATCCCTACGGTTTGGAGACAAGCAGCACCAGATTTGGGCGTCTTTAACAGCTTAGGGGTAATAGGGCCTTAAATGTCCCATTCAATGTGGACCACCCCATATCTACACATTATGAGAGGCTTAAGAGCCAGGGCACTTATCACTCAGTGAGCCCCATATCTTACAACAAGCAATAATTGTTAATGCGCTGGAGTTACTGTTTGCATTATCACCAGATTTAGTGAATCTATTGGAATCCTGAGACAGGTGTCCACGCTCCTGTTTGACCCCCGCGCCTGACTCTGGCACCGCTCGGAGGTTTTTTCGGCTCGGCGGCGGTGTTGAAAAACAGAGAGAGCTTTCTCTCCCTCTTATCGAGATGCGGCGGTATTATCAAGAGATTGTCTGGGCTTTGTGAAGTGTGCAGGAGCAGAATTGAAAAGAAAAGCACAATTGCTTTTCAGTGCTTTTGTGGCTCTCCTCTGCACAACTTTGGGAAGCCCTGAACAGTTTGTTCTGTAGGCTGCTTTTGTTCCAGATAACAAAAACAGAGAGGGAGCAAAACGACAGCCTTCAATGATGTAGCCTTCCAAAAAAGTGCCGCAGTGTTTTTCAAATCAAAAAAATACTTCTCTGTTATGGAATGATATAGTATTGTTTCCTATGAACACTGTTTACATGCAATTATTTCTCTGTATAGCGTCGATAGCAACTGTTCATTTTTGTTAGCAGCAGCAGCAGCCTCGGTGCTCCATGTGTAGACTCCACACAGGATGTGTTCTGTCACAGTTCTGGCAGCACGCTACACTGCGGTTAGGCGTGTACAACAGAAGAAAATAGATCTGACGCACAAAATGTGTAGACGTAGAGGCAAATATGAGCACTACTGGTGTCTTGTGTAGCTCAGTATCATGGAAGTAGCACCGTGATACCTCTTTGGAACACCAACAGTAGCAACGTGAGGCCCAGAAAGCACCGTGAAGGTGTTGTAAAAATAAGTCAAGTTTGAGCTTCTACCTCAAACAGTTTTCATCTTTTACAACCACAATCGCTGTTGTGCATCAAGTGCATCAGGTTGTGCATCAAGTGCAACGCTATGTATGCCTCCAAGAGACCCTTCAAGTGCGTGTATGATTCATTGCATTGAGAACATAAAGACTCTTACAGACACATAGTTGCTGGAGAGGCATCAGGGATTTTGTTGTGTTATACTGTTGATCTGTCCTCGCTGCTGCCTTCACCGCAACAAAGAGAATATATAACAAGAGAAATAAACGCTGACCTTGACGGGAAAATGACTTAATACTGTAGAAATGATCTATCCATGAGGCAGTATAATTTTAACTTGAAAAAAAATCTGGAACGAGTTTGTTCAGTCTACAAATAAGTAGGCTCTGATCGTGTTCTAAGGTCTGAAAATGCTTGGTAGAGATTCCTTGTGTTTTCATCAAATGACTTCTTATCGGACTCGTACAGCACAGTTATAAATCAAATGGATGAAATATTAGCAAATAATCCTTAATTTTTATTTTGTGGTCTTGATTTTGGCACACTGAAAAAATTAGTCCAAAGAAGAAAAAAGCCTATTTAAGTGACTATCTGGGGATGACAACTGTTGTTTTCCTGAGATAAAGGGATGATTTGATGATGATCACATGTTATTTATGTCATTATCACGAGACAGCAATGTTTTAAAATCCTGAGCCATATGAATAAATTACAGTGTTGACAAAATATAGCTCCGTTGATAACATCACATTCATTCGTTTTTTTATTCACACTGTCTTTAACATGAAGCATAAAAGCACAAAACAAAAGCAGGAAACGGCTTGGCTGTCTGCATGAGCGTTCAAGTCATCCATCAGTCATCATTGCTTTCTTCTTCTGCTTTCTTCTCAAAATAATTATGACATTATCTTGTGATAATGACATAAATAACTTGTGATCTCAAGAAAACAGATGAAATTGAACTGGTTATCATGGGAATAATGAGGAAATGATATGTTTAACCCGCTGCTGTTTAGGGCTTCTATAGGAAATTCAGTGGAGTATCATTACGTGTGCGCTTACATGCCTCACTAATAGAGGATTAAAAGACATATTCATGATCAGTTTAAGAGCACACCGTGAATTCAAAGATAGAAACTCGAAAATGACTTTAAAAACAAAATGATGAACCTCATATTCCCAAATCTCGCCAAGCACAGAACATTTTGCAGTGCAGAGTCACTGTGTTACGTCTCTCAGTTGTTGGTAGGATGAGATGATAGCGTGCCACCTGTGGCAGTCTTGGTCAGACTTAAGTGAGAGAAACTTCAGGCACTTGAGGAGGGAACATTCAGACTCCAAGCTTGTGGCACAACACAGACATCCACGGGCTGGCATGCGAGCGTATTCGAGTGCCTGCTGGGGTCTAGCCTGAAGCCCGCACGGGTTTCTTGGCGAGCCCGAGGCATGCCAAACATCTCCCCTCGGTTTGCGAAGAGTGCCCTTGCCTGCATTTGGAGTCTCTCTGCCTTGTGCCTCCTCGCCTCACTGAGGATTTCACTCGGAGACCCTCAGGACGTGGCAGAGACTCTGCTCGAGAACTCTTATCTGCACACACATTTGCTCGTACATTTACATATTCCAGTTTGCGCACAAACACACACATTATCTGGCGGAGACATGCCCCGTCAAGGCATGGTCGCACATTCCTACATGCGATTATTAAGGCAGCTGTGTGGATGTACAGTGCTGTGTGTTAGCGGGCACATTTTTGACCAGCATTTATAGTGTAGCGCTCGAATCAGTTCTCATCATCATCACCAATTATCATCATCATTCCAGCCTTGCTAGACATCCCAGCTGATTGACATCAAAAAGAGAAATTATGGTGTGGGTGTTGTGTTAAATCTCCCTCCGCTAAGTCTCTCTCTCTCCTTCTCATTTCTCTTCTTCTTTCTGTACTTAATAGCACTTAGTGAAGGGTATTACAGTTGGTGCTCTACATGGGGCATCACATTAAAACCCTCTTTCACACACACACGCACACACGTTTAGAAGTCCATTTGGATTCATTTGCATGGCATTTCATTTGGATTTTGCCTCAATCGACGGTTTGGGGGGGAGGATAAAAAAATAAAAAGCAAAAAAAAAAAAACATCTTTGTGTAATAGCATTTCCTCTTAGTCTCCAGTGTACCATAAAGATAGAAAGCACAGCGGCCGGAGCCGATAAATGAGTGCAGTGCTGCCATGAGCAGACCTGTCCCTCAGGCCTACAAACGATAGCTGTTGGAGTTAATTACAGTTTACATCATCATATTTACCCCGAGAAGAGAAACACAGATTAAAACTCGCCTCTGAGCCCACTGAGGTGTTATTTCTGTATATAGTGTACCACAGCGAGGTGGAGTACAATCGTCGCTGTGTGTAACATTATAATGGATTTTACGCCTGACCCCTGAAAACACAGGTTCTATATGGATATGTGTGAAAACATTAATACTGTATGGAAGTGCACGGAGAAAAATAGCATATAAGGATTGGTCTGAAAACAATGCTGACCTGACGAGATATACATGAAAGAGCTTTTGGTCATTGCCGTTGTTCTTAGCCTACATAAAGAGATCTTTTCCGGACATAATTTTTGTTTAAGAGACCGGGGACGAAATTCAAAGTCTACCATCTGTTGAGAAATGAATTGGAAGGTCCAGTCAAAGCCAATATGAGAAAAAGATGTCGGTATTGTCTTAAGAGAGATATGAACATGTCCTTTAAAAACACAGTATGTTGTTTCTGCTGCTATGGATCCCTAATTTAAAACAATTAAAACAAAAGAGTATGTCGACGTCATAAAGTAGCACTGGATCATGGAGGTTGTTGTTGTTGTTATTGTGAAGCAAACACCATTGCCAATGAAAATCTGTCTGATGTGAGATGTGAGAGAGGCAGACATGTTCACAAATCAGAAAGTCACTCAGGTTAAAGCTGAAGGTGGAGTTTGTTAAAGTACAACACGACCAATTCCCCCACAATGAGCACAAAATTCAAAATGCCAGACTTCCTGTCGGATGAACTCAGTCCTTGGGGCATTTCAGAGGGCGCCTCCTCAAAAATGTGATAAGTTATGATAGGACAACACGAAGGAATGATTGAAATAACTATTACTCACTGGTTTGGTGCTGGTTTGGCCCTAAATAAGGTAAAGTTTGAAGGTTTTATTCCCATTTTGCTGAGTCACGTTGACCAACTTCCTTCCGCACTCTCTGATGATGTATGATCTGATTTTCCATGAAGTTAAAGGGACAGCTGATCAGAGAAAACAGTTATCTTGAATAAGACAAGGATTTCTCTGGTTTTGAACATTGTTAGAAACATTTGGGATAATGTAAGTTCACAACTCAACAAAATATATATGAGGGTCTGGTTGTTTTACAATATTTAAATGCGGAAATATTACAATGTGTGTCTTAAATATACATTACAGTATAATTATTCTTCAGTATTTTGTGTTCCATGACACTGTTTCCATATGTATAGGTTTTAGGACTACAGGCTTCCTACACAGTGTCCTGATCTCACCTGCTGCTGAGCAGACTACTGTGCGCTCAGGTGGAGTCTGGTGTCCAGCAGGAGGTGTGTCGGATGGGAGGGGTTTTTGATAACACAAGGGTGCAGCAGCTAAAATTGCACAGAGCAGATCTGAGGCTGAAGAAATCATTGTGGGAGAAAGTCAACCACCTTATTCTATCCATTTTGCAATGAGATTACAGGATGTCGAAGTTTCAGATAAATACCATATCTAATGTTGCATATGCTGTAGATATGTCTGTATAAATCAGCAGGCTTAAAGTCTTCTATTTTCCTTTAAGGCTCGGTGCAGTGGAAGTGAATGGCATTTCATCTGCGGTGCCCACAGCGTTGAGAAATGACATTTTAAAAATTCAACAGGAACATATATTGTCCAGACACAGAAATAATCCCCATGGAAACTGTTGACAGTTGTTCTGTGATTATCCTGAGCAATAGGAACACTGTTTTGAGAGATGTTGCTGTTGAATTTTTTAAATGTCATTTATCAATGCTGCGAGCACCATAAACAAATTCCTTTCACCTCCGTGTCAGGCAGAAAACTCCAGAGACAGATGTGTCATAACTCAGGCGAATAAAACCGCAACTATAGCATGAATAGACCGTTTGGGCGGGCTGACCCTTTAAGACAGGAAAAAGTACAATTTTTTTACACACTACTGCAATATCCCAACTCTTTTTTCCTCCGGCAGAGGTACTTATACATGATAGTAATCAAATAAATGAAACCTATCATTGCAAAGTCTATCTTTCACTTCCGTGCTGTTTGGAGCCATGAGGGGAGTTGTTTTTTGAGTGTTACCGCTCACAGTGCTCGGTTGCTATGTTTGAGTTTGTGTTTCAGGCTCCAGTTAGCTGGCTAGCCATCTGCTGCAGAGCCCTCAGCCATACTATCCCTCTGACTGGGGCAGACAGAAAAGTAGATACTCGATGTGTGCGTGTGTGTGTGCGTGTGTGTGTGTGTGTGTGTGTGTGTGTGTGTGTGTGTGTGTGTGTGTGCGTGTGTGTGTGTGAGAAGAGAGATAGAAGTGGCTAGTTTCTCCAGTCGCTCTTCTTTCCTGTAGCCCACAGGAAGCTGCAGCCATTGGCTCCTCCCTGTCTAGACAGAGAACCACTTTTCGCACACATACGCTCTCTCTCTCACACACTCACACACACACACACTTGGTGCCTTCTACCATAGCAACTTTGATTAATTCCCTGTGTGTGGTGAGAGGAGACAACATCAGCACCATGGTCAGGGGAAAAAAGGCCCACAGTCTGCTGGATGTGACAGCTCCCTGCTTCACACTGATGCCTTATACCCTGCTGGTGTCTGCGTGTGTGTGTGTAAGTGTGTGTGTGTGAGAGTGAGAGCAGGTCAGTAGGATGAGTGAGGGATGGGATGGGGTGGGGAGTGTGTTTGTGTTTTTGTGTGTGTGTGTGTGTGTGTTGCTTCATCTGTCCCCTCGGCCGCATCAGTGCTCAAGCATGTCTCGCTGTGACAGCCCAGCAGCCTGTGTGCCTGTCACACACACACACACACACACACACACACATATACTTACACAGACAGAGGCACACTAAACGAGAGAGTGCAGGCAGGCGCCAACACCAGCGAGGTGAAGGGTCACGAGCGACTGCCTCTCCAATGTTGTGTGAAATGTGTAGATGGCAGTCTCGGCCCATTATGTGCATATACACGACCGTGTGTGTGTGTGTGTGTGTGTGTGTGTGTGTGTGAGTGTGAGTGTGTGTGTGTGTGTGTGTGAGTGTGTGTGTGTGTCTTGAGGCAGGAGGGGGGCATCTCAAAGTAACTGGTTATTATCACCTCAATATTTTTCTTATTATGACAATTACATGCTCTAGGAGCGAATTAAGCGATACAGGACGCCAAGCGGGAGTGGTTGACAGCTATTTGGAGACTCAATGCACAGAGCAATTTGCAGCCCCGAGCCAAACAAATTGGATTTGGGCCACTTTGGATTGGGGCCCCAGATTGTTGGGCGTTTGGTTCCCTCGACCGCATGCCTGCCTGGCTGGTTAGCTGGCTGGCTGGCTTCGATTCTTTACACATGACTATGTAGCAGACAGTTAGCCAGGTAGCACAATGCTCCGTGGCCCTTGACAAGGATTAAGTGTACATGTGGAGGAAGGGTGTATGTGTTGTTAAGTGCATTATACTGAGGGTGCTTCTTTTTTTTTTCACTTTAATGTTTCATCAACCATAAGTTACAATTATGGGTTTATTGGGTATTTACAATTGACATGTTTATAGTCTATGGGTTTTAAGCTTTCCCACCCTTTTTATGTTATATAGTGCTGCTACTTTTTTGGGCTTGGGCCTCACAGCTGTGCTCAAGTGTGTGTATAATCCAAATGAGCCTAACAGCCTCTAAACGAATTACTGGTACGCATTTTCCCACCCCTAAACTGCCACTGGAAAAGCTGGCAACAGCACCCAATTAGATGAAATGCAATTATTCCCATCCATTCACACAATTAGCCTGTGGGTTAACAACCTAGCTGTACATCCGGCTAGCTCACCGTGTGTTTTGGAAAAAGCCATCGCCATGGTTACACCTGCTCTCATGGTAACCCTAGCCATGTCAAATGGCGCGCACCCGGGACAGCCGAGTCGGTCGAAAAATAACAATCAGACCTATTGGTGGAGACAGCGCATTACATCAGTCAGCTGAGAGTACTGGAAGGCTCGATTGGCTGAGACAGGGAGTGGTACCACGAGTGGGAAGGAGAGAGAGAGAGAGGGGAGCGTGCGCCCCATGTGCTCAGTCGAGCGAGGGTAGATAATGCCAGGCGACAGACTGGCAGGCTGGCAGAGCGGGTGGGCACCCACAGCAGCATGATGGAAAACAAAGGCTTTGTGTGTCACCGCCGAGATCGCATTAACCAAAACAAGCAGCCACGGACCGACTGCCACACGGGCTTGGTTGTTTCTTCCACAGGCTAAGCCATGCATGGAGAGAGAGAGAGAGAGAGAGAGAGAGAGAGAGAGAGAGATGGGGGGGCGCCTGTCTCAATTTTTTTATATGAAATAACATGTTGCCGGGGCAATCAGAGAAAGTAGAGTGTTGACACTGAATTGACTGTATGACAGAGCTGCATAAAATTCAAAACAAATGGCATTTGTGTTGTCACAGCCCGTCCTTTCCAAACATGAAGGGTTTGGCAGACACTTAGTTGTGTTTATTCTGTTCTAGTATGTTTGGTAGTCTTTTGCCAATATTAGTCATCTTCTAATTTGACTATTTCCAGAAGGATGCTGCCTCACGGTGCTTCCACCTTAGCATTTACAGTCTGACACTCACATGTAAGCAGTTGTCCAGTAACATATTACCATATTACACTGTTGGCTTACTTGTGCAGAATATTGTGTATTTATTTTAAAAGATCCTCCTAGTGCTCATCGGTAGAATCATATTTTAGTGACTAGGGGTGTTACGATTCTCAAAATCCACAATCAGAATTGACTATCGATTTTAAGATTTTGTCACCACGGCAGCTTTATCCGGGTGCTGTTTGCAGGTTAAGGTTAGATGAGTTAAAAATAGTACTCACCAAAAATAAAGATTCCACAATTCAGCAAAAAATGACCAGCCTTCAGTGATTCAACAACAAAAAGATAGAAATTCAGTTTGTTACAAAGTTCGGTGTCTCAAGCCTGTCCAGAGAAAAGCATCATTGATCAGGGATCTTGCAAATCCTCTTCTCGTTCAAAAAGGATCTCTGGGTTTGATCATCAATCCTGCATTTGAATTTGAATGTCAATTTTAGATTTAAAACTGAAATCGTGAAACCAATAGTAGGAACACAACAAGATAGATTATTTCCATTACCCATTAATATAAGAATTATTTTCACAATTAATTGATTCTATAGTCTATAAAATGTAAAAAAAAAAAAAAAAAAGAGAGAAATGTCCACAACTCAGAGATTCTATATTTGATATTTATCTAATATCATAAATGACAGAGAAAAGCAGCAAATCCTTACAGCTGGAGCAAGATAATGTTTTACATTCCTGCCTGCAAAACTTCTGTAACAGTTATCAAAATAGTTTGATCGACTGTTTTATTAATCGATTAATCATGCAGCTCCGCATTTGCACCTTCTAGTTGACACTGACTGACTGATACGGATACTGAGATATCATTCTGTGGTGACAGTAATGGCTGCACAGGACTCAGGTGGGACAGGATTGAGGGGTCAGCAGGCCCGGTATAGCAGGTAGGATCAGCTGGCGTACTCTTCCCCTTCCTCCCCGAGCGGGCACCAGGCAGGAAACCAGGGTCACTTACAGGTGACTTCCCCCATATTCAGCTACAGCTGGGGCACAACCGCTAGTGTCTGAATGTGTGTGTGTGTGTGTCCAAATGTGTGTGATGTGTAGTTAGTGGGGCAGCCATCACTTTGCATCACATCACATTTGGTCTCCTTTTTACCTCTCCCGCTGTCTCTCTTCCGTCTTTCACTGTTGCCTTACCTCCTATCGCGCTCCACACATGTACAGTCAGGGTTCTGTCCGCGGTATTGGTGGGGATTCCCTCGAATCAATCCAGGAAGGGTACTACCTACTAAGCACCCACACACACATACACACACACACACAAGCACAGTTCTCTGCTCACCACAGGGAATGAAAACTGTAATATGAACTCACCCTTGGTCTGAATGAAAGCCCATTACAATTCATTTAAACCACAGCAGCCAGTGTACAGTAGCGGCTCGGTCTGTGGGTAATGTTTCCTGCTCTTCTTCAGTATTAACCTTTGTCACCGCGACTACAGACACTTTATCTCAGCGATTACAGTAATTCACAGAAAAGTTAAAGGGACACTTCACCTCCGAATCAAACGAGCAGTTAACAGTATTTTTTTCCTTTGGTGTGAGTTGCCAAGTTTTGGAGGTGTCAGTCATAAAGATGCCTGCCCTCACAGGTAAGCATTCTTCAGCTTAGTTAGCATAGTTAGCAGGCCTGTCGTCCATAACACTTTCTCCTGCGTGGTGATACAGACAGAAATTAGTTCTGACATGAAACGGCTCACAACAAGGTCTGTGGATTATCTTGAGTAACAGGGTCAGGATTTCTTGACAGAGACATTGCTGTTCCACTATATTCAATAGAGGGTAGACATCTTTATGGCCGATATCATTCATCAACTCGTGCCAAAACAAATTTTGAAGCATAAATAGCACTGCAAGTAAGAAGAGACATAGGTAGTCTTCCATTTTGGGTGAAATGGTCCTTTAAGCACTGTCAGACTGTGCATTAGCAAACCCTTGAAAATATGATGCATCATGTGTTCCGCTACTTTTTTGTTTGTCAAGAGGCTTTAATAGATCACACAGTCTTCTCTCTCAGTTAAACAATCACACTCCAGCTGTGCTGAAACAGCTGCAATAACACTATTTCTATCATGACATCATATTTAGCAGGAAAATGTTGCTGCGCTCTACTCGCTGTGTGCCACTTCTCATCAAATGCTCGGTCGACCTTCATAAATACTCACTGTAAGCCCTCTCTTCTGTTCCAGGATCTGTCCGGCTCGATTGATGACCTCCCCACTGGGACGGAGGCCGGCCTGGGCTCAGCCGTCAGTGCCAGCGGCTCCTCCAGCAGCAGCAGCAGTAGCCAGGGGGAGCAGGGGGGCGCCAGCAACCAGGGACAGTCCCCCTTCTCTCCTCACGCCTCCCCCCACCTTCCCAGCCAGAGGAGCGGGCCCTCTCCCTCCCCGGTGGGCTCTCCAGCAGGCTCCACTCAGTCCCAGCAGTCGCGATCGGGCTCTGGACCCATCTCTCCTGCCAGCGGACCCCCTGCCAACACCGCCGCACCGGGTAAGGCTGCCATCAGAGCCTTCTCAAACGACGTGCACATGCATCTTTATAATCTCATTTTGTCTTGATGAAAGGTGCGACTTGTAACATGATAACTTTATTAGTTTAATCACCACAAACAAACAAGACTATCACCGACAAGATTGCCGTCTGAACCAGACACTGCGCTGCGTTTTACATCGTGTACCACCGTGTTAGATTCCCTGGGAAATTTGCAAAATTGCTTTACAGCTTAAAGGGAAATTGCTTTGCGCCACCAAACAGGAGGCTGCTGTTTGAAAGCAAATGAGAGAACAACCACAAACACATCAGTCAGTGATGTCAAAATGAGGTTTATTGAAGATGAAAAATAGCTGTTGTGACATCACGGACCGGGGGCGTGGCCCGTCCATGTCCCATGTGCTTCCGGTTTCGATGCACTCTCTGAAAGTGATACTTTATAGTGAACTTGTTGCTGCTGTAAGCGCAGCACAGTTTTTCACACCCACATTTCTGCTTGACCTTTGGATCTTTTCCGTTATTTAGAGACCTGAGCCTGATTTCATTTGTTTTTAAATATGTGCATTTAAAGAGGATTTTAAAAAGGTCATGTAGTAAACTGACCCTTATGCAGAACAGGGAGACACGTCTCCACAAATAATAACATTCAAATGCAGTGTGTTTTGCATTGTGAGAGTAGATTGCGAGCATAAAGCGGTATCACTTCTGTCCATAAACAAACAAATCAAACTAGGAAAAAAACAAGGATTACAAGAGGAAACCATTGTTTATTTGCCTTGTATCAGTGTCTTAATTGAATATTATGACCCATTATAGTATTGTCTGTGTAAATCTAACCACTAAGACTTCCCTTAAGTGTCGGGTGAGCAGGTTCCGACCTCTTTTCATGAACCATAGCATAAGGGTGGCAACACCCCGGTTTAATAGCACCTCTTTTTTCTCGTCTCCAACTCACCGTATAATCCGTCCAGATCAATTTTCATTCTGCCAGTTTGGACAGAGGATGAAGCCGAGTGCACACTGCAGCAGAAAACCAAATAATATCAATCCAGCATGTCTAGACTTTGATATCTCGGGTCCATTTGAAATCCTAATTTAGACCGCGGAGGAATATTACAGCTTAGTGCCGAGCACTTCATGGAATATGTCTCATTCATTTTCTCCACACAGGTTTTGTCCTTGCATAGGGGGGATTTGTTAAGTCTTTGATCACGGTGTTGTAGAAACACGTCCCCTACAATGCAGAAGAATTTTAATAAAGTCCATTTCTCCCTGCTACCTGCGGATCGCTCAAGTATTTCCAACATTTATGTCCAGACAATATTTCCCCTCCACTCTCAGCGTTAATGAATTGAGACTGACTGGTAGTGGAGGACCTCCCATCTGATTTGTAGCCTTATCTGAGATATGGCGGGCCAAACAAGACACCAACAGGATTATCAGACAATGCACGGTGTGTCTGTCTGTCTCCTGAGGCCAGAGCAGAGCGCATAACCATTTGGATAAACACTGAGCATTATAAACGAGTGTGGATTTGATTTGTCTCAGACAGCCGCGTGAATCTGTGCGTGTGTCTGCGCGTGTGCACGCCGTTTCCCGCCCGGCCTCCCCGTCACTGAGTGGCTGACCGGAGCGTCAGCATGTCTCAGACTTGTCAGTCACTCTGACGAGGCGGGGCAAAGTGTCTTGAGTGAGATCCTGACACCACCTCCTCTTCCTTCTCCTCCTCGTCCTCCTCGCAGCCGGGTGATTGACGCTAATGAAAAACTGGGACAGTGGTTTTTCCAGGCGCCCGTGCCAAGAATCATGACGAGAATCCGGAATGAGGCAGCAAAGACGAGAAGCGAAACCGATCGCTGGGACGTGATTAATAAGAAAATATTTTAAAATATTCCCCGTGCCAAATAAATGGTGATAAAGCGTGGAGCAGTGAGTAACATCTGGCATGTTTTAGCGGCTGTACTACAATCAGTTTGAATTAGATCAAGGAGCAGCCAGCCTCAGAGAGACACGGGAGAACTAATGTGGTTAGCACACATCTGATTACTAACGCTCCGCCTTCTACACTTCATCACAAGTTAGGACACTTTGGTTAATGTTGTCGTTTTAGTTTGGTGCAAGTCAGCGAGGAGGGGAGGGAGCAACACTGTGTGTTTACGTCTGTGTATGTACATTCAGCGCTCCCACTTGTGTCGCTCCTGCAGCCAAACAAAAAAAAAAAAACACAGTTAATTATTCAAGCCAGTTTTGTGAAAAACAGTGTCCTCTAAATAAACTTAATAAGGCAAACATTAATGAGCTAATTAATTAGTTTGAAAAAGAATTACACTATTTGTCAACCATAGTTTGAGCACCAGTCAGGAAACAGTCACAACACAGCATATCTCCTGGCTGCTTCGGAATGTGGTTCATTAAGGCTACTGTCGGTGGAGGAATTGAAATTGCGGGCTCGTCTATAATTGATTCTGCTCCTCGAATGACATAAAAACCTGCTGTTTACATTAACGTTGGAGGTAATTTTGCTCCTATGAAACTCCATCATAGCTGTGCCGTGAATGTCACCGCGCGATGTCACATAGTGAGTTCTATCGATTCATCCTCCACAATCCAGCACAGAAAAAAAAAGAGTTTTATTGTTCTGACGTGTTACTTGGAGGGAAGACTTTCAAATCAGAAGAAAAAGATCTGAACAAACCAACTCACCTTCGAGGACAACAGGGGTACAAACAAATAAGGCTGCAAATTTGGCGGACCCTGCCACCTTTCTAGCGTCAAAGCTTTTGAGTTTGAATTATCTCTCCAAAACTGCATAGTGCCTCTTTAAATCATCATTGCTATCATTTTGTGCTCGTGAGTAGCATAAAGGGGCTACAGCTACCGTTTCATAGTAGAGTCCTCGGTTGTATAGTGATAAATAATTAGCAGACTTTTGTTTCCTTTAAATTCAAACAGTATCTGCAGTGCCAACGTGTGTGATCAACCATGTCACCAGGTAAAAAAGGTATTGTTAATTACTGCAATTAAAGGTATGTCACCCCAGGGCTTTGTGAAAATAGTAGCTCTGTACATGCGTGTGTCTTTGTGTGCGCGTGTTTGTGTGTCAGTCCGTCAGTCCGTCACCGGTCAGCCTGACACGGCGGAGTGATGCGACGTGTCACACGGCTGAGCACTCACGGGACACACGGTACCCTTGACAGCGGTCAGAGGAGAGCAATTTCATCATGTCATCCTTTCACCTGGCTGTCACACACGCGCACACACACACACACACTTCAAAAAATAACACTGTCGACAGGTAAAGCACACATAACAGCGGGGTTTCCTGTGAAACGTATATGATCACGCATATAAATCACCTGAATATGCTTGCTTGTTTGGAGGGGTGACAGTGTTGTGTTGTGTCTGTGTGTGTGTGTGTGTGTGTGTGTGTGTGTGTGTGTGTGAGAGAGAGAGAGAGAGAGAGAGAGAGAGAGAGACAGATTGTCAGCCTATCATACACCCATACTCTTGCACAAATCTATCTTGTCGGGGCTCCACAGCACGCCTGTGATTCCGTCGTCTCCTCGCCCCCCCCCCCCCCCTCTCTCTCTCCCTCTCTCTTTCTGTCTCTCTCTCTCTGTCTCTCCATGAAGCAAATCCAATACACTGTAACATTATCCGGGCCTCGCCTTGCTATTTGGATTCTCTCCCGGAGCCAAAAAGGCACACACAGGGCCAAATTGATTTTCCTGTTGCGCTAGATTTGTGACAGTCGAGCAGAAATCACATTGCTCAACCGCCAACCTCCCCCCTCCTCTTCCTCCACCTCGTATTCACGCACATACACACACACACACACACACACACACACACACACACAAACAGACTTTGATACACACACGCACACCTCTTTCCTCCCAGTGTCTCTGAAGCAATTCAGAGCGTCCTCAGAATATTTTTCTCCTTCCATGAGACATCAGGGACGAGGTGGGCAGACATTCCTCTCTCATCTGGACTGAATGGGACGAGCTATGAGCCGGAGAGTGCAGGACACAAGGCCCTGAAAAACAGTCCAGCCCTAAAAAGTCCCTAATGCTGAACTTTTTCATGACAGACTCCATTAAATATGCCGATATGTAGGTGTCTGCATTCCCTGGATATTTCTAGATGTAGATAACATAGTGTAATGCGTGTGGTTTGGAGTGTGTACACGGGCTGTGCTGTCACCAGGATGACGAACCTGTCAAGTATGGCGTCACTTCCCGTCAGCCCAAGCATGGTTGTCACCGAGAATGAGCTGAAGACGTATCTATTAGCAGACTGAACCCGACGCTCACCGAATCCAACTTCACACAAACACAGCAGAGAGACTCGGTTGTCACCAGCTCGGATCAGCGGAGCTGATAGGGTGGAGCAGATAAGGAGGAGAGATTCACATGTCTGCCGTCTGAGGTAAAATCCCATAACAAATATCAGTGTCAACAAAATATACTGCGAGAAAACACACTGCTTTTCTGGCTGTTATCTGATTTTAAAGTAGTACTTGAGGAAAAGCAGTGCTCCATAATCACCTATAGCTGTTCAGTTGAGTTGAGTTTTTGCCTGTGTGAGGGCCTCAACCATCCATTGCCCCGTGTGTCCCCTGTAGATTTCCATTTCTGTTTCTCGAGTCACTTATGTTGTCTTTCTATTGAGAAGTTGCGTTTTGTTGTTTCTTGTGCATGCGAGCAAACCTGGCAGCCTTGTAGGTCATGGCAAATCAGCAGACGCCCATGCATGAGGCGGCTAGTCCGAAAATAGTTTTGTGCTCTCAGTGATGGTGCAAGATCTGCTGCTTAAAACTATTTGAATGTCACGTTTTACTTATTTACTTATTGGTTGGTCGAACATTAGCTAGAAAGCTAAAGGCTTGTAATTGACTCCCACAAAATGTCGAATAACAAAATTTTATGTTTGATTAATCATTAATAAGTACACTTTGTGACCGGATTAAGTAAGTTCTCCCTGGGCCCCAAAAGCCCCTTTCGTCATCAACTTATGACTTACACAAGTGATTATCAGCTACATTAGCATCATTGTATTCCAGCTGCTGGACGACTTCGAGCCGTATATTGTCCTTGACTTGGTTGTTGAGGTAGTCGTTGTGGTGTTTGCCAAATACAGTATTGGATGCTGTGAGACCAAATTAATAAGGATTTCTCACATTTTGACCTGGATACAGCTGAAACAAAGGATTTCATTGGTCAGATGTACCTTTTTTTTTAAATATATTTGTATGCCAATTTTTTGGTAGTAAGTTTTTGGTAGACAGTAATCTGTGCTTGGTGTGAAAAGGCTTAAGTTAAATGCCTGTGACTACTGCAGGGTTGACCCAGGAGTAATTCCTGATAATACACATTGCACACAAAAGCCAGATGTTAGGGGGGTTAAGTTGTTGTTTTTTGGCCAGTGTGACGGGGCATTGCTGTACAGAGAAACTTTGGTTGAATGTTTTGTGTTGCTGTTATCGCTAAGCCTTTTCTCCATCAAATCTGTTTTGTTGAAGCTGCTGACCATTGTAACCCCTTAGAAAAATAAGCAGTAACCCCTGTCCCTGCCACCGTCGCAGTGTGTGTTTGTTTTAGACTGGAAGGCTGTAATGAGACAAACCAAACTTGATTGTGACTGTCTGTATTTGCAGCCGTTTTTCAGATCTGGTCTGTGCTTGGCGGTATTTTCATCTCTCTCTCTCTCTGTGTGTGTGTGTGTGTGTGTATGTGCCTGTGTTTACACATTTGCGTCTGGTTGTCTGCTTCGCTTTGAGGGTCAAACTGCAATACTTTTCCACATTGCGCGGCTGCTAATTGACACAGAGCACATCCACACTCCTCCATGGCCCGGCAGCTCACACTGTCTGCTGCAGAAAATCACAAATACTCATCGCTCCCTCTTCTATTTTCTCTCTCTCTCTCTCTCTCTATTCTCCTCCAAGGTCCAGTTAACAGCGCACCCCCTCCCTCCCTCCCCTCCTCCTCCTCCGCGTCTCGCCTCTCCTTCGTCTCTCCTCACCCCTCCAAGTTTTTATTTTCTTTTAACGGGGTGATTGGAGCTCGCGGGCGAGCGCTCGGGAGAGTTTAAGCTGTGTATCTGCGCTCCGCTTCAAGTGCTTCCAGGGCCTAGAAAGGACAGAGAGGTCAGGGCGAGTGGAGGAGGCAGAGGGGAAGGAGGGATAGATAGAGGGTGGGAGATAGAGAGGGTGAGAAGGCCAGGCCTGTCCAGTTGGTTAGCTTAAGGGTCCGTCCCAGTGAATCTCCTCCAACCCGCTTTACATCTGCTCTTGTCCTTTACATCGTCCCGCAGCGTAGCCCATGGTCCGCTTGCAGTTTAACATTTCAGAAAATAACGTTCTATCTCTAATTATGATAATGAGAAGCACAGATGGAAAAAACAATTTTGCAGCGGTGCGGGTGGGTTTTCCATGATTGGGTCAAAGGTCAAGCACAGATGCCTGGAAGGGACCAGAGTGATGACCTCAGATCAGGATTTTATGCATAAAAGTGGCCATTTACAAGAAACAATGTGAGTAAACGACTTCCCAGACGAAAGAGAAAAAAACTCATTTGCAAAAAAAATCGGACCAGAAAAGACGCCGCGGGGACGTTCAACCAAAAACTTGTATTTTTTCCTCTGTTAGTGGTGCAAGTTATTACAAGAAAGCAGTGGAGGAGGGTGGGTGGGGTGAGTCTTAATGCGAGTGTGTTTTGCAGTGTGGAGAGTGTGGAGCCGCGCAAGTTTTCTAGTCACACCACTCCCTGAGAGGCTGCGTGGTGGGAACACTGCCTCTGGCTGTCCCTGTCCCTCTCTCTTTCTCTCATTATTTTTATCATGCTCGCTCTCTCTCTTATGTTCCCTCTTGTGTCTCACGTTCCCTCATCCCCACCCTTCCCTCCCCATCTCTGTTTGTCTCTGCTGCTTTCTTCGCTCAGAGCGTTGCTGCGGTGCAGGCCTCCCACCGAGGAACAAGGCTGAATTTTTCCATCCGCGCTTCTGCCTCTGTTCCTCCCTCTTATTTCTCAGTGTCTCTCCTCCAGCTCTCTTTCTTCACTTCTGTCCTCCTTTTTTAACAGTCTTCATCCCCATCCAAGAATCAGCCCCCCCCACGCCCCTTACCCACATCTATCCGCAACTCCCACGTCTCTCCTCCTCCTGATGGCTGCTCATGTTCGTGTGAAACAGCTGAAATGCCCTCCCCGCGGACGCACATTATATTCACAAAGCACACCGTCGGCCAAAACAGGGGGAAAAAATAAATAAATAAAAGATGGCGCAGGCTTGCTGCGTTAGCCGTTTAGAGAAATCCCATTCTGACTGCTTCCGACTGGAAAACCCTAACCGAACCCTAACAGTGCGCAATTATTTTCCCTCCCCAGCACCTATTTTCCCGCTTTCTCTCACTCCATCGCTCTCTCTCTCTCTCTCTCTCTCTCTCTCCCACACATCCCGCTCGCTTGTTTTTTCGCTTAAGCTGCAGTTTTGCTTTACTTACACTTGCTACTCAGCATTGGAAGTAATGAGGATCTTGGGAAGGCGCTTGTTTTGCGAGCCACTGCAGGCCTGCGCTCGTCCCCTACAGGGAGAGTTAACTGGCATTAGCCCCCGGCTTGGAGAGGCATTGACTCGCACCCATTGAGATCTAAACCACCATTATTGGAGCCCGCTGTTTATCTGCCTCTTTCCCCTAAAGACGTGGCGAGTAGGGGATATTGCCTTGGCGCACGCGTGCGTGTGCATGTGTGTTTGTTGGGTGGTGCAGGTGTGTGTGCATTTACAGCCTAAGGGTTGTATTAAGAGATGGTGCTGAAGCAGGCTTTTTCTCTGTATTCTACACCAGTTTATTAGTGCGCACCACTGTTACTTCACTTTAGCAAAAATGGCCCCCACTGCTCCAGGGGGTCGGTATGTGTGAGAAACAGTTAGGGTGCAGTTAAGTGTGTGTGTTTGTGTGTATGTGTGTGTGTGCAGTCAATGTGTGTGTACATGTAACAGAGCTATCACTGTGTCCTGGTGCGTACATATATCTGCACACTGTTGCAAGCATGACACATTCCTTCCTTTCATCTGCAATTAATAAAAGTCTTTTCATTGACTCTCAGGTCGACTGTTCTTCATCGGCATCACACACACACACACACACACACACACACAGAGTAGCTTCTAAGCTTAATATTACCAGGGCCCTGAAACAAAACAGAAATATGGCCACAAGTACTCTCTCTCGGCTTTGAACTTCCCCAGCATTTGCGTTTGAAACCCTGATGAAAAAAAAAAGCTTCAAAGACCACACTCCCTCTCTTCAAAGGAGACTCAGGGTTGCCTCGACAGTCCTCGCGGAGGAGAAATTTAAAATGTGTATTGGGTTTTTAGCGAGGCGCATTATCTCCAAAAAACCGCAATGAACTCCCATTACTTTTGGCCCTGCTGCCTTGTATCATGAGGAAATAGAAGAAAATGGATGTGCTCACTAAGTGCCTTTTTACAAAGAGGAAATTACAGTTATTTGACTCTTCAGCGGTATTCCAGAAAAGAGCATCTTCGTCGCAGTTTTCTTCCAGTTCCACTCGGTCTCGTCGCAGCAGGTCCCGCCTTGAGAAAAAGTTCCCATCAGCACAATCAAAGCATCAGATGCGCTCATCTATAAAAGCCTAGTGGTCTCATAGGCCAGTGTCGGGGATAAACATTTGCACAGGCGGCGCTCTCATGAATGAGCCGTGTTTGAAGCCGCCACCGAAAATCTGATTAAACGTTCCGGCCCTTTCAGAATAAAAGCATCCAGTCCGAATGTTTTGCGTTTAATTAAAATTAATTCTAATGCGCCTATCTTAATCTTAGCTACTGTTGCCAATACATCTTAATATGTATGTAAGCAAGTGGCAGGGATTTTTTTTTTTTTATGCACTCTATTTTTTGTGTGTGTATATTTGCGCATGTTTACATGTAAGTGCTCAGCTGGGCGCTTGTGGAGGTGTTAATTGAAGAGAGTGGATGAAGATGCATGCTGAGGGACGGCAAGATATTACCGTGCCATACCACTGCCATGTGCTAATTGTGTTATAGAGCACTTTTGGGAACTCAAGCAATACAAGTAACACATGCAAAGAGATCGAAGCACTGAAACAAAGACACAATAAAGCAGGTGCCCAAAGCAAAACCTGTTTCCTCTTTGGACTGTTGCTGGGAAAAAAATCCTCCACAGGCCTGTATAGGCAACCGAGAGAGACGTCACGTTACAATCCGCTCACATATGGTCAATAAAAAGTGATTAATATATGTAAATTGATACAAATTGTTACAAAGAGCCCCCTTGAACATCGCCATGGAGCAACTAGAGCCTCAGGAATGTAGTAGAAAACCATTTTTATTTCTAAGATAAAGAACCGTACTCTAAGATACACATACCGGCACACAGTGTACACAGAATATCACATATTGTACATAATTCCGGGCCAGATGGGCTTTGAAAATCGCACGCACTCAGTGACACCAGTCAGAAGACGACACCCTGGATGTTGGATGGAAGTGTCTCCCGTCCGTTTATTTGTTCTACATTTTTATTCATAGCTCGCAAACACAGCCTCTTTTTTTTCTGCGGACAGGGAAAGATATACAGTCAGCTCCTGTTGACATTTAGCTCTCTCCCCTCTCGCTTTCCCTCAGCAGCACGTGGAGATGAACTGCGCGTCAAAGATTCAGCGCATGAATTATTAATAATACGGATTAAATGTGCCAGGACTCACTGTGGAGCCTGTTTGTTTTATTTGGACGTAATTATTTAATGGCACCCTGTTAAAAATGATAGTGAGGAGAGGAGGGGAGAGGAGAGGAGAGGAAGTGAGAAAATGTGAGAAGAGGCTTTGTTTGGACAATAATTGGTCGAGAAATAATTACGAAGTGCTCCGAGCTTCACACGTTCATCTCGAAGAAAGAGGGAAGGAGGATGAGGCTGTGTCAGACTCAACTATACTACCACGCCTCTCTTGTCTGTTTCTCAATTTCCTCTTTCCCAGCGAGGTCTCTGTTTCTTGTCGTTTTTCTTCACCTCCCCCTTGTCGCTCTCTCACACGCATTCAACACTCAGTGACAAACGCACTCGTATGTCTTTGCATTTATCTCATCTGCAGTGACAATATGCATCGGTATGTTAAGAGAGCAGTGGAGCATGGAGGGCACCGTTCCCTATTTGTACCTTCCTAGTGGCATTCACACTCACACACACACGCAAATACAGTCCAAGCTGCTGCCACCACCACTCTGCCATCCAAACAAACAGAGTCTGACAGCAAAGCTGGTGCCTGGCATGCATCCCTGCTCACACACAAACACACACGCACACACACACAGAGGCTAGCCCGTATTGGGGTCGACTTCATAGTTTAAGGGTTCAGTAACTCCTGCTAGCGTGCTTCATCCTAACTACCCATCCACCCGTCTAATCTCGCCCCGCAACTAAATCTGTCCCTCTGGCAACAAGTGGGCATGACCTATGTGCAAGTACGAGAGGCATTGGGTTCCTCCAGTCAGACACGGAAACGCAGACTACATAAACAGCACCGTGAAGTGTTCACACACACACACTGGTGCAGGAACACACACACGGCTGCATACACACATGCATACAGTACATACTACATACATACTAAAACATGATGTATGGTGTGGTTTTAACTCCCATCACTACATAAAGCCTAGATAATTAAATTGTAATGCTTAATTTATGATAATGATAATCTATGTTGTGATAAACATTCACATATGCCACAGTGCATTATGGGTACATTTACCTTTTAGGAGTTCCTTTCTGTTGCATGTGTAGATTTTTACTCGTAATTGGGTGGAAACTACTTATAACAACTACTGAGATTACTATTATTAAGTATATTTTGGGGGGGGCTGCTTCTACTTGTATGAGGTTTTTTTTATAAGTCTGCAGTTCTACTCTGACTTAAGTGTGCATCGCGCCATGTAATCTACTTAGTTTTAAAATTTTCGGGTACTGAGTAAATTTTGAATTAATAGCTGAACCTTTTTTCTGCATTTTTGTAGCCAATAAAGCTATCTGATCACAGACAGGTGAAAACACTGACATCTGCACATATTGCCCAGGTTTGGAGAGGTGACCACGAGCACTGAGCAGAACAGCGCAGGAGTTTGCAGTGATTTAGACGGAAATTCGGAGGTACAGAAAACCCTTTGATTGAACGCTGCAATTCAAAATCCATTAAACATCAACAGTTAGAAAGTAACTTATACTCTGAGTAGTGTTTGAGAAGGATACTTTGTACTTGTACCTAAGTATTATTCTGATACCAGTAGTGTATAGATTTATACTTATACATAGATTGTTCGGAAATTCTACTTTTACTTAAACACAGCAGTGTTCTGTTTGTTTTTTCTTGCCACTGGTACATATGGGCACAGAAGCACACAGAGCCAGTGTGTATTGTTTCTTTAGCGTTCACACTCTGACGTTTTTCCCCTTCCCTCGTGCCACATGGTGACAGAGTAACTAATCGAATATTCCCTCTTTGAAGCAGCGCCGCTGGATCTATTCATGTGTGAGGCAGGGGGTCTGTATTTGTGTGTGTGTGTGTGTGTGTGTGTGTGTGTGAATATTTCAGCACATATCTTATTGTGCTCTTACGAGTGTTTCCTTGTGTGTGCGGGTTTGTTTATTTACACTTATTTGTCCAATGACTTCTGTGTGTGCGTGTGCGTGTGCGCGCACGTGTATGTGTGTGTGTAGGCGGCCGGGTGTATGGAAATGTTGTTTATGCGGTTTTTATGCAAAGCAATTATGTTGACTTAATTGGGTTTGTTTATGTGGAGAGTGTGCCACCTCCAGTCATGTATTACTGTTACTGTGGACAGACACGTCACACAGGCACACACGCACGCACACACACACACACACGCACGCACGTATGCACGCACACTTCACGGAGCGGCACACTTTCTGCTGTGTGATTGAATAATGTGAAGTGTTTCCTTTATAATAAGGGATTTATATTCACTGTGCGATTTTAAGAAGGCTGTAGCGGCAAAATTGTGTTAATACAGCCCTCCTGTACTTCACGATGCATCACCCTGAGTAGACGATTACACTTGGCACATAGTCCTACTTCTATAGAGTCAAGTCAAAACACATACCGTCATTGTGAATACAAGCTGTGGCAGCATGTGCAGTTGAATAGCCTCACCACATCTACGGCGAACTACAACCAGTGTGGTTTAAAAACACCAACCGCTCTTCCTGTTGTCCTTCCCTCTCTTCATTGTCTCGCGTCTGAATCCAAAGATAAAAGGTTAATTTGCCATCTCTCTCCTTCCTCTAGGCCAAATCAATCCACCACAGTCTCTGTCTGCCATTGTCCTAATCAGACTCTCAACTCACTATTGGATTTCAATGGAACAGGCGCAGCCCAAAGACCTGCACAATCAATGAGCCTCAAATGGCTCCGGTTTTCTATAGGGGGATCGCTCTAGTTTTAATGCTTACACAAGGAAGTGGCACGGGGTCCAATGACTTAATATGTCCTCTGGAAGTGCATTTGTCATTTGGTTTATAGTGAACCACAAACAACTTCATGTATAGTGATTGCGCTGAGCTCTTGGTATCAAGAAACAAATCCAGGGCAGCTTCATTTAAGATAAACACCTTCAGCTTAATACTATTGTCTCGTTGTTTCTCTTCCAGCAGTCGAATGGCAGGAAACTTTTTGAACCAGGTGACTTCTGTGCCATTGAAATAAATGCGGAGAAAAAAGACAAAAGTGATCATCCAGCGCTCTATTGTTTTTTTTTTCATGCAACTATATATCCTTATCTGTTGACCTCGCTTCGTTCAAAGAAGGGTATTCAATGCAAAAATGTTTTCATATAATTTGACAGCTTTCTCGTTGAAAAGACGGAGCTGAATCTTTGGAGCTCTGAAATGTGTCATGTCGGCACAGTATCAAGTGGATGTCTGAATCCGACAATCCTCTTGTTGTTCTTCAGGCTCCACTATGGCCCCGCAGAACTCTGGGAATGGACCAGATGGATCCCACCCGCCAGTCACCCGCTCGCCCATGGCTCAGGAGAGAGGTATGTGTATGTGTGTGGCCACCATTTGGTGTTTGGCCTTGTCGGGGAGGGGGATAGTGAACGTTGTTTGTCAAGGAGAATACAAAGCTCAAAGGTGCAATACGTAAGAATTCAAGCTGCTAGTCCGGGAAGAGTTAGCTAATATGACAGCTGGCTGCGCAGTTAACCGAGCTCCCCGGCTCACGGCACCGATCCTAAGCAGCAGTTAGCGGCTATGTTTGGAGTGATTTAACGTATGAAATTGAAAAGTGGCGAATTCTTACATATTGCACCTTTAATGTTAACGATGTGCATTCATTTCACGTTGTTTTTTTTAATATATAAGTAAAACTAGGTTGGCCTGTGTTACACTGTAGTCTTTGTATGTGTGCAGCATAAATAGCGTCCAAAAGAACAGCTTGCACATCAAGCTCGGATTAGAAGAGGCTGTGGAAATAGTTTGTTTCTTTACATTCCACACAAGTGAGGCGTGCATGAAGAGTAGAGACCGTAGCAGTACAGGAACAGCAAAAATGGTATGTTGGCAGTGCGCAGAGAAAAAGAAATAACAATGATCGTAATGAAAGTTTTTTCTGAGGAGGATGTAAACAAACAATATGGCTGGTTTGGCTCAATGCAGGCCTTTGTTTTTCTTTCTTCTGCTCTTCCAAACGGAGTTTGTATGCCACCCACTTTACACCTTTCATATTCTGCCTTCTTGTCCAGTATGTGTTTAAAACTAACTTTTTAAACACATGCTGGATTAAATGATACTTGTTGTCGTTTCAGCTGAGCAGGTGCTCTCACACACAGACACAAGGATTTAGCATTTTGCTTCATCGTGGGCCAAGCTAGGTCATGGTAAAACAATGGGTTGGTAAATATGTAACAGTAAACATTTAGTCAACTTATCCTGGACTTTGTTCAAGTCAGAGTGTGTGGTTTTTTTTTTTTTTTGACAGAGCCACTTCATTTTTGGACACACTGGCTGCCAAAGGCTTGTAATCGTGATTGCTAACCCACAGGCCACATGTGCCCGCCAAAACGTGGAAATTGTTTCCAGCAATTACGGCCACTTCTCGAGTATTACTAAAAACAGCAGAATTGCTTGTGAAAAAAAAAAAATATATAAATCTGCATCTGCACAACACTGCGAAAAAAACTGAGAGATGGGCATGTAACCTTAATGGAGCGACTGTGACTCTCCCTCTCTATCACCCACTGAAGAGCAGTTAGCATTAGAGGGAGAGGGAGAGACAGAGGGAGGGGATGGATGAAGACAGAGCGGGCGAAGGACTGTAAAAGGTTATTTCCCAACATGATGAAATCAAGCCGGGGATTTAATGCTGCTCTCTAATGCCTGTAAACCTCGAGCCCTCCCCAGCCCGGTCCAGGAAACACACGGCGCCGGTTAACAGGGTTGCTGTTGTTTTTTTGTTTTTTTTGTTTTGTTTTTTTTTGCTGTTTTTTGCTAGCAAGGATTAAACCACCCACCCATCCCTCCCTCCCCGAAACACACGCCCCACTTTGCTCAAGTGCCTGCCTCCGTAAGAGCCTCTCTCCACTTCTCATTTCCATAAATCCGCTGAATGTCCCTTTCCCCCCCCCCCCCTCCTGACTGTCTCTCGCGTGCTTCGCCGGCTGCCTGTTGTTGTTGTCCGGTTGAGAGCTCCCCTTCGCTTTGCCAGAAAGAGAGAAGGGTTTATGTGTGTGTGTGTGTGTGTGTAGCAAGCGAGCGAGCGAGAGGGGAACGAAGCCGAGAGAGAGAGAGAGAGAGAGGGAGAGAGAAATCCTTGAATGTGTTATTTGCTTTTAGCACTGTCTGCACAATGTTCCTCTCCTCATCCATTTTCCAGGCAATTTAAAGCGCGATATTACACACTGTAATTTTTTTCTCCTCCTCTCCAGAATCCCCTTACCCTAATGGAAGCAAAACATTACAATAATGTCCTCGCTCCTTAAACCCAGCACTCGCAGCCTAAGCACTTTCGGGCCCCAATCGCTCTTTCCCTCCGTTGCACTGTCTTTCCCTCCCACACACACACTTTCTCTCTCTCTCTCTCTTTCTCTGTCTGTCTTGGCCCCCCGTCTCTTCCCCACGAACACACAGACGCCGCGCGTTTATTGCTCTCTCTCTCGCGCGCGCCGTTATCTCCCCCCACACGCTCAGAAACACAAATACGTACACGCATGTATGTGCGCATAAGCATAACGCGAACACACACGGCGTTCTTAAACTTTTATCTCCCTCCGCTCCCCGCGCATTTCCTCCCGCTCTCTTAGCAACGAGGAATTATACAAGCGTCAACGTGCCCTCTCCAACTTCTTTCCCCCCGAACCCCAAACTCACTAAAGAGTCGGTCTGTGCGTGCACGTTCAACAAAGCGGGTAGCTATCAAACTTTACAGTCGAGCGCGCCCAATCCATTTACACCTAATCTGCAATACTGAATCCCCCTCCCTAACACACACACACACATGCCCACACACTCTCTCTTTTTCCCTCAATGGCCATCCAGCGACCTTTCCTCATTCGTGGTGGATTGGGAGACCTTTCTGTGGGTTTTAAAAACGGAAGGGGCGGCTTGAAAGAGCGAAGCCCAAGCGAGGATCGCTCCAAATGTCAATTTGAATGGTGGAGGCGAGTTTCGGGCCTGAGAGGCTTTGACACATCTATTGACAGAACGGGTTAGAATAACACAGTGGCCGTGGTCAAATCACCGGCTTATTCTGTGGAGAGTGGAGCACATGTTTGGATTTTTTATTTTATTTCCAATTCTGCCCATTCTTTTAAATGTAGACACACACACATGAACTCGGCTTTTGCGGGTGTACGTCTTTAAGGCCAAGTCGACCTGTGCTTTCACCACTGATCAGGTTTATAAAGAGATCAGAGTGTGTGTTTATTTGTGCTCGAGGTTCCTTTTACATGTCAGCCTGTCCTTTTTTGCGCAATTTGTGTAATGCCCACTCGATGCTGTGTTACTCACTGATGTGTATCTACGAGTAACAGGAGCCAAAGCCCAGCTAAAAGATTAGGGCTTTAATGAAAAATAAGGTTGTCTTTACATGAGACAATTTAATGGAGCTCCAGATTTGTGAAGCAGGAGAATGATCCCACTCACCTTCGCTCAGTTCCTCGGTCAACATTTGATTTCACTGAGCAGGTACATTTACTACTGAGGAGCTCTTTGGGGTTTAGACCTTGAACATCATAGACTAAGTGTTGACATTGCTTTTTATGTGTATTTGTGCTTTTCAGGCTTCATGCCCAACATGCAGAGAAACCAGGCTAGCTCTCAGTTTGCCTCCCCTCAGTCCGGACCTCCCATGTCCCCCCACCCCTCACCTGGTGGCCCATTGTATCCCGGGATGGGTCCCTACTCCCAGAGCGGCCCCCCAGGCCCTTACGGACCTCAAGGATCACAGTATGGACACCAAGGTTAGAGCCTGTTCACTCCTTCTTCTTGCCACTTACTCTCCCACAACTCTCCCTACTTTTTTTTTTGTTTTAGGATAATACATCATTCTCCCTGTGCTAATTCACAACTTGGTAACTGTCACTTAGCAAGCTTGACGGTTGCTAACGGCATGAGACAAGACAAATAAAGTTATACGTTTATTCAAAAGAAGACATAAAGACAAAAAAAACAGACATAATGTATGCACCATATGCTCCTGTCTTCGTATGAGGGGGAGTTTATACTCCTGATCTGAAGGTGTGCTATATTTTGACACATGGTCAGCACTGTCAGCAGTCCTTGGTATCGGTCAAAGACGCAACACTATGCTAAGAATTAATCAGAATTAGAATTAGCAAATTAATTTCTATTGAGATTGATAGTGAGAGATTAATTTTGCATCAAAATTCTAGGTGTAACCAGGTCTTTGACACTTTATCATACAATGGTTTCAGTAAACCATGCATGTTAATTTTGATTTGCTTTGAAGTGTTAATAAGAGCTAATAATCTATTAATGGCAAAGAGAAAGGTCTAGGTTTGTAATTTGACCAAATGGGCTGTTCTCCCCCCCTGCTAAATTTCAGTGTATTCCTTTAAACACCAGTGTGTCTTTACTCCGGGGCTTTAATGAGAAAGCGAGTCCTTGGAATCAGGCTCAATAAAACAACACAAAACAACTCCTGTCACAAAAAGAGGATGTAAATTCCTGGCCACAGTTTAAGAAAGACTATTGAAAAGCAAATGTGGGATAATTTGTTTTACCCCAGGCTGAATTAATTATGAAAACAGCTCCTGCGTTGACTTTCTGTGTTGACTTTTACTTGACATCAGATTTATTTGTAGAACAACTTGTTTTCCTATTCATCTGACTAGAGTGATCATTCATTCTAAGGTGTTATAGAGGAGTTTGGCAGGATGACTGTTGAACCTTAATTCTTCATCACATTGGGCCTTGACATCAGTTCTTTGGTTTCAAAGAGAGTTTGCTAATGAGTGATACATAAAGACTCATTTTGAAAGGCATAGCCATCTTTTGTTTCGGTTTCTTATTCTACCTATAGTGTCAGTCTATCTGTGTTTCTGCTTAAATGTCACCTAAAATGTCATCAGATCTTCATTCAGTTCCCAATACTAGATAAAAAGGATCCAGATAAACACATAATACAAAAGTTGTACTTATTCATTCATTTAATTAGCTGCACTGAATTCAGTTATCTACCGTTTCATGTCTTTGTTGGAAACTGTGCGTGAACCTCTCGGCCATCAGTTCATTTAAAGGATAATTGACGTGAGGTGTTTTAATTAATGCGATGACAATTAGGTGTGAGTTCAGCGGTCCTTGATCTATTGAAAGACTATAAACCTTGGTGTGATCATCGCCACACAAAGTGTGGAAGTTTGCCATGCCTCCATCAAAGCAGAGTTTCATAAGAGTTTCTTTCTTCTCATCAATCCATAGTCAGACGGACGGTGTACAAATGGGGGAAAGTCAACACCCAAGAGTGGTCATCAAACAAAAGTCACTCAGAGAGCAAGGTGCAATACTGTAGGAGGTCACAAAGTAACATCGGAAGATCTACGGACCTTTTTTGTATCGACTAATAGCAGTGTTCAGGAGTTCAGCTTTAGACAAATCACTGAACGTGAATAGTGTGTATGGCAGCGTAGTAAGGAGACAGCCATTACTTTCCAAGAAGAGCACTGCTGCCCGTCTAGAGTTTGCTAAAAAGACAAGAAGAGGAGAGAAGAAAAGAGAAAAGAAGAGAAGAAAGGAGAAGAGAAGGCTATCAGAGGAATGTCCCACAGATGGACGAGAGCTTGTTGGTTCTAATGAGAAGTGTCCTGTTTGCCGTAAATCAGACACTGCATACTAGCATGAGGAATTTATCCCACCTGTGAAGCACTGTGGTGGCAGTATCATGTTTTGGGGTTCCTTTGCCGCCTCGGAACCGGGACGACTTGCAACCATTCATGGAAACTATCTTCCAGGATTGTACGGTTACAGAAAATGTTCAGTTTAATTTATTACTGCTCAAGGGTGTCTACATTTAAGAGGACAGTCTGCAGTGGAAACACAAAGCAGACCTTGCGTTTAAGGTACTGTTACCATCGGTTGTGTAGGGTTCAAAAGGTGCTATACCGTAAGTACTTTGAAAGGAGAGGAGTTCTCTCCCTGTAACTTTCAAATTCTAATCACATTGAGACCACTTTTACACAGAAATAGAAAAAGTTCTAAAGGGTTCACAAACTTACAGGCAGTACTCTTTCTATAACTCTCATACATATCCACACAGATACAGTCGACTGTCATCCTGTGCGGTAGGTCTCACTGGGGGCATTAAAAACCACTTCTTTCTGAAGTTGTGACTCTCAGAAATATTCATGAGACGCTTGAACCCTGGAGGGACCTCTGCCCGCCCTCATGACAAGATTATGAAGAAGCTCCAGACTGACAAGGCAGACTGACACGTCATGGGGTTTACCCACTGAATGATCATGTCCGGTTCCTGTCAAAGGGGCCAGTGTTTTTAGAAAAATTGAAACAGGTATTTTCTTTTTTATATAGTTCATCAATCATTTTTCCACTCTCAAACATGGCATGATTGCGGATATTTGTTACATTTCCTACAAATGTATGGTAGATACTTCTATAAACTGAAAATAGTGTTTGCAGCAGGTTCTTGTATCCAAAAAAGAGCATTCTCAAACATCCCATACATCCAGCACCAAAAGATAGGGACTTCTTCAATAGTTATAGCACCTTACCCTTATATGGCAGGGTCATGTCCTAAAAGAGCAAAGTCTTTTCCTTTAATAATACATTGATTGTGTTTAACAAGTTCAAATTCACCTCTCATAGTGTACATAATCAGTTTTGCATTTATCTCAGACATTAAAGGGAGACTTTTCTCTGAGTTGGAGGCTTTCGAGAAGCCCAGCATACAAACACAGGGCTTCAAAAGTTAGTTATTTCAGAGAGAGATCCACAACTGTGTAGCTTGCAAAGACTGAAGTATTTAAAGACTTTAGAAATGTATTGCTTGTTTGAGCTAACTAAGAGAATATATTTAGCAAACCTCCTACTTTTAAAGCACAGCTAACTTCTCTAATTCACGCTGTGACTGCAGTTGTTGGAGCAACAGTCTTTGGCTCCATTTGCCACAGTATATAGGCCCGTTTGATGAGACATTTGGTGAATCAGTCATAACAATCATCAAAACCAGTCTTTTTTCTGATATTGAAAAAAAAAACTTGGAAAAAAAACACACACACACATTCAAGGAAATATGGAAAAAAAAAAGTTTGGATCGCTCTCTCTATAATTAAGCATTCTCCGCTCGCTTGTTTTCTCCAACGTACGACTCCCGGCCATCCAACAAACGTTGACATCTGCTGCTGTACTTCGTTTTCTGCCTTTGGCGACACACCAGACGAAACATTATGGTATTTTTTGGTAAATGTGTGTTTTAATGTGTCACCTTGATAAATGCGCCCATCCGTGCGTGTGTTTTCCCAAAATTGCGGCCTCTCTCTCGCATTTGTTAATGTTGATTAATAGCCCTAATGCATTTGGTATTTGGCCTTCCTTCTCCACCCACTCTTATCTCTTAATGTGACTTTGGCTGGGCTGACAGCCCAGTAAGCAGAGAGAAGAAGAGAAAATAAAGTAAGCAGAGAGCGACAGCGAGGCGGACTAGCCTGGAAGAAGCTCTGGAGGCAGATGAGCGTGAAATCTCACAGTGATGACAGGAGAGATGTTCCCTTCAGAAACAGAGAGAACAGCTCGGGCCCGCTTGTCTTCTCATCGCACACATTTACAATATACACAGTACATATATGATGGTACACTCTCAATCAAATTTAACACACTTGCGAGTGACCTGCATCTGTCTTGCATCAGTACTCTAGGATACTGCAGTGCGCACCTTAAAAGTGACACTTCTTGAGAGACTACATTTGTATTGTGTAAAGTACGCACAAGAACAAAACACACAAGAATATATATTCCCTCTGTTACTACCTGCTACATCTATGTATCTACATTTCGCAGTTTATTAGGCACACGCGGATGAAACCAGTGCTGTCTGATACAACACCCTGCAATAAATCCTTCTTTCGTTAGCGTGGATGTAATTGAATACTCACTAGCTAATGGGTTGTTTTACCTTGAAATAAGGTCTGATGTCTCTCCAGATTTTCACTATCCAGTGCTTCTTCAGTTGCTGATCAATTGAGAAGTGATGAAAAAACAAAAAATGGCGAGATTCATTACATTTACATATGACTTGCAACCTGGAACACTGTAGCATAGCATTATCCCAACATTTGAGTTTCTCACCCTCAGAGTGACGTGAAAAGGCTTCGTTCTGTCAGTGCAGTTCTAATGTCTATCTGAACACAGACTTACCCCCCCCCAAAAAAGAAAACAGACTTCCTCATCTTTCCCCAGATTTCCATTCTTGTGAGATCATCTTGCCCTCATACAAAAATTGCTAATACACATTAAATATGAACGCATTACTTCCAACACCTCCACTACTAGAAACCATTCTTGCGAGCTCCAGCACATAGCCAGGACCACGGGGTGAATAGGGCAGGCAGCTGCTGGTCATTGTTCTTAATGACAGCTCCATCTGCTTCCCTTCCCTCTCCCTAGCGCACTAACAAATTAGCCAGCCATTAGCTAACACAGAAACACACTCCCAAGTTTCTGAACTCCACTCTGCTGTTTTTCTTGGCCTGTCCGCTTGTATGCTGGGAAAACCTCATTCTTGGGCTTTTAGATTGTGTGTGGTGTGTGCGCTTCCAGTTTGTAGCTTACCGAAGAGCATAAAAACTGTTTGGTGTTGTGTAACTCCGTGGTGCAGCTTGTGTAATCGACTACATAAGCTCCCTCCGACATACAGTTATGATGATACATGAGACCACGGGAGGATGTGGCCCTTCTACAAACAGTGCTAAAATATTAAGCAGTTATTTCCAGAGATCTTTGATTAGATAAGTCTGCCTCTTAGACTGTAACCAAACATTTTGCTCCAAATAGATGTCAAGTCGAACGCTGCCAAAGCTTCCCTCTTTCGCTGTGTTCTCACTGCCCAAATGAGAGCTGTTTAAGCGCGTGGATTGCTCAGTTTTCCTCAAAAAATATTAAAGCTGCTAAATGTTTATGGCTGTCCTTTGAAAGCCCTCTTTATCCAAAGTTAAACTGATCCCGTACTGTGCGGTGATATCAGGCTCTCCTCACGACTCAAATGACTCCAACAGCTGTTTTCAAGACGTGCATTTGGACATGGTACAGAGCCAGCATGTTGAGAACAGTGGACACGCAGACGGACGGGCAAGGAGGATATCAGGCCATTACAGTAGATAGATATGGAGTCTGTCTCAGCTCTCCCGCTCTCTCTCCCACCCATCGCATAGCTCCCTCCCCCCCCTCGCGGGGTTAAGCACTTTGCTGGTAATGACCGTGCTTCAGACAGCACTTTTAAGCCTTGGTGCCTTGCTGGAGCCGCAGTGTAATTCAGCCAAAAAAGCCAGCGCCCGGGGGAGGGAGTGGAGCTTTTTCTGAGGAAATTGACAGTGTGTGGAGCTCGTCAGCCCCAAGGCGCACCCCGGTCCTGCTTAGGCTCAGACACCCTGCTGGGAAAGGTGCTGAGGTGGCTGGGAGAGGATGTGAAGGCCTCTGGCAAGAGAAGACGCTGCAAAAAAAAGTATCCATCCCAGCAAGTCATACTATTATACTGCAGTGTAATACTGGGTCTCTAAACGGTGAAAAGCAAGTGGAGAGAATAATTTGTAATTCTGTGTCAATGGTCTGTATCTGTTGACATTATTGACACTGCTAATCTGCATGATGTCAAGATATTTAAACGTTTAAAAACAGATAAAACTCCATAACAAACAGTTAAAATTAGAGTTTACCAGACATAACTCCGGTCCTGTTCTTGGCAGCACCCCACATTTCTTTCTCGTCCACCTCCCCGCCCGAAACCCTCCTCTTCAAACCACTACGACACCCACAAAAAAAGCGAGAGAGAAAAATGCTGTTATTCATTTCTTTTATTTGTGTTCAGCCACATGGGGACATGGACAGTCTGCCCTGCTCCTGTCCTTGGCAGCTCAAGCATGCAGCCATGTAATCTGCGTTCCACTCCTTATTGATGGAGTTCACAGATCCGGAGGGCGCATTGGTGCACCATCATCCCGTACTCCACCGTAGCCGGGAGAATGACTGCCTCGGCTGTTAGCATTGGACGGTCCAGTCTGCTGAGGAAGCAGTAGACGTTAATCTGCTCGGTCACACTCCAGCTCTCCCGCGGGACTGTGGGGATTAAACCCGGCGCAGGATATAGCGTCCGCCCGAATGCGTGACCGTGCTGGGAATTTCCATGTAATTGTGAACGAAGCACCATGAGCCTTCCTTCTCCTTCTCCTCCCCTCCATCGCACTATAAATACCACCAAGACTCCCAAAGGCACCAAGTGCCCGAGAAGCAGGCAGGAAACCAAGACTGAGCCACAAGGACGCGAGAAAGGGACAAATAAGAAATGACATCCTCCTTGTCCTCTTTTCCTCTCGTCCCTCTTTGATTGGTTTCCAGAGCAGTATGAGTAGCATGCAAAGTAGGTGAAGTAGATGGCACACTGATTTGCATACAGCATAGTATGTTAAAGCTAACACTCCAGATTTCTTTCTTCTGGCTCATTTTGAGCAACAGGAAGTGGAGTTTCTTAGATTCTTTTAGGTTGTTGAAAGTCGGGGTTTGCACAGAAAAACCATCAACGGCTCACAATTCATATTACCTCATACTGTACGAAGCTACTGTCATTGTTCGGGAAAGACATGCTAACAAAAGTTAACTGAAGGATAAAAGTTAGAAGGATCATTAGAAAACTGATCTTAAACGTAGTGACTTGTCCGACAGACACTACAATTTCTAACTGTTTATATAGCAAGGTTAGGAAGCTGAAAACACGACAGAGCTGACCGGAGAAACTGAGCAGTGCTGGCTCAGTATTGTGTGAGCTGACCAATCAGAGCAGACTGGGTATTCAGGGGGGGGGGGGGGGGGGGGGGGGGGGGGGGCCTTTGAGAGAAAGGAACTAAAACAGTGTTTTTTGAACACTAAAGGATGTAAACCTAAAACAAAATTTTGCACCTGAAAATAAGCATTATATGTCTTCGTTACCCTTTTAGATATATATTTTAATTGTTTTTTGAATATGACCTATATATTTTATCTTTATTTTATCTTTTGCCACATGATCCAGCCTCCTCAACTAAACTAAGCCTTAGACATCATGAATGACTCTTCTTAAAACACCTAGAATTTCATGGTTGAGGCTCTCAGTCATTTTAAAAAGTGGGTTAGTACACTATCTGTCCTTGAAGAAGCGCCCTGGCGCAGCCCCAATCCTTCAGCAAATGAATTATTCCTGTCAGGATAGAGCAAGACTCATAGGGAAGCTTAGCGCTAACGCGGTCCCTCAGCTACTCTGTCTTTCCTTTGTCAGCCAAGGCAAACGTAGCCCACAACTAGAACATTTTGAATGGTAGTACATCAAGACGGATACTTTCTCTTGATGCAGCTTAATGACTGTTTTTTTTTTTCAACACAAGCCTCTTCAACTCCATTTGGCTTCTCATCGACAACCAGTAAAGTTGTATCATGGAAACTTCCAGACACTCACTCCCACTTCAGGGGCTTTTGAGCCCATTCGCCAAAATGGGAAAGGAAAAAAAAAATGCAGATTGTCCAAATGGGACTGTGTGATATAAACAACTCCCCGGGAGGTGTGCTGGAGCCTCACTCTGTCACAAGGGCCAAAAACCACAAAGTGTCCGCCCAGGCTTTGGGAATGTATGGCAGGCGGCCACGACATGGGGCTCAACAGCTGTCCAAAGAGGGCTGAGAGAGGTCGCTGACTGCGGCCTTGTTCATGTGCAGCAAATCGCCCACCCGAGCCGAGAGGGAGGAAGCTGCAGGGCACCGTTCCCAGGATTTTCCACAGCGTCGTAGACAGTTGCTTATGAGTGGAGGAAACATGGAAATGTGTCTTCTAACCGGTCGCATGGTCTCAGAAGCATTTTATTTGCATTCACACAGACACACACATACACACACACATGCACTGTACACCCTACATATCCTCCTGTGTTCGTTAGCAGACATCCTTTCTTCCTGAACGCTTCCCTATTATAGCCCCAAAACCCTTGACAGGTGTCAGCTGTACTCAGCTCACCGACTCACCAAAGCCTCTCCAGAAATAATCCGCTTCTTCTTTTCCCATCTCCCACAGTAGATTTCATCACAATTTCTGGACAAATTCAACCGGAGCTGCTGACTTTTATGGGAAAGACTTTTATTTTGATTCAATATAAATCCTATCTCGGGGGTTGGGGGGGCAGGAGGTTTCTTTTTTTTTATTCTCCCTACCTTTCTGTCTGTCTGTCTTCCTCTTTTTCCGCCCCCACCCTCTGCTGCTTCCTTCCGCGCTCTCCCTCTGTTGGACTCGCAGGCTTATGTCATGTGGAAAGTGTCTTCACTGAAGCAGCTCGAGGACACTGAGAAGCCATTTCCATTTTCGGAGATGTTTTTTTTCCCCCCGTGTGGAATATTGTCATTCAACTTTCCCTCGTTTGAGCGTGCGGAAAAGCCTTCAGGTTTTAAAGGGACTTGATCCCCTTTTCCAGACATATTCTCAGAGGATTAAGCAGTGAGGCCCAACTAAAGCACCCTTAATCAAATCAAAATAAATAGCCCCCTTCACAATGGAGGATGCCACATTTTCCATTTCTATTTTGCAGAGGATTTGTCCCAGGGAGAGAACATCAGCGGGGAAAAAAGGCCCAGCGCCTGCAGAGGGAATACAATGTGATGTGCTCCATATGTGTGTGTGTGTGTACTGCACTGACATGTACAGTCGGTGTGTTTTAGTGTGCCTCAATGTAATGTACATGTTGTCTTGGACAGCGTTCTCATTCTCTTTCAGCGCTTATTGCAGCTGGTGTTGGAGGCGAGCGCAGCTTTTAGAGCCAAAATTGAGGGGTTTAAGTGTGCCTTAGGAAAGCTTCTGGCATTGCGGCCGTGTGGCACTCCAGGGCAGCAACACAGCATTTACTGCAGATTAGAGCTCCCCTCAAGTGTTGCACAAAGTCCGCCTTAAGCTTGGCAATTGTTCCGAGGGCCAACCGGCAACCTGCAGCTGTGAAAAATGTCAACGCACCCCATATAGTTTTACAGGCCTCCACTGAAGGTTATAAAGGTTAGGACTCAGTGTTCAGTTTTGCGCTTTATATCCCTTATTCCTCGTCTGTCACAGGACTATTTTCTTGATGGATGAAAATGTTGTATGTGTCACTGATGCCGGTATCAGGGTATCAGCTGACAAGCACTTAATAAACACTCCATCTCTCTCAAATAAAGTGATTCATAGCACCTATCTGCGCCTACGGTATTTCACAACAGCTATTTTGTGTCAATCTCGTAAGCAATCTATCAAATTCAAGTGGGAAGTTAATGTCCAAAGAGACAGCAACCCATGTTTTACTTTTTCACTGACATTGTCTGTGTAATGTTTCAGTGATGCTCGGCTCATCCACATGTGCCTTCTTCCAGGTAACTACCCTCGGCCCTCCAACTACGGCGGGGCCGGCAGTACCGGCTACAGTGGCCCCGGCCCTGGCATGACCAACAGTCTGGGAATGAACGCCAGCAGCCCCATGCACGGCCAGGGGCCCGGCCAGCCCATACCTGTAGGACGCAGCCTCGGCCCAGGCAGCCAGAACAGGGTGTACCCGCCCATGGCTCCCAGCTCTCCCAGCATGCCCCAGCCAGCTGGGCCCGGGATGGGACCTCCTTCTTTGGGTAGCTCTAACCGCAAGGCCCAGGAGGCAGCAGCAGCTGCCATGCCAGGATCTGCCAACTCAACACACAACAGGTAAGAACACAGCAAGGAAATCTTGGAGATTTTAAGATTAACATGTTAACTTGTTTATTTTTTCCATTTTGCTTTCTGTGGCTCCTCACCTAAGTTTGTGTATATGTATACACAGCGTGTGTGTGTGTGTGTGTGTGTGTGTGTGTGTGTGTAGGTGTGTGTGTGTGTGTGTGTATGTGTGTGTGTGGGTAAATGACCATTTAAATTTCTTGCAGCTGCACCTATAATGGGCTTGGAAGTGATCGTGACTAAAGAAAGAAGAATGGTGTTATTTCAGCAGCATTCCAAAATAAATGGCCCAAACTCTTTTGTGGGGCTGAGATTATTTTACTTACCCCAGAAATAGCGGTATGCTAAAAATTAGGGGCCAGCAAGCGCCTCTCTATTACATCACAGGGACCTCTGTGGGGAGGAGCGCTGAAAAGCACCACAGAGAGTTTGTGCGCCACAGAGTTTGTCCTTTTTTTTCCAAGAGTCTTTTCAGGCGTGCAGGCAACAGTTCATTCTCAGGGGTTCCACGCTTCTGTGAGCCATTTGTGGAACTATCCCTATTTTCCCACATCTCATAAAGTGCCTGACATTTTGATAGCTGGCACTATACACCAAATGCCATTTGTTGCGAAGAGAGAGATATTGGCTTGTGAGAAGACTGCACGGGTTGAATACTGCTCTGTCAAAACATAAAAGAGGAGAAAGCAAACCAGAGGTTTAACTGTGAAAACAGCAGAGACAGAGGTGACACCAAGCACCTTAACACAAATACAAAGCACTTTGATGCTATAACGGTATATGAGTTAAGGGATATTATTTCTCCATCAGGGTTGGAGCTTTGAATATATGAGTGTTTGTAGTGTTGGAGAGCAGGGCTGTTGCGGGATTGTGTGGGCAGTAAACTTTTGCTGAACCCAGCCGGGGGAACTTGTGAAAACATGGCCGTCTACTGAGAGGGTGGATTTCTTGCGCGTCCTCCAATTGGTGCGGGTTTTGCCTAACAATGCATCATGGGAGCCGTCTTGCCAACATTCTGCCGGCTGAAGTGGCAGATTAACATTTGTCAATGTTCATTCCCGTTCCTGATGATGCATGAGTCAGACTGTGAGCAGGCGATGATGATTTCAGATGAAGTTTTCTCTTTCTGTTCGGGAGTCCGGTGACGCCGATCTGCAGGCGGCCTCCGTATGCGAGGTCCCCGGTGCAGATGCAGCCGCCCCAACCCTCCTCCACCCACTGGCCTACAGCCCACCCCTCCTCCACCCGTCTACCACCTTCACCTCCACCCAGACCTCACCATCCACCCATCCTGCCATCCTCACATTCACTGCACTATAGGTACGTCCACCACCCTCATGATGTGTGTGTGTGTGTGTGTGTGTGTGTGTGTGTGTGTGTGTGTGTGTGTGTGTGTGTGCCTTTCAAGGGTTATTCCACCAATGCAAAAAAAATTGAGTAGAGCGTCTTACTTCAGGCACCTGGTTTAAAAAAACAGTCCACTATCTAACACTCTTAAACTGTTTTTTTAAACCTTTATTTCTCATTTTCGAAACCTGGTGCCTACATTACCCGTAAAGCAACTTACCACTGAGTTACATCAGTGGAGACGATTGATCAGATTACTCACAGCTTCCTCCGGAGCCACAAAAAGGCTTTATAATACTATTTTTTTTTTTCACGCATGCAGCAGTACTCGCCAAGACCTGTCAGCGCACGTTAATGTGTAAAAGCGGTGGCGCTACCCTTTAAATGTATCCTGCATCTATGTAATTGGGTTTGTGTGCGACAAAAGCGATCGTGGTGATATTTCTCACACGCTCCCTCTGAGATCAAAACGAGACGAGTCATCGTTGTTATTACCATAATAGCCATCATCACCTTCATCATCACCACTGCAGTCATCGCTGTCATCGTCAGTCGTGAGTCACTCCGCTGAGCACATACAGCATGATGCATGGGCACACTCACAGGGTTTCAGATTGTTGTTGGCATTATGGGTGGGGGGGCGCTGATAGTATGTGTGATTAATGATGTGCAGCCCAGTGCTATCCTCGCACCCTCGCACCCACACACAATGCAAATGCGGGCCGAGCCATTAAGAGACGGGCCGGTGCTGTCAATAAGAAGTGGCGTGACATGATCCCCGCTGCTGGGACCAATCAGAGCGGCTGTCAGTCTCTCCTCACATGCAGCGAGACGCCAGAGAGGTGTCGCTCACTGCGGCGCCGCTGGAGGAGAAGACTCTCTCTAACACACTCTTGTTTGTTTACAATTCTTTCTAAAAAAAAAAAAAAAAAAAAAAGTGTCTGTGAAAGCATCCCTGGGTTCTTTATCTTTGCCTCGTGTTTTATCTCCGTCTCCGGCATTAAGCAGTCATTATCGTGTGTGCTGCAAAGATCACATTTAAGGCAAGAGATCCAGTACAACGAGGGCTTCTTCTTTTGATTTTTCTGTTGGAAACCTGTTTTCATCTTCCTCTCCGTTCCGCCGCGGTGGAGGCTGCCGCGCATGCTAACTTCCAAATTGCTTCTGTTTTTATTCAAAAACAAAGCGTAACTTCCAGTGGATGCTTCGACACAACAAAAGACGTGTTTAAACTAGTTGGTATAAAAAAAAAAAAAAACTAGGTGAGATCTGCTTTGGATTTCAAAGCGGATGTCACCTAGTTGGCAGAATTTCTTTCACTGTTAACAGATTTGAATCAAATTTCTGACTCGTTTTTTTCAGAAATATAGATTTTTTTTTTTATTGATAATAACAAGTTTTTACTAGAAATAGGAGTGAGTCTTCTAGCAGGGAGCTTTTTTGACAGCCTGAATTTTTGTCACATTGGGCATTTTTGCAGAATACTCCAGTTCCTTGTCTCACCCTCACAGTCGTTCGTGTCTGCTATCACTCATTCTCCCTCTTTCATCCGTCCCCCGCCTGCCTCTGTTCTCTCTCCTCCCACCTGTTTCACTCTTTTTTACTAACTCTCCCAACTGTATCGCCCTCTCCGTCTCCGCGCAGCTCTGTTATCCTACCCAGACTGTTTTATCTCCCTCAGTCTTTCTTCCTCCCAATTTGCTTTTTGTTCTCCGCCGTCTCCAGCACAGCCTTGTTATGTTTTTCTTCCTCAGATCCCACTTTAGAACATCTGAGGGAGATCAGGAGAAAATTGGCCTCCGAAAAACCTGCAGTTAAAGGCTCCAGTACCCCGGTTTGCTCTCCAGATCTCAGCGCAACATTCTGAAACATTCAGAGCTCGGTTCGCCTTCGCCTGAGAAACAAGTTGTTAGTCGCGGCACATGTCTAGTCTCGCTCTTTGATGAGTGGACCCCGAGCGAGCTGCCAGCGCCACCCGCTCCCGACCTTCCAAATCAGGGGCTAGTTAGCAGTGATGTCATCGGTTGGTTTCTTCCTCTTTTCCTCATTTTCTCGAAAACCCCCCCTGAACCACATCCCCACTAATAGTCCCTCCACATTTCCACCTCTCATCCCCCATCTGACACACACGCACCCTCACACACTAGTAGACGCACTCCAGCTTCATTACACTGAGTGAAAAGAATGCCAAATGAACAGAGGAGGGCCACTTCTGGTATCCCAGGGCTGCAGGCGAGGGTCGTGATTAAATCTTCATAAAGTGTGGCGTGAGTGTTTTTCTCCCTCGAGCCCTTATAAAGTTTTTTTCTTTTCTTTTTCTCCTCCACCGGCCGACTGGAATCAGGAACAAATGTCCCACTTGTATCGGTTCATCGGTTTGATTGGTGATTGAGGGTGGTTGAGAGTTTCGAGAACATATAAAAGAATCCTGTTGCTCAACTAAAAGTTGATTTGTGTCAACGGGAAAGTGAAAGCTTTCATCGTCTTGCAAATCGTAATTTTGTAATCCGGGAGTTGCAGTTTAATTCTGCTGTTGCAGTCATACCAGGTGCAGGGGAATTTATTCATCATTATAGGACATGTGAAAGTTTGGAAACTCCTTCAAACTCCTACACAAATTAAAGAACACACACACACACATATATACATATATATATATATATATATATATATATATATATATATATGTATATATATATATATATATATATATATCATTGTCTATATACAAATACACATATGGTGGAGACAGGTCTCTGTGGGCACAGCAGTCTCTGATCTCATGTTTCTTTGCCACTCTGAGTCCTGTTTTCTTTATTTCCTTTTCCTGTGACCAGACGTTAGCTAGGAGCAGCTATGGCTCGCTTTGAAAAAAGTAAATGTCACTCGTTCATGCGCTGTCACCTAATTTCAAAAATAGACGCTGGTCAATCTTGAGATCATATAATTTTTTCTGGAAAACAGCATCATTTTCATGAAAAGTTGACTTTTGGGGCGTACTGGGCTGCCAGTTGTCAGCATGATGAATTGCTGTGTTAAAAGTCTGACATACTACGTTCAAATAACACGGACGATGTCAAGCCTGTCAGTGTGGATGAGGTACAAGTTTCTTCGGGAAAAAGGTGCTGTACAAAATTTTGTAGGGGCTGTGGAGTGATGTTGGGGATTTTTTTTTTCTTTTTTTCTTTTTGGAAAAGCGAAGAGAACAGAAAGTATTAAAAGGTATAAGCTTTTCTTGGCAGCAGCTTCTGAGGACAGAGCTGGCTTTTCAAATGACTTTCCAGCGCTGCCGGCGACACTCTACAAAAAGTTCCTGGAGCTATAGGAACGGGCTCTGTCGGAAAAATAAGCATTTAGCGGGAGAAGAGCAAAGCTCAGGAATTTAAAAAAAAAGAGCCGTAAATCAAAGGGAAATTGAAGGGAGAAAAATGTTGGAAGAGGGGAGAAGAGAGGAGAGTAGAGTGCTCCCAGGCAAATCCTCGCCAAATAATTCATTTCTGACCTCCTTAGTAAGTAAATTTGCTAAATAAATAAGAGCAGCGCTTGAATGTCAAGAACGGGGGATGCTGCCTGTGGCGCTTTGTCGCTCGCAGTCTTGGCAGTGCTGTGGAGCGCTCTGCTTTCATTAGATGGGCAAAATAAATGGCTTCTCCTCCATCCATCCTGAGCTGTTTGATGTTTAGGAGAGAGGGGAGGGAGAGGGTAGAGTAGCTTTTCTCTGGATTTAATATGTTAAAAGCTGTCCTTTTATTTTTTTGTGGGAGGTTTATTCTGGCCTCCCCTCTGTGAGAGTGTGTGTGTGTGTGTGTGTGTGTGTGTGTGTGTGTGTGTGTGTGTGGGTGTGTGTGTGTGTGTGTGTGTGTGTGTGTGCGTGTGTGTGTGTGCGTGCGTGCTCGTGTGTGTGTGTGTTGTGAGTTGAGTCAGGAGTTTGGAGGAGCTATGAGCCCGAGCTGCCCTGAGAACAGATTGGGTCCATATATAATTCATGGCCTCCAGCCGATCCACTCCATCCTTCCATCCAGCAGCTACTCTCTGCCTCCTTTTTCTCTCACTTTCCTCTACACACACACACACACACACAAAGCCGACGGATCGATAGGGAGGGACGCTCAGCCATCACACACTCCTGCGGTCCCAGCGCTTCTGCTGTCTCGTCCAGTTAGCGGCGCTGGGAGGCATCGGCGCGGCCTGTCACCACGAATGAAGGACAAAGGCGCTGCCACTTCTAGAGAGACGCCGTCAGCTGGTTGGCTGGCACCTCGTAACCATGGCATCCCCTTGGCAACGGCGCCCACCCCGCACATGAACACAAGGACACGCTCAAACACACACTGACACACACACACACACTCTGACACACACACACACACACACACACACACACACACACACACACTCTGCCCATGGTGTGAAAGTGGCCTTCTCCGATGCCCTTCACACATGTGGACTGAATAGCAATAGGAGAGAGATGGCTGCGTGTGTGTTTGAGAGACTAAAGAGTAGAGCATTTAAATAGCATGAATAGAAAAACAATGGAATAGCAGTAATCATTTTGATGTGGGGAAAGAAAAAAAAAGCAACAATGTGCATTTTAAAGCTCTTTGTTTCAGCTGTGCGAGATGATGGCTTTTCTGCCCTAATAGTGCGTCTGGACAGGTGAAACAAAAGATCGGATCCGTTGCTGAATATTCATGCGCTCATACTAATGTAATGTCAAAACTCTCAACTCCAACTTTTCTTTAAAAAAAAAACACAAAAAAAAAAAACATGAAACTCGGAGAGAAAGCCGAGTTTCCCCCGCTCTGCGTCTGTCCTCAGCCCACCCTCAGACAGCAAACCGAGAGTGCACCTGATGGCCTGACGGTGTTAGGATACAGTTTCTATGTTTCTTACTCCGTGTGTGTGTGTGTGCGCTTGAGTGTGTGTTCCCTCGGCTCAGTCTCATGGAACAGCGATTACCTCCAGCTCAGGGGCCCCAAGCTGAGAATACGCCCCCCATCGGTCCACTGGGGACCCGTAGACACACTGTTCTGGCTTCTTCTTCTTCCTGCCTTAATTTCCCTTCTCTCCCTTCTTCTTCTTCTTCTTCTCCTCCTCTCCCTCCTTTCCCATCTCTCCATCCCTCCTCTCTCCCTCTCTTCCTTCACTCACTCTCTCTTTCTCTTTCTCTCTGCCGCAACAGGATGTTTTTTTTTCCCACAAAGGTGCCCGAGAGCGAGATGAATGCGCTGTGGCTTTTTTTTGTTTTTTTTTTTTGTTTTTTTTCTTTTCTCCCCCCGATAGCGGCGCATGCATATATTAAGTGTGATTAAACGCTGTGCAATGCCTCCATCAAGTGCTTTCTAATGGGCTTTTTTATGACATGAATTAGTCATAATGGGAGAGCGCCACAGCCGAAAACCTCCAACCAGTGTTGTTGTTGTTGTTGGTTTGGATATTTCACCGTACACATGAGAGCTTCTGCTTATATTGCTTAAGGTGGGTGAGGGGCGTTTTTTTTTTCTTTCTTTCTTTCTTTCTTTCTTTCTTTCTTTACAGTATGGATAAATGAGCTTCTCGAGCATTTGGCAACTCTGAAAGTTATTTTTCCTCGCCGGCTAATCACAGCTCTCTTTTGTGGGAGTTTTGCGCGCAGGATAGACTTGAGAGGGAAGGTGATCAAAAGGTAGATTTATTTTGGCGTCTTGACTCACACGAAGCTTTTTAGGGAACACGTAGGCAGCAATGCAGGAGTCTATACCCCCCCCCCCCCCCCATTATAGGGAAATGGGGCCAGATAAGCGTGGATTTGGTGTGAGCTTGTTTCTTTGCCATGGAGCTCCCCTGTGCACCTCGGCCCCCATAGAGGGATTACATATGTATCATCAGCCGTGCTCTATGACTAATTACATCTGTGAGATGAGATTATGGGGAGGTTTACCAAGCCGATCCCTCCTCTTAGGCTATGTGTATCGCTTCCAACACGAGGTATTACACTATGTTTCTGCGTGAGTGTGTGAAAGAGAGAAAGATGCCAGTTGGGGGGGGGGGGGGGAATTGACTGACATAAATCCGGTTAGCATTTTTTTTTTCTTTCCTTTGCGTCCACATAAAAGGGCGTCGCATCTCGGGCCAAAACACTCCTCCTTGTGGTCTGTCGTCGACTTCCTCAGCTGTCTGCCCCTTCCTGTCTGCTTTTCTTATTTAGTTTCGGGCCCTCTCCCTCTGCCCCTCTCTCCCTTCGCCTCACATGTTTTTCTCTCTCTCTCTCCCCTCTTTTCTCCCAATCTTCTCTTATATGGTTGTCCAGGAGATAATCTTGAGCCAGCAGGAGATAGACCAAATTGTTCCAAACACGGTGTTCCCTTTCAGCCCCCATGTCACTGGCTCTGGCCTGCCTGCCATGCAATGATAGACGCTGCCTTCAATCACTCGCACAAATACACACACTTTCTCTCTCTCTCTCTCTCTCTCTCTCTCTCTTTCTCTCTCTCTCTCTCTCTCTCACACACACACACACACACAGGGATGGCTAACATTCAGCAGGTTGCAGATAAGCCCCTCTGATGTCACTTGCAACACCATGTGATGAGCCGCCAGAGAGAGAGAGAGAGAAGAGGGGAGACTGGGGGAGGGAGATTGAGCAGGATTGATTTCTGCCGTCACCATGGCAACAAATAACATGATCCTCTCCAAAAGCACACCTTAATTAGTTAAATTATGACTTGTGGGAGAAGGGGGGGGTGGGGGCTGGGGCAACGAGCAGGAGAAAATGGAGAGGGGGATTTGTAGAAGAGAGGAGGATAGAAGAGTTTTCTTCTCCGACGCGGCGTGCTCGTCTTCAGCCTTTTTCGCAAAAAGCTGTCTGTTTGATCAGGGATATGTTGTGTTGTGTGTTGCGTTGTTTTTTTTTTTCCTCGTTTTTTTTCTTCATTGTGGCTCTCAGATTCCATGCTGCTCGATTTCACGGCGACAATAAAAGGAGTATGGCAGCGAGAGACCGCCAAATATCGTCTTTGTACGATTTTTGTGACTTCTGTTCCTCCGTTGCTTTCACTGTGACCCGCTTATCTCCCCACAGCCTGTCGTTTTGCATCGTGAATCTTAACTGGATTCATCTCTTACCAATTCTGTTCATCATCTCTCCCCTCTGTCTGTGGCAGGCAGGGGAGCTATCAAGGCCCTGGTATCAGCCAGGCGAGCACCATGGCTACCACTGTCCCCTACAGCCAGCCAACGGGAAACAACAGCTCAGCCATGGGCAACGCACAAGGTCCAGCCTACAATATGACGCCTTCAGGTATACTGGCTTAATTACAAATGGCAAACCACTCAGAACTCTGGAAAGCACAAATCGTAATAAAAAAAACACCATAAGTATTTATAGCCAAGCCCATTCACACACACTGTTAGCCTTCTAAAAGTGTTTAAAATGAACTTGTGACCTCTTCTCAATCAGCTCATCTTTGTTGATAAAATAGAGACGAACCTGTTGATAAGAGAGCACTGCCCCCCCCCACCCAGGGTAATGTCAGACCGAGCCACTTAAGATAAACCCTTAAGTTTATGTTGGATGTAAACCAGAACCAGCTCTTGTTCCTTGCTCCCATTCAAAGACAGACACAGAGGCCTGGAAGGGGCGAAAGATAGAAAAAGGAAATCTCTGAGAAGCCGGTTACTTTCTCAGAGCTCTCGCTTCTCCCGTAGAGCTGGCCCCTCCAGTGAGCAAAGATTAATGTGCTGCATCCCTTCTTCTTTCTTCCCCTTCACCCTGCTGCATTGTTGCTAAACGCACCTCGGAGAGCTCTGTGGCTCCTGAAAATGAAAGGCATCATTTTATTCAAAAACCAAATATCAGAATGCGTGACATTTGGGAAACTTCAAACGAATTAGAGCGCCAAGGTTCCTCAAAACTCATCTGGTTTGCCCCTGGGCACGGTAAAAAGCCATTAGTTTTCCCACCGTGCCGCAGCACACAAGGGAAAAATAAAGAGGGGAGCCTTGTATCCAAGGACCCTGTCTTTCTATTTATAACAAATATGCAGCTTCCGCTATGAAAAGTAGTCTTTAAGGATCTTAACTCTTTTTCAATTAGAAACCTCATGTGGGTACACAAATGTCTTTGAAAACAGAGGCGAATCTTCTTGTCTGACAACATTTCTTGAATGCTAACCCTCCCGTGCTGTCGCCACTTTGAACATGGATGATTTCTCCCAATCTGAGGATGTGCAGCCAGAGAGGTTGAAAGAGCACACGGGCTTATCTCACTCTCTTTCTATGTGTCCCTTGAGCAGCAGTCTTTGAGATGAATGGCTGGACAGGCTCTGGAGGGGCCTTCAGAACACACAAAGAAAAGGACGTGATATTGAAACCAAGAGAAAGATGTTAAACCATTGTGCATTGACTTTGTCGCTGGCATGATGCAAACTTATTCAGCTGCATTTCAGGCTGTCAATCCGAGTTGAACTGACTCAAGTCCAATTCTCTAGCAAGTCCCAAGTCATTTTTTCTCGGGCAAGTCATTTCAAGTTAAGTCACAGTTTGTTGTTGAGTTAAGTTAAGTCCTTGGTTTATTTATTTTTTATATCTTTATAAAGTGAAAAGTCAAACAAGGTGTCAGTACCTGTCAATGAAAAGTAATGAGATTCTTGTCAAATGTATCCAACCAGTTTATACAAAAAGTACAAAAACATAAATTAAACACAGACAAGTCCTTCGAGTCATCATGTCAGTGACTCGAGTCGACCCGGGTCCACATATCTTAGTGATCGTGATAGCAAAACGTGCCGATCGAACCTCTTCACTCTACTGTGGTGAAAGCACACCTGTAGGGACAAATCTCTTTATAAACAGAAAAACATAGATGTTTATTTTATGGTCCAAAAATGACAAAGCTACCTGCCCACAGATATCTCACACAAAGTGTTTTCATTCTTTGAAAAACTCAGTATTTCTTAGTAAATGTTTCCTCTCTTGGCGAAGGAGCCATGGGAATGGCGGGAGAAGGGATGATGAGCCCAGACGGGAAACCGAAAGCGGAGGTGAAAGACGACAGCGGCCCCGCCAACGAGCCTCACAAACCAAAGGTACCCCCTTGACCTTTATCTTCTTCCCGTCTCACTCTGCAATTCCCTCTCGTCCTCTCCTTTTCGTTTTTCTTGTTTTGTTTTTGTTTCTTGATCTCGCTCTCCTAATGAAGCAAACCAGATCTGATCAGCATATGCTGCCTCAGCACAGTGGGCTGCTTCTCTGTTGTTTTCTCGCCATATTTAATGATTTGTTTAACATTTACCATTCCTAATGTTTTCCTCGCTTTGTTTTTGCCCCCAGCACTCTCTTCTCTCACTGATGTTTTGGCAGCCCGAGCTGCAAAAAAAAGAGAGCGAGAGACACAGAGAGAAAGAGAGGGCTCGGCATCTGCAGTACACACATGCATGTACACAGAAATATAGTGCGTATAGACACATACACACACACACACACACGTAAGCATATTTATATTTTTCTTTTATTTAACATAGAGACGATAAAGCGCACACTGGCCTCTCCAGTCAGTCACACATATGTACACACACACCATCTTTCTCTTGAATACTACTTCCTCTGTGCCTCTCCTCAATATACACTCACACAAAAACACACACACACAGACACACACGTCCCAATACACAATGCTGACTTCTCATTTTGCCCTACAATTGCAGCTCAGCTTGGCTCAGCTCAGCAACAACAGAACTCTGCTCTTTGCTCTTTCCCTACCCCCCTCCCCTTGTTTTTGCTTAACAACCTCTCTCCCACACACGCACACACGCGCACACACACACACACACACACAGAGTGAACACACAAGCGTGCGGAAACACACTCACACGCCTCCATCACATCCACTACACGTCTTTTTCCCTCCAAATCCCTGTCTTTTCTTTTGCTGATTACAGTAGTAGGGCCTTTTGAATTATTTAAGGCAGTCGGAGCAGCCAGAAAGACCCCCAGTGCTCCCAAAAGAGATGATCTGTCTGCGGAGAGAGAGAGGGAGAGAGAGAGGAGGAGGAGGAGGAGAGAGGGAAAGACAGGGGAAGAGAGAGGGAGAAAGATAAGGTTTTGCTGACATGAGCATTCTGTACACAGACCAGAAGCACTTGTCAAGCTGTTGTTCCCTCTTTCGCAGTCTCTCTCCCTCTCTCTCACAAACACACACACACACACACTAGATATAGACTCACACAAACACACACACACATAATAGATATAGACTCACACACACACACACATACTGATGTGAGCTAACGTGGAGTGATTTGCACAAATTGGAGCCTGTATGAAGATTCACACATAAACACAGACAGAGCAACACACAGATCTGCATGCATTTCAGATCTCTTGCATGCAAACACATGCAGTTATGAATGTAGACTAAGACACAAAATAACAATAAGCGGAGATGTGGTGATACCAGTTTTGCCTTCCAAATACTTACGCCATGCTTACAGTTTTTTGTATTGGCTTATACTGAGTACCCATCTCATTCAAGCGCGTTATATATATATTATATTTGTTTATAACAGCTGTATGGATGTTATGGATGCGCTTGAAGTTGCACAAGTCGATCGCAGTTGATGAATATTGGCTGGTTATCTATTAAGTTACATACAGGTGTACAGGACGCTGCTGGGAGGTATAAGGGTTCTGTTTTGAATTAAAAAGGAGGAGGTGTCAGACCGGTGCATAGAGTCGTCTACTCGTTGTTACTCGATCCAGCATTCTAGGCAGTATGACGGGCATTTCTGATACCTTTTTCAGTATCGGAACAACAGTGAGGCATGAAAAATCTTTCACACACACTCATACTTTCTGTAATGTGCTTTGGCCACCGGGCTGTTTCAGTGGTGAAAAGTAACCATGTGCATTTACTCAAGCAGTGTTGATGGACTTTGCTTGAGTAATTCAATTCTGTTACACTTAAAACTTCTACGCCATGACATTTTAAATGTACTTTTTACTTCACTATGTTTATTCATTACTTTTTAGTTAGAGGACGCTTTATCGATTCAGGGTACTACAAAATATGATTAACTTAGAATTTTACATGGATTCGTATGTATTAAGCTACCCAAGAATTACTTCAAATTAGCTCCACCATTAGCAGCCACAACAAGTGATACACAATAATTAATAAATCAATATTTAGAATCCAATAATAGCCTTTATTCTGAAATGGGACACTTTTGCTTTTGATACGTGTGTATTTTAATGATTATACTTAATTTAAAGTTCTGAACCAATTATTTTTTTTACTTGTAAAATATTTGTTTGCTGCAATATTGCTACTTTAACTTAAGCAAATTATGTTAGTATTCCACCACCATTGATGGCCATACAACAGTAGGAGGAGTAGCATCCAGTTACTTGAGTAAAAATAGCAGTGCCACAATTACAGCCAAAGTCCTGCATTCATATTTGTTTTTGTAATCATGCAGAAGTATTATCAGTGAAATGTGCCCCTTCTAAAGTAGAATTATATATATATTATAACCGATGCTTGAAGATGTAAGCATAATTTAGAAATTGTAGCTGGTTGAGGTGGCACAGATTTGACTTCTACTTGGGCAGTGTGGGCAGTGTATTGTTACTGATGAATAATAAATATGGGTGTGAAAATTGCCCAGTTGGTTCAAAACAAAATGAGAAATGGGTTATGTGTAGAGTTTGTTATTGCACGGTGCACAGTGAGGTCTACTGGGAGCGGCGCTGTTTGTAGAGTCAGACAGCAGCAGGAAGGAAGGACCTGTGATACCTCTCCTTCGTACACTTGGGGTGTATCGCTGAAGGAGCTTAAGGATATATAAGAGTATAAAATATTATTTAAATCTGTTTACATCTTTAATAAAGCATCACATTTTATAATCTGGTTCAGATTGAAACTATTCAAAATAAGATGTTTACTTACCATAGTGGTAAAATAAATGCTATTGGGTAAAAAGTACAATATTTACTTTCCAAATGCGGTGATGTACAATTTAAGTTAAAAAGGAAACATTCAAGTGGAATGGAAATACCTCAAACTCGTACATAAAATACAGTACTTGATGTACTTTCCACCTCCGAGTCCACACACACACACACACACACACACACACACACACGTTGACTCATTTTTGGTTGTCTAGCTTTAAGCTCACTCTTGTGTCACATCACACTGACACCAAAGAGGTTGTTGAATGAACCCAACAGTGATGGATGCTTTTATACAAGGAAAATTAAATTCTTCCCCCGCTTTCTCTGCCTCTCTCTCTCCCCAGCAGCTACAGGAGGGCTACAGCAACAATAACAGCAGCAGTGGCTCCCAGCAGTGTGTGTCCCAGCCGGCCACGCCAGGCGGTGCCCTGCCCGTGCCCTCCCCCCTCTCACCCAGCCCAGCCAGCCTCTCCTCCTACCATGGAGACGACAGCGACAGCATCAGCAGCCCCCCGTGGCCCCTCAAGACCCCCTCGAGTCCCGTAAGAGCTAGAAATATCAGACACTATTGTTTGAATGGATGTGTGCATTCACTGAATAAGTCACATTAACAATACGTGGACACAGAGACCAGAGACCGGCTGAATTTCCCTTTATGGACAATCATGTCACTACAAGCTGTTCGTTTGATTGATTGCGTGAGTGAGGGATTATTCTGTAATTACTTGATCAAAAGTATTCTTCAGAAAAGTCTGGAAAGGAGCCAGACACGGCGGTTTGGGATTAAACTTTGTCCACCAGTGTGAACTTGAGTCGTATGCGTGCGCTGTGAATGAACTAAACACAAGGCTGAACACTGAACAAAATGCTCTAAAGAAGTGTTTATTTTTGCTTGGTCATTTAACGGAGGGCCTACTTCAGAATGTGTAAATATGGGATGAAACTTTAATGATCCCCACGGGGAGAGCGGGCTGTTGTAGCAGAAAACTGCAGTAGGATACAGCAAATAAAAAGACTATAGAAGAGAATATGTAGTATATACTTAGTACCACAAGCCAATCCTTCTCTTTTTATTTTCCCATCGCTCTCCAGAAAGCCAACCCTAACTCCTCCTCCATCAGCGGGGAGCGAATCACGCGCCTGTTTGAGCTGGGCGTGGAGCCAGAGAGGCGGGGCTGGGTGGAGCGATACCTGAACTTCATGGAGGAGAGGGGCACACCCGTCGCCCAGCTTCCCGCTGTGGGCAAGAAGCCGCTGGACCTCTGGAAGCTCTACATAGCTGTCCGCGAGATCGGAGGCCTCGCCATGGTAAAGCACAGGGAACATGCCTGACGTTGATGTGTTGGGATAATGTGAGAGATGACAGACTGTTCAACACATGCAGTAAACTTCTGCCCGTGCACACCAGTTATTTAACATACTCCGGCAGGGTGCACTGAATGCATGGAAGCAGTGTGGCATATGGTGTGCTTGTAAATGTTGAGAGATGTACTCAAGAGAATGAGATTCATGAAATAAATTTCGGAGAGGCCACATACCTGAAAATGTCACAACACTTGAGTTCTGACAGAACTTAACGTGTGTCAAACTGCATGTGATAAAAATGTAAAACATGTAAAGGTTAAAGTAAATGCTGATGTTTGCGAGATTTAACGGGAAGCCTAAAGAAGCCAGGAAGAGGGCATTCATGATGTGGCCATGTTATCTTTATGCTGCTATAACAGCCTCCACTCCTCTAGGGAAGCTTTCTTTGGAACCTGCAGGGATCTGGTCTCCTTCAGCCACGATAGCGTCAATGAGATCGACCACTGTGTTGGGCATTAAGGTCCAGCTCGCGGTCGGTCGTCTTATACAGTTGGATGGGTGAGGTTGAAGTCAGGGCTCTGTCTTGAAATCTTGAAAATCATTGCATAATGGGCTAGACACAACTTTCCCCAAACTAAAGTACCGATAGATCATGTGTGTAGCCATGATGCCACAGCAGTATAACAGGAAACCAGAGATATCAGGTACATGAAAATGTCAGGAAACCCAGTTTCTAGCAGTTTCCACAGACCACTGGGTGATCCTCAGATCACTGTTGAGTCCAACTACCTTTATTTTAAGCAGATAACAGTTTGTTTGGCTCCCAGTTTGGTGTTTCCCCCACTTCTAAAAGCAGGATGTTGTGCCAGAGCATGCCCTCTATTGCCTCAAATATATTTTTTTTCTTTTAATATAAGGATTTCCCAAAACTTGAACTGAGAAACTGTGAAAATCAGCCCCTTGTAGTCAAAGTTGTGCACATACTTAAGGAAATATAATGTAGTATGTTTTATGGTGTCAGATAATAAATAGCTATGTGAAAATGATGTGCACTACTCACGAGTGAGGCTCTACAGCTCTGTGGTCATAGTAAATACACAAACATTAAGTGGCCAGCCATGGAATTGATTATTTGGAACAAATTCAGCAGGCTGTGGTCTACCGTCCTGTACGCACAATGACAAGTGAGTGGCTCATACCACCGGAGTGCATGATGACAAATAAAGGATGATATACGCTACACTACTCATTTGACTCAGTAATGTCTTGTCCTCCACCGCTCAGGTAAACAAAAACAAGAAGTGGCGCGAGCTGTCGACCAACCTGAACGTGGGCACGTCCAGCAGCTCGGCCAGCTCGCTCAAGAAGCAGTACATCCAGTATCTGTTTGCCTATGAGTGCAAGATGGAGAGGGGAGAGGAGCCGCCGGCGGACAGCAGCAGCAGCAGCAGCAGCATAGCTGGAGGGGACAGCAGGAAGCAGGTCAAGATCCAGCCACCCTCACCTGGTAAGGCCCGATAACAGAGCAGTTTCACTGGGGTTTTTTTTTTTTTTTTCCTCCACCACTCCACTCTCCCATCTGTTGGCAGCCAAACAACAGGTGCTGCTGATCAAACTACAGGTGTCAGAAATCATCAGAGAAACAGCGATCTGTATTCATGGCAATGTAGCAGGCGACGCCGCCACAATAAAGGCTTTGCAGCTGAGTCAGAAAACCTTTGAGTGAAGGTAGCTGCCATGCTAGCATCTTGGAGGAACGGCAGGAATATCAGCTGCACAGTGGTGCAGATTCATAGGAGAGATAAATTAACAGGTTGTGTAAATTTGTTCCTCGGTGTAGGTAGGAAAAACATTGATTTAGCAAAGAAATAAAAGGGTAATGTTATTATTCGTCGCTTTGTTGTATCAGCTGCTGTGCACATTAAATGAATTAGCCCAAACTTGCCAAACCGGGTAACACTATCTAAACATGAAATTACATGATTCATTACAAGCCAAAAATGTCAAATATTATCGCAGCCGGAGAGCGCATTAAATCACAGACAACAGACTTTCACTTCCAGACACTTCCACATTTTTTCAGATATTTTAAGAAACATGTAAAGGAAGGAGGAGGTGTCGTGGGAGGGTAATTACCTGATGTCATGTCTCATGTCCTTTTTTCCCAAATAATTTAAACTTCACACTGATATTAAGATTAGATAACTCATAAAGAAATGCAAATCTAACAACAAAATGTGTCAAGTAAAAAAAAAAAAAAGAAAGCACTGTACTCCGATTACAGTTACAGGTCAGTTCACCCAATCAACATCATATCTCTTCACTTACCTCCAGTGGTGGAAAGTTACTAAATATATTTATTCCAGTACTGTACTTTATTTGATTATTTCCATTTTATACTACTCTGTTACACTTTGTAAGCAAACATTGTAAATAATGAGGCACTATATTACATATATAGGATGTTCTTAATTAAGCCAAACTTCAATTTACAACATTAAGTAGACAATGCGGGGAAGACAGGGCAGGTCTCACCAGTCAAGGGGTTGTTGCGACCCTAAACAAGATCTTTTCAGGCGTACTATCGGATGTTAATTTCTTTAATCGTTGCCTCAGTGAAGGAGGAAACTCAAATTTCCAGTTTTGTAGAATAGACTTTTTCCTACCTGTGCCTGTGAGTAATATTAAGTGTTTTAAGCTCATTTCAAGACCTTGAATGTCTCCAAAAATCCAGATCCCTGGGGTCAGAAAAGATTTGGGTTATAATAGTATCAGAAGTCATTCTAGTTATGTATTTCCAAAATTCCAGAGCATATGAAGTAAATCTCTATCACAGGTTGTACATCTCTGGCATTTGCAAGAGGTATTATATGCAGTGTATCTGCAGTTTAACATGTTCTGCTCAATGTAATAAACTGTATTTGTCTGTGTTGTCTGGTTGAGATTAGTACAGTCTGAGACGTTTCAAGGAAATCCCACCAGTCGACATCATTATTGTTGCATTCAAGGCTATAAAATCAGGGCTGTAAAATAAGTTTGGCCCACCCAATGTTTCCAGCAGTAAATAAAGGGAACTTGGGATTCTAGTACTGTTTTGCATTTTTGCACTTTTTACGTTTTACATTATTCCACATTTAAGTTTCAGTTTTGGCCCTTCAAGGGAAAAAGTTTGGGCACCCCTGCATGAAATTAATATAAAATAAGTAAAAGATCTAACTACTTCTTCCACCACTGTAATTACCGGTGTATAGAGTTTTTTCAGTTTTACTTTTCAACCAGATGCAACTGAGAAACAGATCTCAGCAAGATCTTCGTGACATACACAGCTAGATGTGTGTTTTTCTGTCATTCGGCTAAACTAAGCCCTCTAACAACTTATAACCACAGCCAGCCAGTGAGTGCATGATCATCATTAAAAATAGCATACGAGATTGCCACACAGATACACAAACCTAAAAAACCCACGAGAGACGAGTGAACATTAACACTGCTATGATGAGGTGATTCTCAGTTTAATGAAGGTGAGCCACGTTACGATCACCAATCGTACCTCAAACCCGGGACTCCGCCATGATTTGATTACAGTGCATCCGAGGTTAAGTAATATTGTTTTGGTGCTTTTTTTTTGTGTTTGTGTGTATCGCCTGCTCGCACCGCGTGTCTCTCTGTGCACGATTATGACGTGAGGATCAGAAGAGGAGAGAGAAAGAGAGCGCCGGCGATACGGAGCTGTAAGGTCACGTCTCTAATTTGCAGCGGAGATGAGAAAAGTGACCCCGGCTTTTAAATAGAACATCAGAGCACTTCACCTGCCGGAGACGCTGCAGATTGCTTTTGCTCGTGGGTGGAAAGGAGCACCCGCCTTCATTTGAGTATACACACACATACATGTAGGCGCACATGAGCCACACACACACGCAAATGTATACAGACACGTATGAATGAATTCTCTTTTGCTCATGACACTTTATAACTCATAATGCAGCCCTCTCTCATCTATTCAAGAGGCTCTAACCACATCCATTTGATAGAATTTTGTTTTGCTCACATCTACAAAATCAGAGGAAGAGACGGGCGAAGAATTGAGGGAAAGATCTGAATAAATGAGTCGAGACATAACAAACAGAGATGCGCCCACACAGGTGCACTGCACGGTACAATTAAGCAATTACCATCCAATCATGCTCTGTGGCATGTATAGAAATGCTGAGCAGGCCCAGTTCCTTCTGATTTTGCATCATGAAGGTAAAAGGGAAAGATCTAAGTGACTTACTCTGAAGGACGGCTCATGGATGGCTAGGTCCTAGTGTTTTAAGTAGGAACGGTGACACTTGAGTGACATCTGCATTTACATCTGTGGCAAAGACATCAGTAGAGAGGGTCGGAAATCATGGCCGACAGCATACTGTCGAGGACTGTGATGATTGTGACTGTCCGTCAATATGTACACATGGAGACGTGGATATTATTAGTGTTTAGCTCTCTCTGCAAAGTGTTCCACATGTGCTGTAGTGGCTTCAGAACATACTTATTTTGAAGTGTAATGCATGTTGGTTATTACCTGAACGTGTTTCAGTAGTTTTGGCCATCATTCCCGTGATTGTTCTCAAGTTAACTCCAGAGATCTGGAGAACACAGAGAGCGCTTTAAAGAAAAACAAGCATGCAGATGATCAGACAGATTTTTAATAACCCCCCCAGGCAACATAAACTTTCAAAGCAAACTGTTAAATTATTAGCCAAACCATTGGCTGTAAACTTCCATCACGGTTTACAGATCGACTGCCTGGTTCAGCTTTGAGCCAACGCACTTACTCCAGCTGTGAAGGAATCACTGTGACCTGTGCATCGGGCGTTGTAAATATTATTATTATAGATGTGATTATTTTGTATTGTTCGCATGCTTTAGTGATTCCCACCTCAAAGAGAGAGTAGTTTAAAAAGGAATTTTGTTGCTCGACTAGAATAATTAGCACATAATTGAGTGAATATAAAAGAATAAAGAAAAGAAATCGGGGTAAACTTCATTTTATGATAAATTGTCTACTTTTAAAATCAAATTTCATTTACGGTGAGATATCCCAAGAGGAAGAGAGATCTATTCCTGTGAAGCTATAACCTTTAAATCAGAGGAAAACCTTCAACTGTAATTATTACTGACATTTCAGGTGCGCTCGCTTTCAGTTTCACCTCCAAATAAAGTGGTAGAGGTAATCTGGCGACTCGTTTACAACCTGTATGATTGTCTGAATGCTCGTCTCTAGCTCTGTCTGGCTCAAGTGTAGCAGCGTCACCTTGTCGACAGACAGTAGCCGTTACTTTGACCAGAACAGTGTTATCATTACCAGCAGACATGATGGCCAGACCTTCGACACAAGTTGTGATGCACCGTAATTTTTCTTCCACTAATTACAAAATCTTTTAATTTGGTGAGATGGTTTACGTTAAATCTTGGTACATCACACACGTACATCACATACTTGATGTGTGGGGGACTGAGATTAAAAAAAGATAAATGAATTAATAGAGAAATAGCTTCATAAAAAGATTGCCATCCCATTAAACACACCAAAAGTTTATTTGAAAATTTAAATGAAGTGTAGGCTTTATTTAATCCATAAAGTGTGACGTTATGAATATTTGTGCTTTAATTTTCCTCTTTTTTTATTTGCCTTCGTATTCATTTGAATATGTGTTAACTTCCCTGTTGTCACAAATCAAAGCAGGACCCGAATGCAGGCAACAAAAACTGACGACAAAAAGCCTGGCAAAGGAAAATACCAAAGTAATACAGACACTAAGGACCAAACTAGAAAACCCCAAGGAACAAATCAGGAACACGGGGAACACATGAGGATCGGGGAGCTGGCATGGGAGCACAGCAGACACAGGCCTGCTGTGAGGGGGAAAACAGACAAACCAACATGTGAAGAACATGAAGGAGCAACACAACACTGGCCTTAACACCAACTAAACTAACGCAGGGATGAACTGCACATGGAGAGACACTGGGAACAGTACAGACTTAACTTGAACATTTCCTTGCAAATGAAGAGGCTGTCAATCAAAGTGTGTCGTGATTGGTTATGTGATTACATTACATTTATCAATCAATCAATCAATCAAATTTTATTTGTATAGCCCTTTACAATATCCAGACGGTACCCAAAGTGCTTTACATCAAAGCAATAAAATAATACATAAAAACAACACATAAAACACAAGAAAGTGCTACAGTGCTGCAAGAAAACACAAGAAAGTGCTACTAGTGCTGCAGGGTGTTAAAGGCCCTCTAAAACTGCATAAAAAATAAAAAACAGGCAAAATAAGTACACCTAAAAGCAGGACTACCCTAGTCAGAGTTAAATGCCAATCTAAAAAAGTGTGTCTTCAGCTTTGATTTAAAAAGGCTGAGGTCAGTAGTGGTGCGAATGTCAGGGGGCAGTCTGTTCCACAGCCTGGGAGCTGTGACAGCAAAAGAACGATCGCCCCACTGTTTAAGTCTTGACCTTGGGACCTCTAACAGGAGCTGGCCGGAAGAACGGAGGGCCCTGCCATGATCACGGACAGTTAAAATCTCTGACAGGTAGGAGGGAGCCAGGCCATTAATGGCATAAAAAGCAAACAATAAAAGTTTAAAATCAATTCTAAAACGAACTGGAAGCCAGTGGAGTGACGACAGCACAGGGGTAATGTGTTCACGCCTGGACGTGCCTGTTAAAAATCGTGCAGCAGCGTTCTGGACAAGTTGGAGACGCGAAATTAAAGACTGGCTGAGGCCGACATAAAGTGCATTACAATAGTCCAGTCTTGAACTTATGAAGGCATGGATCGCCTTCTCGAGGTCCTGCCGACTTAAAAAAGGCTTCACTTTGGCCAGGAGACGCAGCTGAAAAAAACTTGTGCTGACAGCAGACCTAATCTGTTTATCGAATCTGAGCCCGCTGTCAAATGTTATCCCAAGATTCTTTACATGTGGTTTAAAAAAGGGCGCCAGAGCTTGTAATTAAAACATTTGACACAGATGGCGTGCCAAACATTTAAGTGAAATGAATACACGCAGCCATGATAATGAAAACAAATGGCATTTTAAGACAACGCACTGTGGACAAAATGACTTGAAAAATGGACATCATTGTAGTTCCGGCATGGATACATTTGTCCTAAACACTAACACACCCCAACTCTGAACTTATTCTGAATACCCAGAAAGAAATTGCATCCATTTGCTCGTTATACCTCTGTGTTGATCCACTGTCTGTGCTTTCCTGCTCCAAACTGCCCTACTGACACCCTGCCAGCCTATATATAGACTGACAGCCCAATGATGTCACTGAGGGAGCTTGTCCAGCGGGCTGGTGGGGGTTGGTGGGGTGGAGAGTGTGTGTGTAGTAGTAGTTGTGGTGGTGGTGGTGGTGGTGGTGGTGGTGGCGTGTAGGGAGTGATTAATGAGGACTGGAATGTAGAACGTAAACAAACTCGACCTCGCCGTCACCTTTCATTCACAAAAATGGCTCGGCTGACTGACTTGTTTTTTTTTTTTTTTTCCTCCCCCCGTCCCCCCCCACCACCACCACCACCCCTCTGGATTATGTCACACACTGACACACACACACACATACATACGCACTTTTTTTTCCCCTCATCGCCTCCTCTGTCATTCTTGTCTTCCTCTAAATGTGGAGCAGAGGGCACTCCGAGTTCACGCTCTCCTCCATCTTCTTACCCCGCCTGCTCGGTATTATGTATCCGTCTGGCCGCCTGCTCTTGAGGAATGGCAAGCGCCTTAACCTCGGCTAACCCCGCTATTGTTTGCGCTCGCCTTGGCGTGAATGTGTGGTGCGCGTTCATGTTTGTCTCTGAAGCGGGGGATATCCCAGGAAGTGAAGAATCCTTAATGCGCCCTGCCCCTTCGCTGCCCTCTCTCCTACCTCTGCTCATCGTCATGGGATAACCATCTCTCTCCGTCTCTCTCTTTCTCTCTCCGTCTCCTGTGATGTAGTGGCAGGGGGTATCATTGAATAATTCAGAATTAGCATGAATCTTTAAAGCTTAAGTCTTTCTCCTTTTTTTTTTTTTTTTTTTCCTGTGGAAACGTGCGGTGCAGGGAAAGGCCACTGAGGCTGCTCCAGAGAAAAAGTCTTCTTACGCTAAATGCTCATTAGGATACTTTCATATTCTCTCCCGCTCCGTCTTTGTCATCTTTTAGCCGGAACAGGCTGTGTTTTCCATGAAACCTGCTTCTGGGAATTTGTATCCCTTGGTTTTTATCTGGTTGGGGGTTCTGTCTGTAGCTCGGCTTCCTCTTGTGATTTTTCCAGTCATCTGATTTGAGAAATTCACAGAAATGTGAAACCCAATTTTAACCCCAGTTTGAGTCTCTGTGTGAGGGGGATGTATTATTTATTTTTTTTTTAAGAAGGATGTCACAAGCACATGCTTTCTCCTCGCTCTCAAGGGATGTATTGGCCTGCTTGCAGAACTTGATTTTACCAAATATGGTGGATATGCACTACCTTTCTCTCAAATGCATCTGTCCCCTCAAGCTTAGCCCTCCACGTGAACCCTCATCAAGTCCATGGCACACCTAAAAAAAAAAAAGCAAGTTAAACCATCTTCAAACGGCTTCCAAATTAAGAGCTGTGCTGCGACCCGCCCCCCCCCAAGTGGGCTATTCCCTCCGAGAAATCCTTCCCTTCTCACCTCAGTGTCCTCTCCTTCTCTCCCTCCTCCTCCTCCTCCTCCTCCTCCTCTGCTGGTTAGCAGTTCCTCTGTACCTGCCTCTCTGCCCCCGTGTAGGCCGTTTGCTCCAGCTCACTTCTCATGTAGGGCGCCACTGTTAGTGCTTTGGCCTTAAGTCCAAAGTTATCTCTCTAATACAGCACCTTGCCGCAGCCAAAAGCCCACTATGGTTGCTCTAACTCGAACCAGCTTTAAGATGGTATCTGAAGACATGCGGCGGAGCCCTGCAGTCTGAATGTGTTACCGTCTTTTAGAACTGCGAGTGTCTTGAATCATCGAGCTACGATAATAATACGGATTCTTATGTCTTCCAGCTAATTCAGGCGGCTCCCTCCAAGGCCCACAGACGCCCCAGTCCTCCGGCAGCAGCTCCACAGCGGAGGCGGCAGGGGATCTGAAACCCCCCACACCTGCCACCACCCCCCTGGGACAGGTCACACCACTGCCCCCCAACAGGTACCACACAGACAGACTGCACTACTCACACCCAGTAGTACTGCTCTGAGTTATTCTGCTGCTTTTACTACTGCTATCACTGGTATTGCTATTACTATTTATATTAATTCCGTTTATTTCTCTTTCAGTTCGTCTTCATTGACTATGCTTCATTGACTTCATCTTTTTTAATACAAGATATATTTTCAGCACAGAACGTCCCTGATGTAAAATGAGGACTGTCTGTTGATTCGATGTATAAACTTGAATTGTAAATATTGTCTCATAGAAACAACTATAGTCTAGAGGAGCAGGGTTTTATTAAAGGTCAAATATCTCTATGTGCTGTTAACATCACTTATACTCCCGTTAGAACAAGAATTTAAGTGCTTTATGTGAGATTGAAGACCAAATCCTTTTTACATTTTCTTGCTCTTTATATGGTGCCTCAAGGCTTTTACTTTTTTGTAAAAAAAAAATGTCCTTCTCTGCTGACTTCTTGTTGTTTGAAGTGTGGGAGCTTTTCTTTATTTTGCTTTCTTTGTGATTTCAGTTGTGTACTTATCTAACAAGTGTTGTTTAACCTCTGCCTCCAACCTCTTTATGCAGTGTCTTTTCGAGCACATGTTGGCAGCACCCTTATGTATGTGCATTATGCGAATAAAAAATATCAACAATAACAGTCGTCGAAACAAGTAGATAAATACACGCACTCATTATATAGTACTTACTTACTTACTCCAACTATATTGTCAGTTTATAAAATTGTGATGCATTATTATCGATTATGTAACAGGATATAAAGGTCATACAAATGTCGCTTTAATTGAAAGTGCAATATGTAACATTTTGTTGAAAATGTACAAAAAATTGAAGGAAACTATCAACAACGTGAAGAATTAACAGCTGCAACATTGTGATGTCTGTGTATTCTGTTGCAGAGATATCTACTGAAGTTACCATGCTAACCAGCAAGCCCTGGCCATGTGGATGATTCTTACATATTACACCTTAAACCAGCTAGATCATATAGTGCTCCGTACAGGTCTTCTGTAATAATACGTCCTTAGTGTAAGATCACTCTGACAGGTGTCATTTCACATGAGGAGTACGTTTACTGTGAACAATTTTTAACCACATCTTCCTGTTTCTTTACTTTGACCTAAACGTTGTTAATGAAGCAGGCTGCCTCCTCTCTCGCTGCTAGTGCGACTATCACATTCGTATACATTTCATCAGAGATTTTTTGCATCAAGAGTAAACATCCATCTTTAAAATACTTAGAAAACGACTAAAATGAAAAATAAAACTGAAATTTAAACAGAACTCCCGCACAGCACAGATTATATCCATATTATCGCTGTATGCAATCCATGGACTTCAGCTCTCTCACACAGCTTCCCCCTTTTCTTCCCTCCCTCCCTCCCTCCTTGTCTTGTCCAGGAGCAGTGTGAGTGTACAGGACCCCTTCTCGGAGGTGAGCGACCCGGCCTTCCAGAAGCGTGCCACCTCCCTGCCCCCCTCGGCTCCTTACCAGCAGGGCCTCAGCATGCCTGACATGATGATGAGGATGCAGTACGACACCAAGGACCCCTTTGCCGGGATGAGGAAGAGTGAGTGAGGCGCACGCTGTGACGCCCCTTCATCCAGACACTACAAAAACCTAGACCTGATCCCCCAGTTCCACAGAATATCCTGAGACTGAATAAAGTGTTGGTTTTTTGCTGTGTTGCAACTAACACAGAAAAAAAAACTATTTGACTCAACTGTGCGTAGCTTTTCGAAGAAGATACTTCAATTCAAAACTTTATCTTTACCTTAATTCAAACTTAAATGGCTCTTTGTGAAAATGACTCATGTATCCCAACGCCATTGTTCTTCCGTCTGTCTCCTCAGTCTAATTGATTGTCTAGTCATCATGTCGTGTTAGATCAGGACAGATGTGTGTATGTGTGTGCGTGTGTGTTTTACCACTAGAACTATGAAAGGAGATGAGAATTGTTTGTTATAGCGCGCAGCCCTTTATCGAGAAACACACCAGCTCGTCTGATGTTCTTGTATCTTAGCCCTCGTCTCATCCTAACTTTGTTCGTCCTTTTCATCCTCCTCGTGTTCAACCTTTCATCCTTCCCGTCCTGCTGAGAAGCACCTGTTTTGACCAACTCATGTGGTTTAGCTTTTCAGAACAAGCGGGTAGTTCTAGAAAGGATAGCGGCTCCTCTGAAGGCTGAGGTAGAATGGAGTCTGAATGAATAATATGGTGGATGTTAGCTGCATAACAACAGTTGCAGCCTCAGAACAATAGGCTTAATCAAGGGAAGTGGTGAATATTTATAGAGGAAGGCTGCCACCTGGTGGTGAGCAGAAAAAAAACAGTCTATGCATTTAAAAAGAATGACTTCAAGCCTCTGTTTTACCTTGTTGATGCCTGTTAAAATATCGTTCAGGTAAAGTAATCTGAGATTCCCCTATTTTCCTTTCCTCTTTCACAGTGGCAGGAGCTGATCCCTACATACCAGGCCAGATGCCCAGTGGAGGCATGCAGGAAATGTATGGCCGACCCCCATCAGCCTTGAGCATGAGCCAACGTTCACAGTATCCATACGGGCCAGGCTATGACAGAAGGTAGGCACAGAATCACCATACATCCCTAAAGCGGGGATACATGAGGTGTTTTTATTAATTGCTTGGTCTTGCTTTTTACGGGCATGACGATTCTCCTGTTGTCTAATCCTCAGACCGGACCATGTCATGGGGATGGAGGGGAACATGGGTCCTCCTGGGAGTCAGAACAACATGGGACCTTCTAACAGTGAGGGCAGCATGTACTCTCCCAGTAGATACCCTTCACAGCAGAGGTCAGCACCATAGTGTGTTTTTACGTTTGTGTGTGTGTGTGTGTAGTAGAGTACACTTCAAATCAAGTCAAATCAGTAGCAACATCACATGTCTTCACTGTTGTGTTTCAGACACGATGGCTACGGTCAGCAGTATCCCGGCATGCCGTACGGGATGCATCCATCTGGGATGTACCCGCAGCAACAGGTGAGAGAGAGCGCACTTGTATGTAGTCGGTACTTTTGAGTTGAAGGTCAGATATCAAAGGAACATGGTGTGAGACTGCCCACAAAACATCATAAGATCACATTTCAACCTACATATAGTGTACTGCACTATATACATTTTTCTTATTTGCCATTTTATTACGATGGAACAAATGTTTTGATCATTTACACAAAGACTTTTTTTTTTTTTTTAATTTAAGTAGAACCATGTTCATAAATAGATCTAACAGTGGTTTGTCAGCTGTGTGCGATGGGTATTATGGTAATGCACGGATCAGCGCTTACATGAAGATAGACAGTGTTATAAGATTAAACCAGTACCTGTAATCTAATGTTAAAAACAGTTCCTCTTAAAATGATTGAACCATATTAGAAACATTCAGAACAGAAACCAAATCACAAATTAAAAACTCATTTTAAGGCCTCGCATAGGGATCTATCTCTATCTCTTTCCTACTGATCTGTTAATGCCCCCGCACACATAAAAACCTGCACAAACATTGCAAATGCATTATATACATGGATTAAAAAAATAAAAGACAGATTTACACATGGGACTCGAAACCTGTCCTCACAAGGCATTCATTTTTGAGCCATGTAGGTGTAGCAGGGTACTGGCAGCCATTTATTTGCTCTTTTGCTCAAAGTAAATGTCTGACAACTGGATCAATTGATCTTGCAACCCCGACCAATACTTCTGCAGTTTGAATCTGAAATCAAAAACAAATGTATTTGAGAGAAGTTTGTGATTGATTTATTATTATTATATTAAATTAAAAGTAAATATTAATTATTGATGATTGATGTAAAATCCATCTTAATGCTGTTGCTTCATTTGTATTCCTACTACAGTTTAAATACTTTAGGCTGCACCTTTGCCAAAAGTTGCTACACAAATAACTTAATGGCTATTATTATTAAAGGAGCACTATATAGTTTTGGGGAAGACATTTAATCAGAAGAGAAAGATCTGGGGGGGGTTTTTAATGCCTAATCAAACGAAAAAAAAACAAACTCTGAATATAAACTGATTAAACAATCTGACCTTAAAGGACAACACAATTTCATACTGTTTTACTTTCTTTATATTTGGCGGACCCTGCCACCTTTCCAGCTTCAAACAGTGTTCTAGGGACCTTATTGTCCTCTGAGAACAGCCTGTTTATTTAGTGATGGAAAAAAATAAATATTTCTGAGTTTGTACTATTTCCTCATTAATATTGTAAATTCTAAGTTTGAATTTCTTCTCCAAAACCACATAGTGCCCCTTTATTAGTAGTATAACTATATAAGCAGTAGAATGATAAGAATGAATCTATCATGGCTGACAATAAACAATAATCACTAACTTTTCTTCAGCAGGGCTACAAACGGCCCATGGACGGCATGTATGGCCCTCCACCCAAGAGACACGAGAGCGACATGTATGCCATGCAGTACGCCAACCAGCAGCCGGACATGTACAACCACTACGGCGGTGGGTACTCAGGCCCTGAACACAGACCCATCCAGGGACAGTTCCCCTTCCCCTACCCTCGAGACCGCATGGCGCCCTCAGGTCAGAGCCAGCACAGTATGATGGGCGGGGGCCCCACTCCTAACCACGCTGCCGATGGCCCCAATATGTGGCCGTCCAGGACAGACCTCGGCTATCCCTACCCCAACAGACAGGGGCCGCCATCACAAATGCCACCGTATGGCCCAATTGGTAGGGATGACATGGACGGAAGGCCCGGGCAGGAGCAGTGGCACCGACAGTCTCCCTACATGTCGTCATCAGGTGGGATGGCGACCCTGTCGTCACGCCAGCCATCTTCTTATTCCAACTCTCCATCCATGGCCAACCACCTGCCCAGAGCACCCAGCCCAGGGGCTTTCCAGCGCTCCATGGACTCTAGGATGTCACCCAGCAAAGCAGCGTTTATGTCACCCATGAAGATGCCCAAGCCGGGGATGACCATGATGGGCTCACAGGGCAGTGGACCCATTGGTCAGTTTCCTCCTAATCTGAGGCGGGACCTCAACTATCCGCCAGGATCGGTGGAGGCCAGCATGCCGATTCTGAAGCCCCGACGGAAGCTCAACTCCAAGGACACCGGTGAGTCCCATTATGTCACTGATTAGAGTTCTGAATTGGGCACTCTGAAGCACTGAAAGGTTGTGGATTTACAGTATTCTCATACAATTGAAACACCATTTCATCTTTACTTTAGATGTAGAGCTAGACCTAATATGCAGGTAGACTAACTCAACATGAGGTACATTTCGTGAAAGGATTTACACTGATTTGCTCTGTTCAATGCCCCTTTTATCATTTAGATAATGTCTGATCACAATTTTTTTTCTTTCCTGGTTCCAAAAATCCCATGGTTTTAATCCCAGGAACGCCTGAGGCCTGGCGCGTGATGATGTCTCTGAAGTCTGGCCTCCTGGCAGAGAGCACGTGGGCTCTAGACACCATCAACATCCTGCTGTACGATGACAGCACAGTGGCCTCCTTTAGCCTCTCACAGGTAAAACCAATTTCATGACTGCCGACTGACTTTTTAGGCCACTCGAGCATGCTGTGACATTTATTTTTTTAATTTCTCTCCATCTGACCAGTTGCCTGGATTCCTCGAGCTGATCGTGGAGTACTTCCGCCGTTTCTTGATTGAGATCTTCGGCATCCTGGAGGAGTTCGAAGTGGGAACCATAGCTCACAAAAGCCTTTTGGACCCTGCTCCTAACCAGACAGAAGAAGCCATCCCTGACCAAGAAAAAGATTCTGCTGTCCAACCTGAATCCGAGTCCACCCCAGCAGCAGAGACGCAGCTGGAGCAAGCGGGAAGCATCATGGAGGAAGCTCCACCAGCCACCGCAGAGCCGGAGTCAGCAGAAGTGAACGGTGAGAAAGAGGAGTCTGAGGTGAGCGTAAAGAAGGAGGAGGCAGAAGAGGACAAAGAGAAAGAGGCAAAAGAAGAAGAAGAGGAGAGTAAAAAGGAGTGTGTTGAGCAGCCTGTCACACAGCTCGAGCCTAAACCTAAACAAGCCAGTAAATACGATAAGCTCCCCATCAAGATCGTCCACAAAGAGGACCTGATTGAAGACATGACAGAGCACTTAGGTTACGTCACTGAGTTCACCAGCGGGTTGCTCCACTGGCAGGCTGGTGGAGGCGACTCCACCGCACACATTCAAACACAGTTTGAACCCCGGAGCGAATCACCTGTTGGGGCAGAGGAAATGACATGTAAAGAAAACAAAGAGGAGAACAAGGTGGAGGATGAGAAGAAACAACCACTCAAACATATCACTGCTACTATCGATGATGTTCTGTGTGCACGAGTTGATGCCCTCTCTTACGCCCACCCGGCACGCTCCTTGCCGTCCTACCCCTTCAGGGTGCATTCAGATGGAGAGCAGGACCACATCACCCTCCTGGAGGATGAGCCTCGCTGCCTGGACGAGGCTCCGCTCTCCACCACCGCCGCCTGGCAGGACTCACTCGCCAAGCGGTGTGTATGCATCTCCAACATCGTCCGGAGTCTGTCTTTTATCCCGGGGAACGACTTAGACATGTCACGCCACCCTGCTCTGGTTCTTCTCCTGGGAAGGCTGCTCCTGCTGCACCACCAGCACCCGGAAAGGAACAGGTCGCCCCCGAGCTACCAGAGGGACGAGCAGCAGGAGCGGGGCCTGTCGAGTAGCAAAGAGGAGTGGTGGTGGGAGTGTCTGAGTCTGCTCAGGGAGAACGCCATGGTCACTCTCGCCAACATTTCGGGTCAGCTGGATCTCTCCACCTATTCCGACACAATCTGCCTCCCCATCTTGGACGGCCTTCTCCACTGGATGGTGTGCCCCTCAGCTGAAGCCCAGGACCCCTTCCCGTCGGCAGCCCCCCACTCCCAGCTCACTCCGCAGAGGCTTGTTCTGGAGTGCCTCTGCAAGCTGAGCATCCTGGGCGACAACGTCGACCTCCTGCTAGCGACACCGCCTTTCAGCCGGCAGGAGAAGCTCTTCACTGTCTTGGTGCGCTATGTGGGTCAGAGGAAGACCCAGGTGTACAGGGAGATGGCAGTGGCTGTCCTCTCCCACCTGGCACAAGGCGACCCCACGGCGGCACGTGCCATAGCCATGCAGAAGGGCAGCGTGGGTAACTTGGTCGGCTTCTTGGAGGATGGTGTCAGCATGGCGCAGTACCAGCAGAACACTCACAGCCTGCTCCACATGGGGGTGCCCCATGTGGAGCCGCCTAGCATAAACATGATGTGCAGAGCAGCTAAAGGCCTGCTGGCTATGGCTAAAGTGGAGGAGAACAAGACAGAGTTCGTGCTGTATGAAAGCAGATTATTAGACATCTCCATTTCCTCGGTGCTCAACACCGGAGTGGTTGCGATTATTTGCCAAGTTCTCTTTCACTTGGGGAAATCATGACAAGAGGAGAAGCAGGACTCACACAGCAGACGTTAGGAGGATAAGATATTTCTGTGTTTTCTATTTTTATTTATCAAAATGACAGAAAATGTTTGTTTTTTTTAAAGAAGTATCCACATAAAAAAATATCTCTATATATGTATAGCTTCTGGGCCCTGTTAAAAAAGCGGGTTTGGGATTTGAAAGCTCATTTTAATACAAATATTTAATACCTGCTGGTGTTGGATTGCTACGTTTGATATTTTTCGTTTCGGCATTTTGTTTTGTCTTTCGTTTGTTTACTTTTTTCAGCCAAAGCTGCCACCAGATTTTGGTGCTGAATTACGTGGTTCCTTTCGAGTCAATGAGTCGTGGAGATGTTTTTCAGTTTTATAAATGCTAATATACTCATCAACATTTTGTTAATGGAGAGTATTTATTTAAAATGTGACACTGTACAGTAGTTTGAACTTTTTTGCCAACGCTCGTGGAGGAAAAAAAACAAAAAAACACTGACTTTTTAAAATTGAAATGTATATGTCTCCATCGCTGGAAGATAAATTGTGCAATAGGACTAGAGCAAGTTGTCCCTTTTTGAGAACCAGATGTAAAAGAAGAAAAAAAAAAAGACACCTGCAGTGTGTGCTTTAGGCCATGAGGAGGCAGCATTGCACCAGCCAATCAACACGAGAGAGGAGCATCTGTCAGAAGAAGTGTCTAATTTATCAATCATAGCCTCAACGACTTTCACAGATGAACTTTGTGTTTCCTATAAGCACTTGTGTTATGTCTGTATTTTTTCATCACTGTGTATATAAACCGTTGTACAATGGACGCACATGATTCTTTCAGTCTCAATCAAGCATAGCGAGAGGCGGGACTTTCTGACTATTATAACAAATGCTTTTATTGTTGGTAAAATTTGTTATTGTTATACATATTTTGTTAAAGGGGTCAAATATTTGAACATGGCAGATGTAACTGATGTTTCAATGTAAAAAAAAAAAAAACCTGTATGCATTGTATTATAGCTGAGAAAACAATCGCTTTGGTAATCAAACGTGGAAGTGCCAGGGTGAGAGGATGTCTGGGCGAGGTCACATAAGAAAAACTGAACACATTTCTGTTCGTTACTGTCCTCCATTCATGTCAATGGGCATATTTTTGAACCTAGATAATGCTCCAAAAGAAACGTGTGAAAAGAAACCTTCAAAATGTCCTGAGAAGCTCATTGTAAACTTTGCCTTTTTTCGTATGACTCCCATGTCTCTCTTTTATTCAGTATACACATTTATACTCTGTGCTGCACATGTCACAAATAAATGTACGATGAACATCTTTACGCACCGGAGACGTTGCATTATGTCCAGACAATCTTAGGCCAATAAAACAAACATCAACTGCTGACATGGACTGCCTTTTATTGAGTGTATTTAAGATAACTTGATCACAGCCACAGGTGACTCACACGGCCTCTTAGAGTGAAATTATACAGTGACAGAAATGCTCTACAGGGCACATGGTAAGAGTACCAGATCATTTTCCATCACAGTGTTCGTTTTAGTGCAATTATTGCAGCTGAAAAATAAAGATGGCAAATATTCAGGCATTACCCTCAGAAGTATTTATGTGTATCAAAACTGTTTCCCATCCATGCATTTTTTTAATGACCACAAAGACGTAAAAAGGTCAGTTATATCACTGTGTCATATAAAACAGTTTATTTTTCTGTCGATGATAGCTAACAGTGATGCTGACGATGATTATTGCATTGCTGCCTGTCTGGAAATAGTAAGAGGAAGAGGTGACGTGAGGTTTTCTGGAAATGTCAGTCCTTCCTGAATAGTGAACCATCTGTAATGCGCGGCTGTTTCGGGTCACAAACCATTGAGGAGGAAAGAGTCGATGTGAGGACGAGGCACAAGCTCTTTCCCCAGCGATTTGCAATAACATTCGAGATGCTGATAACGGTGGCACGGCTTGCGTTTACAAGAAAAAGAGTGTTAATGAAGTGAAAATCTGAAGACGCTGCAGGCGCACCATTATCCCTCCTGTTTAGAGAGTCTGTGATATATATCAATACTCTCGCCTTAGTCAGTTTCACATCCTTCAGTACAAATGTACTTTTATGTCAGGGTATTAAATGCGAATGTGAATGCAGGTCAAAGTGCTTCTCCTTTGGACAAAATGCAGGTATCTATCAAAAATAATTTAAAGTGAATTTTTCATATGTTCATGTTGTGGTTCTGGTCCAATAAGAAGCCAAGTACCATGAGTACCGATTGTACTCGGGTACAAAAATGAGTACTTTTTGTTCTAGACCTAAACTCCTCTAAGCGCATCAGTTGTCATAATTTCCTCAGTAAGATAGAGGTCAATGACTTTTCCACCACTATTTTCAGAATGCACTGTGATGTCAACCCTTACTCATCACAAAAGCCTGTTCTGTCCTCATGGCTAAAGTGCGCCCTGTGCCTCGTATCTTCCATAGGCTGTTTGAACACACTGTTTCAACTGAATTCACCATTTCACAAATGATTCAAGAATATAACATTGAAGTTAAACATGCCAAATCTTCACCAGGCTCCCTTAAAAAAATGCTCAATTTTCAGAGTTGTTGCATTAGGAGAAACTGTATAAACATTGTGAAATGCTGTTTAACACACAGGCCTCACTATTGGGGCCTACTTCTTTCTTCAGCAAATGTTATACATGAAGATATTTCTTTCTTTGAGTAAAAATCTGTTTTAGTGATGTAGGTGTAAGTAAGCATATAGAGCAGGGATGTGATATCAGATCACAGGAGGTCACTCAAGACGCATGTCAGGACACATTTAATGCCAGATGTGATGTGACAAGCTTGAAGCTATCCACTTGTGATCTGATCACTAAGGACGGATGATAAAACCAAATGTGACGAGCCTCACAGTCTTGTGACCCAACTCTTTTTCTATTCAGTCATGACACCCACTGGGAGACTTTCCTGCCCCACAGGAGAACCTCTCCCAAATGAAGTAAAGAGCATGTGTAGAAGAGTCCTTTCTCACAGCAGATCATTTGATTCTTCATAGCAGGGAAAGCACAGGTGTGACAAACATAAACAGTGGCTTCATTCAAATGAGTGTTACCAGTAAGTCACGTCAGTGAGTGCGCATACACAGAACCAGAGCCTTCAAACTAGCTCACCTAAATAGATTGAAGCTGTCATTAAAGGGGCACTATCCAGCTTTGGAGAACAAATTCCCACACAGACTTTTGATATTTTCAATATTAATGAGGTAATAATACAAATGCAGAAATATTTTTTTTTCCCATAAAATAATTACCAAACGGTTTTCAGTGTAAAATAAGGTGCATTTTGAAGCTAAAAAGGTGGCAGGGGGACGCGCAGGTAGTCGAGTGGTTAAGAGTGCATGCCACGTACACATTGGACCCCAGTTTGAATCCCAGCTGGAGGACCTTTGCTGTATGTCACACCCCCCTCTCTCTCTCTCCCATTTCCTGTCTATCTACTGTCAAATAAAGGTGTCTGTGCCTGGAAAAAAATCTTTAAAAAAAAGTGGCAAATATAAGCAAGGTAAAACAGTATGAAATTGTGTTGTCCTTTAAGGTCAGATTGTTTATTCAGTTTATACAGTCACGGAAACAAAGAGAGTTTGTTTATTTAGTTTGTTTGGGCCTGAAAAAAATCAGTCAGTGAAGACTTCTCTTCTGACTAAAATCTCTTCCCTAAAACTAAACAGTGCACCTTTAATATTATTCCCACCGGTGCTTTTCCTGCTTTGACAAGTCAAAATGTTTGCCTTGAAAGGGTGTGGTGATTTGTTTGTACCATGTAGGCTCATGTTATTTATCCCTTTGCACTATATAGTAAGATTTGACCTGCTATATATGCACTCTGCATCTAGCATTTCTGCAGTCGAGGAATTTCCTCTTACACCTTTTTTTTTCGTTCAGGGTGTGCCCTGGCCTTCGCCCACAGTCACTGGATTTGGCCCCAGTAACCTCCCCTGAAAAAAGGGGAGATAAAAACATCTCCGCAACCCTCACGGAAAAAGCGGAAAAGAAAACGGAACGGAACGGAACGGAACGGAACGGAACGGAACGGAGCGGAAGGAACCTTTTTTTTTTCACTTTTTTTCTAACTTTTAATTCAAAATTGACCAATTCAGTCCCATGACTGGACTATATTTGGCCTGCAACAACTGCAGCTTTATTCAGAACCTCCAGACATTTTGCCCATGCTAGACTAAAAATAATATTAATGTGGTAAATGTGTCCCACACTTCTACCAAGAATTGAATCTCAAGACTAGTGTTTATTATTATTACTTCTTGGACGCAGGCTCGTAGTTCTCTCTTGTTAACGAATGCATGAAAGTTGTTGCGAGTGAAAACACAGACATCCGATAGGAATCAAGCAGACGTAAACACAGCACAATCACTGCTTTCTTGGTATTAATTTCCGTTACACCCCCTCTAACTTTAGTTTATTCTAATCAATTTCATAGAAAGAAGAAGAGTCGAATAAAGACAGCAGTTACTCGAAATTATTCTTCTGCTTTGTTTTTATTTTGTCCGTCCTGAATGGAGTCCTCAGTTTGTTTCTTTTTCCCAGAATTTACTTCCTCTTTAGTTGGAACTTGACGTCTTGCTCCCTCCTCGCCTTTGCCAGGGGGAAATGTGGGCATAATATCAGGTCCTATTTTAAGCCGCCTTTAATAATTGCATTCCTGAAGTTGACAACACGGGCAATAAACAGGTTGGATTTCAAAGGATGATTGTTCGCCGGGTTGCTGGGCCGCAGAGAGCTACAATCACTCATCTTCATCTCATTAAAATCTTACTGACACCTCTGAACTAATCACAGCATGCCTGAGAGGTGGTTAAGAGCTTAATTGATTCCTAACCAAAGTCTTTTTCTGTGGAGAAGGAAATGATACACATGCTTTCATCTTGGCATTCTAACTCTAGCTGTATTCTTGTCACACGACTGCACCTGCACATTATAAAACTTAGCCTACATTATCTGACTGACACTCACACCCTGCTGAGTGTTTTCCCTTTCAGCGTGTCATTTAGAGTTTGGATGGAAAGTGGATTGCTGCACTTTTTTTTCTGGTGATGGAGGATGCGTTTCACGTAGGCAGCCAACCGCAGGAGAAAACCTCCCACACTCCTGTGCCTCTGAGAAGCTGAGTCATCGAGCTCTGACAGGATGGATGTGGTGGCTGAGAGGAAGCCAGGCCCGTCATTGGCTACCGCCGGCCTGGGGTAACCTGCCGTGCTGCCTCTCACCGCTAACGTAGGTAGATGAATGAGTACTGGGTGAAAACAACGGGGACTGCTCTGACCTTTCCAGGGATCTGTTACAATGTATGCATGTAAGCCGTGGTGTGTTTACCACGTCCAGTAATTGTGGCCATTGAGAGTCCATTGGACTCTTGATGAGGCTTTGAGGTCACACTGTTCTTTCATCCTGTCCAGCTCTCTAAACAAAACAATATTGCCTGGATGAGGCCTTGGCAGGATGTGATTCAGGCCTGTGTTGTTCTTGGATCCGGACTCAAAGACCCTATCATGTCCACCCGTTTCCCAACACAAACGCAGCCGTATGTCATCACACTGCTTAACGAGCTCCACACTTAAGGAATTAGTCCGCGGGGGCTTACAGATCATTAGCAGCCATTGAAAACATCCACAGCTTTCCAACAGATTAAGTGAAACATGTGCCACTTGATAGCTTCGCATGCCCGGCAGTGGCAGCCAATCGTGCTCTCAGTCAGCTTGCTGAAACATGACACAAGCTTACAGTGAAAGACCACTTACTGGGAAAACGCCGTCAGCCAAATATGCTTATGAAGTAATGTAGTTAGTGTGTCAGACGGGTGATGACGTTTCGCTTCCAATCTGATTCCTGGGCTCCGTGATTGCTAAATCAAAACACAAAAGCTGCAGTGAGAGAAAGAAGTTAACAATTAGGTCCTCTCACTTTACATGAAATGTAGCCAGACTTCTTTTCAGAGGTTAATTGTACAGCTGTGGGAGTGAACGAGCTAAACCGCCTGGGTGACTTCAGAGCTGAAGACAGGGAGGTGGGTGCGCGTGTGTTTCTGTGTGTGTGTGTGTGTGTGTGTGTGTGTGTGTGCGTGTGTGTGTGTGCATGTGTAGGTGTTAGGAGGAGGACAGCCGACAGAGGAACTGGAGGCCAGTGACGCAATCATCTGTGCTAATGCTGGCTGAACAGGAAATTGCATCATCAGAGAACTGTACTTGGCCCAGAGAGCCGAGCACTGGCTGTGTGGCGACAATCGCTTCATGCGTGATGACTGATGGTGCCCACACATATTAAATGATTTACTGTCAATAACGGTGTTTGTTTTGTCAGTCATTCATCACCTTCCTGAATCAGGTTGATTCACTGAATCATCGTACTTCCTGTTGCAGCTCCCAGGGAACATTACTGGAGGGATTTTTACAGGTGAAATCACGTATCATGCCTATAAATCTCATTCTACACATTGCCAAGTTCAAAATAAGTTCAAAATAATCCTGGATAAGACTATGAGTAATTATTTCTGGGGGACACCTAGAGACACTGTCCTGACTCAGATTTCATGGTTATGGGGTAATTTCCAAAAGAGTTTCTTGGTAAAAGGACTGCATACCGCACTTCGATTTAGCAAACCAATTCACCCAGCACATACACTTGTTTTTGCGTCACTCGCTGCACGTTTGCATTAGTGTCTCTTTCTCTGGCAGCATTAGTTCGACAGACGTTTAACTGATAGGATGTCACACACACACATAAAAACAGCATTTCTGGCTCTGGGAAGGTTTACAACCATTCAATCTGCTCCGTAATAAAATGAATATGACAAAGAATGTTAATCTGCCTCTGTCTGGAGAATGAGGTGTCCTGTCAACAGTTTAGAGAGATGGTCGTAATATTGAGAAAATCCTTTTAAAGGGTAACTCCGCCAATTTTACACATCAGTGTGTGTCTGCAGGTCTTGTGGAGTACTTCTGCATATGTGAAGGCAGAAATATAAAGCCTTTAGCTGTTTCCAGAGGATGCTGCATATAATCTCAAAAATTACCTCCAGTGATTTCACTCAGGGGATAAATTGCAATGTGGATTATGTAGGCACCAGGTTTGAAAATAATACATGGAATGAAAGAGGTTTTAAAGGTTTTGAATCAATGGTTTATAAACTGTCCGTAATGACTTCGACAGTGTTATAGGAGTGCAGTGCTAGACCAGTGCACTTCTTTTCAAAACATGGCCCCTACATTGATCACCACTGAGTGACATCACTGGAGGCAATTCGTCAGATTACACGCAGCTGGTTTTGAGCCACAAAAAGGCTTTAAACTCTAATAAGCAGTGGCACTCCCCAAGAGTTTGTCCCTGAATACTTTCAGACTTTGAAACCACATTGTTATTTAATAACAGGTTCTAAGTACAAGGTTCAGTAATTTTCTGAGACAGCTGGGTTTTTTTTCTAGTTTTAACGTTACTCATGCAGGTGAAACGAGGGGGCCACCCCGATGGCTGACAGACTGGGACACCGCCCATGGCCTTGTTTGCACCCAGTCAGATACATTTTGGTGCAAACATTTGCTATCTTGCTGTCCCCACAATTGCAGTCGACTGACTTGTGTCAGATATTTGTTTGAGGCATAATATACACAGTGTAATCATAAAAATTAATAACTTTGAAATAATGAACAGGAATAAAAAGTAGAATTTGTCGAGGAATAGTTTCTGAAGAGAATTTGTGTGTTTGGGAGTATGGACTGCTGCACATATTCATTGTTATAACAAAACAAAGGCAGATTGTGGCAAATTGACGTGTTAAAAAAAAAAGACAACAATAGAAGGACGCATCAGCCTTTCACTCCACAGCGGGTATTTGTTAGTTGGGGTTGATTCATTGTTGGTTTTGGTCTTTTCATTGGATTTGTTGACAGCAAGAAAAATACAGTCATATTACCAGTCATACCCTCTAAGTTCTGTTTAGCAGCAGGATAATCAAGTACAATATATTCCTGTATCAATTTTTACCCGTTTGCAAGGCGCCAACCACTAATTTTGTGTTTATGAAATAATAATTCTCAAGACAGACCAGAAGTATAATTGAAACGCTCACTTATATTGCAGGGCTGCCTCAACCCCAGCGTCACCCCATGCCCCTCCTTGGACGCGCCCCTGCTGATGGGAAACCCCCCCCCCCCCTCTCTAATGGTAGCCTGGAGGTCCCTGGACCACGGTTTGGAAACCTCTTTAACTGCTCGTTCTCCCTTTTGCACCTCCTCAGTAGTGACTTCAGCCTCGGTTGGAGGGGGAGGAGCAGGCTGGGAGGCTCTGCTCTGCTCCCATGTTGATGTTTGTTGTTTGCGAGGGTGGCAGCAGCACCGTGCGTGGAGAGGGACACAATGTAGACGGAGGGTCTGTCGACTGGCCTTCCTGCACGCTTCTCTGGGAGAGGGGATTATCCGCAACTTTTCCCCCGAAAAACGAGGCTGAATGGTGAAGAAATGTGATGATTGTCGCCGTGAAACGCTCGGACATATGGTCATAAAGAGGTCCTGCTTTGGCTCGCGTTGTGCGCAAAGACTCGCAGTGTGTTTTCTGAGCGACGGACGGCCAGTCAGGATGCTGGAGCTCGTCTGAGAGCACCCCCCGTCGTGTGGTCTTTTCTCTGGATTCCCCTTCCCCTTTCTTTTTACAGACGAACTTCTTCCTCTCCCCTATTTGACTGTCATTTTCTTTCAACTTCTGAAAAAAAAAATGGTGTTCTTCGCGTTGTCGTCGGCTCGCAACAAACCTGGATAACGAAAGGAGTAGCTACGCGACACCACCCAGACACGACGACCAGCGTTACTTTCCTTCGGTAAGGCAGCGCTTCAGCTGTCGCTTCGGCGGGCAGAGCAGACGAGCACAGCCGGGATGTGGAGCCGTGGTGTCTGTGGGGTTATGTGGCTGACAGCAGCGCAGCTGGAGAGCACATTCAAACCTTCGTGTTAGCTCCCCTCGAGTGGGAGAGTTAGAAGTGAGATAGCCAAGTCCAAGCTCGTAGTTATGTGGGTGAAGTGAGTGCACAGAGCTAACTCCTTAATTGCACAAGTTGTGGCAACATTAACTCACCGGTCGTTTCATTAACTTGCTAGCCGTGTTAGCTTTAGCTGCACTTTAGATTCACTTGCTATAACATGCTAACCAGGTTGCAGGCTAACAGGGGCGCTGTAAACGTAAAGCTATGCTATGTGTGAGCTGCTTGTAAAGTTATTAGCTAAACTTGCTATACTCAACTTATTTGTTGCTTTGCTAAATTCTCTGCGGTCTAAGGGTGCTTTAAAAAAAATGCTACATACGTGCAATGCGAGTGCTAGCCAATTATATATTAATAACAGGAAGTGAGTCTTGCACTTTTCATAAACTTTTTCCCACCTACACTGACCCCAGGCATTCAAAGTTGTGATTCTAGCGTGTCTGCCCAACTGAACTGGTCTATTCTCTTCACAGAGGCACATCTGCCCCGGGATTTATACAGCTGTGGGGAATTTTAATCAGCAGTCGATGCATCTCGGGGTGTCTGAGTCCATGAGAGAGTGCGAGTACAGCCAGATAAGCACTCGCAGCTCCACACCAATGGAGACCCCTTACAAGAAAAAGACCCCAAAGAAGAAGAAGTGGGAGTCCTTCCCAGGTCGGAATAAGTTTTACTGCGATGGGAGGATTATGATGGCCAAGCAGACTGGGGTTTTCTACCTCACCCTTGTCCTCATTCTAGTGACTTGTGGACTTTTCTTCACCTTTGAGTAAGTATCGTTGTGTGTGTGTGTTGAGTCTCTGTGTGCGCCCATCTGCTATTTACTTGTGCACGTTGACTTCTGTGGATTAGGAATTTCATTTCATTTCGTGGGCTGAGCTGTCAGAGAAAAGTTTAGATATGGGTCAGTTATGTCACCGGCATCCCTGGCTTTATTTCCCCATCATCTCTCCTCAGAGGCTCAGGGAGATGTCAGTACAAACTGGTCAAGGATTAGGCAGAGGCTTCTTTGTTTTAGGAGCTATAGAAGACATTGCAATACATGAAGTGCTGTTTGTAAACGGCAGCGTGTTTTGACACGGCGACTGCTGATGGAAAGTGCTCTGTGGTTTTGTTGAAAGGGTGTAGGTTTCCTCTTAATTTGTTTATGGCTTATGCATGCCCTTGCATGGTGCATTCATCTTTAAAAGAGGCAGGCAGGTTTTTGTTCCAGATTTGCTATTGTTGTGTTGGCATTTCGCTCTTGCTGTCAGAAACCATCCTCCAGTGAAAGGGCTCATCTTCAAACGGCTGTTGGCAGACATTACCTTTAAGGATAAGTACACTCAAGAAAGAAAATTCAGTCCTTATCTACTCACCCCCATGCAGATGGAAAGTCGGGTGAAGTTACGGAGACCAAAAAATATTTCTGGAGCTTCACAGCAAAACAGTGTTGCAGCATTCTTCACCAGAAATAGGTGGGGGGGATTTAAAAAAACAAAACAAAACAGCAGATTAAAAAACTCAAAATACCTCAAAAAAGCTCATCTGGGGATGAATCCCAAATTGATTTGAAAAGACGCTATTTACACAATCATCATGTGAACAAGCTTGTACACTGCAATAGACAGTGTGTGAGCTAATGGTTTTAGCTCAGCAGCGTTGTTGAAGATTTGGCTTTGAAAAAGGGTGTAAATAAAGTCTTTTCAAATCAGTTTAGGATCTGGGGCTTGAGTGGTGCTGAGTGGATTGCGGCAGGTGAGCTGTACTGAGCCATGTAATGTTTTTTTAATGTTTAAAAACAAGTTCCCATGTACTTCAGTTGCTTAGGAGGATGCTGCAATGCTTGTTTGCTGTGCATCACCAGTCATATGTAAGTTTAGTATTTTCTTCTTAATTTTCAAATGTCCCTGAAGTCTTGACTTTGTGACACGTCCCCAATGACTTTTGGAGTAGAGTACAGTGTCAGTCCTTGCTATGTGTGCCACTCGCTCCCCCTTAATCACACAATCCTCTCAAAAGAGCCCTCTGTCTTCGTCCCACTGGTAGAACAACCTGTAATCAACACACAGAATACACTTCTCCACTCTGTCTCATCCAGGCCTTCATCTTCACCTCTCTCCGGATGGCCTAAATTGGCCCACTGTGACTGGAGTGCATGATACAGCATGTAGACACACACGTGCTGGAGCTTACCAGGAGTGCATTGTCTCTCCTCAATATTCCACAGTAATCACTTTGCATCTATCATCTCAGAAACCCCATCTATACCAGATAAGAATCCTGCTCCATCATGAGATTTGTTGCTCAATCAGACAGTCTTTATCAGGCTAAAGTGCTTCGGAGCCAGAGAAAGCTTAATAGGCATAATATGTGCTGTCGTTGATGGCTGCTGTTTAGTATCTGGACTGTAAAGATAGTCTGTGCTTAATGATCTTGGAGTAAATCAAAAAGTTGAAATAGTGTTGCACACAAGCACTATTGTAAAAACAAAATATGAATTTATGTGAGTGTAAAACATTGTGTCCTGTTTATCAGACCTTTCTGAAGTGACTTGGTGTGATGCATTTTTAGTTCCTAGTGATATTTTGGTGCTAAAAAAAATAGTTGAGTAATGAGTAATCACTAATCAAGAAAAGAAACCAACTATTTTGATAATCAGTAATTTTACTTATTTGTAAAGCTGATACAAGAAGCATTCTCCCGTACCAGCTTCTCCAATTGAGTATTGACTGTCTATTTTTTGTCTTTATAAATTAAATATCTGACAAAACAAGACATTTAAAGATAGATAGATAGAATTACTTTAATGATCCCAGACTGGGAAATTATTTAAATTAAGATATTAAGAATTAAGAAATTAATTAATTAAGAAATTAAGATATCACTTCACAATATTCTGATTTAAAAATTAATAGATTAATTGAAAAGTGTAATATATATATATATATATATATATATATATATATATATATATACATGCATACATACGTATATATATATATATATATATACATGCATACATACGTATATATATATATATATATATATATATATATATATATATATATATATATAATATATATATATATATATATATATATATGCATATATATATATTATGTATATATATGCATATATATTATATGTATATATATGCATATATATATATATGTATATATATATTATATATATATGCATATATATATATATATATATATATATATATATATATATATATATATATATATATATATATATATATATATATATATATATATATATATATATATATGCATATATATATATATGCATATATACGTATGTATGCATGTATATATATATATATATATATATGCATATATACGTATGTATGCATGTATATATATATATATATATATGCATATATACGTATGTATGCATGTATATATATATATATATATATATATATATATATATATATATATATATATATATATATATATATATATATATATATACGTATGTATGCATATATATATATATATATATATACATGCATACATATATATATATATATATATATATACATGCATACATACGTATATATGTGTATATATATAAGACAATTTCATGAATAAAATGCATGTACAGACTAATTTAGCTGAGCTTACACATGATTTGTGTCCTTCAAATCACTGGCAGTCTCCTTTTTTGTGTACCCATTGTGTGCAGTTCTTCACAGATGCAATACTGCATAGTTATCAGCAGTGACCTCTGGACCACTTCATCTTTCAATACATTGTCACCTCAGTGGAGATACAGATGTAACCCATGACCAAAGGGCAGACTGCTAGAGCGAGGGCATTGCAGTCCAAAACCTCCAACCCTCTTAACTATGGAACAGTTTTAGAAATGACTGAAATGGAAGGGAAATGTTCTGCAGTGTCCGTTTGGACCTGGATGTTCCAAAGCACCCACATGGAGGATGCCAGATTGGAGGATGCCAGATGCTTCCTGGTGATACCTCTCTCCCCCCTCAGATAGCTTCACTTCCTACACCATGGCCAGACGATGAAGCCGGGCTGAGTGTAGTGTCCTGTCCTGTTTGTTGTGACTACAGGGGACATTTTTCAGGAACACTGTGCAACCACAAAGCCACTTTTCAGCTTAGCACCATCCTCCCTGTTCGACTGTCCGTCCCTCAAGGCTGACGGAGTTCTCCTGGCTCCCCTCTCCTCTCCCTCTCTCTCTCTCACACTGTCTCCTCCTCACCCTACTCCCCTCAGCTGAAAAGGAGACATTTATCGGACAGGGCGATAGTCAGCAGACCTGCACACTGCCTTCTGTTGTCATTAACTGTAATGTGTTTCGATTAGATGTGTTTTTCTAACCGTGCTCGCAGCTTGTCACTATAGTGGAGAACTGCTCCTGTTCATTCAGTTTGCAGAAGCTTCTTTTGTCCTTGGAACTGCCTCTGTAGCCTATTATGGTGTTTTTCAATGAGGCTGTGGTATGATGACACCCGGTCCATATCTATTTAAAGATGATATTCTGATTTGTGGAGGCCAGAAAGAGTCAGCAGATGGCGAGTGTTTAGGGATGGAGGCATGCACGGAACATTTACCCCGAGATATTTCTGTATCTCCATATTTCTTTTTGCTTGTTTTCTTTGTCTGTCTGAGGGGTGCTCAGCCATGCACAATAAACCCTGTTAGTGACCGGCAGACTTTGGTCTGTTTATTATTCTGTTGCTTGCTCCCCCCAGACATCCATGTGGGCTGTTGTTGCACATGTTCTGCTCCTCATGTTTTGTAAAAGTTCACTCAGGCAGGTGTTTGAAGTGGTCCTCTGTTATGCTTTTTTGTTCGATGTGAAAATTGATCTCAAGAATCGCCGTTTTGGACAGAGAGAAACACTTTGAGGTTGACGTTGGGGTGTGCAAAACCATAAGATGTGATGTGCACCAAGCAGTGAATAGTGGATACACGTGTTTTGGTGCTGATTATAAAAGGAGCGTTTATAGTGCTGAAATGAAATGGCTGCACACTGATGGCAGTTAGGTGCTGGCCTGACCATTTGGAGCACTTTTGGGTTTAATGACTTTCCCAAAGACACTTCATGATATGCACGAGCAGGGAACCGAGCAACCAATAACTTTGGCTAAAAAGCCATGATGGGCTCTGATAAATTATAGTAGGCATGTTATGTATAAAAAAAGATGAGTAAAGAAAATAATTATTAGATAAATAACCAATTGTTTTTTATGAATTGTGTTGTATAATAAATGTTGATGAAATTATATTTGCATTAGGCAATTTTCTTTTGTAGATAGTTTTCTAACCTTTTGTTGTAAAATCATGTCTCGATGCATTAAAAACCACTGTGCAGTGTTCTTTCACCTGGGAAGCCTTCAGATGTATGGATCTGTCCCTTAAACTGAAGTTCCTTAATCATATTTCATTGTCTCAGGGGTACCTTGAGCAACTCGCCCCCCCAACAGTGTTGGACTATTTTGGCTAGTCCATGTTGGAATTGACATGATGCGTAGGAAACTGTAGTCAAGGTAACTAGACAACTGCAAATGATTTGGTAATAATTGATGAACTTAGTTAAGAAATCGATTGATCAAGAATATATTACATCACAGCACACCAAGGAGGCATTGTAGTATTCATTGCGTTGTCAGTGGCTGGATTAACATGTAATTTTCATACATTTGGGTTAACTGGGTTCTTTGCAACTGTAAACTGAGTGTTTTCCATACAACACGAGCTGTACAGTAAAGGGTTATTTTTACCTTGATGACATGTTGGTTGGATGGATGTTAGAGTTTACCCAAATAGCACAGTAGCCTGCAGCTCCTCATCTGCAGAAGAGGAATTTCTTTTACCCTCCCATTCTTGCACATTTCTTCCAAAACTTAACTGCAGATGTTTTACACTGAGATGAGATGATACATAGAATTCACAACATCGAAATGCTCATATTCTCAGATAAAAACAAAGCTTCACCCTAAGTTTATTGTCAGGATATGAGGGCAGCACATCAACTGGATATAAACATATAGTCTGCAGTCCTTGTTTCAGTAATACAACAATGGGTTAGGCTTTGATTTAAGTGCCCTGCACGTTTAGTCTCATCTAATTTATGTCCTTCAGTAAAGCAAGTAACCGTTTTATTTATGGTGCTTGCTGTATGCAGTACACTGCCTGGGAGTACGTGCTGCCTGACAGACTATATTCAGTATTCTTGTTGTTTTTTGCACAGAGCACCACAAGAACGTTAAGGAACCATATTTAAATTTTCAGTTTTTTAATGTCGCTGCAGTTAATGCAAAATGCCAAAAAAGGGCTTGCATCAAATAGTTGATAGAAATTCAGGCATTTTTGCAAACAGTCATTACGTTACAGTCATTGGAAGATATTAGCAGAGGCAGAAATCCTTGTCTGATTAAGAAACATTTGAGCCACTTTGGCAGATGGTTAGATACAGGAAACCTGTCATAAATACTATCAGATGGTTTTAGCCTATAAACAAGAAAGGCGTTTTCTCACTCTGAGGAGAACATGGAAACTTGTGTTCACACAGAGAAAACTCTAAGAAAGCTTGATGAGTAATCTACTTAAAATGTAAACAGTGTACTCCATGATTTGATGACTCTAGTTGTTTTACAAGTGCAGCTGCTTTTATAATGAGCGTGTAATGAGTAGTAAGGTTCTTGCTCTCTGATCAAGCCTGTTTTTACACTGTCTAATTTCAGTCTTTATTCATCATAATTTTGACCTAGAAAAGAGTTTGCCTGAACGAGTGTCTGTTCACTTAAAGTGTTTAGTCAGCACAATTTACCTCCTTCATAAACCTCTGTTAAATATGCAATTAAAGATTGACTAAAACCTCAGCAGTCTTATGATTAAGCGTTGCCATGAAAATAAAAAGAAGACAAGGTCGCGCATGGGCATGAAAAACAGTTTTATTTATGTATTGTTTTTGCACATAAAATTGTGACAGAATGCTAAGAATAGAAAAACTTTGAAATAGAAACAAATCGGTGTTGGCAAAAGAGATTTAGATGTGGAGACAGAGAGGGGGAAACTGGTGAATATTAGCTCACTCATTGCCAGACTTGCAGCTCAGAGGAAAGTGAACCAGCATACAGACAGACTCGAACACACGAGGCTACAGATTGGGAGACTTCACAGCACAATGATCACTTAAAGAAGTCTGTGATAACATCAAATAGCTTACCTGATTTAGACTTTCTAAATGAAAAGTCACTGTGTTCTGTTTCAGACATTAGCTAAAAGTCAATTTGTCCAGGTCTTTATAATCAACACGGCAACAGGTATCTTCTCACCTTTTATGTACATGAGTACATTACATCATGTAAATCCTCCCACAAGCGACTGACCAACTAAGGTCAGATGTTGTGAAGGTAGGGGTGTACGATATTGTTGTTTTTCAGCTAATGCCAGCTGAAAAGTTTTGAACCATAGTCATCTATCGTACATATTCAATAATAACCTACTTTCCAAGACCGATACAGATAAGATAACCGATAACTACACAATTTTTTTGTTTTTTAAAAAGAGACTCATAACCTGTAGTTTTCAAAAAATTTTATCTTTTTTTTTGAGTAAAAGGTAAATGGATACAAAGCATCTTACATCGTACATTTTTTGTCTTTAAAACCAAACCAAAAAACCAAGAAGCCCGAAAATGGTGTGTGATGCACAGAATTAGGTAGGTTGATATTCCTCTTAAACTGTTCTATATGGGTTGATAAACACAATTCAAATTTTTTTTTCATGTGTTGAGTCTCAAAGCAGACATTTTTTGGTAATGCCTTTTAGACTAGCAACCAGCATTATTTTGTATAAATATGGTATAATTATTTTTTAAATGTATTTAAGGATTGTCAAGAAGCTGTGCTTTTGTCTTGACCAAGTACAAGACTTGAAAACAAAATTTAAACCTTAGTTTTTAAAACTTTTTTCAATGCTCTTCCTTGTCTGCCAGTAGCTCTCACAGTCACACAGCCTCGCCAGCACACTGTCTGACTCACCATAGACACATAACAAGGAGTTTATGCACACCTGAGGGTAAGAAGAGTCTAAGATGTGGGTAGACAGATGATTTAATATTCCACAGCTCTGACCTTACCAAATGTAACTGACATCAGTATCACAATAGAAATAAAGAACAGCGTGTAGTTTTCCCCTGAAACTGTAAAATATGTCCACATTGGCGACGGCATGTTGTGTCAGCATGTGAAGATGCTGCACTTGTTAGGTCAATAATTTATTGGATATTGTGCATCCCCTATTGGGATGTTGTTGAAAAGAAACCTGGCCAGAAATTGTAATGGCAAAATACCACTATGTGGGGAAATAGTCATGTTTGTCCAAGGTGGACAATTAGGTCTAGGTCATATTCTTGAGAAGTGATCTTCAGTTATTTCTTTCTGTGGATAGAAAGAAACCCCTCTTTTATGAATACTCCAGCAATGGTGTGTTTTTGCTTCACTCAGATAATTCAATGGCTCTCAAGACCCCTCAGCAAGTATGCCAACTTTTAGCGAACCTGTTGTTACAAATTGAATGACATGAAATCAGCGAAATGTAGATTCTTTCTCTCATGCACGATGTTAGTTTTGCAAAGCAAACCAAAGTAATAATAAATGTGATTGCTGCATGCTGGGGCAAAATAGTAAGTCGGCTTTGAGTGTGTCATAAGGCAAACTATTGTGAAAGAGTCTTTGTCAACAGCTATGAACAGGCACACCCATGGCATACATGGTTATTCAAGACAAGAAAAGCATTCCTCTCAAACCAAGTTGTCAAATAGGAATTTAGAGCAGTGTGCCATTCTTGTTGTAGTTTCACTGGTTTACACTTGAATGAACAGAAGAATTAGGATTTTTCACACAAGCCCAACACAAGAGCATAAAATGTTCTTTTTTAGGTGGCAAACGAGGATGATGGACTCTTCATACTTGACTGTTTAATCATGTATAAATATCAGCTAGCCAGATCTAGGTCATTTTAAAAGTGAATATGTTTTGGATGTGACTGGAATTCCTCGCAGGATATTCTGTCAGACACTTTACCGCAGCTGTCTGTTTTGCTGTAGATTGAAGAGGCAGATCTGTCACCTAAGCTCACCAAAACCAGGAATCATGTCCAGCTGTTTGCTTTTTGTAGTGTGAATCCTCTCCCTGACTAGCTGACTTGCTCCAAGCCTTCAATCGACCCGGCAAACTCTGTTTGTCACACAGCTGTCCTGTGCTTGCACATCTACTTCCTGTGCCAAGCGTAATTGACTGCATGGCACATATTTGGATTTGGAGGGTTCTTAAATGCATACATGATCAGTGCAGTCCTCTGAGGCTGTGCCATGCACTAGTGACATCTGTCTGAAATGTGGCAGGAAATCATGACTCCATGAAGGGGTCTGTGCAAAAGCATGTCATGTTCAGTTGTTTCATTGACAAATGACTTGGCCTACAGCTAAAAAGAGGTTCATGTTCTGCCCTTGCCTGCCACCAAAAGCAATCAAAATGTAATAAAAGGCAAAGCTGACAAAGCCTTGTATCCATGCAGCCCAGATGAGTAATGAGACTTAAGTGTGAGAGGCCTAAAGCCAATCACTTCACAGGCATTTTTAACACAACGCTTAGCACATTTTAAATACATCCATGTACTTCATACTGCATTACTGTTGAGTAACATCTCTGGGTAAACTGTATTTCTTCTGAAGCGAGTATTGCAGGGTATTGCAGGCCCAGATGCAGCATGTATGGGAGGACGGATGATCTATGTTTGACAGACCTTTTTTTGCACATCACAGGATATTGATTGCCTTCAAAGCTCTATGGCTGAAGAAAAAAGTGAATGAGGGTGCAGTTTATCTCAGGTGACACTGAAAGGACAGCCAGTGAACAGTGCTGTGTGAAGCGAGCGTCACATGCTTGCATCAAGCGGAGATGAAAGTCCCCAAAGCTTAACTCCCAGCTGAGTTTTGAAAAACTGGTTGGCATTATAAGAGGATTTAGTAGGAAATGTGATAACGGTAATCTGGATTGAATTATTGTTGAGATTAGCGCACCCTTTGGGAGGCAAATGAGTAGGAAACCCTCTAGAGACACTATTGAGGTATAAAGATTACCTTTGCTATTCTGAGGAAATAATGGATGTGTTGCACTGTGGCAGAGAGGACATTTTCTGAGTGAAACCAACAACATACAATACCAGAATTTACCAGGGTGACAGTACCAGGGTAGTAGAAGATTTGATGTTCAACTCAATTTATATTCTTTGGTTTGACTGTCATGATATGTGATGGTAAGCATATAAGAGTGGTGTCATGTAACATATCTTCTTCAAAATCCATCATTTCCTGCCACTTTAATTTTAAGGTTAGAAAATGTGATTATTTTTTAATTAAATTAAACAGTATTTTGACAGAACTCACTTCCTACATGTGCTTGTTTAGTAAGAAGTCTAAAGCCAGAGATCTGATTGAGTGGACAGATGCTCATACAAATTTGTTTTATGTGATTGTTCCCATTCCAAACATTGACTTTTCTTGTGCCCCATACATTTCCTTTTTGGCCTGGCATGGCTATGCCTCCTGCTCAGAGTGAGGTTTAATATTTAGATTGGCTTTGGCTGAGAGGTATGGAACCAGAGTCTAAATGAGCATTTCTAAACCATCCCCTTGTTGTATTGTGCATGGTTGTTTTTAAGTTTTGAAATTAGATTATTTTTTTCCTCATTTTTAAATATTTGATAACATGTTTTAAAATTGGCGATCAAGCCAGGCCTCTGTCTCGTCTAAGGTTGACCTGAGAAAGGCATCAGGACCTGATGAAGTGCTCTAACAGGCAGTTGCTGCAGAGGCTAATTCCATAAGGCTTCAAAACAATTGCATTTTATCTTAATGGGAATATTGTTTTGTTGTTATGTTACTTCAAAATTCATTTCGTATGTAATGATACACATGTAAGACCAGGTCAAATGCTTCAGTACCAAGTTGGAATATGAAACTTCAGTTTTGCTTTTGCACTCTATTAGTGACATCCCTCTCAAGGAATGAAGTGACTTATATGTGCGTTACTTATTTAATTATAAAGCAAACATTAGATTTTCCTCATGTCAACAAAATGTGTCTGTTTGAACCATCTAACTCGCCTCTGAACATCATTACTCATTGCTCATTATACTACTCTTTGCTCTACAGTGATGTAATATCTCTTGCAGATGAGTTTACTATATATCATTAAGGTGTTTGTTTTGGGAAATGGCTATCATGGTTTTATTGCACAGCATTCAGCAGTCAATAATTCAAACCGGCTTTGACAGTCACATTGCACACATTGTAAATGGATCCCTTTTTGCTGAGTAATTATCAGTACAACGTTTCAAAGAGCAGTCATCTCAGACCTTGGTTGTGCAGTCAATGTTTGTTCCAAACCGACTATAGTAATACACAACTTCAGCCTGATTCTATTCTGAATGTTTGGCTAGCTTGGATGAACCCACTGTAAACAATAATAGATATGCCTCCCCAGAGTTCTCTGTATTGTAATGTGCACAGATCTTAGATGTCCGCTTTGCTACATTATTGAGTACTAGTGCATTGCCTGTAGGAAGCATGTATTCCTATAGAAAAGTGGGAGGTAGCTTTTTCATGGATGGCCAAATGAGGTTGTGTTTGAAGGTGGGACGTCAGGGATATAATTGGCTGTTTTTGGTACTTTTGATTATACCATTATATTTCACCTTAAAAACTATTTACCGTGCCTTGTTTGGTGTCATTATTTTCAGCACAACCTCACATGTGTGACTGTACAGTTGTTTTTCCATTTTGACATATTATATTAACACTATGGACCTAAGATCACAAAATAACATAAAATCAGAGTAGGAAAAAGTTAGATTTTTTACTGTGAAAACCACAAATATGTTTAAAGGGATATTCCGGTGTAAGTTTAATCCATGGTCTAAATCACCATGAAACTGTGTTACACTCCCTCTCAAGAGATCAAGTTAGCAGATCCGCTAATTTACAGAGTTTTATCAACCTCAGAAACGACTGCACGACAACAATACATTACAGTAAATGGATCCAAATATAAACCGCCACCAAAAAGCCACAAATAATGCTCAGAACAGCACCAAACTTCAGCAACAGTACAAAAAGGGTCTCAGCACATAGTCCGGGGCATCTAACCTCCGCTTATTAGGCTTAATGTGTATGTTAAAGTTGGAATGCTTGGAATCCCATGTCCCAGCCTTTATATTCACTGTCCTGGAGAGAGAAAACTAAGAAATGCTGAAGTATGCCAGCACCAAATAGAGCATAAAAACATCCCCCACCTTAGTCTTCAACTCAGATTTCTTCTGTTGTCAGCACACAGTGATGACATCCGATTTGTCACTATACCTGGCCCAAATCCAACAATGTGTCTGTCCTTATCAACCAAATGGTTTGTTGAGACATTTTCTAAGGATTGTAATGAAAGTCATCATGCTTACTCTGTCTCGCAGAATGTCTTTGTTTCAGATTTTTTCTTTCTTGGAGGCTTCAGCTCACTCATGTGGCTGTTTCCAGGGTAACCACATTCGAAATTTACCATGTCTGACATTGGATACTGTCCGTCTCCATAGCAACAAAGCCTCGAAGTTAAATGTAAGATTTGGTATCAAACTAAAAGGGGAATGAAGATGTTACTTTGGAAACATCCAGTTCCTTCTCGATATCTGTTTTTAACAGAAAAGTGGGCTGTCACTCATGTTCAGTCACTGATAAAAATTGATCTCTGGGATATTGTCTTCAGGGGGATCTCAAACCAGGCAAAATGTTGCTTACCTGAGGCTCGTCCACGTATCTCTATTGATCCATGCAGGATCCAGGCAGGCTCAATGTCATATCTATCCCTCCCTCTTTAATGGCTTCAGTGTTTAATCTCTGTCTGTTTCGACCAACCTGTCACTTTCTATCACACAACAGTGCCTTTTCATTATGTTCCTGATGTCCAACACATTGAGACACAGCTTCTGAGGCAGCAGCTCGCTCCTTTCTCCACCGTCTCGATGACATGGTTTGAAATGTAATCATGTTTTCCTTGAAGAGGGCACAAATCTGCATGTTTTAGCTCTACCTACAGAAAAAGGGAACATGCAGTCCATACAAGCGATTCAATGGATTTGTAGCTCTAAATGACCTTTGTGGATATTTGACATTTCAGTGGGGAGCTTGACTCTCTCATTGATTACTTCAGCACCATTCAAATCTTGGCTTTGGGTTAATTGTTACAGATGTAGCACCCTCACTCAAGGTCTGCCAAGCTTTTTAGACCTGCAGTGATTTCCCATTAGCACCTCTAATTGGTGGATTCATTATGTGATGTGTGACCAATCAGACAAAATAGAGGACAGCTTGAATGGGTGGATGAAAAAATGTCAGGTAATAACGTCATACTGACATTTTCTGCTTAACTGGGGTGGCTGCAGACAGATGGAGGCACGTTGTAGACTATACCCTCCCAGTGCTCTTAAATACCATGCTTGTACATGGTGGTTATTAGGAAAAGTATGATGGGCATGTCTTTTCCCAACAGACAGCAGTTTTTATGGCTGGCAAGTCTCATTGTGTTGTTTTTACCATCACATGTTCTGAACCACTGAAATGAATTACCCATGTGGCTCTGCTGTTTACATTTTATTAAAACTCAAGCGAAATATCTCCCCGCCATTTTATTTTTGTTCAACAATAACAGTAATAATTGTATTTATTAATAAACATGCTGGCGCTTTAGATGTCGATTGGTTAATATCCGTTTTCCCTCCAGAGATGGTCCTTGTGTATATACAGAGAGTAGAGCTCCAGATGTCTTGGCCCGCAGAACATTGCTAGAATAAAAATATCACCACAATCACCATATGTTTTTTTAAAAGAGGGAATATCCTACAGGCTTTAATCTGGATATTTGTTTTTAACTAATGGCTAACAGCAGGGTGGGTTATGTTTGCCATGTGATGATGATGTTACATTTTATATGCACTTAGCCCTCCAGACAGGAAACAAAGAACTGAGCTCTCTCCCTTCATGACTGAAGTAGTCTTCTCATTTCACCATCTCTTGAGGAATTGTAAGCTCAACTCGGCCTAAATGGTCAGATAACCACTGGCAATCTTTTTGTTACTTGTTCCCTGTATTTCAGTTGAAGCAAACTTGTCTTTCGGTAAACATATGTTTTGCTCGTTCTCTGGCGGTCAGGCAAGAAGATACAATTTTCTCAGTCATTTTGTTTTTATCAGCTTTCGGGAGGTATATCTCAGTGGTAAATGTTGCACTTAACAATACACATGATGACAACATTGACAGCTACAGATCTATCGGGAGCAGTTAAAGTTAATTGCAGGCCGGCAATGAGTTGATAATTGTGTGTTGGGATGCACACTTTAGTCGGCTAATTGAATATTTAGTCATATTGAAAAACAATTGGACTCAAAAAAAAATGGTTTCACTGTGGTCCGGTGCGAGGGAAATGCCTGCAGTGAACAAGGCTTACACCTTCATCGACTTTAAAGATGTTGCTTACACTTTATAATAACCATGATTGATTGCAGTTGTACAGTTAATACAAGTTTTTATCATTATTTCACTGTTAAAACACAATAAAATGCTTTATAAACCATTATTAGCAACTGTAAAGGTTTATAAACATCAGTTACAACTTCACTATAACTATCAAAATAATCTTCATAGATAAACCACACAGTATTTTTTATCATTTACAAAATATTCATACTTCATGCCTGCGCAATAGTTGGTTTATAAGCCATTTCATTATTTGTCAGCGGTGAAACAACTCTTAACTCAAGTTTAACTATAAATTTACCATTTATAATGATGGTTATTTTTAAATGTCGCCAACATGTTTTCAGTTTGTATCTTGTGTATACTGTATTACTACATTACCAAAACATCACTGTAATATAAGATAATATAATCCAATACTTACTTGGCTGTATAATCATGTCATGTCTGCTGTGTTGTATGAAACATGGTATGACTTTAGAGAAGAATAGCTTTCCAATTGATACATGCAACTAGTACACATTAGGGTTGTCAAAAGTATCGAAACTCAAAAAAGTATCGATACTAAAATGTTGTATCCGGATATGACACTCATTTTCAAAAGTATCGATACCAAGGAAGCCAAGGAAGGAACACTTAAGTTAATTTAGTTTTTATCAGGCTTTCCTAATATTTAGATGTGCACAGCATACAACCTCAAAATATTGTTCTAATTGTTATTGTTTATTTTATTTATTTATTTTTTGCACTACCTCAGACCTGAAACTTGTTATCATAGTTGCAGTTTCTTTTTGCACAACTGTTTTTTATTATAAATATTTAACGTGTGGTTCAGTTAATTGTTACATGTTGTAACAGAGGTTATTTTTGCATTTTTCTTGTTAATAAAAATATTTCTTTTAAATTTGGGGGTCTTTTTTTATCCTTGTGGTATCGAAAATGGTATCGAGTATCGAATATTTTCCTGAGTATCGGTATCGAGTTGAAAATTTTAGTATCGTGACAACCCTACATATAATTGCAGTCAGAATGTTTGATAGGCAGGAGCAACAGAGCTGTTTTCTGTTTAGACAAGATATGGAGGATCATAGGCAGAAAGTTGGTCTACAGCTGCCTCAGCCAGAGATGGGAATGATCCCTGTATTTGATTACAATCTCAGGACATAGTGCTGGATGATATTTCTCCACTGAGCCTATTCAGTGGACTGAAGCTTGGGAACAATCACAAAGTACTGTAAGCTGATAAATTGTGTACAGTTGTGTATAGTGTGCTTTGACACAGTTGGTGTTCGGTACAATGACCTTGGGAACTCCAGGCAAGTTTTTAACTGGAGAAATGTTTGTGCCGCACAGTGTTGTTCTGCCTGCAGCCCCCTGCAGATGTCCCAGACAACCCAGTGGTTTTTTGCCTAGTTCTGTCTCACTCCAGATGTAGAGGAACAGCAGGACAGGTCAGTGTCCCCTCAGATGGGGTAATGGTATGAGTTTATTTGTCACAGCTTAAACATTCCTCAAAACGGCATGATATTGTTTCTGCCTGATTTAGATTTGGTCTTTTTTTTAAATGGCTAATGTAATGTATGGGCATGTATTTTCTTCGTAAGTTTTTGTGTTCTTTGCCAGAGCGTCATATGTTGGCTGACTTTTTCCTCATGCTGAAGGGCATTCATCTCCAGCAGTTCAGCTACAAGCAGGAAGCGTGTGCAGGTGATGCTTGAACCCCAGTTAGCACAGATCAGCATATTTGAGTGAATGCTCCAGATCCATATTAACATCCTCCCCGCCTGTTATCATTGATGAATCCCAACATGGCAAGCCTAAATATAGTCTGGCTTGCTTTATCAGTATAACTGGTGTTGGCATAGATCAGCGGATGTAACGGCCCTCCTAAGGTGTTACCATCTGAAGGCTGGAGAGATGGTGTGATAGGTCGCTGATGAATTATTTCATTATCATACATACATTTGCTCCTCAAAACTCACCTTTTCAGAACTGCTTTTAATGTGTGATAAATGTTGTAAGATGCATGTTTTTAGATTTGCTTGTAGTATGTTTTATGATAACTGTCTCTCATGTATTGCTAGTATGTACACATGTAAAGGGTATTTGAGTCTCATGAAAAGGGTTATACAAATGACATGTACTATTATTTTATTTTTATTTTAAAAAAGCTGCTGTGATACTTTTTAAAAAAGGGCAGTACAATTTGATAATTCTGGAAATCATGCAGCATTTTTGTTGTTTAAACAAAGTGGTTGAACATTATAACCACAGGGGTTGACCATCGTGTCTTTCTCATAGCAATCAGAGCTCAATTAGTTACCTCCTTTTTTGACAATCGATTTGAGTAATATGCTTGAGTTATTTCTGTTTTTTTAATCCCTCTATGCCAGTAAACTGAATATCTATGGGTTGGCAACGAAACAAAAAGAGGAAGTCACCTTGGGATTTGGGAAATGACGATCAACAATTCTCCACATTTAATAGACCAAGCAACGGATCAATTAATCAGAAAATAGTCAACAATGAAAGTAACCATCAGTGTTATTTTAAGTGTCCTTAAACAACAAAGCAGGCAACAACAGAGTCTCTTTCACTTGGAGGATGCTGTTGATACTCATTGTCCTTACCAGCTGCACCCCTGAACCTTTTATGTTTTTTCAAAGCTATTATCTGACCTGCAACAAATGGTGCGTCCCCTGTAAGAATCAGTAATGCAGTGCATAGAAAAGCTAATCACCTGTAACTGTACCAAAAATAGCTGTTGTGAAAATGGTCCAATGTAAAATGTTTTTTTCGTTTTACATTCACTTGAAAGTCTTTTCTAAATGAAAGCCTTATAGAAGCTCGTACTGTTTTGCATTCCTCAACAGCATCTCTCAAAACACATGGCCACCACATGTTGATTTAATTGTCTGGAATGGAACTTCTTTGCTGACCGCAAACCCTGAAAGACTGATAGATGAAATGGGCTGTGGTAGCCTGTGCCCCTCCCCTGTGGGACTAAATGTGATTACTGTAATAACCACCTGCACTGTTGGCATTTAATGTGATTATGCAGAATTGTCTCATTAGAACAGATTACAACACAGGCTATATCTACTTACTGGTAATTATCTTACTGGTAATAAATAAGTCACAGGTATTACTTTCAGTTCAGTGTCAGGAAAAGCAGGTTGTATTTATTTTGGGTAGACCATCACCTGGCCCTCAGGCCAGCAGCTGACCTTTGACTGTCGCTCATTTAACTTTCAGGTTTTTAGTGTTTAGCTAAGCATTGGTGGCAAGACAGGACGCTGCCTGTTGTTTGCTAATTTCTGTTTCTCCCAACATCTCTTCCTGTCCTATCAGTTGTCCGTTCCTGGCGCTACAGTTGACTCCAGTTATCCCAGTCATAGGAGGTGTCCTGTTTATGTTTGTAATGGGGACGCTCCTAAGAACCAGCTTCACTGACCCAGGGGTACTGCCCAGGGCCACCCCGGATGAAGCAGCTGATCTGGAGAGGCAAATAGGTAAGACTCTAATTGCTTTGGTTTTTTTATGACATGAAAAATGGGCATGACAATGCTTTATTAAGGTTTTCTTTCCCCACATCTGCACTTTTGTACTGCTCTTGTCTTTTCCTTTTTTTTTTCCCGATGTTTTCTTTGATCACTCTTGTTTGTCCTTTTACCAGCCGTTTTGTATTTTGAATCTTAAGGCTCCTCATCCCTGTCTGACCTCTATCTTACATACCCTTATCTGTCTCTGAGTCTGCATGGTACTGATCCGAGTTAGCAAATGTCTGCCTTTACAACCTCTTATACACAGTGCCAGATTATCTGGCTGATGTGTTTGGAGTTGTCCGTGTGGTGAGAGAAATGGAGATCACAGCACTTTGCATTTAGGCAGAGGTGAAGTATTGGCACTGCTTTGACCAAATGGCCTTTGATCTGTTTATTTCACTCCAACTCCAAGGGCCCCTGTGTGATGTATTACCTGACTCATAAATTTCATTTGGATAACTTCTGAATCTAATTTGTGGCATGAAAGTTAGACTGTTGGTGCAGCATTAGGAACCACTTGAAATGTGTAAGTGGATTACCAGCATCTCAGCACCAACGATGGAAACAGAAAACAGTAACAGCTGAGGCTACAGTTCATGATTTGGATTCTGTCTGTTCGTAAGATTCATAGTTGCCTCACTGTTTACAATTCATTACATCACACCAGATAATTAAAGCTAACTAAGTTGTGCTTGCTAACTTCATTAATCAGAAGTGAAACTTGTCGTCTTCACCTGTTCAGGCACAAGGCCACTCCATAGATGAAACCGTCTGCCATGACTGAAGCTTCAATGTGTTGTCAGCTAACTGAGGCTTCTGTCAGACAAGGCAGGGCGACGATCAAGAGCACTTCAGGCTGGATTTACACTAGTATCAGATCAGTTACTCCCCCGTTAGATGCAGGACTGAATATCCTTATGTGTCCCACTGCCTTGTAGCAAAATGTATTATCTCCACTTTACTTCAAGTATAAATTTATAAACCCTCTTTTTAAAACCCCTCTTCTGAAGTTTTGGTCCTATTTTTTTAGGATGTGAAGCTTCTATTTCCCAGTGATAGTCCTTTCCGTGCTTCAGGCCACTAGGGCCTCATTAAACAAACTCTGGACTGGCTTAATTAATCTCATTAGCAGACTTAAAAGCTTCTGAAGGGAAGGTAAAGTACAGGGAGCTTGGAGCAGTGGGCCGTAACAGCACTATGTGATATTGGCAAGCATTTTTTTTTCAGAGTATAAACAAATAAAAGGCTGAAGAAATATGAACAATGTTGACCCAAATACCACACTGCCCCCCTCTCTACCATAATTTCATCCCAACTGGCTTTTGTGCTGTGCATTTCCAAGCGTGGCAATTGGCCGTTTCTAAACTGGAACCTCCTGTTTACAGATAATTGATTGTTGTCATGTTGTTGTTGGTTGCCTGTAGCTAAAACTGTGTGCAAAGGTAAAATGATACGACAGATTTAGCTTTTTCCAAAGGATAATTTGTTTGTCTGTCTCACAGCATGGTTCATGTTTTTGTAATTTTGTAGTCATTCCTATCAATTGTCACTGCATGGTTCTCACCATCTTATTTGCAGAGATGTGGATTTGCAGGGACTCAACACAGCTTCATATCAACACGTGCATTCAGACAGATGTTAAGCAAAGTGCAATTGAAGTATCTAAACAGTTTGTAAGTGAGGTTAACATTAAAAAGATTCGTCGAGCTGACCCTTGTTATCATCCATCATGTTTTAAATTGTTCCACTTTGATACTAGTTTGCAAAGCCACAATATTATTTGTAGTGTTTACCTCCATTTGCACTTCCAAGTAAATGTTTAGATGGATGTTAAGATAAATTACTTTAAGCTTGTTTTAATTGTGGAATAGCTTGTAATTGCAATGGCCTTAATTCTCTGTAGTCTTTTCCTGAAACATCAACATTCAGTCCCATTGCTGCCAGTAAACTAATAGACTGCTTTGGCGCCATTATGGGTCCCATTATCTTCTATTTGAAAGAACCTGGCTTGTAATAGCAAGAGCATTTTACACACACACACACACACACACACACACACACACACACACACACACACACATAAATACTTCAGGTGGGTTGTATCCTTCAGCTAGGAATGTTAGATTCAAGCCACTGAGAGGTAAAGGTCATTGCCTTTTCCCACTGCCTGTAAAAAGGTAGAAAAACTTTGTTGAAATGCATTTTTATTCAGAGTTGCATGTTGCTGCTCATTCTTTCTGTTTTCCCTTACTTTCTGTCAGTCACTGTTGGTCAAACACCTTTATTCCTGCTCTTTCTTTCTCTGGTTGCTCTGTTATGACTGGTGCTGTGCAGCACTGTCTGGTTCGAGCCATGGCGTGGCAGCTTGACATGCAAGACATTAGCAGCACATCTGTTTGCTCTTAAACTGATCACCCAGTCCCATCCCAAGCCCCAGCACCAACCAGTATCCCAATGAAAAAACAAAACACTTAAGAATGTCTCTTTCAATGCCCATCAGTGATTAAAATACATTTTGGAGTTGCAAAATAGTTTAAAAATATCTTTCATTGCAAATGTTACTTTCTGTATGTTTGTACATGCTTGTTCTTGTAAGTCTCTCTTACATACAACAGAAATCATTACTAGAATTTTCTTTTTTGTCAGACTGAGATGGCTCTGTCCGTTTTTATTCGTATTTTTTTCCTTTATAACCAATATGTCCTTATGTAACTATGCAGTCACAGAAATTAAGCTTGTAACCATTACAGGTTTTGTTTCCTGTATGCTCAATTGCTGCTCGTTTGATTTGCAGTGTGATGTACAGCTCTTTCCTTTGTCATAGATTCATCTCCAATAAAGATAAGATTATAACCGACATTTATTGGGTGTTGCAAATGGCAGCCTACTCATTTATTACTCTCTCAATTATATGTTGCATCCATCCTGTGTATGTATTCTATGAATGCATGTAGACCCGTTAATTAAAAAAGAAAATATGTGCATACTCCAGCCACATGAAGCACAAAACATTTTGCAATCCAGGAGCAGCCTCATAAATAGATTATGATGTTTTGAAGTCAAAGTGCTACAAGGCTCAAGTTCTACACCACTCCTATTGATCTGTTGACTAAACAATACAGGACACAATGTCTGCACAATATGAAACATCAAGGTCTCTTGTGCTCTGTGTACTTCAGGAGGGGAAAGCTGATAGCGAGGCCGCTGCTGCTGCCATCATTGTGAGCAGATATCTCTGCTGTCTGCCAAATGCTTTAGCCTTGAGTGTGTGAACGGGAGGTTAAAATTGGGGGGCCTTCATATAGCCACCCTCAAACAAATTCAAATGTTGCATGCGGTATGCAGATGCAAAAATGTATGAGAAACATATAAAACTCTCGTCAGTGCACTTCTAATGCAATACAAATACCATGCACTCCTATAAATGGTTTGAGCAAGAGACCAGGGGATCACAGCATGTTGTTTTATCCCTTGCTTGAAATAGAGACCAGAGTTGATTCTCTACAGTGTGCTGCGTTTGATGCCTATGCATGTCTGCCTGCCTGGCCAATATGTCAGGACTAGACAGGCTGGCATGAGTTTAGCCACCACATGCCAAATCCAAAAGACTCTCTGAAGCATTAATCAGAGTGAGAGATGGCCAGAGCTGCCCGTTTCCTTCCTTCTACCTAATATGGTCCAAGCTAGCTGGTGAATGTCAGGGCAGCCACGCGTTTTTTAAATTTTGTTCCAGAGCTGCCAGCCAGACTCAAGGCCAGCAGAGGAAATAGCTTTTGGAAGGCTTAGAGCTCATGCTGCTGGAGGAAAGATGGGCACATCAGTGCAGGATGCAATGACATTTAGGCTTTTTATGACCACAGGAGCAGTCAGTGTGGATGTGCTGTATTTCTGAAGTACATCATTTCTGTCTCTGTTTTGTATGTTTCTGTGTATGCTCGCAAAGTGGGCCTATCTGAATAGAAGCTCATGCATGCTAAATAAAGCTAAGGATATTTATCTATGTAACTATGTGTGGGATGAATAGTGGCATTGTAGAAGTATGATTCACTTCATGAGGTATAATGCTCTGACAAAGACCTGGTGCTGTAAGTGTTTTGATTAATTAAGTTGTTTTTGCCTTGGGGCCAGGAGTGCAGCAGCCCATCACCAATGGTAGTGCATCCTGACTACTTTCACTCCGAGAAGGTATGCTGCTCATATGAAGCTTGGGGCTCACAGAGAGGACAAAAGTCCAAAACCCTATTGCTGACACATTCAGAGATACTTGACTGGGTGTTGTGATGATTCTCTTTGTCAATATTTGCCATTAAAAGACCTCGTGGTAGTGTAAAGTATGTTTTAGGTATTACAAAATGTGATATTAGGAAAATTAAATGTGATTTTTTAAAAAGTATATTTTTATGTCTCCCCGTCAGTGATGGTTGTGGCCGGGGGCATTATGTTTTTTCGGGTTGTCCGTCTGTACCATTCTTTTGAACATGATATCTCTAGAGTGCCTTGAGTAAATTTTTCAGATTTGGCACAAGTGTCCACCTGGACTAGATATTGGTGGTCAAAGGTCAAGGTCATTGTGTCAGATTGTAGTTACGGACAGCTTGTTCTTCTTCATAACTGCCATAAATTCTATAGATGTCATGAATACAAGACATGTTGTGATCTGGGTATTAATGAGTGATACAGGGAGTGGTATCAGTTAATTGGTAAGAGATACAACCCAAAACATATTAACCAAGGGTCACATCAGATTTTGAGTTATCTGAGTTATCAAATTTCATTCCTTAAATTTTTTAGAAACGCTTCAATTAAACTTTTCTTAACATACTCTTTATCCCCACCCTCACATAATACCCTCATCTCTAACTTTCACCCTGTTTTAATTACTTTGTGTTTATCGTTTTTTTTTCAAGTGTTTTGTTGGGACTGCTTTTGTCAGTGTCCTTGCCAGAAACGTAATTCAGATGCCAAACTCAAATAAACAGCCCATCACTAGAGAGAGCCATCCTCTAAAATGAAAGCTAACTTAATCATGCTTGATACAGCCTTCCCTGTAACGATGCAGACACGTTTGGCGGGTTTTTACCCCTTATAGGTCTGCTTGTAGCATTGGCTTGGATTTGTCTGGAGGCAAATATGAGATTATGAACAAACCAAGGCTCTTTTGATAGTGATCCATGTCTTGAACATCACAAGATGAAAGAGGTGGCTACTTCCTACCATGTCGGCATTTGTAGTCCCTAAGTGCTGACCACTGCACTGTTTAAATGCCACTAAACATCAAAAAGCTGGCACCAATTTAAATGAATCATCGTGGATAGTGCAGTTCACAGGGCTGTATTGATTCTGACCTCCTGTTGGCCTCCAACTCTAGAAATTAAAAAAGGGGAAATAAATCAGCTGGAATGCACCAGTGACTCTGAGATGTGTCCCAGAGATACCCTTGCAGGAAGTGGGTACATCAGAAGTGCAGTTTTGCTCATTGGTTTTGCCCTTGCCATGACAATAAACTCTGGTTGAAATTGAACCGAGATGTTGTCCTGGTGCAGTAAAAAATGAATACCTCGTTTTGAATGACAGCCCAATCGTAATTCATGTTAGTACTTAAACCACCACTGCGACTCGCTTTCTCCCTCCTCTCCCCTCTCAGTGTAGCCTAAGCCCCAGGTCACATTCATGTTTGACTTCATTGTTGTTGGCAGAAAAATAAGTAATAGGTGTGCAGCCAGCGGAAAGAGGCTCTATTACTAAGCCACTTGACATCTCAACTTCTACATTTGTGGATACATGGACCTCAGCCTATCCTCTCTTATTATGAGTGACAAAGGAGGCATGTCCACAAGGGAAGTAGAGTTCAACTCGACACTGAGAAGGAGAGAAACTGCAAGGTATCAGAGGATGAGAACGAGTGTGGACAGCAGAAGGAGGGTGAATACATGCAGAAGACACTTAACCTTGCAGTGGGGTCCTGTATTTTACCAGTTTTTTGCTTCCCACTGCAGTTCAAAGATCGAAGTGTCATGTTTTGCTTGTTTTTTTTCACTAGTTGGAAAATGTATTTTTGATTTCCTTGCTGAAGTGAAGTTATCCTTATTTAACATCTTGCAAAACCTACAACCTAAAACCATCTATTACAACCAATCTATGTTGTTGTGATCATATGAGGCCCTGCACAATAATAACGTTTATGACTCATGTTACATATTTTATTGTACATTATTGACTTATCGATATAGGTACACAGCGTTAAATGTGTTTGCTGACCTCGATATTGCCCTTAAGAAGGTTGCCAACATGTTCCTGAAATAACCAGCAGTGTTTTAAAAACCATTATAAAATGTGGGTGCAGCCTTTTATCTATAGATTCTACTGAGCAAGTCTGCATTGCCTTACACAGGTTTAGCATAGGGCATTTCGGTTAATTTTCAAAATAAAACGCCCTTTTCAAACTCTGGATATACAGCACAAAAAAGTTGGAAATACTATCAATATACACAATTATGATAGACAAACTATGAAAACATTAAACTACATAGCTTACCCAGTCAAAAATATTAAAATAAACACAATATGAACAATTCAACAACATCCGGTAGGCATGACCATAGGCTTCTCAAATGCTTCCCATTGGGTATTGAAGCCGTGTTGAGGACTCAACAAAACAATGTTGCACATGTGAGGTTACAGAGATGTGACAAGTTGAATCTATCTGTTTTAGTCATTCAAATGTATGTTTTAATTATTTGACACATTTAAATATCTTTTATATCCCAGTTGTAATGTCTTAAGGTTCATTGCTCTTTTGAAAGACTGTACTTTGACTTTATTATTATTATTATTATTATTATTATTATTATTATTATTATTATTATTATTATTATTTATGATTAAATCAGTGGCATAAAATGGCATTGAAATGGAAATTATATTGATTTAACGCAATTATTTCAAAGACAACATCATCCATCAAAAGGTATGTATCGTGACAGGCCTATGTACAAGAAAGATTCACTTTAAAACCTTTAAAGGACCTTAGACAAAATAAGGTTCTATTCTGTTCATTCCTCTCAGTCTTCTTTGTTGTTTGCAAGTCCCCAGGCTTTCAGTGACATGGACATGATAAAGACAGAGATAAAGATGTGATAGTCAGTGGGTGATCAAGCTGCAGGGGACAGGAATAGACAAATAGGAATGTACAGGAATAGAGCTGTCACTAAAGCTGTTTTATGGGAACACATGAGACAAAAGACAATGATCAAATGACAATGAAAAACGAACTTGTTCTTGAGTAATCATTATGCTATGGATTGGCCCAATATGCTGATCATACTGTATTTTCATCTATTCTGCCCGCTCTCTCTTCTCTCTTTTTCATAGAAACATCTTTTATTTTAAAAGATCTCCCTGTAAATATCACCAGGTTTCGTTAACTAGTCCAGGTGTAAGCAGCAGCTCTGTTGTACTTCTCTGCACTCTGCTGCCATATTCTAGCCTGGTCCAATAACTGGCAATACCTTCACTTTTCATCCCTCACTCAAACAGATATATTGCTTTTACTGTATGTGTCGAGACTATTGAACTGACCCCTCATAGTCTTAGCCAAGGCCTTTTATCAGTTGAGTCCAGGGTGTCAAAGTCTGAAGCTGAGGACATTTTGATTGTCTTTTTCTAGATAGAGTACATTGCAGAGAGGAACATTGGCGAAGAACATCAGAATATAAGAAAATTGGAAACAGCGAAGTGTTTGCGCACATTGTCAAACCATAATAATGCTGCTGTTTTGTGTTCTCGCCACATCAAAGATTTTGCCCAGCAGCAAGCCAAATTGAAAGCAGGTTTGAACAGAAACAAACCAGAAATCCTCTTTTTCTCTTTGGAGAAATATCTCTTTTAATGGCACCAATGAACAACATTTGCATTGCACAAAATCTTTCAGCATAGCTTTGGGTCTAGGCCTTTTAGGCTAGGAATAGATTAGGATAGACTGTCCATTCAGTTGTATCATGTGCCCTGCTTCTTCTAAAGTAGTTTTTGAATAGCTTAAATGTGAAAAATAATCACTGTTGTTCTAAATGTATGACAGGTACTACTTGTCTTGGCTTTACTTGGAACAAGGCCAGGAAGGAAATGAACAGTGGTCTGCTAAGCTACATTTACTTAAGCTGTATTAGTTAAAAGTAGGGCTGCAGCTAAGTCTATAAAATGTAAAAATTTCCAGAGCCTAAAGTGACATCTTCAAAATGCCTCTTTTGTCCAATAACTGGTCCAAAACCGTAAGATTCTTCATTCACTATCATAAATAACCCAAAAGCATACATCGTTTACAGTTAAGTAGCTCGAACAGCAACCATTTGACAGTAATCCTTAAAAAATGACTTAAACAATGAATTGATTATCAAAAAAGGAACCTGCTCAAACCACAGCATGTACTGACTTGATAAGCTATACATGTAAACAAAGCATGGGCAGACAGAACTGTTGTAAGCTTGTATTCAGCTGTAACCCCTCTTGCACGTTTCTTTACCACTCTCCCAACATGCCTGACTTCACACAACAGCAGTGCAATGCACACATAATACTGTATAGCTGCCATTGTTTGGTATATTTTTTTAACTACAGACTTACTTTTGCAATCTCTCTGCTGTTCTCAATCTGTTGTTTAAAGGCACTTTGATCATTAATTTCCACAAACAATAGATTTGCCAGGACTGAAAGCTGCTTATTTTGTCAGTAAACCTGTGATTAGACTTGATTTAGTCAATCAGCTAATCCTTTGACATAGACTTTGTTTTTTGTTTTTTTTAATGGAGTGACAGCAGTATACATTGGACTGGCTTAAAGGCTTTAGAACCACACTAAGCAGCAGGACCAGCATGAGATTAATAGCACAGGTATTGAAAAATGGAGCCTACAGGCGGTTGCTGGTGAAGCATTGTATGTAAAGTTGGATGTGAGATGAATTGGAAGTAGCAGCTATAAATGGCATGTTTGATCTTAACATCGTTATTTTCCCACACAACTAATGTAATTTTCTAACATGCTTTACAATGCCTTAAACTGCAAAATGAGGATTCACTTAAAATAGAAACTCACCTTCAACTTTCCACTGTGGTTTTTAAAGTGACATCACGTTTGCATATGTTCCATTTAAAAGGTTTGTCAAACTCACTCTTAAATGCCAGCAGCAGATGCCCTTTGCTGCTGTATTTATGTCTCTGTATTGTCAAACGTAGAGTCCATGACCACTCTTTTTGTCTTTAGAAAGAACTGTTTCTTTTATGATTGATGTTCATACCTTAAGAATGTGCTTGATTTTTTTGATCTAGAAAGCTGTTGTGTGCAAGACCTTGAAATCGTTGCTTGGCTGAACAGCCTCTCTGGTTATAGTCCTATGTCTTGATAGGCAGGTTGAGGTCAGTGCCTCTTATGTCAGCCATCATCATTGTATTCAGTACACTTTTCCATCTGTGAAGGTAGAGGCCCCAGTTGTCTCTCCTCCACATACCCAGCAGGATAGCAATTACTTTCCCTTTATACCTCACCAGGCAATGCCTAGCACTGTTTGGCTGACATTGAACCCTCATTTAACTTTGAATATGAAGGTGTAAGTGGGTACTGTGTCTGTGTGTGTCTGTGTGTGTGTTCTGTTACATCACTTCCCAGTCTACCTGGCCTTATTTTCAAGCGTCAAGCTCTTAGGCCTGGCCTATCTCTCTAAGGGATATCCCAGCAGACACTGATGTAAGGCTAAGCTTTGGCTGCCAGGATGGCAGTTTACAAATAGCTTTGTTCAGCAGAAAAGCTACTTTGACATTCCCACTCATCCACATCTTTACTGCAGGCATCTGTGAACAAGTGTAGTCAAAGTGAACCCACTGTGTGACCACAGTTGATGTACAGGATAGTTTACATAAATACTGGTATTTAGAATCAGCTAGGCTAGCCTCTTGTTTTTGCAACTTTCATTCCACTGAATTTCATTCTTTCTGAGGCAGGTATTCATCTCTAAACAACAGCATCCCCTTGTAATGTTTTTTTGTCCAAATGGGAATTAATTAACATATTACAAGCATACTTGAATTATGTTTTAGTATAGATATTTTCAAATAAGTGAACACAATTCACTTTCCAAACATAGTAACATATACTCCAGTGTTGAGTGTTTTGGATTACATATTTTACAAGTGCTACATTCGTTTTTGTTTTTTTTTACATTTTTAGTCCGTAGTTTCCTGTAATATTTTAATCATTTTCTACAGGATGAGTTGTGGGTGATATGATCAGTGCCAAATACCTGCCTTCACATGAACTGACATTGATGCCCTATGCTACAGTCATTGTGTCAGCAGGAAGGGAAAATGGGAAAACCTATTATCTAACTTGAAAAGTTTAACACGTAATTCTGAGATTGTTTACCCTGGTAAATCTGGTCATCGATTGACTCTGTTGAATATGGACCTTTTTTAAAAAGAAGCCAGATTGTATGCAAGTCTCATTTGATTTATTGCCACAGTAAACATGATCCCAATGGGTTTATGGTCTGCATGATACAGCATGATGTTCATTCCGTAATGTGGGCATGGCTACCTGACATCTCCAAATTTGGTCACTTTTGGGTACTTAAAAACAAGATGGTGTAGTTGGTAATGACGGACTTTAGACATCAAAATGGTAGTCCACAAACCAATAGGTGCATCATGGTGGGACTGTACTTGGTCACTTAGTTATATTAATAATTAGTGAAACCTGTTTCAAAAGTAACTGTATATAACTATTTTTGTGCAAATACTGGATTTACTTTAGATGTAACTGGCAAAGGCAGTTTCCTTTCAGCAATTACGCCTCTGATTTTTGGACACTTCCTGGAGTTGTCTTTGCCAAGTGAGAAATATACTAGCTACCAGAAATTCCTGATATCTTCAAACCAGAAATGCAACTGGGAGGCTAACATGAATGTTTATTCCCCACTCAGGTGCTTTTAATGTCTGTATGATATGATACATACAGTTATGCAGTTTTACAAGCTTGCCAGCATTATTTTAGTGATCACAGAATACTGTTCAAAGAGGTTTCCCCTAATGCTTTAGACAGATTCTACAATTGGGTATTGCAGCTCTTTATTTCACCTGACAGGTCGGAGAAATATTATTTTGAATTTGACCACAGTATGAATAACTAAACAATGGGACTTCTCCTACCGAATGACGTTCTGAATTGTTCACACTCGACCCATTTGTTGTCTCCCTCCGTGAAGTCTGCTGAGAGGGCAGAGGAGCAGAGGGAGTATGGAGGAGAGAGGAGAGCACTCTGTAGGCATTGATCACAATAGAGACGAATTCAATGGAACAGAGCTCACTGGTTTCCTCTGCTCTCTTTTAGAAATGTCAAACACCCACACGCAAGCCTCTCAGTGCCTATACAATCCCCCCACTAACACACACACATACACACATACACACACACACACACACACACACACACACACACACACACACACACACACACACACATACACACACACACACACACACACACACACATACACACACACACACACACCACTCTGTTAGCAGTTCTACAGGCTCCTGTGTAAATGATCCCAAAATGATCTTCCTACACACAATATCTCCTCTCGGGGTGCGTGAGAGTGCTCGAAGCGAGCTGAGCAATAATGGGATACAGTCTCTACCTTTTATGGCTTGAAAATCACTATCATTGCTCTCATCCTTACTGTTTAGCCTGTCATCACTGCTGTCTTACACCACCAAAAGCCATTCAGAGTAGCCACCATTTTCTTCTTTTATTATAGTGTGAGGATCATGGTGAAGTGCATGTTGAATTCCAGACTTTTCATATAACATGAACCAGGTTACAATTTGAGTCACTGTGACAAAGGTGGTCCTCGTTGACACGCCTCAGCAGAATTTGTGCAGCTCATGCAAAACAGCTCAAATGGTTTGGCTTATTAAATATAATGAGCTGCGTGGGTTGTCCATGTTCAAGCTTTTCAAGTTACTGATTTCACGACATGTACCTTTTTATCAGAGCTGAAGATAATTGCAGATCAGTAAAGGTTTTACTTCACCGAAGCCTTGTTGAGATTCATTTGTCGCAGGACAAATCAAACCAGACAACCTGAGCACATTACTGTGAGTCACTAAGTCTAGTGGATACTACTGGCTCATTCTGCAAATATAGAAACTTGTTATCTACGCCATTATAGTGAAACTCTGAACACTGTGTGTCTTCTGTGGACCTCATGTGTCTCTTTTTTATTTTTCCCCAAGATGTGGCTAATGGCAGCACTGGCTACAGGCCTCCTCCCAGGACCAAGGAGGTGGTCATTAACGGTCAAACAGTCAAGCTGAAGTATTGCTTCACCTGCAAGATCTTCAGACCGCCACGTGCCTCCCACTGCAGCCTCTGTGACAACTGTGTGGGTGAGTGAAAATTAAATTCTCTGAGAGCCAGTTTGTGTGTTTGGAAGACATGTGCTGTCTAGTTTTTACCACATTCATTTTGGAACATTAGTGTAATGAACACAAACAGTCAAACAAACATTCACCCATCCAGATTGTGGTTGTAGACCTATTTGAGAAAATCACATTTGTTTTCTTATTTCTTTTAAGAAACACACTTGAGGTTAATAGATGACATGACAAAACTGCCTCTCTACACCCCACCCATGCACATGAACCCACAATATACACACGTTACGCAGACAATTCAGAAAGTGTGACAAATGGCGATTCCACAAAAATTGCATCTGTATGTGAGACACAAGCCAAGTTAAATGTTTAGTTAATGATGCATATCTACAGGGAGTATACAGTACATATGCTTCGAGGAGTTGGTGTCCACACAGAGGGAAGGGAGGGAGGGAGGGAGAGAATAGTTAGTGAGAGCAACAGAAAGAAACGGCAGTATAATGGTTGAGTTTTGCTGCTTTTCACAACCACATGCTCCATCTCTAGAGACAAAGCAAAGAGCACAGCTAGGCAATTACTAGAAGATAGAGACAGCGATACAGAGACCTGTGTGTCTGTATTTTTCTCGTCAGGGTTTTTGTGCTGCTCTTTCATCATAGACAACTCCTTTTTTGAATGTCTTATTTCCTTGTCAGAAGTGGGGCTGACTGAAAGCCAGGGAGACAGAAGATGAGGAAGTAGTAAACACAGGAAAAAAGATGAGGCGTTGGTAATCAGATGCGGCAGATGCACGCTGGCAGGAAGGAAGACAGACTGGCAGCTGAACAAAAAGATGGGAGGACTATAATTTTTACAAGCAGGCGATACACAAAGGTGGATCTTGTGCACACTTTAAGTGTATTGTTAAACTCCAAAAACAGACAGGTGAGGCTAAACTTTGAGATTTAAATTTGACTTATAATACTATAGATACCCTGCCTTGGAAAAAACAGTATCCAGTAAATACGTGATAGATTTAAAGCATTACAATCACAGGAGATGGTTTAAAACGGTTTAAAACGGTTCAGATCATTGTTGTGAGCTACAGATGGGAAGAAAATGGCACGAAGTTTTACTGTCCATACTGCAGGTGGGTGGGACTGATGAACTCCCATGATGAATGTCAGTTGTAATGGGTGTCTCTTTCATAAGAAATACTTTCCTCATTTGCTCTAAAGGTTTGAAGGTCTCCACCCAACATATCCAAATCCTAGAGTGAAATCTGGGGTCAGTCAGTCCGAGGTTCATCATGAAGCTTTATAGATAAACTGAGTGAATAATGGCACAGGAAAGTAGACCGTATGCAGGAGAAAGGACTATTCCAATCTTTTTTTTTTTTTTTCCGAGCTTTTCTTAATAAACTAGAGAGTGACTTAATAACTCTGCAGTGTACAAATTGAATTGGCACTTGCTCTTAAACTGGAAATGCAGATCACGTTGACAGTGGTACAAATGTTTCCTCCATCTCTCGACTTCTATGTCTCTTTCTCTTCCTCTGGTGCTGTAAACGCCAGGGGGACTAACAAGCTTTTAAATAAGTTAGCAGCCAGAAAGGATAGGGCATCCCTGGTGGACATAGAGGATATGAATATGGAAGAGTCACTTCCTTTTTAAGAGGGCTTTCCCTCAGGAGTGATAGTAGAGGCTTATAAGAGCACAGAATTATGATACACACACACACAGCGCCTGCTTCCCTTTGCTCACACACATAAACAACACTGGGTGCAGGACAGAAGGCAGAGGTTTGGAAATATGTGATTGATTATTAGTGTGATTTTGCTGCTGGTATTTTCTCTAGTGTGCTTAATTAAAGGACATTAGATGAAGCTTGAACAACCCTCTTGGGTAAATTATATTGTTATCTAAGCAAACGATAAAATACATGAAAAGACTATTAGCACATAAATAGAATAGATCATTATGGAACTGTCAGAGCTGCTGTTTCAAGTATCATCAGAGGGATAATGTTACTGAGTTATCAGTACCCCTGATATATATTAGCAATCATTTCCACTACCTCTTCCTACTAATGAGGTTTAAGGTTGATCTGAAATGTTGAGATGGCAAAGATCCATCTGTCATCGTTAAGACTGATTTTATCCTTATATTTCTTCAATTTTAATAGAGCTTGCTACTCACTGTTCCTACATTCTTGAAATATCTTTCCAGATTATCCTCCCATGGGTCCTTGAGAGTTTGTGAATATGCAGGGAGGGAAGTCATGCCTTGAAAGCTTTTAAAAATAGACAAAGATACTTAATGCCGATGCCAGGACCGATATTAGGGATTAAACAATTCTGATATTGATATATAGCCCGATATACACAAATGTATTTGCAGTGATCCCTAAAACTAGTGCAGTGCCCGTAAGAAAAGTGTATTCCTATAAAAAAAGTGGGAGGTTAAGTAGCTTTTTCATGGATGGACAAATGAGGCTGTGTTTGAAGGTGGGACGTCAGGGATATTTAGGTTTGTTGTGAAATCCGATATCCCAGGGTATAATTGGCCGTTTTTGACTATTTCTGATTTTGCCATTATATTTCACCTTAAAAATTATTTACTTGGTGTCATTATTTTCAGTACAACCTCACATGTGTGACTGTACAGTTATTTTTTTATTTTGACATACTGTATTAACACAATGGACCTAAAATCACAAAAAAAAAACAAAATCAGAGTAGAAAAAGTTAGATTTTTTACTGTGAAAACCACAAATATGTTTAACCATTTTTTTTTTAACTTATAATGCAAATATAAATTGTTGTTTGCTTAATTTATGCATACATTTTAAACATTTAGGAAGTCATATGTAACTATTTACATTTAAATGCAGGCAATGCTCAGGTCTGCCTGTGCTCCTTCCAGTTGAATGAAGAGCTGGACTGCCTGCTCCACATTCAGCTTCTCCTCATTGTTCTGACTCATTAAACAAAAAAACGACTCCACTACACACTAAACACACCACACCAAACACTACATAACACACTAACTATACACTCCTAACACGCTAAATGTCACAAATCTCTCAACTCTCAATATCGCTGTCTATACACCGACTGTCGTTGCCTGTCAATCATCCGCCTACGTCCCTCCCTTCACACGAACATCCACAGATTCCGATTCCACTTTGTTGTCCGCGCGTCTCCGGATCTCCTCAGACCTGAACAGACTTGGTCCGGGCTCGTTTAATCTCATTAATCCACAACAGTCAGTTTAGATGCACAGAACAGAACGGGACCGAACCACCGGCAAAATCCCGGTCCAGCTCGCGCCGCTGCAGGTATAAATCCGCTTGTTTCTTCAGGTATGTCGTGGGCTTGAGCTCTGCAATGATTGGCTCTGGTGCGCACGTGGCCACGGCGTGCAGTGATTGGCTCTGGTGCCCACGTGACTGTGGTGGCTCCGGTGGACAATGCTCGGCGGAATTTGTAAAGCATTTATGAAATAATTTATTCACGGTATCATTGCAGTCCAAGCAAATGCTTAGTTGCACACCACTGAACCACGCAGCAGCCATGTTGAAAGTCTCAGGTCAGTGTGATCCTGATCCGCAGAGATATTTGACTAACAGACACACACACACACAGACAGACAGAGATTCCTTGCTTTTATAGAGAGATGTGGTTATCAAAGACCAAGACCAAGATATACAAAAGAGGGAAATAACTTAAACAATAAAAATAGTCTAAAATTACATCAGTAAACCGATGATTTGATAATTATAAATAAATATAAATAAATCACCCCAAACATATTTTTACTAATTAAAAAATAAAAAGCACGTTTTTATATCAACATACATTGTGATACCGATATATCTGTGATTGGCCAATATTGCCTAATAATATATAATATATATATATATATATAATTGTCTGTGAGCTTCTGTAAAGCCTGATAATTTTCATTATATTCTCATTGTTTTAACACATAAGTAACCATGATCCATGACTGCAAATATACTAATAATGTACTATGTTGAGTCCATGAATTGAGGCAATGTGGCCTGGAAAGTCTTTGAAAAGACCATGAATTTGATGTTGAATTTGAAGGTGTGGTAACCCTGAACCTTGCATTCTCCTCTCCTATTAAGGACTTTTGTGGCGGGCTTTATTAATCAGATTGGACTAGTAGTAGCTGTCCCCTTTCATATCCTCTGACTAGAGGCTGTGTTTCCCAAATACACTTCAACCAGGCATTGATTAATGAAGACAAAAGCAGGTCATTTCACCTCACTAAACAAATAATGGCTCTGATTAATTAGTTAAGTAGCTACCACTGTGCACAGTTAGCAGTCCACACTCTGGGATAGGACTGTGGAGCTGATTAGATAACCACATTAACAATAAGCCCTCCACAAAGAAGTATGCTGGAGCACAGTTCCTTTGATTAGAATACCACCGACTAATTTTCATCTGAAAGCATTTCACATTAAAATGATGAACACTTCAGGCTGCATTCAGATACAGATTGAGTGTTTTCCCACTGCAATAAGTATTTCTGATTCCAGACATTGTATTGAGTTAAACAACACAGGCGAAGAAAAAGGGCTGCATAATTTGTTCAGCTGTAACAAGTTGGCTGTCAGCCTTGTGTCAGTCTTAACATGCTAGAAAACTCCAGTCGTTAGTTCATCTCCAATGAAAGACCATGGCAGTTTGGACAACATTTTTACTACCTACCTCTATCTTTACAATTTATCAAACTTCTTCAAATATTTCTAAATTAAGGTCGTACTGGAAACACATTTATCTGTTAAGGCCAGCAAAAGTGCTTCTTTCGCCCTCTCAGCCATGCAAAGTCCCGTTGTTATGGGGTTGAGTTTTTCAGCCATACACAGTCATGTTGGCAGCCTGTAATTTTTATTAGCTAGTTTATATAAATAGCGAAACATTTGAAAAATGTGTATGTTATGCCAAGGCCCAGAGGGACTCTTCTCCTTTCCCCTAATTCCCAACAGCTCCAGACTCGAGTGTGTGTTTACACTGAAGTGACCATTTTTTCCCTTTTTTAAACCTGGTTTTACGAATTGAGTATAGACAAAACCTAGACATCTTCTGAAGATATCTGATTTCTAAGCCATGTGTGCATTACCCAGTTTATGGTGGGTTTTTTACAAGAGCACATGCCCCATGAAAAAGACTTCATACAGGAGAAATATGGCAGCAGTGTGGTAGGATAAAAGGAAAGCCTTGTCCATGTGCGTCTGTGCGTGTCAAAAAAATAAACTTTCTTACGTTCCCTCCATCTGTCTCTCTCTTTGTCCACACAGAGCGTTTCGACCACCACTGTCCCTGGGTGGGGAACTGCGTGGGAAGGAGGAACTACCGTTTCTTCTACATGTTCATCCTCTCACTCTCCTTCCTCACCATCTTCATCTTCGCCTTCGTCATCACGCACATCATTTTACGTAAGTAGCCAAGGGGAGGACAAAAATATTGTGTGCCCAGGCATGATACAGACACGCACTCTCCTCCTGGCTGTGTTCTCGGCGTGCTTCGTGCCAGCAGGTTGTAAGTGGGCGTTGAGCAAAGCTGCAGTATTCTGGCTCGTTACCATTCCTCCAGCTGGGAGCAGGCAGTGGACTGTTGGGCTCCCCATTAGAGAGAGAGAGAGAAAGAAAGAGAGAGAGATGTGTGTGTGTGTGTGTAGAGATGTGTGTGTGTGTGTGTGTGTGTGTGTGTGTGTGTGTGTGTGTGTGTGTGTGTGTGTGTGTGTGTGTGTGTGTGCGCGTGCGTGCTTGTGCTTGTGTACGCATAAAATGACAGTTGGTGGATCAATGTTGCACTGGGAAAGAAATATGGGCCAAGATTCACTGCTAGAAAATTGTACCGCACATTAATAGTCTTTTGAACATCTTCTTTCTTTGATTGTAACCATGCTGTGTTGAGACTGAATGATGCCAGATTTGGCAAAAGAGGCATCATACGGGTTTGCATTGTTTAATTTATAAATTGATATTTTTTTCTCTCAGTGGTGCTCAGACCAAGTTAGAGAACATCACAATAACTTAATGATTTGTTCATGTTGTAAGCTTACAGCAGACAAACTGCACACTAGTGGTAAAACCTGCCTGACAATGCTTCAAATCAAATGAAGTCACAGTCTTGCAGTGTTTCACCATTAATTACAATATTAAATGAATTCTGCAAACTATTATTAAAAATTAGCATATCTGTGCTGTCTCTGAACCCATTTGTCCAAGTTTGCGCAGTTGCAATTAAAAGCCAAAGTTAAAAACAAGTCTGGCTGAGATGTCTCAAACAACCAAGAAGAGCAGGCCAACGCTTAATTTTAGGCCTGTATGCTGGCTTGGTCCTCCTTCCCTTCACAAAATTGGAATGCCAATTTAAGTGGGCACACTCTGCCTAGCTCAGTTCATCTTGTTGACACTTGCACTTTTGCAGCAAGTAATACCTCCAAAGTGTGCCGTAGCCAATATCTGATGCAGATTTCCACATTCAATGGGTGTTGTTTAATGCTGATTGTACAGTGGTCTAATGGAGACTCTGTCTTTCTTTGTTCACAGGCTCCCATCAAAGCGGGTTCCTCAACGCACTTAAAGATAGTCCTGCCAGATATCCTTTCACTGAAATCGATGCTGTTCTGTACATCCTGACACAAACACACAACATATATCAACAGGCCTGACAACATAGATAAGTAACACATTTAGTAATTTAAAGATAATTAAATAAATAAATGAATAATTAGAAAGAAATGTTTGATCCCACTTATTATGAAATTATTTCCTGATCTTTTGCAAATGTACAGCCTCTAAAGGTGATAAATAGATAGAAAAAACCTTCATGTTTTTTAGTTTTTTTATTGAAAAAACATTTTTTTTTTTTGCAGATAAACCAGAATAGATGTAATGTTGACTCAAGTTCCATGAAATTCTTCTCAGCCCATAGATTTCTTAATCACCCAGATTTCCCTTGATTCTGTTGTATTCAAAGTTGACATAGACTAGTGAGAGGCCATACAGGTCAATCTGTTGGTCAGATTTAATTTGCATGACATGCCTTTACAAAGCATTTCCATCCATTGCTCCTGCCAGTTGCAGTACTTGCATAACTAGTGTCCCTCTGATTTGTCCCGTTCCATCGGAGTAACAAGGCACGCAAGGCAGCTCCTCACTCTGTCTCTGTCGATTGATTTCATCTGGCTCTGAATTGTCCCCGGTCCCTCTACAGAGATGTTGTGTGTGAGTGAGATTTGATATGAGTGTTTCTGCCTGTGTGATAGACGCCAAGTGTGTGCAAGACGTCTTAAGCCACAGCTGTTACAAATACCCTGTAAGTCAGCTTGTTGTCTCAACATCAGTGATAATAATGTGGACTTTAGTTTAAGTTTACTGTCACACTATTTGACCTTAGCTTTTAGCTGTAAACAAGCCACGTGCCATCTGATTCCATTATATTCAAGAGAAGGCAGACATATCTATATGACATCTCTAACTCTGCAACTTACACCAAAACAATCTAGATGGATAAATAGCTCTACAGGCAAAAGAAAAATGTGTATTTTTGATTTTGGGGTAGCTGTTCCTTAAAATGATACAAGAATTGAAACTAGGATCAGTTAATAACAGATACTTGATACCAAGTTTGGATAGTCAGAATGGATCAACTCTAATTGATACTCAAAGCTATTTCTTAGGCACAAAAATAACACAGCTATGACACGGCCTCTCTCCCTGCCCTTCTCTCTTTGCCTGATGAGATAACTGTTTCTCTGGCAGAGAAATGTGTGCCAAGCCAAGCTGATAACGGTCCGTGTCCTACAGCAGTTTAATAAAGGGGAACTGCAGTCGATAGTGTCGTAGCACTCCTTTGTACGCGGTGAATGATGACATGTTTTGTCCTTGCTAAGGAGGAAGAGATCGGGTAGAGAGCAATAGAAGAGAGAGATTAAAAGAGACAAAAGGGGACAGTGAGGGTATTTAGTTGATTTTTACAGTACAGTGTAAGAGGCTGAGTCATGGTCTGTGAGTCTGTGATATTGTACTGACCTAAGAAGTAATTATTTTTTCTGTATGCCCTTAGGGAAGTCTCTGTCTAAATAGTCTAAATTTACCCAAATAGTGCATTTTCAGGGCATTTGTAGATCTTGTTGAATGAATTAGATATTATTTTAGAGTAGAACGGTGTGGTTTAAAGGTCACTGTAGTTCGTTTTCAAAAAAGGCAGCAGGCTTAATGTTGGACAGCGTCTGTGTTTGTGTGGTTTATGTGGAGCAGAGAAAATGAGCAGCGCTCAGCAATCCCAGCCAAATGAACTGGTAACTAGGAACTATTGGCAAGAGGAGAACAGCCCCGAGGCTGTAGGTCAATATGCTAGCTGTTAGAACTCGTGCTATTTTTTGTCCATGCTGGCTCTGCAAGAGTCTGTGATGTGTGTGTCTTTGTCAGTGTTGTGTGTTTCACTAAATGTAAGCGGGGATTAAATTAAAACAGTGGAAGATCATTCCTTGACTTATTCTGTCACTGTGCTGGAGGTGGTAGTGTGTTTCTTCTCTGTCTGGTCCATAGTGGGCCTCTCAGGGTTCCATACCTACCTAATCAGCTCCAACCAGACCACCAATGAGGATGTGAGTATCACAAACACAAAACAGATATCAGTATTTTACATATGTATGCATTTCCTCAAAATAAAACCTTGAAAAATCATGAGACACCATAAGTTAAGCCTGAACCATCACTAAGTTGTTTAAGATTTCTGTGTCTTTGTTTATAGTTGATCATTTGTAATAGTGCAGCACATATTTGAGTGGAGTATTACTTCAAGGTTCAAGAATTCAAGTTAATTGCTAAATATTTAATCTTCCCTGCATATTAACCAAACAATTAAAACCATTAAATATATCTTATTCCTATTTTAGGATTTAACAAATTGTAATTGTCATAACAATTAATATTAAAGATCACAGTATATACCTTCTCTCTATTGAAATTGTAGTTAGTAGTATATAGTAAATAAATTTTTTTTTAAACTATTTTCTCATTTGAAATTTGACATTAGTAAACTTACACCATAATAGATCGATACTAAAAGGAAACCAGAGCATGTTTATGTTTTGTCTTTGACCTCATTCAGGGGCTGATTAGCTCAGTTGGATAAAGCATTGTGCTAATAATGCCAAGGTCATGGGTATGAGCCAGGAACATGTATTAACCCTGTCCGAAACACAAAACGAAAAGGTTTTAATATTAATCTGTCTCTCCGAAACTGTGACTGATGTTGTGTGGTCCTCTCCAGATAAAAGGGTCTTGGTCTTCTAAAAGAGGGAAAGACAACTATAACCCATACAGCCATGGCAATATATTCACCAACTGCTGTGCAGCCCTGTGTGGACCCCTGCCACCGAGGTATGAATCGTGAACTTGTGTGAGTGTTTTTATGAGGTGATTAAAGCATCCCCAGATGCCCCGATGATGACATAGGAGGCCTATCATTTCCTGCTCTGACAAAACCCTTTCAACAATTTTTCACCTTCACTATAATAGGTCACAACACCTGTTTTTTTCCGTCCTCATTGTAATTTTCTGTTTTAGTCTAAAGGCTAAAATAGAACTGTTAGTCAAGACTCCTTTTGATGTGAGGAGCTGCTTTGAAATGAGTCTGCCCTCAGCCTTTCTTCTATACATAGCTGCTAAGATACTGCAAGAGTGTAAAGGATTTCAAGCCTATTTGAACCAAATCCAAGATCAAAGTTGGCTTGATATATTAGATTTCACACTTTTGCTGTTCATGTGATTTAACAAAAATACAGGCCAACTGTCACAGCTACATTCTCATGTCCATGTGACTGTAAATGTCAGTACACATCACACGTTCCCTCCCAGCTTTTTCTCTTCAGCATTTTGTACCAACAATTCTCCTCATTTTTCTGTGAAAATATTCCTCCTCTGACTTTAACTGCTCTTTCTTTTTTGTCATCATGGTTCAGAAATGTGTTCATGATTGCCGACTGGACAGAGATACCTACTTTACTATCTGCTCTTATCTCTACTGGACACTGTACCCTAAGATACAACATTCACACTGACGCTGTCAGGATGTCACAAACATCTCTTAGCCTTTGGAACGTGGAGCCTTTAATTTTGCCTTTGATTTGCACTCATTTTACCAGACAAACACAGTCTGTGTGGACTGTGTCATGCAACTTACCAAGTACATCTATAGAGGCACACACATTTACACAAAGTATAAAAAGAGTAATGATGGAGGGTTTTAGTAGCATTCTGTTTGTGTATCTGGCTGTACTGTACTCTGGCCCTCACAAACCATAAGTCACCAATAATGATACCTTTGGGTGGCGAAGGAGAGTCCTCGGCGCACAGGTGGCTGCCGTGTGTGTGTGTGTGTGTGTGTGTGTGTGTGTGTGTGTGTGTGTGTGTGTGTGTGTGTGTGTGTGTGTGTGTGTGTGTGTGTGTGTGTGTGTGTGTGTGTGTGTGGACAGCCATAGGCATTGCACAGCTGGGTACACCAGTAAGAAAAGGAATGTTTCACTTCAGCCTCGGACTATGTGAGCAACGCAGCCTCTCACACACACAGACAAAAGCCTCTGCATTTCATTCCCCGCTGAGACATTGACTCACATTTTCTAATGCACCAGCTTACATGTTTGCTTGTTTCCTCCTAACTGCATTTGCAGACATTCCAGTATTCATTACCAGCAACACAAACCACTGCTGTAGGTTTCCCTGAGTTTGTCTCTGTGATTCTAGCAAACCATTTCCGCTTGAATCCAGCTCAGTCCCACAGGAGCACACTGTCAACACACACTCTGTTAAATGATTAGCTTGTGCTGTCTAACACCTCAGCTGTGTGCATGTGCATGTGTGTGTGTGTGTGTGTGTGTGTGTGTGTGTGTGTGTGTGTGTGTGTGTGTGTAAGACTGTTCTGTGTCAGATCAACCCTTTATCTGGCTGATAAGTAGCCATTAACACATACGTCTGGCCCATGACCACACACGTGCATAAACATACCAAGAGTTCAGATGGGTGTTGTCTAACCAGCTGCATCAGAATGCTGCAGCCTTAACAATAGGACAAAAACAATGATTCACTCCAGTTCCCCACTGCAGGACTTAAGTGATTTATTACCTAGTTGTTATTTCATGTGTTTTCATGACTGTGTCTGAGTGGAAAGACTTAAATCAAGAGGCTTGTGAGAGGCTACACAATAATATAAAAGTTACACACTTTTGTTTCTGTGTGGTACCACTAGCGCTGTGTGAGTATGGCCTTAAAATAAAATTGTGATAGTCTATTTGGAGATGCTGCTCTACTGTATCTGTAATGTTATTGGGTAAAGCCATTCGGTATGTAATATTTGTGAATGAATGCCCACACACAACGTCTGTATCTTCTCTCTGTTTCTCTCTGACTAGTCTCATTGACAGACGGGGCTTCATCCAATCAGACGCACCACAGCTGGCGCCACCAACCAATGGCATCACTATGTATGGTGCCACCCAGTCTCAGCAGAGCCACATGGTAAGACACTGACCTCCATGATATTACCAGGTTGATAACTGTACATAAAAATGAAGGCTGAGCTTGAGAGTGGGCAGATCAATTGATAGATGAGGTTTTAAGAGGAGAAATGTCATTGATTAACGGGGCTTGACATTTTCTGTTATTTCTAGTTAGTTGTAATCCTACAGAGTTTAGCACTGGCAACCCTTGTAATTCCTGTTGGTAACAGCTTGTGCAGTTTAATACTTGAGGAGCAGTTACTTTTTCAGCTACTTTTTCCAAAATGTAACGAAAGAGCAGCACATGTATCTGTTTACAGTGTTGCCAAAGAAACCCATGTGGTTTTAATAAAGAAGTAAATCAGTAATTGGCCTTTTTCCCAACATGCCAGGAGCAATCTGATTTCATGCAAGTAGTTTTCCACACAACAGCTCTATGTGGCTGCTCTCTCTTGTTCTGTTACATCCTGCAATATTTAAAACTGACATAAAATGCTAGAAATGACTGCGGTTAGAGCTGTCACCTTGACAAGTTCATTGTTTCCTGTGACTGCTTCACAATAAAAGCCGCCCCTATTTTGCCGGTTGAACACTTTTAATGTGAACTGTGAGGCTAATATCAATGAGATAAAATTACAACCTTGTGAATCAGTTGTGCGTAGGTAGATAATTTGAATCTCGCATGGGAATGGTGGCCTCAAACAAAGAGAACTACTATGTGGAGAAATAACTGCAGAGGATGAGTAGTCTGAAATTATTATTGCTGAAAAATGCAGATGATAAGTAGTGTGAAAAGGGGGGTTTATTTTATAGAAATCTGAAGTATTGCAACAAAAGAAACCTTTTGACAGTCCTTAGTTCCTTGGTTGAAGTACTTTGGCCTTGTCTCACCCAGACCATATTGTCACGCCTACAGGACCAGGACTTCGTCAGCATACGACAGTGACGAAGCATCTTTCACAGCAGCCAGTCTGACACAGTGAAACTCCAGCTTTTGTCTTTTGTTCATTTGCCATAAACAGATAATCAGCTCTCACAACCTGAGGCAGATTAATTTAGCCCCATACAGTTTGAGGATCTGAAATTACAAACATCATGTCTTACTTTGTCTGATTGACTCTGATTTTAATGATAAACATTGGTTATTAGTTTAAGGACTGGCCTAAATTACTTCACATCGTCAGAGAGAGAGTAAAGGCCAGATGAGGTCAAGCAGCTTCATTTAATTAACTGGCACAACATGCCACCAACTCAGACACGCTGCACCTTCTTCTCTCTCTATACAGACCTGGTAGAGCAAATGCAGTTAAGTCTCTCTCATCCCACAGAATTGAACATGTTGAATTTGCTCTGGATTGCAAAGAGCGAGACGGCAATGTTTTTGATATTGTATGTGCCACTCCATGTCGTCTGTAAATCAGGTCACCAGTAGCAGGGAAAGGTCCTTTGTGTGTCTGTGCAGGGGTGGTATCGCAGCCTAAGCTGTAGGATTTTACTCTCCCTAATTTCCGCCTTTCTTTTTCAGTTTGCGTCAATTGAAAGAGAATAATTAGGCAAGTATTCTGATAAACGATTGATCCTTAAGTCTTGGTTGGTTCCAGATTCTTAAATGTAAAGATTTGCTGCTTTTCTCATTGTAAATTACTGATGTCTTCAGTTTTGGACTGTTGGTCGGACATTTCATATACTTAACATTTAATCGATCTATCGTGAAATAATTGGCAGATTAATGGAAATTGAAACAATAAGTTAGTTGCATCTCTCTACGCAGCCACAATTAGGGAAGTCAGCGGTTAACCAGTAATCAGTTAATCACCAAGAATGTTTTGGACCAGTTACGTATATTTTCTAGGTTAATCTGCATACACAGGCCTCCAGGATGCAACTTTTTTGGTTGCAAGTTCTGTAAGAAATGTGAAAAACCTCGTTAATGAAATAAATCAGGGGTACCAGAGCAACCAGGGTAAAATGTTAGTCTGGATCCCTGAGAAACACACACACACACAATGCAAAGTCACACATGAATCACGCTGAATGAAGCACACTGCGGGAACATTTCCTGCAGAAAGGCAACAAAGTCAAATTTAAATTGTGTGATGCTACTTTTAAAGCAACGTAATAAAGAAATTGTCCTTTTGTGCGATTAGGTTAGGTTAGATTAGTTTTTGAGCGCAACACCACTGTCATGAATACAAATCCCAGGTCTGATGCAATATGTATGACATAAAGTAGGTGCTTACTACATTCAACAAACAAAACTCATTGCATCATAACAGTGTTATGTGTTGAAAACTGATACACCCCAGTCCGATGCCATCACCATGCCGAATGATTGAGACCAATATGCTGCCAATCAGCGTGGGAGACTGCAAGGGATATAAAGAGTTAGTTTGTCATGCCATCGAGTACCACAACATTTTGAGGAGAAGAAAGATGAGATTTAAAACAATCTAGCACTGACCACAAGCTGCTGGACAGCCTTCAGAAACTAAGGCTACATTTTTTTTCCTCAAAAATTAACCATTTACCGGTTCATGGGTGTCAAAAGCTGACGTCCTTAGTGACAAAACTCTGGGATTAAGGGTTTCCTCGTCTTGCCGACAATCACGTCTTGCGCGGGATCCCAGAGGAACAATGAGTAGGAATCAGAAAGAGATAATGTATGATAAATTATACAATATTGTGCAAACTCAAAATCTCACAAACTGAAAGTTCACCGCGGTCAGTAAACAGAGATCTAATGTTAAACTGTTTCTGCAGTCCTTGAGAGAATAGCTGGTGTTGTGAAGAGGACATTGTACTGACCTCGCTGACCAGTCTTCCTCTGGTGCCTGAATAGAAGCAACAATTCTCCTGTTGTTCAGTTAAACCTCACACATTACACACTAGATTTAAGGCCTATTCACACACAGCTACTTAAACGTCTTCCACTGGCACCCTCCCTCCGCGCCACAGTCATCTCGTTGTTCTCGTCCAGACTTGACCTCGCCCCGTTCGTTCTCATTGAGATGTCGAACATGCACGTCATCTGTCTCCTAGCTGTGTGGACGACTCGTAATGGGACGAGAGCCACTGGAACATTCCCTTATGTTAGCACATTCAGAAATAACTGCCATCTGTTTTCTGTAGCAGTCATGATTTGTTGTCTCATTGTGCCTGCTGCTGGCCACTGACACAGAGTCAGCTGTTAACATAATATCCATTTGTTAAACTCAGAAACATGCCACATTGGTAACACATCAGGAGGGAGGGACTGAAGATTCTCTTCATCTCCCTCCCACGCCTACTGATGCAACTCTCTTCATTACTGTAAAAATCTTTGCTTGCCTTAAAAATCCAGACCATCAGACTGCTCCTTTCAGGGCCACACGGTGTCATCAAGTAGGTTTTAGAGAGGCTGGTTTAGTTAAATGGTTCAAACCACAGTGAGGACAAGTCTCTCATCATGTTTGTCTGTTTACTACAGAGCTGTGTGGGTAGGTGCTACTTTGACAAAGTGTGTGAATGTAGATTGTGTGCCTGTGTGAGGCGGAGATAGAAGTGTCAAAGAGGCAGCAGAGAAGGGAGGTTAAAAATGGAAATGTATTGTACTTGATTCATACGTTTGTCAGTTGTAATTTCGTCATTGCAGTTATTTTATGTAAGTTTAAGCTGACTGGGAAATGTCGCACAGTAGGTAGACCATCTTTATCTCAGAATCTCATGATGTGAACTCAAGATGAGGAATGTCCTCATCAGTAAACTGTGCATCATATATGTTTCATAGAAATGACATTTCCAAGCCCAAAGATATGAATAAAGGGGACAATAGAGTGTTCTTCTCCCTTTTTTAACAAGTGATATTGCACTTAAGAGTAAGTTGACCTCATTTTCTTATAGTACTGTGTCAGTTAATGCATCGCAGTTGCGTTCACGTCAGTTCGATGAAAGCCCTGTTTCTTTGTGAGCTACGTTGTGCTTGAGATGTAGCTCAAACCTCGACCTGGTATGGTGAAGCCTTTGAAGTGGTTGCCATGGGAACAGTTTGTGAAATTATGACACATTACGACACAACCTTTTTTCATGTCATTTGATTTTGGGTGGGAGATTAAATTGAATTGACAGTAGTCACCATCAGTCGTTTTCCAGTAAAGAAAACCACGTTCTGTGGTTTGAGCTTCACAAATGTGAGAAGTTATAGCTTTTCTGTACTTAATTTAATTGTAAATTTGTAGACATCCTTGGGCTTTGAGAATATAATTTTTTTCAGTAATTTCTGATGTTGTTTATACAAATCGATTAATCAAAAAAATTGTAATAGACTGATTAATTAATAATTGTTAGTTGCAGCCCTAGTTTAGTGTTTGTCACTGATAATTGTGCCTCCACCCTGATACAATGAAGGTGAATGGAATAAGGAGTTGCCAGGAAATATTTGTCTTTTTAAAAAAAAATGTATATTATAATTCTTTGAGCATTTCTTTTCTCTTTTTTTTTTTTTTTTTTTTTTTAACAATCATATTTGTATGGGTAAATGCCACTTTAAGTTAGTGAACAAACAAATGCTTCTGTCCTTTTACCTCATGGTGCACCATTTGTATTTGGCCTTGTAAATATTATTCTATTTTTGGATTTCTGTCTTCCTTCCTGTCCCTCTACCTCTACCTCTGTCTTTTTCCTTTGTGAGCTGTGAGCTATATTTATACAACACACACATAGTGCAATTTTTTCAACCAACATTTCCTTGTTGATACTTGTGCAGTGAGTGACGAAGGACTGACATCCCGCAGCCTCGTTTTCAGTTCCACTTCTCCTACTACTACAGTTTTGTTCCTTTGTTCCTCTTAGAGCTGCATACAATCAAATGTACCACCGAAGCCCCAGCAAAATGTACTACAGCCTATTATGAGTCACATGCTTATTCACAGCAGACAGCGGATTGTTGTCAGGAATAACACAGACGGCTGGAATCTCCCAACTTGTAGCTGCATTCCAACATCTCATCTCAAGACTTGTTTAAATATTTGACAGAAATGTTGTCTGCTTTGAGAAATACTTAATTTGATTTGTCCAAGATCGTGCTTGTCCTCTTCATAACCCAGCCCTCATGATTATTGAATCAAACCCTTAATTTTTGCTGGATGCAAAATTGTAAGATCAACAAAATGAGATTTCTGAACACCATTAAGTGGACAATCTAACTAACTATTGACAGCAATATCATTTATAGTTTGAAGGAAATCTGTTGGGGTCTGTGCCAAACAACAATATTTGCAGCACTACTCCACTTCTTCATATTGCTGTTTGTCAACCATTTTGTTCATTTATCAAAAAAAATTTGAGATTTCGATAAGATTTGCTGTCACTTGTGTAGCACTTCCTGCAACTAGTCATTATTTTCAATGTCAGTTAATTAATATGTCAAAAAATGGTGAAAAATATCACGTTCTCCCAGAGCCCACAGTGATGCCCACTGTTATTTGTTCTTTACAGCCAACACTCCAAAAACTAAAGATATTCAGACAATCACTAAAGGCATCAAACACTTCCAACTGAGAAGCTGGAAGGAGGAAGGAGGATTTTTTTTTGCCAGGAAAATAATTAAATTATTAATGATCAAAATAGATTATTTGAGCAATGGTGTGAGACGTACGGGAAATATCTTTTAGTAAAAATATTGTCTTTTAATCTCTGTTCACATTTAACTGTGTCATGTTTGTAGAGTCACTCCGGTTTTGAATATTATACTACAAAATGTAAATGTAGGTTTACATTTCTAAAGAAAATTATAATCCTTGCTGTGTCATCATCACCATTTATGAGGGCTTACCCAACCATCGCCTGCGCTGCTTCACTTGCTATCTGCTATCCAAGGTTACTCTATCTACAGTCTAGTGTGAGTGTGTGTGTGTGTGTGTTCGGTGTGCACACGCGTGCCGTGGGGGATGGACAGTGCTGAGTCAGTCTAGCTATGACTGTTTATAAAACATGAGTGGGCCTCAAAGTTGGGAAAAAAAAAAGGACAAAGAGCTGTATCTTTAATTTTATATCCAACACACTGCTGATGATGTAGGTTCATGCTAATGTGCCAGGTCTCCGAGTCATTTCAGTCTGATAACCTCCCGCTCAAATAAGTCTTTTCAACAATCTGGAGAGAGGGTTTTCTAAAAGTGATAAGTGAATTGATAATACTTTAGAATCGCATCTCATCTGCTGTCAAAGGTTGCGTAACTTCTGTTTAAATCACATCTGTAATCTGCTCTTTTTAGGTCAGTGAGATTGAGGCAGAAAGGTGAGATGTCTGGGACAAATCTCTGTGCTTCAGATGTTCTCGTCAGTCAGATTTGTCTGGGATTAAAGGAGGCATTAAAGGGACAGGTCACCCCCAAATCAAAACCACATATGTTTCCTCTTACCTGTCGTGCTATTTTTGTATTTTTTGAAGATATCGGCCGTAGAGATGTCTACCTTCTCTTGAATATGATCAAACTAGATGGCACTTGGCTGGTGGTGCCTAAAGTGCCCCATTTAAAAGAAAAAAAAGATACATAAACTTCCTCCAGCTGTCTCACCACACAGAAGGAAATTTGCACCTACTTATTGATGCAAGGCTAGCTTACTAATTAAACTAAGCCATCTAACTTGACAGCTTAGCAGAGGCATTAAAGGTGCACTACGCAACTGAGGGATACAAGTTTTAGATGTATTTAAAGCCATGTGTTTACATGTAAATATTAAAGTACAAACAGGCTTACATTTTGAGTTATGGTGAGGTGAAAACAACAACAGCACATTAAACATCTAGAAGTCCAACAATTCAATATATATTATCGCTTTGAGTGCCATGTACTTGGACGGTATTCGAGATGGCAGACATCTCTGCGACCCTTGTTTCCAAAACTCGCCTTGTATTTTAGCAAACGAGATGGCTAAAAAGCACTACAGGTAAGAGGGAGAATATACGTTTTGGATTTATAGGTGAACTATCTCTTTAAAATCCTTTTCTTGTTTGATTCTAGGTTTATTAACTTCTCTCTCCTCCGAACAGCCACTGATCTTTCATCTATACCTGGTCTCCAATACATGTGGTCGCTCTGTGGTGATAACCATGGTTAAAGCTAATCTCCCTGTAACTAATGTATGGTATTGATGACTCTCCGTGTCCTAACCTAGTTCCTCTGCTCCAGTTTTAGACGTGTGATTTCCACTCTAAAGCAAGGCAACAGAGATCAATAGGCCATGAAGCGGTGACTTAATAGCCTTGTGTTTTCAACTCTACTGACCTCAGCTCTGTTTTCACTGGGTTGGATAAATGAGCTGGTGCGGGTTCTTTGTGTTGCTCTGCATTCTAACAAGGGGTACTAACATCTTTTTATCTTTCTCTCTCTCTTATCCAATCACCTCTCCCCTGCTCTTGTCTTTCCGCATATTGTTTTCCTTGATCTCGTGTGTCGTCTCTTCTCTCTCTCTCCATCTAATTTTCAACACTGCCCCGCTCTTATTTGTTTTCTATTTCCGTCCATCACCTCGGGCTCCTTATCTATCTCTTCGACTTTCACATCCCCCTCCCATGTTGTTCTCTGCCTCTCCTGCTTTCCGCTGCTTTCTCTCAGTGTGACCAAGACCAGTGCATTCAGAGCACCAAATTCGTTTTGCAGGCCGCAGCCACACCTCTCCTCCAGCAGCAGAGTAGCGAGCCAGTCATCCTGACGGCCTCACCCGAAAACGGAGGCACCCTACCTGGCCGGACCTCCCTCACCCTGGGCGGCCCATGCACCTCGCTCCCCCTCGGCCAGCCCACCCCTCCGACATCCACCCCCAGCCTCAGCTGCCACGAGGCCACCGACATGCTGCCAATCCACGCACACAGTCACAACCACAGCCACCCTCTCCAGGAGCCGGTGGCCCACCACCACTTTCTTACCCCAGAAGAAGTGCCCTCGCCGCCAGGTATGCTTCCCTGCGGCAGTCCACTTGGTCACAGCCACACCATGCAGGCTGGCTTCTACAACCCAGCCAGCCAGGACTCACTACACGAGGACTCAGTCAGAGGATTGGTAAAGCTCAGCTCCGTCTGACAGTGGGATGTACACCCCCTCCTCCCACCTCCTCCCTCCTGAAGACATGCATCCAAACTCTCCTGTGCCACTTTTGTACCAGCTCGTTCTCACCCTGAGTTATACTCTCTCTGAAAAAGGCTGTGGTTTAAATTCAGCTGCTATAAACTGAATCAAACTGAACTGAAACAAGGTGAAACCAGTTGTCCTCAGCCAGTGTCTTGCCAAATCTCTGTGCTGGAACTGGGAGAGATGCTTTTTTCTGGTGTAGTGGCCTGTACGACAACTCAGACATACTCTCCTATTTCCTTTTTTTTTTTTTTGTTAACTTCAAGGGAGGCATAATCCATTAGCTCCTGGAAACTGGACAGTTGGAAAGTATCTTTTTCAAAGTGGCATATGTCTGTGAGCCATGTGAAGCAAAAAAAGAATCCCATGTTTTGACAGTACGTGACATTTTTGGTCAAAATGATGAATTTCTGTTGAATGAGATCACAGGTCTGACAGGTCTTTTTTTGTAAAACAAACATTAGCCTATTTGCCTGTTGCTGATTGGACAGCGTCTTCTGCCTTTTTTTCTCGGACATTCTCAGCAGTGCAATGGTCGATGTCATCGTGTTGCATATCATCCTGCTTTTTCTATGTTAAAAAAAAGAGACTGTTGTACTGTACCATGGTTATTACAAATCTTACAAATTATTATATTTCCTGTGGATATTAATAAAACACAAACTTTTTATCAGACACTCTTGCATTAATATGGAGGTTCAGAAGGCATAATGTGTGCTGATGAGTCATGTGGTGATAACATCCCCCATATAGTTCGTCTTGTGACTGATGAATGTGGGAATTGGGCGTAAATGAGACAGATTTACAAGCCTGTCTGATGATTTTTGTTGAATATTTATGGCTGTTCAAACAAGGTCAGGACATTCTTTAGGCTATACTGTCTTCGTTTATTTACTAAGTACTGGTTTCAAACACCGGCATCTGAAGAGAACTGTACAGCCCCAAAACAAGGACTTTCCAGTTATATTTTTTTAAAGTGATTTGTCTGACTGACAGTGGTTGGTGAAGCTGATGTAAGGCAAACAACTTGTGATTCTCTTCTCCCACCTTGTGGTGAGAAGGAAGTACTGCAGGCGACTGATTTTATTTGCATTCAACTAGTTCACCATAAAACTCCAACAAGTCAGTCAGCAGGTGCAGACACCCAAATTTGGACTCTTCTGTTTCTTCAAGTGAAGTTTTGGAGGAGAAATTCAAACAGGTAATAATACAAACTCTTTTTATTTTTATCTCGCTCATTGTTCTGGTGTTTTCAGCCTCAAACGTCACTGTTAGGGTTCCCTCCGTTCATGCTCATCAACGTTGTTTGCAGGGCTGGTCCAGTCAACAGGTACTAGACAAAGTGAGCGACAACATGTGGCCATTTGGTCCTTTTTTTTAAGTTGCAGGAGAGTATTATGGAGCTAAAAGGACCAACATTCAACAGGTACAACTCCAAATGAAAGCTACCATGGCGTTGGTTCTGCTGGATGTGTAAATAAGCCACTTCATAAAATCAATTTGAAAAAAATCTCACTTTTGTGCCACCTCATACTGGTCGCACATCAGTCCATGCAGGTGTAAAGCAACCCTTCCAGACATTAAACAGTGGATACAAAATGATAATAGGAACACATTTATTTTGTTAATAAATCATTTATGATACATAGGGAAGATTTTTCATACATATTTTACAACAATTACAATAGACAATGCAAAAAAAGTAACATTGACACTGAGAAAGAAATATCCCAGATCTTTTTATTAGTTTAGTTTTTTTTATCAGCGGGATTGATCTTTGCAGCACTGAGTGGGAGAGCAGTGAGACAACAGATGGTCACAGATGCAGGATCCTACCATATTCTATAGCTTGCATAAAGTTTGCAAATCGGTATGTCAAACAGTTATGTTTTAAACTGACCCTGTACTGCACTGTGCTTGAGTTCTGCTGCACCATCACCTGTTGAATTGACTTCAAGTGCATGACACGATGAGTTAAAGAATCCTGAGGATTACGACCTTTGTAGACTGACTTGAAAAGTAATTATTTAAGTAACATTTAATGTTAAACAACTGCAGATGAAAATTATTTTAAGCATACATTCAAAATGTTTTCCAAGGAAAATAAGAGTATAACCACTACTAATTATTTAGTAATGATGAGAAATGTTTCCAAGCTTTTTTAAATTAGCTGTACAGTAAATGGGCCTTTCATTGGGCCTCGCTCCAAAAGAATAAGAGCCCGTCGATTTCATTCATTGTTTGTAATTGCTGACTGTCTTGGCTTTAAAACAAAGCCAGTACTTGAGTGCTTTTAACATTTACACATATTTCCTGTTTTAATTATACAGTGCACTAAGGGCGTATCACAGCAGAGATGCACTAGAGACAGAAATGAACCAAGGCAAACCTAACTTGTAGCTGTAAACAGTCATGGTGGCTCACAGCCTGATGCTCCAGCACAGCTAACTCTCATGCATCAGTCGTCTAGCCAGGGCTGGAAACATGGACCATCAATACTCCATGATCCTAGGTCACCAAAAAAGGCTAGACTAGCTTAAACCAGTGACCCATGGTTGCTGCAAGACCAATCTGACCTGTAGTCAGCACAGTGTTCGCCATTCTCAGCTTCCATTGTCTGGGTGGCTAAGCTAATTTAGCTTCTCGATAACCAGAACACTACAGTGTCCGTAACGCTGGCTTCCATGTAAGTCTGGAGTCCCGAGTCACCACAGTTTGACATCGGTGAGCTCCAGGTCGCCCATGATCTCCAGCTGGTCAATGCTGCTCAGGTCCTGCACCCGGTGTCTGAACTCAAACAGGTGTGAGCCGTTCACCGCCAGCTTGAACTGGTGGGGCTGACACAGGATGAGAATCTGACAGAAAAAGAGATCATTACAGAGCACACAGGCAAAAGAGAAATAACAATGATCGACCTGTGGTGGGATATTACAAGCCTGAAAGTGGTGACAGCAGAAGCCCTTCAAAATAAAAGGTAAGTTGTAGGCGGTTCCTACCTCAAAGTAATCCCCCGACGAGAAGGGAAAGAAGGGCAGCTCCCGCTCCTCCTGACCCCAGGACTCACTCAGGTACGAGTTCCTGGTGAACACACCTGACTTCATGCGGGGGTTCAGATGGAGAGCGATGTTCTCTGTCCTGCTGTTGCGGAGGTTCACTGTGAAACTGGGAGAAACGTATAAGATAAGTCATTCGAAATTCTAAAAAACATGACCACAGGGAAGTCTCATTTTCATTAGTTCACGCAAATCATACACATCAGGTTGTTTTTGCTGGTCAGGACAAGGCAGGTTTCATCAGTTTTTCACTTTACCTGTGAGGATACACGCTGACCTGCCCTTTGATTGTGATGTGCTGTCCGGGGCTTAGTCCTTTGAGTATACTGCCTTTGTAAGGGAGGCTCTGGAAGGAGAATTTAAAAAAAAAGGAATATATTCATTATCAGTTGATTTACAGATTATTGTTATCGAATATATATTAGGTCTATAAAGATGCAGTGAAAAACACCCAATGTAATTTCCAAAAACCTGCAGGAACGTCATCACTACAAGGTCATAGAGGGCAGGAAACGTCTCTAGTCCGATTCTGACCATCGTTTCAGGTGCTGAATTTGACATCATATTTTGCCCCGACTGTTGTAGCTATGCCGCACTGTTTCAAGATCTCATATATGACTTTAATGACCATAATGTTTGACACACTGAAATAGTTTGAAGTAAACTGCCTGCAGCGCAACACACAAAGGAATCATTTAGGAGATGCGGTCCCGTTTTAGTGGCATCACAAGATGCTGAGTCAGAGCGGGTCTGGCTAGATGACGCAAGAAGGAAAATACTCACCAGGTCACCTGATTCTGAATATATTGCCTTAAGGGAGGGAAAAAAAGGACACATTTAAAAGTTAATAATTAGACATGTTTCTAAAACAAACACTAGGACAAACAGCTGATGGGAGTGTACTCACTGAGTTTGGGATGTAGCCGATAGCGTGCACCCTGACGTTCCCAGATATAGAAAATGTGTCGACCCTGTTTAGTGGGATTTTGTGCTTGAATTCCAGCAGGTGGGCGCCGTTTACCGCCACCTGCGGGCGAAGATGAGTATTTTTAAGATCCTGCTTTTCTGTGAATCAAATCACTGTGTGCATTTATCGTTTAATCCCGGGCTTATCGACGCCTTCGCCCCTCGACAGCGCTGGTTCGCTGACCTTGAAGACGTCGTCGTGCACCAGGACGATGGTCTCGAAGGGGGCCCCGCGTTTGTAGGGCAGCTGGTGGAGTGTTTCCTCTTTGCCCCAGCTCTCCTTCAGCAGGGAGTTACACACCACACAGGGCGGGCCTTTGAAGCGAGGGCTGAAGTGGAGGGCGACGTCAGAGCGCGGCTTGGTGCTGCAGCCGCTCGACAGGTCCATCTGAAATCTGCAGAGAAGGGCGCACACGGGGGCTGATTTATTAACCGGGCCAAGTGGGCAGCTGCCCCCGGGGCTTCACTTCATGTTGAAGGATTTGTTTGTTTGTTCCACCAAAACTAGGAGGAAACAAATAAGTCCAGAGTTTTAAAGTTTAAAGTGCAAAAACAACTGACAACATTTGTCTTACCCATCTAGGTCCAATTGAATAATTTCTTTCAAGCCAAGCCATTTTGTAAAATTGGCATGTTGCTGGGAATTATGTTAAGTATAATCATCTGCCACAACTGTCAAAACGGGGTTTGCGTCCAGCTGAGGGTGTGGTTCAATAGGTGCTGATGATGATGATGAAAGCTTTGGGAGTCTGGACATTCTTCTGTTCAAGTGCCTTGAAGGTGCTCAAATTTCACTCCTAAAAAGCTGTTCTCACCCTGGGAAAGACTGCAGCTAAATACTGTTTTTAAACTCTACAGTGGTATGAAAGTTGAAAATGATCATACCGTGTACATTTGCTGATATACAACACTGAATTCTACCGTATTATAGTTCTTAAAAAAGAAACAGTATCCCAAGTTTATATCAGGGTTCAAGTCTGTCAGGACAAAACATCTTACCAAATTATAATGTAGATATTGTTCTAATGTAAATACTGTAAATATCCTGTTTAGTTTATTTAGTCTATTTTATCATTTCAAATTATCTTTTCCAAGTGCTGACTTGTTTAAACATGCTAACTTGTTTTGCATCTGTGTACAACTACTCCACGTGCCTTAAATTGCCCCCGTGAGACAAATAAAGTTTTTGGAATTGAATTGAATAATAAAGTGATTGTTCAGCCAACAAACTCTGCACTTTTCAGTCCACTAAGGCTCACTGTAGATTAGAATAATGATTTTAATAATTGTGTAGCACCTTATACGGTGAAACTTTGATATTTTCGGAGACATTTGTCACACGGGGAAAGTCTCGTACTGTTGCAGCCCTAGCCCCCGGGGGGCCCTCTAACCCTTTAATACAGACATGATGTGGCGTAATGCTAGTGGATGATCTCTGGGGGTTTAAGTCCTTCAGCCAGAGGACAAGAAGTATTTACACTGCCAAGTCACAGCTGAGCTGAAATGATTCCAGCTGATCTCGCAGCTGACATCTCATAAATTCCTCTAAATGTTAAACATCTGAGATATTATACATGAATATGGCAGCAAAGCGACTATCTGCTATGTGAAGATACAGTTTAATATATGAATGTAACTCTACTGCGGTCACACGTCATGATTCCATATCAGCAACAGATTACATTTTGTGACTTTGAGCACAAAATTAAGTTTTTGATCAGAAAACATATTGGGGGAAGAGTGTGGCTCATCCACACTGTCAGGAAAGGACTCAGAAATTAAGAAATATCATGAAAATACCTAAAAACACTGGGGGGGGGGGGGGCTTTAAGTAGTGGAATATCTATTAAAAGATACCTTTGGGGAGACTTAACCTTCTTCTGTTTATTTAAAGAAATCCATGAGGTGATTTTAGCAGGTGTCCATGTGTTGTGCAGTTAAAAAAAAAGTTTAGGAACCTCTCCTCCAGACACAAAATGACGTTACCCCCCCTTTAATCATCACACCTTACACGTGAAGCCTCTTCTGTACATTTCTCTAATATCATTCCATCCTACCTGTCCGCATCTGGGGGCACGGTGCCCTGGATGATGATGATCTCCCCAGGGTGCAGGCCTCCAGGTATGGGCCCCGTGTACGGGATCACCTGAGGGGGAGGGAGAGTTTGGCGTTAGGAGCACTGTGCACCTGCAGCTGACAGCAGCTGGAGACACAAACACTTGAACGCTGAACGTGATTCAGTGGATTAACTGGAACACACAGTGACCGTCTGGTAGCTGGTTCACGTCCTCTGCGCTGCCCGTTTTAAAGGCACCTGCTGAGAACACAGACGACTTGCACACAGTTTAGCAGCTGCATTAGGGGCTGCTGATCACGGCATTATAATAACACTAATCCTGATAAAAAATAATGATGATAATAATGATGATGACGGTGGTGATAATAATACGCCTCTTACCGGATTCAGGACAGTGTGTTTCGCATTCGCCACAGACATCAGGCTTCCTGTGTCGGCCCACAACATGCAGCCGTGCCGAAAGACAGCAGAGTGTGTGGTGTCTGCGGTAAATATGACCGGTTTGCAGCTCTCCTGCACTACACGGGGATGATGGCAGTGGGCATCTTCTCTCCATAAGCACCGCCGACACGCGCATGCGCAAGCCCCTACCCACGTGATCAGTCCCGCTGTACGCCGGACAACAACAGAGGCCAACTTTTCTGACGGATTTTAGGTTAACTGGTGTATGTTGTTAAACCTTTATATAAGCAGCAGGAGCAAAATAAAATACATTAAAAAGAAAAACTTTAATAAAAGCTTTCATGTACACGGAAGCATTCACAGCGCTTCCCTTTGTTCCACATTGTGTTGTATTTGCTTATTCCAACATGGATTAAAGTCATTATTTTCCTCAACAACAAAAAAAAGACATCCCATAATGACGTTGTGATAGAAGTTTGTTTGAAGTCTTTTGCAAATGTATATATAAAAAAAAAAAAAAATCACATGTACATGAGTATTCACAGCCGAGATGAGCTCAGGCACATCCTGTTTCCACTGATTATCACAGATGTTTCCGCAACTTGATTTGAGTCCACCTGTGGTAAATTCAGTTGATCAGACATGATTTGGAAAAAGGCACACACCTGTCTATACAGGGTCTAACTGTTGTCAGTGCATGTCAGGGTACAAACCAAGCCATGAAGTCCAAGGAATTGTGTGCAGACCTCCGAGATAGGATTGTATCGAGGCACAGAAAAACTTCTGCAGCAATGTAACATAAAATTTTTAAAAAGTGAAGCGCTGTGAATACTTTACGGATGCACTGAACTTTCCTACGTAAGAACTTTACTTAAAGGGTAACCACCAGTTTAACACATTTTAAATGTGTTCACACGTCTCAGCCACAGTACTGGAAAAAATATGTGGAAAAAGTAGTTCAAAACCCTTCATGGTTTCAGAGAAAGCTGCTTGTAATTGTATTAATTGCCTCCAGTGATGTCACTCTGTGGCCAAGTTGCACTGTGGGTAATGTAGGAAACAGATTTTCAAATGGAAGAAGAGTGCATGGCATAAAAAATATATTATATCTCCTGTTCTTCTGCTGTATAAGTTTTGATCATTTTTCAACTGTCCATGCAGTGTTATGGGAGTGCAATTACCCACAATGCAGCAGCCTGAATAGCTATATGTATTGTTTATGTTTTGCTTTCACTGTTTTGTCTATTTCAAGTTGAATTCAAAGTCCTGGACAAGTTGAAGATCCGATGGTAAAAAATGTTCCTGTGCGTAATATTATGCAATATCATTTGTCAACACACGATACAATAATCTTCCGTAATTAAATACTACCGTAGTGCGTTAAATAAAATGAAAATGTGAAAATACAATTCTATCTGCTCTTCATATTGCATCATAAACATGTTTCTGGTGATGACGATCCACAAATAACATGAACACTATCATGTTGACGCACGCCAAGACACCCCAGGCTGAGTGTGGCCTTTGGTGTAGGCTCCATATGTCACAAATAAGATTGAAGTTAAATGTATGTACCGGGTCTAACTAGTGGTCTCACATTACCACTGTCCTCTGATCTCCTCACTGGCTCCCTGTTCCATATAGAAGCCAATTTAAAATTCTCACTTACAAAGCATTGCACAGCCAGGCCCCTGCTTAATGAGCTGAATTACTTACCCAACAGCTCACCGTCTTGGGTCAAACTTGTCAAATTTGCTGTCTGTTCCATGCACCCACCTTAAGGCCCGTGGTAACAGAGCTTTTGAGGCCATAGCTCCTTAATTATAGAACGCTCTGCCAGCACCCTTCTGGTTTGATGATTTGTGGATTTTTTTTTAACAGACTGCCAAAGACATAGGTGTTTAGACAGGCATTTGGTTAACTGCTATGCATCTGGTGTGCACTTCATATGTGTACAACACATTTTTGGGTGTATTTTGTTATTCTTTTTATTGCTATTATCATGAGGCAAGAGGTGGACTAAGGATGGTTGAGGGGCAAGGCCAAAAATAATTAAAATGGCACAAGTTGTATGCGGTGTGGTACCAGCACGCGGAAAGCCTTGATATATTTATCATGATATAGTTTCTTACTTCATGTTAATGCCAATGTTTAGTACATTGTGACTTTTGCCTATGAAAAGTGTCTACGGATAAATTGTATTTATTCTTATTTATTTGTACAAATACGGTGATTTTTAATCATCTAAGTACTAATAATAACAGTCATGGAGACCGAAAAAATTAGTCTGCAAACAAAGTCTGCAAATCAGGATAAAAAAAAAACAAAAACTGCAAGTGGCAGTGAGACTGCTTTCTTTTCTTTTAGCAATGAAGTGATATACTCCATGACAGCACATCATAAAATGCATATTATTGATACTGAATGGGAGCAGCTGTAACGCAAGCATGTCGCCTCGGTTAACAATAAAATATTTCTGATTCCGATTCATATATTATACAATCAGTTGTCCATATTTAAAGTTAAATTGAATAAAACAAGTTCAGAGTACTGTAGATATGTCACACTTACATCTCAGGATCTAGTTATTATAGACACAAATTAAATATTCAACTGTCATTTATCAACACAGTAACAGCGTTACATTCACTGGCAGCTGTAAACACTCATAAAAAACATTAGACATACTTCGGTTTGGTGCCTGCCTGTATACCAAACATAAGGAGTAGTTAACGTTATAATCATCAGAAAACGTTACATACGTTGTTTTTTTGGTACCTAACTGTTTCCCAAATATATTCGTACGTGCGTGAATGGGTAAATGAGAGGCATTAACTTACAGCACTTTGTAGAAGGGCGGTTTTCAAAGTTCACTCCATTGACTTTTATTAGTTCACCAGGCAGACCTGCCACATCCAATATGGCGGATGCGCTAACGTACTGCGGAAACGGCCCAACACAGTGACGTATCGAACGTTACACGTCATATCTGCGAGAGACTACAAGTCGCAGTTTAGTTTCTCAAAAAAATAGGTTGTGTGCTGTATCATATCCAGAAGACATGGGCCCTGGTCAGTATCGCCGTTACTTTGACAACATCGCCACGTCTACTGATGTGTTTCTCTTATAAGAAATATATACATAATAACCTTATCAAGTGTTTTAAATGTTAAATCAGTTATTAGCTGTAAATGTTGACTTCAGTTGACCACCTTGTGTTTCAGTGTCTGCTGCCGCCATCGGAGCTGGAGTGGGAGCAGGTAAAGCCCCGGGATTCCCTTTTGTCAAGCATTGTGACGCATTTTAATCTAGAAAATGCAAACGTGAAGGTTTCCTGTGCCGTGTTCTCTTCCATGAGCAGTAGTTGCCCTGTTTGCGGCTCCTGCTGCTCTGGGGTTTGCAGGGTTTACTTCAGCTGGAGTAGCGGCGGGTTCCGTGGCTGCTAAAATGATGTCTGCTGCTGCCGTGGCTAACGGAGGAGGCGTGGCGGCAGGAAGTGCTGTGGCTGTCTTGCAATCAGCAGGTAAACATCAGACAGGACAGATCTTGTAATGGCTTGTTTGCAAGCTTATCTTGTGAAATGATCATTGGCGCAATGATTAAAAGGGAGTCATGTGTGGAGTGTAATGCAATGTGTTGCAATGTCCTTTTTTCTAAGATGGACTGAGTCCCACCCTGTCTTCATTGTACTAAGAAATTATAATGTAATTTTAAAAAGTTGAAGGGTTGTAAGTTCCAGCCTCGACCCTCGACCTCAGAAAATGAGACAGACACAGGGAACCCTTCAGCTTCAGGACTATCTTAATTGAATGGGGGGGAAATGTCTCATTCTGTCCTTATTCACAGTCTGCTTCACAACTTTTTTGGTTTTGTTTTGTTTTTATCGTCAAACCTTCATCATGTTATTGTTCCAAAGTTTGAAGAGCAAACCATGGTATTTAAAACAACTGGCAGTAAATGCGGCCAGGATGGCACAGTTACTCCTTAAGGACTTTGGAACCCATTATGGCACTTGGTGTTTTTACTAGGGATCGACCGATATGGATTTTTTTTAGGGCCGATTCCGATACCGATTTTTTTTCATCGGCCTTAATACGGACTGACGATTTTCTTGAGCCGATACTACTTTTGCTCCCTCTATTTACATCATAAAAATAACACAATGATGATAACAAATGTTACGAGTCTCAATTTTTTTAAAAAAAGGAACATTTATTGAAATTAAAAAAGGTGAGGTAGAACAAGTAAACAATATTTAACAAATATTAAAAACAGGTGAGGTTGAACAGTGCTCTGTGAAATGCTGCCACACTGGATTGGTTTTCTGCTCTGCCAGTTCTTGCAGCGTCTCCAGCAACACAGAGCTGCCTGTGGACGCCTGTCTGTTAATAATGCCGGATCGGTGAACGCAGCAGCCCGCATCGGCCGATGCCGATACACGTAAAAAAACGCAAAAATCGTCCGATAATATCGGCCGGCCGATGTATCGGTTTATCACTAGTTTTGACAACAGATTTTAATCAGTAGGGAAAGGGCTTCATTTACTGTTTGTTTTTGCATTCCTAAACAGACTTTGTCCATTTGGCAGACCCTGCCAACTCTCAAGCTTCAGTACTCTGGGGACCTTATTCTCCTCTGAGAATAGCTTGTTTGTTCAGCTATGGGGAAAAATGGATATTTCTGAGTTAGTATTATTACCTCAAATATTGTAAATATTGTGGCTCAGGGGTAGAGCCAAGGCCTTGTTATCAAAAGGTCGCTAGTTTGATTCCCCTGGTCTGCATGTTGAAGTGTCCTTGGGCAAGATACTGAACACCAACCTGCTCCTTATGTGTTGGTCGGCACCTTGCATGTCAGCCATCGCCATCAGTGTAAGTCGCTTTGGACAAAAGCGTCTGCTAAGTGCCCTAGATGTAAATGTAAATTTCTGATGTTGAATTTCTTCTCCAAAACTACATAGTGTTTAGTAAAAAAGTGAAGCTGAAGGGTGCTCTGACAGCTCATCTGTTAAAGCGTCTGTCCTGTGTACTGAAGTTGAGGATGGAGGTACAAATCAGCTTCAACTTCAGCAATTCACTAAAAAGATGTCATAAAAATGCTATGTTTGAACCACAAGAAGCTGTCATCCCACCTGGGACTGAAGTGGGAAAAAAAAACCATGTCTAAGAAAATCCGGGTCACATTTAAAAAAAAAAAAAAAAGTGCAGTATTCAGCAGAAATGGTGTTTAGGTACAATCTAATGATAATGTGATTGTAGTGTTACTGTTTCATGTGGTCTTTTTGTCTTGCCATCAAAGATTCCTCAGGTTCTCTTTAGCTCTGTACCTAAACAAACACTGTGATGTTGCTATAGGTGCAGCTGGCCTGTCAGGAGCTGTCACTGCAGCAGTGACCGGCACTGGAGCAGCAGCGGGATATCTGGGCAGCTTCTTCCGCCGATAATCATGAAGTAACAGATGACTTTATGATATTGTCTTGCAAGGTGAAGGAGGCAAATGCAACTTGAGATAATGTTTCAAACTGCTCCCACCAAAAGCTGTCTGTTTCAGCTTTTGCCCTCTGGGAGGCGCTATGGGTCGTATGTTGTACTGAAATCTCTTCTGCAATAAATCTATAAAACCTGACAGATACTGGTTCAGTGTGTCATCCATTCCCCATAATGTCCCCTAGAAATGAGTAGAGTGGATGTGTTCAGTGGTTCATTAACTCTTTTTTTCTGGCCCCAGTTAAAAGTTGTTGGCTGTGAAACCACAACACAGAGCTGAAAGATGCTTTAGAGAACAAACAGCTGGATAGTCAGGAGCTGATCAGCTGTGGGTTCATAACTGACAGACACGTGTTACTCGCACACAATCACTTTATCCATTGTCATCTAATAAAACTGAGCAGACCCTTCAACGCTATAAATCAAGCTCGTCAATGTCCAACATAAAGATGTGTGTGTATATATATAAATATAGCTTTATGTTGGACATTGAGGAGCTTGATTGATGAAATAACCTATTTCTGATTATGATTTCATCGTGAGCCCTGACAGGAAATGATTCATTGGATAAACAAAAACCCTTCTTTGGTCACCTTTTTTTTCAGTGAAATTAAGAAAATCAAATCGTATCAACACATGTAATGTTTTCTAAAAGGTGCAACATATGCTTCGATTTATAAAAGTCACACTTTTTATGTTAGTACATTTATAATAAAAACTCAGAAATATTAATGTGACAGCCTTTTCAGAATTGGAAAAAAACAAGTTGTCCTCAGGGTGGAACAAAGTCCCCAGAGAGCTGTCTGAAGTTAAACTATGTAGAATGGTCCTGCAAATACAAAGTTTAACAATATAAAACTGTTTGTTAATTCAGTTTATTTAGTCATCAACACCAGCATAAAGATTTTTCTCTTCTGATTAAGGTTTCATACTACACTAATGCACCTTTAACAGCATGCCCATACAAGTTTTAATTCCATCATGTGTGCCACCAGAGACTGCTGACTCATGGCCCAGTCCTCTACAGTTGATATGATATGATATGATATGATATGATATGATATACTATTATAATCCCAAATTGGGAAATTCTTTTTTCAACTCACATTACACACAGGTGCGCACACACAAACACACACATGCAGTGTAGAGGAGATGAGCGAAGGGGCAGCCACACATGCTACGGCGCCCAACGAGCAGTGTTAGGGGTCGGTGCCTTGCTCAAGGCAATCTTTTCGATTAATTAGCACTCTGAATTATCAAGATTATTGTCACAGTATTTACTGCACTTATCAGAGAAAAACTGCCCTCACTGTGCCCTTAGTGACTAAGACACTGTGATTATTTAAAGGGTGCGGCGCCCCCTTTCGTTCAGATTGCAACATTGTTAGTTTCGTTTCTCACTAAATGAAACCTAATCATCAGCTGGCTATATTGAGATTGAGGAGTCACGTGCTGATTTGGGTTGATTTGGGCGGGGTCTGAGCCGGTCGGCCATGATAGTAGGAGACGCTATCGGTTGTCAGGGGCAACGCCTGCAGAACTTCACAGAGGCGCGACTAAACAGTCCAGAGCTCTATAATTTCTGCGCATTTATTATTTCGGCGGGACAGAGACGGATCTACGAATACGAGAAAGAAAAGGAAGAAAGTAAAGCAATGCAGAAAGATAAGGCGAAAGAAAGGGGACCTTACGGGAACAAGCTCACACCAAGCGCATAACAGCGGTATTTGGAGAAGCTCTCGGACATCCAAAATATCGACCCATACGAGCTCCCTGCAGCGGAATGGCACAGAGACCTGGATCATTTACCTCCATGCACATACATGGACATCGTCAGTTACCTTGTTTTTGGTGTAAGTTACTACACATTGCAGGAGTTTAAAAGCCACAAGTCTTTGGAAAGTTACGAGACTTTCTGCTGCGGCTGGGTGCAGGACTTGGCCATCTACAAGCCTCCAGGTGGTGAAAACAGCGTTGTACTAGCAAGAAGACATTTTTAGAGAACGTACCCGAGTGAAAATGCAGAGAACACACTCTCATCGACTGGGGGGTGCGGTCGAAAGTAAGGTCCTTTCTTGTTATTGCAGCCAACCAAGCAATCCGGCGTCTCCTCGTCAGGTCAGAGACCTGCTTTCCTTATGCTGTGTCCATTTCGGAAACCTAAACTGTATCCCATTGTTCCTATGTTTTCCATATGAATCGTGTGAGGTACTGAATCAGTTTTTAACGCAGCAGTGACTTCCAGGCATGGTAAAACAGTGCGGAATTGTAAAAACCTCCACTACTACAGAGTTAAGAACACACGTAAACAATCGTGTTTTGCCGCCGGCATCCTGCCATCATGGCGGAGAGGGGGAAGATCCCGCGAGATCGAGGGAAGGGCTTTGTACCATGACGACAACTCCTCATTCTCAATAAAGCCCGATCCAGCTCACAGCTGGTCAGAAAGGACAACAACATGAAGCCCCGTGAGTAACACTGATCTTGTGATGATGCTGATACATTTCTGTTAAAGTACCTATACTTGTGTTTTTCATGTTAAATCAGTGAAATAGTAACCGTAGCAAGTGGCTCTGAATAAACTAGATGAGCTGTAAATGCTGACTTAGATATTGATCTTGTGTTTCAGGGACAGCTGTCTGTATTGGAGTAGGGGCGGGTAAGTCTTAAGTCTTTATGGATCAACTGTGTTTGCTGGTAACACTTTATGTTTACAGGTCCAGAAATGTCATGACACTGTGTCACAATGTTGTTTCCCTCTGTTTTCCTCTCCAGCCTGACTTTACCTCTACACCTTCTCTGTTCCTGGTGTTTTTTTTTTCCTATCTTATCCACTCCTTTCCCTTTCTTCCTCTGTTTCCTCCATGTGTTACCCTCACCGGTGTTCCGCCTCCACACTCCACCTGCACCTCGTCACCTTGTTAGTTTTGTTTGTATCCAAGTCCAGTCTCTGTACGCTGTGTTTCCTCAATCTTGCTGTTCTGTTGAGTTTGCCTGTTCTTCACTTGTGTTGTATAAAAGAAATGAAGGAATGTAGCTTTTTAAAATGGGAAGTTAGTCACTTGAATCTGATCATTACAAGTTGTATTTGTCGTAATTGGCCATTTATGGTGGATAACTACATAAAGATTTTACATTTAGGAGAATTGTATCGAAGCTGGACTGATCTGCTGAGGTGATATAAAATTGGTGCGAATGTAAATAGTTAAGAAATATTGCCTACATAAATTCACTGACGTTGGACATAAAGTGGTTGGAAATGAAGCTACAACAACTTAAGTTTAGTGGCCTGTGTAATAAAGTATAACCTTATTTATGTATAAGCACACGGAGACATGTCTGGATTGTGTTAACTTCCGTTTACTTTTTCGTTTTCTTCCTCTATATAACTCTCATCTGGTTTGTCACAACACAACACTGGTAACATACTCCACCTAGTGGTAGGAGTCATATATGCACATATATCACAGCCTGCTGAGGGGAAACCAGAAACCAGCTGGAATGTCACTTATTAATTACCACCTACTTGCCATGAAACTTGAACCTTTTTTAAAATGAAGTGTTGCCTGTTTACTTTTTCGACTGATTTTAAAACACTTTAAAGGAGCACTACGTAGTTTGGAAGAAATGTGAACTCAGAATTTTAACACTTACAATACTACTGAGGCAATAACAAACACAGAAATATTTTTTTTCCATACGTTCCTAGGAGAAAATAAGGTCCCCAGAACACTAGAAAGGTGGCAGGGTCCGCCACCAAGTAATCAAAGTGTGAAATTGTGTGGTCGCGCTTTTTTTTTTTAACATCAGTTTGTTTATTCAGTCAGGAAATGAAGACAGTTACAGCTTTTATAAAAAAAAAAGTTAATGAAGATCTTTCTCTGCTGATTATAATTTCTTCCCCAAAAATACGGTGCACTTTTACTTTTTCCTAACCCACACTTTTTATATTAAAAAAGAAGCATATGCTAAATTTGGATCATACATGAAGTTTTAAAGTGACCCAACAAATTGGCACACAGTCATTTGGAAGAGTTTCCTCTGATTCTGTTTTCCATTTGCAGCTGTTGCCGTGGTCGGGGCTCCTTTGGCCCTGGGCGCTGCAGGCTTCACCTCAGCTGGAATAGCGGCGGGCTCCATCGCTGCTAAAATGATGTCTGCTGCTGCGATTGCTAACGGAGGAGGAGTGGCAGCAGGAAGTGCTGTGGCTGTCTTGCAGTCAGCAGGTAAAAGCCATTCCATGCACTTGTCATGACAGATTTGGAGCCTTCTTACAGTCCATTGTTTACATAGACTGTGATGACACCACTTCGTATAATACTGCCACTCATTTGTTTAACAATAATAGTTTATATTGTCCATAACGTGAAAATGTGCCTCCATCTTCACAGGTTTGTCAGATGCGCATAACAAATCACAATAGATGCAGCTATAAAATAACACGACATGCACAGTACAGACAACAATAATGGACGTTGTTCCAGTTTGCTTTTTTTTTTTTTTTTAAGCCTTTCAGCTTTTGTTTCTCAGATTTTCTGTAGCTTCATACCTTGATATTAAACCAGTGGTAATCTTGCTGTAGGTGCGGCTGGTCTGTCAGGAGGCGCCACTGCTGCTGTGGCCGGCACTGGAGGAGCATTGGGGTGGCTGACTAGCTTCATCTGGGGAAAAGCAAAAAATGATGCTCCACCTGACGATGACCCGTCTGATGATGATGACCCAGCTGCTGAGCCCATGTTGAAAGTGACAGATCTTGTCGATAGGAAATAGGAAATATGGGAGAGAGAGAGGGGGATGTGACATGCAGCAAAGGACCTCCGGCCGGAATCGAACCGGGGTCGGCTGCTTTATATGGCAAACCACTCGACCACCTGCGCGCCACGCATATATTTTGACTTAAGTAAAAGTATTAAGATGAAAATGTACTGTAAGGTATCAAAAGTACTAACTATGCCCAAATGCACTTTGGATTGTAATTATTTGTGTATTGATGTGGTTTATCAAATAAATGTAACTGAGTAAAGTACAACATTTGGTTTTGAAGTAGATGTATAGTGTAAAGCAAAACATGGAAATACTTTAATAACATCTCAACATTGTACTGAAGTGCAGTACTTGATCTTAGTACTTCAAGTAATTTTCCACCACTGGGTCTCAGCCTCTCAGTGATGGTTAAACATACCTCAGGTTATCAGTTGTCACTTGATGTGTCCATCTCAGCCTTTTTAAATAGTGTTTAATGTTTAACCTGAACTAACAATATTTTTGTTACCAGTGCTCAGTGTAGGAGGTTATTCCAAATAATATCAGTTTGCTTACTAAACAGCACTTTTGTCATGTCAAACAGCTGAAATGTTTTTTCGTAATACATTTTTGACAGCTACTGGTTCTGTGTGTCGTCTGCACGTTTTTTTTTACCATTCCTCATCATGTCCACTAGATGGCCTGAATGGGTAAATGAAATTGTTCACAAGCTCATTAACATTTAAGTGAAGCAGCTTGATGTGGAATAATCAATGATGAATAAAATTGACTGGAAAGCGCCTCTGTTGTCCTTTTCTTTCTTGACAAAATGAGCTAAATACAAATATGTCAACAGAAGACCTTTGCATAGCAATCACAAGTGGGCACAGTCCATATACTACAAATACTTAAAGGACAGTATACAGGAGTGTATTCATAACTACCGACCTCTGAGACTCACTTCAGTGTACACATCAAACATTTATTACATTTCTCCCACTCAGCAATCATTAGTCTTTCGGCCACATGAACAACATCCGCTGCATCCACTGGATCGGGAGCTTCCTGTGAGGACAGTGGGTGAAGGCCCTTTGACCCTCGGCAATGATGCTCCTGACACTACTTCCCTTCGCTAAGACTTTTCGTAGAACTTAGAGAAATTCATTTAAATGAGTGGTTAAAGACCTGATGAATTACATATTTGGCTGTAAGACGTTTTGTTTTTGAATTCACAGATTTTATTCAGTTTTGACATTTTATTGCAATAAGCTGTTGGTATACTTGAGCACAACTAGTGAAGTCATTTCAGCTTCAAACTAGCTTCAGGTCCTACATGCTGGAAGGAAACTATGTTGATCTCTTAAGATTTAATAATTAATATTTTCCTTTGGTAATTTTTTTGATCTCGAAGAGCTAGCAGGGCCAAAACATTATTGTCTTCACTGCCTTTAAGATGTTTCTATCTGGTTTTTCCAGTTATAGTTATGACAAACCACCTCAGAAATGTTTGTGACCAAAGTTTAATTGGAAAGGAGATACTCAGTGGCACTTGGTGTACTCAGTGACGCCCTCTTTTGATTATATCTGAACTGCTTCATTTCAGAGGAAATGATACCTAACTCTCAGTATATAAACTCAGAACAGTGCAAGGCTCATCATATAGAAGAACACAATGGGGCTCTGTGAGTAACACTGTTCCTTCTCTCTCTCTAAAAATGTAGCAACCATAGCAATTGTCTTTATCTAAACCAAATGAGCTGTAATGTTTTCATCTTGTGTTTCAGTGACAGCTGCTTTGATCGGAGCAGGAGCAAGTAAGTCTTTGGAAAGCCTTCATGGATCATCTGTGCTTGTTTCCAGTTGTTTTGAACCCACTTTAAAGTAGAAAATCAAGTGACATACTGAAGTTATTTCAAGAATGATCCATATTGAAGTGGTGTAACACAGTTCCCTCTGCTGTGCTCTTGACAACATGCAGCAGGTGCCGTGGTCGGGGCTCCTTTCGTTCTGGCCGGCATAGGATTCACCTCAGCTGGAATTGCAGCAAGCTCCTATGCTGCCAGCATGATGTCAGCTGCAGCAGTGGCTAATGGAGGAGCGGTGGCAGCAGGAAGCACAGTGGCTGTTTTGCAGGCAGCAGGTAAAATTCATTCCTTGGTGTATTATATTACTTTTTTAAGCTTTGTGTCAGAGTGCTGAGATGATCATTGCTGTAGCTCAATAACTTGATATATAACCTATGCAATGTTTCTGTAGGTGCAGCTGGACTGTCAGGAGCTGCCACTGCAGCTGTGGGCGGCACTGGAGGACTGTTGGGAGGGCTGGTTGCAATCCTCATCTGAATATGGTCTGAGGACAGAGGATGTCGTTCACTTTACAGATTGTAAAGCCCACTGAGGCAAAATGATTGGGATTTTGGGCTATATAAGTAAAATTGGTTTGATGTGATTTGAAAATATTTTTTGGGCAAGTTAAGCAGGAAATTGAAAATAATGTCAGTTCACATGCTAACCAGCAACTTAGTCATGTGAGACAGCTGAAGTGTTTTCATCCAATAAACTTTTAAAACCTCTGAAAGATGCTCGCTCACAGTGTCATCTGTAAATAGTTGGGAGATCATCAGCTGAGGGGTCATAACTATGAGCAACTGCTCACAACAAGGTCTGTGGATTATCCTGCATAAGCAAATGTATTTTATCACGCTTTGAGCACCTAAGCTAAGTGTGACGCAGTTCCATTACATTTGAGAGAAGGCAGACATCTGTACAGCTCATACCTGCAAAACTCGCCAATTTCCAACAAAACAATGTCAATGGACAAATAGCGTTGCAGGTATGAGGACAAATATGTATTTTTGATTTTGGGGTGAACTCTCCCTTTAAGCGACTTCATGACAGCAAAAGGCAACAAACACAAAAAACAAAAGGGGATCAATAAAAAGCTAAACACATTTTTTTTCTCATGCTCATCTTAATTTGCCTCTTACCTGCCGTTTCATTGGACAGTGTGAGTCTACTACCTGGCAGCAAGGTGGTCCCAAAACAGTGATGTTGTCTAGCTTGCAAAGTATTCAGGAAGATACAAATATAACAAAACCTGACCTGGATTTCAACCTGTAAATACTGACCAATCGGATAGAATGTAGTTTTCAAGAAGAGTGAAGGGGAACAAACAGAAACCCACAAGACTGTAAAGTGTAAGCTGAGTTAGAAAAACTCTGTCACTGGCACGGATGAACTTCTTACATGAATTAAAAATCTAATCTTTTAATATTTTTTCAGGATGGGAAGTGTGAGGGTTTTCAGATCATGAAATTAAATCAAGGGCGGTGATAAGAGCCTCAAATGTATATCTGGTATCAGAAGTCGCGTTGTAAACCTAAGCTATGAGCAACAAAAATCTCCATGAAATATTTACAACCTTACCAAAACTTCGATCAGCTTGAGAAGTCAGCTCTACAACGCAATCTGCCAAAGGTTGCTGGACCACTGGAGGTCTTCCAAGTTAGCCAAAGTCCCTCACAATGGCAATGACATAGACTAAGAATGAAGAAAAAAAGCCAGGAATCTAAATGGTAATGTTTCTGGACTGTGTGTAGTCTGCTACAAAGCTCCACTCAGAAATACTTTTACAGATTGAGATTGTATGGTAACTAAACATCTTTCATTTTCACTTTCACATCACACGTACTGTTTCTATTTAACTGAGTGACTTTTTCCTCTTCACAACAACTGGTCTTTCATCCATATCTGGTCTCTACACGTCTTTGCTCTGTGGTGGTAAAGAGCTATTGGCTATTATGATCTCTTAAGGTTTAATACTTAATATTTTCCTTTATTAATTATGTTGATCTCGAAGAGCTACTAGGGGGAAAAAATTAATGTCTTCACTGCCAAAAGAATGTTTCTTTCTGGTTTTTCCAGTTCTAGTTATGATGAACCACCTCAGGAATTTTAAGTGCGCAATTATAGGGAAAGGGAGCAAAGTACTCAGTGACGCCCTCTTTTGATTATATCTGAACTGCTGTTTTGCAGGCGGCAGGTAAAATTAATTCCATGATGTATTATATTACGTTTTTAAGCTTTTTGTCAGAGTGCTGAGATGATCATTGCTGTAGCTCAATAACTTGATATATAACCTGTTCAATGTTTCTGTAGGTGCAGCTGGACTGTCAGGAGCTGCCACTGCAGCTGTGGGCGGCACTGGAGCAGCATTGGGAGGGCTGGCCGCAATCCTCATCTGAATCTGGTCTGAGGACAGAGGATGTTGTTCACTTTACAGATTGTAAAGCCCACTGAGGCAAAGTGATTGGGATTTTGGGCTATATAAATAAAATTGGTTTGATGTGATTTGAAAATATTTTTTTGCCAAACTAAGGAGGAAGTTGAAAATAATGTCAGTTCACATGCTAACCAGCAACTTAGTCATGTGAGACAGCTGAAATGTTTTCATCCAAAAAACTTTTAAAACCTCTGAAAGATGCTCGCTCACTGTGTCATCTGTAAATAGTTGGGAGATCATCAGCTGAGGGGTCGTAACTATGAGCAACTGCTCACAACAAGGTCTGTGGATTATCCTGTGTAAGCAAATGTATTTTATCACGCTTTGAGCACCTAAGCTAAGTGTGATGCAGTTCCATTACATTTGAGAGAAGGCAGACATCTGTACAGCCCATACCTGCAAAACTCGCCAATTTCCACCAAAACAATGTCAATGGACAAATAGCGTTGCAGGTATGAGGACAAAGATGTATTTTGGATTTTGGGGTGAACTCTCCCTTTAAGAGACTTCATGACAGCAAAAGGCAACAAACACAAAAAACAAAAGGGGATCAATAAAAAGCTGAACACATTTTTTTTCTCATGCTCATCTTAATTTGCCTCTTACCTGCAGTTTCACTGGACAGTGTGAGTCTACTACCTGGCAGCAAGGTGGTCCCAAAACAGTGATGTTGTCTAACTTGCAAAGTTTTCAGGAAGATACAAATATAACAAAACCTGACCTGGATTTCAACCTGTAAATACTGACCAATCGGATAGAATGTAGTTTTCAAGAAGAGTGAAGGGGAACAAACAGAAACCCACAAGACTGTAAAGTGTAAGCTGAGTTAGAAAAACTCTGTCACTGGCACGGATGAACTTCTTACATGAATTAAAAATCTAATCTTTTAATATTTTTTCAGGATGGGAAGTGTGAGGGTTTTCAGATCATGAAATTAAATCAAGGGCGGTGATAAGAGCCTCAAATGTATATCTAGTATCAGAAGTCGCGTTGTAAACCTAAGGTATGAGCAACAAAAATCTCCATGAAATATTTACAACCTTACCAAAACTTCGATCAGCTTGAGAAGTCAGCTCTACAATGCAGTCTGCCAAAGGTTGCTGGACCACTGGAGGTCTTCCAAGTTAGCCAAAGTCCCTCACAATGGCAATGACATAGACTAAGAATGAAGAAAAAAAGCCAGGAATCTAAATGGTAATGTTTCTGGACTGTGTGTAGTCTGCTACAAAGCTCCACTCAGAAATACTTTTACAGATTGAGATTGTATGGTAACTAAACATCTTTCATTTTCACTTTCACATCACACGTACTGTTTCTATTTAACTGAGTAACTTTTTCCTCACAACAACTGGTCTTTCATTCATATCTGGTCTCAACTACATGCGTTTGCTCTGTGGTGGTAAAGAGCTATTTGGGTCAGAGCTAATCTCCCTGTAGCTAATGTATTGTCTGTGTTCACACATTTAAAAAATAAAACCCTATGTTTTTAAAATGAGTCATTAAAAATAAGGTTGGGTGTTGGTTAGAAAGTCTAATTATAACAGCAGCCAGGTGTATGACATGTAAACACAGTCTCTAATTTCCTGTGTGACCTGATTGTGTCCTGGCGAGAAAACAGAAGATAGTTAACTACAAAGAAGCGACAGCAACTTTTGAATCTGTCACTTCAAATGTGCTAAACTGCTGATATTTCTTGAGATTAAGTCAGTTTATCAGCTAGTCCATAATCATTTTCAGGCCTTTAAAATCATGTAAGGAAGTTGTGGCCCACAATGCCAATTCCAAAGAAGGTGGGACATTTACACATACATAGAAACAAATTAGACAACTTGCTCATCCTTTCTGCTTCCTGGTTTTCTTCCTGCTAAAAGGCTGTTTTTTTTCTCTCACCACTGTTGTTAAGTGCTTGCTCATGGGGATTGTTGGGTCTCTGTAAAGTAATCTGTAGGGTCTAGACCAGCTCTAATTGAAAAGTGTCACATGCACATATAATGAGCATAATTTATGCCTATATTCACGGAAGCAGTGAAGCTAACTTGAAGATGAGTATGAGCATGTGCACCTATTCAAGTATTAACCCACAACAAAATGATGAACCTGAAAATGGGCATACTATGACTCCATTAACATAAATACAGTTATTAAAAACAGGACACTACAACCATGTCTCTTATTGTATGATGCTGATCATTGGATATGTTTACCTGTCTTCCTGGAAACCGTCTCTTACTTTCTATATACAGTAAATGACCTTTGAACTAAAGAAGCTTTGCTGCCACTGATACCTTTCGTATAGCAGGGACATACTGCCATTCACTAAGAGTTGTCATAGAGCTTAGAGTAGTTCATTTAAATGAGAGGATGAAGACTTGACGAATTAGGAATTTGGGTGTAAGACGTGTTTTGTTTTTTTTAATTTGCAGATTTTATTCAGTTTTGACATTTTATAGCAACAATCTGTTGGTATACTTGAGCACAACTAGTGAAGTCATTTATGAACTGTTAAGGATTAATACTTAATATTTTCCTTTATTAATTATGTTGATCTCGAAGAGCTACCAGGGTGAAAACATTATTGTCTTCGCTGCCTATAGGATGTTTCCATCTGGTTTTTCCAGTTCTAATTATGACAAACCACCTCAGAAATGTTAGGTACGCATTATAGGGAAAGGTAGCAAAGTACTCAGTGACGCCCTCTTTTGATTATATCTGAACTGCTTCATTTCAGAGGAAATGATACCTACCTCTCAGTATATAAACTCAGCCCGGTGCAAGGCTCATCATATAGAAGAACACAATGGGCCTCTGTGAGTAACACTGTTCCTTCTCTCTCTCTAAACATGTAGCAACCATAGCAATTGTCTTTATCTAAACCAAATGAGCTGTAATGTTTTCATCTTGTGTTTCAGTGACAGCTGCATTAATCGGAGCAGGAGCAAGTAAGTCTTTGGAAAGCCTTCGTGGATCATCTGTGCTTGTTTCCAGTTGTTTTGAACCCACTTTAAAGTAGAAAATCAAGTGACATACTGAAGTTATTTCAAGAATGATCCATATTGAAGTGGTGTAACACAGTTTCCTCTGCTGTGCTCTTGACAACATGCAGCAGGTGCCGTGGTCGGGGCTCCTTTCGTTCTGGCCGGCATAGGATTCACCTCAGTTGGAATCGCAGCAGGCTCCTATGCTGCCAGCATGATGTCAGCTGCAGCAGTGGCTAATGGAGGAGCGGTGGCAGCAGGAAGCGCAGTGGCTGTTTTGCAGGCAGCAGGTAAAATTCATTCCTTGGTGTATTATATTACTTTTTTAAGCTTTGTGTCAGAGTGCTGAGATGATCATTGCTGTAGCTCAATAACTTGAAATATAACCTGTGCAATGTTTCTGTAGGTGCAGCTGGACTGACAGGAGCTGCCACTGCAGCTGTGGGCGGCACTGGAGCAGCATTGGGAGGGCTGGCCGCAATCCTCATCTAAATCTGGTCTGAGGACAGAAGATGTCGTTCACTTTACAGATTGTAAAGCCCACTGAGGCAAAATGATTGAGATTTTGGGCTATATAAGTAAAATTGATTTGAAAATCATTTTTTGGCAAATTAAGGAGGAAATTGAAAATAATGTCAGTTCACATGCTAACCAGCAACTTTGTCATTTGAGACAGCTGACATGTTTCTATGCAATAAACTTTTAAAACCTCTGAAAGATGCTCGCTCACTGTGTCATCTGTAAATAGTTGGGAGATCGTCAGCTGAGGGGTAGTAACTATGAGCAACTGCTCACAACAAGGTCTGTGGATTATCCTGCATAAGCAAATGTATCTTATTATGCTTTGAGCACCCAAGCCAAGTGTGACGCAGTTCCATTACATTTGAGAGAATCTGTATAGCTCATATCTCCAAAACTCGCAAATTTCCACCAAAACAATCTAGATGGACAAATAGCGTTGCAGGTATGAGGACAAATATGTATTTTGGACTTTGGGGTGAACTCTCCCTTGAAGCGCTTTCAGGAAAACAAAAAGTCAAATAAAAGACAAAAAAAGGGGATAAATGAAAAAGATGAACAACACGGCAATAACAAAGCCCAGGAATGCAATAAAAAATGGGGGAAAAAAGCCAGAAATCTAAACAGTAATGTTTCTGTGTGTAGTCTGCTACAAAGCTCCACTCAGAGATACTTCTATGTACTAAGATTCCCCCTCATACATAACAGTTTGGCCTGCTGCTCAGATGTATATGTTCCATGAGTTCTTTATTAGACATGAGTTCTGTTAATGAGTGATGTCGTTTTATGATCGCAGTTCTCGCAGGCAGCTGTAAATCTGCTCTTTTAAGGTCAGTGAGACTGAGACAGAATGCTGAGAAGTCACAATCTTCCTGTCAGTCAGAGTTTGGAAGTGGCTGGATGGAAGGAGCGGCAGCATTGGAGTACTTTTTTTTTATTTGATTGAATGTCTTTTTCCTCTTCACAACAACTGGTCATCCATCCATATCTGGTCTCACTGCACGCATTTACACTGTGGTGGTAAAGAGCTAATAGGGTCAGCGCTAATCTCCCTGTAACTCATGTATTGTCTGTCTTCACACACCCCAAAAACACACCCTATGTGGTTAAAATAAGTCGTTGATGCTTCCAATAAAAGGTTGGATGTCCGCTAACCCATAACCATTTTCTGGCCTTTAAAATCATGCAATGAAGTTACAACCCACAATGCCAATTCTAAAAAAGTTGGGGCATTTACACATACATAGAAATGAATCAGACAATCTGCTCATCCTTTCTGCTTTTTGGTTTTCTTTCTGCTAAAAGGCTGTTTGTCCTCACCACTGTGCTTGCTCATGGGGATTGTTGGGTCTAACTGTCATGAAATAACTGCTGTTGTGAATTGGTGCCTTGTAGATTAGAATAAATCGACTTGCAAAACCAACATGATGAGCTGAAAGATGCTAAAAACACACTTTTTCTCTGTGTCCGTCACCACAAGCAAACCCCTTTGAAATCATTTGTTGATGTGACACATCGGAGCATCTTCAACGTCAACATCTGTCCAGAGGGAGACCACGTAGTGAAGTTGGGAAACATCTTCCTGACAGGTGTCACCTAAAGACCTAAAGACAAGCACTGTAAGCTTCTTCAGTGGGTCGGTGTCAGTCTCAATGAGTTCCTATACTACTAGAGTTACACTGTGCTGCCGACGAGAAAACAATCTGTTTATTCTGATAAATACTGCATTTCTCTAACCTTTGTTTTTGTTTTCTGTTCCCACAAGCTGCAAGCTGTGTCACTCTCTATAGCTTTCTCCTCCCCTCCTCTTCTCTCTCCTACTTCTCTTCCTCCTCCTCCCCTCTTTCTTTCAGGCTCCCTTCTGATGGACCACGGGCCCCTGGGACCATCCACCATTTCCGGGCTCCTGCTGCCTCGAAATACTGACTGATCTGGATCGTCACACCCCGGGCTCTCCTGGATCATTGCTCTCCTCTGCTTCACTATCTCCTCATATCCTTATTTCTGTAAATCTTGATGCCTCTCTCTGTCTATTACTAATTATCTTGTGTGGCCTGCCCTCTTCCAGGTCAACATGGTGGACAGGAGGTCGTCTGGCTCGGGCTCCACTTGGTGATGCCTCGTCCTGCTCGGTCGTCTCCTGGTTCCACTAACATTGCATAACTTGTATCAGATCTTCTGTCGATGTACCTGTAAACTGTGAATTGTTGCTCTTTTCTGTACACACAACATCTATTGCATGTCTGTCCGTCCTGGAAGAGGGATCCCTCCTCTGTGGCTCTTCCTGAGGTTTCTTCCATTGTTTTTTTTACCCTGTTAAAAGGTTTTTTTTCCATCAACATGTGAAGTTTTTCCTCACTCGAATCGAGGGTCTAAGGACAGAGGATGTTGTTCACTGTACAGATTGTAAAGCCCACTGAGGCAATGTGATTGTGATTTTGGGCTATATAAATAAAATTGATTTGATTTGATTTGATTTGATCTTTTTTTTTTTTTTTACCCTGTTATATAAATAAAATTGATTTGATTTGATTTGATTTGATTTGATTTGATTTGATTTTTGATTTGATTTGATTTGATTTGATTTGATTTGATTTGAATTGATTTGATTTGATTTGATCATGATTATTGCACGGGTGTCACGATAAAAGGTCAACAGGTCTTTACAAAGAACGAAGTCCAGTGATTTATCAGTGTCTTCTAAGTGTTTCTGTCTTTTGCTTTCACTTCTGGTGTTCCAGTCGTAGTCCTGTCTTGGAATTTTAGTTTCACTGATGTTCAACAGCGATAAGGAGAAATGTTATCTAACCCTCACTCAGGATGTAAACCCAGTTCAAGGGGCAACAATAAAACGAACGACATTGGACTTTGTGAGTGTCACTGTTCTTAGACAATGCCGATGCATGTCTTTGACAGCACCGATAGCCTACTCATGTTTTCTTTATAAAAATGCACTAATAGTAACTGTAGCAAATGTCTTGGATTAATCCAGATGAGCTGTAATGTTTTCTGTTTTCTTGTGTTTTAGTTGATGGAAGCAGGAGCAAGTAAGTCAGAGGAAAGCCTTTAAGAATTCCCCGTAGTTTAAAATCATAAAAGATTCTCAATTTTCCCCTAATCCCACAATTTTTCACTCCACATATATAGTTTATACATTAAAATGTACGAACATGTAGGAACGCAAACAGAAACAAGTCATTATTCAAGCACTGCAGTTCAGTACCCGGCCAAGGAGCGTACTGGGAATGAAAAATGGGCCTGAACTTCACTCTCATGCTGTCTTTTTACCTGTGAAAAAACTTAAAAGACACAATCTGTCGATATTCTTAATGGGATAGTTTGATTTGGAGCGCGCCACTGTTAATGTGGCATAACAATGACCATAGGCAGACCCAATCATATGTTTACTCAGAATGAATAAATACTATTTTGCTTTTTTTCAGAGGGGAAGAAGACAGGAAAGAATGTGTTTCTGTCATACAGTCATCTTTACTTCAGTCTTAAAACAGAAAAAACTTGATTGCATGACAATCCATCAGTGTTTATTTGGCCAAGATTAACCTCGACCCCACATCTGAATCAAATTTGTTATAAATAGCCACTTCACACTCAGTACAGTAGAACAACAGTACCAATAACGACACACCCAAATGATAAAACAAGGCAGACAGTCAACAACGCGGGAGACACCAAACTTTTAGCACTTCAGGTCCAAGTAGCAGAAGTGAAAGTTGCACATGATGGATCTCAATAATTGCTAAATAAGTTAAAACTCATCTTTATGAGAAATATCAAATTAATATATAAATATAAAGTAAAATGTTTCCTTTTTACCAATATACTTCATTTTAAAATACATTCATATACATTGATCAAACAACAAAGTGTACAACATACATAAAGGCAAACCAACAACATGCAAGTCTGACAAATTCTGCTTCTTGTTTGCTGAGCAACCTGTTGTCTTAATAAATATTGTCTTAAAGTGTGACAATTTTGTTTTAGTTCTAATCTACAGGAGGTCTCCTGTGGTAGTTGGACACAGAAGTTGAAGTTGCAATTCATCCCTTTATCAAAGGTTAACAAGAGAACATTTTGGGTTGCCAGGTTTAATTTAGCTAGATTTCAATATAATGTATGTTTCTAAACCATTAACAGTATCATTTTAGTCTCAAACCTCTGCAGCCCTTTTCTGCAAGTTACAAGGCCATATTGTCCATTCAGTAAAAGACCTTTTTTCACAACCTGGCAACCCCAATTTTATTAATTATTAATGGCTTAACACTCATCTATAGGGTTCGATGACATTATTTATTGATGGCTAATTAAGCTATTACTACACCTTCTTAGGTGTCTATAAGGAGTTCATTGGAAATTTGCATCTCTTTATGACTGATAATGTAACAACCAAATTATTTGTGTATTGTAGTGTTAGTGCGACATGACAACATTATATTATATACTCATATTGCATCATCTGGATAAGTTAATACATCTTCTGCTGCTGAAATCCAAAATGAAACGTCCCTTTTGTCTCCTGTGTCTCTGCGCAGTGATGTCCAGGCTACTTGGGTGCTTGAGACGTATCTTTGTCTTTAATTCCTTTCTTGCTGACCGTCTGAGCTATCCCATAGGGCACGTGGCACGCTACCGTCCCCAATTCAGCTGCTCCCTCCACGTGAAACATGTGGTCGTCGAAGAAGATGTGCGGCCTGATCTTCTCAAGCACAGGGCCCTTGGGTGCCCCTGCCAAAAAGAGTGCCTCGTTGATCTCCAGACCCCATGAGCGCAGAGTTTTTAGGGCTCTGGTACCAGAACTGGCTGCGGAGCGAGCTGTCACCAAGTAGGTCCGGATGGGGCAGTCCGTGCGCTGGCCTTTGTTATAGAACTTCTTCTGCAGCTTTCCTAAAGCCTCAAGGAAACACTTCAGTGGCCCCTGCAGAAAGAATGACGAGTACAGTGAGCCCACAGGCTGCATTTGTTAGCTTCTCGATTTATATGTGACTCTATTTGTTAGAATTTTAGAATCTCAGTTCATAACAAACTTCATTATAACTTATAATAATGTGCAGTCATAGCATTAGCCAACATTCCTATTGGTCGAATGATTCCTGAGATGGGGAAATGAGTTGACATGTCAAGAAGAAGACGGGTGTAGCGAAGACAGGTTTATAACAATCCACCAGATCAGTCAAATCTATTTGAAAGAAATAAGATGACTGGGAGACACCACACTCATCTTTGACTTCCTGTGCTTAAGCTTGTGCACAGTGTTTTTGCTTAGTTAGGAATTCCTGCCAATATTTCAGCATGGGCTCCAATTCACGTTATGTTAATAATCTGGCATGTCTGGTCAACTGACCACTTCTTTCTGCATTCCTGTTGTTGGATGGTGGCAAAGGAAAAGTGTATCTATTATCGTACAAAGTTAGCATAATTAAGCCTTCACTCTTAACCCTAGCTAGGTTAACACTGTGGATGCATTTTGGTCATTTTGATGAAAAAGGGGGATGGCATGGACGGATGGCTGTCACCATGTTTCCCAATCCTAAGTGACAGAGATGATGGTCACAGGTAAGACAATAAGACCCAAGTTGTAAAAAACCCAAACAATCCCTTCATTGAATGTACCAAATGTCCTACATGTCCAATTAGATTTTTAGATTAAAATAATTGTCACTGTATGTGTATACTGTACGTGGTCCAGAGGCTTGTTCTCATGCGCCTTCTCGTGCTCAAAGAACTTGTCCCGTCCATGGGTCTTGTAAATGCGCTCGGACTCATCGGAGAAGAGGACGGCGTCACCGTCGAAGGCGACACGCAGCTGAGTCTCCGACACTTCCGTCATCTTCTCTTGGGTGAACATGGTGGCTGCTGCTATGCCTGGATGAATTGTTGAAAAGTCAGCTGTGTATCAGTATATGTCACAAAACATGCAGCAGGGACGCAAACCTTCGCTTCATTAAGCTGGTGTTACAGCTTCACAGTAATATGTCGCTTCTGTCTTTTAGCACTGACCTTCCTCCAGTGCTTCTCGAACCTTGATGGGGTCAGCAGACAGGTAAAGGTTGGTGTGGTAGGCCTTCAAGTAGCCAATGGGGCTGTTTCCCCCTGTCATGCAGAAGCGCTCGATGAACAACTCTGTAGAGAGGAGGGCGAAAAAGTTCAGTGAGCAGCTGATGTGCATAAAACTGAGGATGTTCAAGAAACAAAAGTAAAGCACAAACAAAAGGATCATCAGGAGGACTGCAATATTTGAAGAAGCACAATTTTGACGCTAAGTAAAAAGGATCAGGATCGGGGGGGAATAACTAACATTCAAAGCTGAGCCATCAAATACTGGTTGTCGGAACCCAGGGCGACCTGAAAGGAAAGTCCTTGAGATCTTGACTCAGGCAGTGCAGATTCTTCCACTTGGCTTTACCACATTAACAGGCCCTGGGTGTGGGTCTGCCAAGCCTCTTCAAGGAGCCAGAACCCCAGATTCTCAATTCCCACTACTTATGCCCAAGGGTCGTATTGTGGTGAGTGGACCATGAACAAGATCCTGCCAAATCCACTGTCAGCCCCAGTTCATCCTCAGGGATAGAGAGCAACACATTAAACTGAGTGGGAGTCCATCGACTCTAGGGGCTTCAGAAAGGATAAACACGTTTGCTTCGGTTGACTGTGAAATATATATGTGCAGTACTTGCACATACAGTAAGCTCACCTCAAGTTCATTTTACAGGCTTGTTTTTGATCTCAAAAGAAATGAGAAAGGGTGACCCTGGTGACCGCCCAGCAGGACTCTCCAGAACGGAAGAAAAAAGTAAATGAACTGTGTCAACGGTTACTGGCTGAGGTGATGGCTTGAAACTACTCAGCAGAAAATATAATGTACAAGAAAATGAACTGTATCAGCAATGGTGGTTTCATTCGTTTACACAATACAGATGGTGACATTTTACATTTTTCTTATCATCAACAAATTCCATGAAAAGACCAAAACCAATAATGTTTAGACTGCAATAGTCCGTTTGTGATGTTGATGGCCTTGTTGATCTTACCAAATTTGACTAAGACTTTTCAACAAAGAAATTATTGTGACACCAACTAATTTAAAGAAAGGCCATTTAAAAATTTTAAACACTGCGGTTTTAAAGCCAAGTATACCTCCTAACTTTCAGTTGTTCATGTGTATCAGCAACTCACGGTGATGATTGATGGTGTTGATGAGTCTTAGGCCGACGTTTGCATGGTTGTTGGTCATGAGCACGACATCGAAGAGCTCCTCGCTCTCTGGGTAAAGCTCCCTCAGTTGAGTGTTCACAGCCTCCAGAGCCTGGGAACATAAAGACAATATCTTATCACAGCGGGGGACAGAAGCGTGTGTGTGTGACTGAGTGGGTTGGTGTTTAATGCTTATTACTCATCCACCGCCTCCAGAGACACAACCTAACACATTACACTGACAGCAAGGTATCTCTCTGCAGTGGGTTTTACTAGTCTTTGTTCTCCATCTCTTTCTCCTCATAGCCTCTGACCTTGACGAAGGAGAAGGCAGGTCCGGGGCTGAGAGGCTGCGTTTCATGCTCCACCTGATACTTGATATAGTCTTCCATGCCTTGCCGCTCAAAGATCTGCTGCTCCTTCTCCATGCTGAAGAGGACTCGTGACGACACGGCGATGGTGATGGCATTCTCTGGCTTTGGCTGGGGGAAAGAGATTAAAAATGTTTGGGTCACATCCAGCCTAGCTCTTCACAAACACAGCCGCCTTAGTTGAATGCGAGGAGCTGGTGTTATTATTGTCCAATCAGATTCAGAGTTGTAACTTTTCTGCCTGCAGGGACACATTTTATTTCTCATATTCTAAGCCATAAGAATATTGGAGGGGGAAAAAAAACTTTTTGCTGACTCTGGCACCAGAGAGGAATAATTTAATAATGGCGTCACAGCTAGGGCCTGATGTACAGTTTAGGATGAGTAAACTGAGTGAGATGATGTGACAGGAGAAGTGACAGTGTGATTTTAAATACTTTCCTCTGAGAGACTCTTGTAGCCTGGCTGATACTTCCAAAAATCACACAGTGTGTAGAACAGTTTGTGCATATACATATTTTGACTGATAATCGCAAGAGATTTTTTTTTATTTTGGGGGAAATTGTTTTAGCATTTTTAATTGGTCACCAAAGGGCTGGACATGAAATCACCCATGAGTCACAATTGGCCAACAACAAATTATGTTTAATAACTCTCAGAATCCAGCAGCATAAGGAAAACAAGATATGAAACAAGATAGCTCTCGTCAGCATTCTACATCTACATAATAATAGCAAGTAAACAGTGACAGGATTAGAATATCTTCCACTGAAGGTCCCATATTGCAGAAAGGGAGATTTCTCTTCTCTTTTTATTATAAAGCAGAGTCTACATGCTAAATAAATAATGTGAAAGTTTCAGTGCCTGCTCAGACTTGTGAGAGCTGACCAATCAGAGCAGATTTGGCTTTTTTGGGCAGGAAAGGTATTAAAGAGACAACCACTAAAACAGACAGTTTAGACAGAGGGCGAATAGAGGTGCTGCAGCAATGGACAGAATAAGGAAAATAATGTGGTTTTTGAACATTAAAGGGGCCCTGTGCAACAATTTGTAGCAATAGCAACTATCTCTCTCAGTTGCCTATACAAGTTGCTTAATGCTGCTGGACTGTGGATACCTTTGTGAAAGACTCGGGTTGGATATTCCACCTACAGGCCTAAGGATGTGACTTCATGCATGTTCTCGAGTGCCTCGTCTCAGTTGCCTCCCTCCGCTCTGCTAACGGAGAGCAACTCTAGCTAACATTAGTTTAGAAATGAGGTCCAGCACCAGTTCCAGAAAGCCCCTTCAAAGCATGTCAACGTGTTCTAGTAGACACTCAAAATATAAGTATGAGCCTTAAAATGAGCATCATATGGGACATGTTATCACTGAGTTCATGAGACAACTCTCTGCATTCTGCAGTTGCCTTAAATTATAGTTGTTGCATCTGTTTTTTTTTTTATTTTGGTTCATCAGGTCAAGGTAAGAAACAGCCTTTACAGCCTTTATAGAGAGTGATGCACCTGATCTGAAACAAGAGCCCACTATGCTTTGCCCAGTTTCCAGCTAATACAATGAAGCCAAGCTGAGCCTCTGTATCCTGTTACACCGTACGACATCTCCACTGAACTTCTTTTCAGTAAGGCTTCAGATAAAGCACTTGCTGGTAAACCTGTTATTAACCCTCCCGCTCTTTACCCTCAGGTTAGTATTTGATTTGAAGTTCAGTGGTCAGAGTGTCTGTCATCCATCATATGACATCATCTCGGCCACTGTGAAATAATCAGCCTGGAGTCGTGAACACAAGTGTCTTGGCAGGCTTTAACTCGCAAGAATGATCAACATAAATTAGCTCCAAAGCAATGAAACGAGATTCAATCTGACTTTGTGGTTCACTTCCGATTTGTGCAATGAACATCTTCTTTGCTGCAACAACTGCATGGAAACTCAAAAGAACTGCACCTGTGAATGGATGCTGCATGAGGACGGCTTGAGGTGATACTCACTGACTCAGGCTTCCTGGTGGGGGTGGAGGGCTTCAAACCCGCCCGAACACCTTCCCATGGAGCCCTGTTGCTGTTGCTGCCATTTCTGGTCGAATCCTGTCCACTGGTCAGAGTTTGACCGTTGTTTAGACTCATCTTACCTCTCTGGCTCACCACTCTCCTGTCTCCCTCAGGTCCACACTGAGTCAGTGTGTCCTCAGTTAACTCTCTTTTCCCTCTCTCTTTGGCAGGGGTTCCCTAAAAAGCCCTTACTCACGCCTGCAAATGTACAATTTGCATTGAGTCCCGGTGCGCTGAGGAGATGAGATCAAGGGCACTTGGCTCTGAAAAGGTGGTCAGTGAGTGTTAAGGAATAAGAAAGAGATAGAAGGAGATTGAAAAAAAAAGAAACTCCAGCTAATAATACATCCTCTCTGCTGAAGCATCGTACGCATTGTATTCCATCTTCAGCTCCTCTGTGCTTGTATTTTTCTGTGGGTTCCTCTCTCTCTCTTCACCACACTCAGTGCTGACTTTGAGCCATTTTTGCATCCTCCCCCTTTTTAACCCTTTCAGTGTCTAATTCCATGGAGCAGCAGCAGCAGCAGCAGCAGCGCGTGTGATTTAATGTATGTGACAAGTGGTTGACGCACCCGTTGGACAGAACAGGCCGATGAGTCATGATGCTTGTAATGCATTTATGCTTCAATTCTCCTCATAGAGAGGTGGAGTTTGATATCTTTGATGCTATTTTTCTCTTGCAATACATTAATGGACTGTTTTAAAGGAAGATAATTATTATCATATTTGTTTTCAATAGTCTTTATACCAAAGAACTTTAACAACAAGTGCTAATCCAAGTCTTACTATCATTTCATATTCCAGCTCAGCGGCATGGGAAATTAAGTCCATCCTGGGTCATTTGCTTTCCCCCCTGCGCCTCTAACGATAATTTCTTCTCCCCTCTTCCCATGTAAACCCCTGCAGGATCTTTCCATGAATTGAATTACAGAGCAGCAGTCCCAGTTGCCAGGCAACGGCCAGGGAGTCAGTCTCCCACATCTCGGATCTGATTGGCTGCGAGGACACCAGACTGCATATATAGCCGTCCAAATATGGCATCAATCAGGAACAGAGCGGCAGTGCAGGGAACAAAGATGAAAGGTTTTCGCTTCGAGGAGCATGAACGCCAGATAAATGGTATTAGATGTGCTTTTATCACAACAAACAGGCAATTTAGCCACTACAGATGTATTCTGGGAGGACGAGCAGACATCCGTGCAGGGATTTGATGAACAAAAGGATAATAGAGACAGAGCTCCATCCATCACTGCTATCATCTTTATATCTCTGTCAGGATTTAACATCCTCTTTTGCAGTATGAATTGTACTTTCGAGGCAAATAACATCGAGATTGTATCAAATCACAAAGCAGCAGGGGGCCGTTACAGATATCAGTCCACTACTTCTAAATTCAGCACATATGGAACGGACTGCGCAAAGTGCCTTTTGTCATTGTGCCCATGTAACCTGGAGAGTGATGTGTCTGGCTGTGACCACACGCTCCCCCTGGGCTCCTTCAGAGACCAGACGCAAAGAGCTATTATTGATTGACCGAGGACAGCTGAAGGATTCTGTGTCTTTTATTGCCTGAAACTGGAGGAACCAAAGATTCAGACATTCAGTCTATTTTTTTCGTTAAGTATTTGTTTTGTTGTAGATATGTTAGACATAATTAGAAATTAAAGGTGCACTATGTTTCGGGGAAGACATTTTAACCAGAGGAGAAAGAAAACAAATGTGGCCACATTTTCAAGCGCAATTTAATCCCGATTATTGCTTCCCAGATTACAGACTGAGGAGTGCGGTGTTGTTTAAAAATGCATCAGTCATTTTCTTGCATTTCCTGCTCTCAGCCACTAGAGTGCAGTAGAGGACAGGTCAGTCCTGAAAACCTCACTGCTTCGTTCATTCCTTGGGGCGATGAAGACAAAGGGGACGTGAAACAAAAACTGTGGGTGTGAGAGAGGAAGTTGATCTCAGAAGCTGAGTTTTTGTGTGTGTCTTGAAAACAGAGCAGTTATGTGGCTACAATGCATTTAACAATACACCACCAGTCTGTGGTAGTTCATGTTTTGTTATGACCCTCAAATCTATGTTTGTAGTAGAATTAAAGCCAACATTTAAAAAAGTCCTTTTAACAGAATGATTAATGTCCTGTTTCATTAAGGAAAGCTTGGGAAAATCAAGTTTCACATGATGAAGAAACACAACGTTTCTCGTTTTTAAAGAGAATCTGCAAAATTTGCAATATTCTTATCTCTTTAATAGGGGTGAAATGAAATATTTGTAATTTGCTGTATCTGTTGAACATCAGCGCTGCGTTTACCCTTTATGTGCCTCTGCCTTTGTGTCGCTGCTCGCCAGGCTGAAGCTCTGAGGGGGTTAACAGGACATGGAGACAGTTGGGCCGCACCCACTGAGCTGATTTGAATAACGCCGGCATTTGGCGCGAGGCTCAGAAGAGCCAGCCTTTCTTCATACCGGCTGTGTGACACCACTCCCCTCCCTCTCTCCTCCCCTTGCACCCTGGAGTGGCGGGAAATGCTAGAGAGAAAGGGGAGGCAGAAACAGAGAGAAGGAGAGGAGGGAGACGGGGAACGCACAAGCTGAACTCTAGGCTGTTTTTTTTTTTACACACCTGGAGTCACTGTGTTGACCTCACATAAAGAAACGTACCTTAGAAAAAGGACAGAGGGAAAGCAAAGGGGAAGAAAGAAGCAGCAGGCCCCCCTCCCCTCTCTCTGTTTTGGCGCGAGACGGATAGAGAGATAATGCTCTCTCAGTGGTAGACGGTGGGTGGAGACAAAAGCAGGCATGAGTGGAGTGGGCCAGAACAAAGAGGGGAACAGCCTGGACTACCCCCCTACCTCTTATCAGCTCCCCACCCCCAACACACAGCCCGAGGCCCTCAGACAAGGCAGATGACTATTATAACCTGAATCAGTCCTTCAAAGCAACCACTCAGGCATGTTTGCCACCACCGGATTCTTTGTTCTAACTGGGGTTCCTCTGAGTTCTAGCTGCCACACACACACACACACATATGTTGTTATCCCATACATGTTCTTCCTTTTTCTTGCTGAGGTAAGACCTGGCGATCATCTACCACCAAGGACCCATATGAAGGTCATTTGCTAAAGTGCCAGCAGAGACCATTAACAGCGCCTACACCACACTCAAGCGATATTATTGGATTTGTTGTTATTGGCTTTCAGAGAGGTCCTCGATCCACCCCACCCTCCTAGATCTGTAGTGTAAGTAAGTGGGCGGCAGCTGACTAAGCACTAGCATCCCATGGCATCGCAGGGTGAAAACTTGCCCGACAGAGAGCAGAAAGAGCAGAGCAGAGAAGCGGTTCCTCTCACTTCCTGCCTCCAAATGAGCTCAACACAAAAACAGGAAGTGTGTGCTGCCTGTGTGTTTCCTAGGCCTTATAACAGAGACTCTCTCTCTCTCTCTCTCTCTCAGTGTCTCACACACACACACACACACACACACACACACACACACACAGGCCTATAGTGGGGAAGTGGAAAGCAGGGCACTGATTATTACATAAGCTCCACAGTGGTGGACAACAGCAGTCACATTCAGATGAGGACTGAAAAGAAGGAATTGTAAGCATGCAAACAGAGGCATCTATACACTATACATTCACCATCTGATAAGAGACCATCTGATAACACACACTGGGTGGGTGTGTTATGTGTGTGTGTGTGTGGATCTTTATTTTAGAATTGAAATGTATATTGATGCAAATACACTCTGTAAATACACTCTCACACCGTTGTAATTGGTCAGTAAATTGGCTTTTGATGTGTGTGTGTGTGTGTGTGTGTGTGTGTGAGTGTGTGTGTTGTAGGGGGATGCTGATCTGACCGAGGGTGAGACAAAGCACAAGCACTGAAGTATCCAGAGGGGGGGTTTAGTAGTGGTTGTGCGGGGGCTATGAGGTCTGCAGGGGGTTAAAGGGGACAGAGGGGGAGGGGTAAAGCCCCTCTCTGAGTAGCTTGGGGGTGCAGAGGGAGGTGGGCGCTGGTGGTGACGGCACTCAGTGGGGCTGAATTCAAAAGATGCAGCAAGTGTCCCAACTTCAACTGAAGCAACCTTACACCACGGAGCCGAACAATGGAACATCTGCTCGCTGACAAAGACGGCAGTTCACTGTGAGAGTAGCAATGGCTCCAATTCTATACTGCTACTGTGTGGATGAAACCCCCAACAGCAGCAACAGGTTTCAACAGATTTTCTGAGATCAGATACTTGGCATCAGTTCACTTCCCTTGGCACCGATTCCTAGATTGCTTCACTTTATTACAAAATCATGAGAGTGTCTTTAAATGTGTTTTCAAGTGTTGGGGAAGTTGACATTTTTTTTTACGAAAGCAGTTTGGGATAATGCCAAATTCTGTGTCAAACAGCAAAGTTACTACGACAGCTTTACCCAGTTTTGATGATATCCTAATTTCAGAAACCTCAATAGGTCCTTGTCCCAGTTTTGGGGAACTTGAAGCTCCTGTTGGTAAGATAGTAATAATGGTGCACTGGGTTTCCCAACGCGTCAATTGGGACGCCTTGGGATTATACGCCTGAAAGCGTCCATAGTTGACCACACCAGAAGTTAATGGGGTCTATTCTGGGCTGAGACCCGCCCTCTATCCAAGTTTTGTCAATATCCGTTGAGAAGTTTATGTCTCATCCTGCTGACAAATCAACAAGCCAGCAATAGAAGTGTTTCTTTCTTTACTCTCTTTTGATGTTTTTTTTTTTAGCCATTTAATCATGATATAAAGATAATATGGCGAACATGTTTGCAAACCTTTTTTATTCACACATACAATATACATGTTTTTGGTCTCCACCAACTCCTAAAAGAAATGAACTTGCTCTTTCACTTCTAAAAGCTCCACTGCGTTTACCAGCTAGTCGCTAATTTTGTGATAGATGCTGGACAGGTAGTTGATAGGGGGTTTCTAGAGGTTTTTGGCTAAAAATAGCTGAGTATGGAAACATTGCTGTGACAAGCAATAGCTGAATGATGCTAAAACACGCAATACATGAGCAAAACTGTAGAGTGGGTGATTATTATCTGTGGTTTTGTCACAGAAATGAACTCCTTCACGTTATTTGTAGTAATCAGATCAATTCTTAATACACAAATATTGTTTAGAGCAGCTTTAAGCATACATTTTTTTGCTTGTTAGAGATATGGAGTGGATACACAGATAGTCCTTTTCTGGTGCTCTACTCTGATGTCTGTTTTAAAAAAAAAAATTAAACAAAAATAAAGCCACACTCATCTGCCGACAATGGTAAAGTAATCAATCATTTTTTAAGCAGGTATGCCCATATGTTAAAATGGCATAAATTATAAAACTTTCAAGTACTCAATGGCTGAACACTGCTAGCTTCATAAGATATCTTACCCTCTCTCACCCATTCAGTGTATATGTGTGTGTGTGTGTGTGTGTGTGTGTGTGTGTGTGTGTGTGTGTGTGTGTTGGGAGGGGTGGTGGTGATGGGGTTGCCAGGGTGAGGGTAGCACAGCAGTTGTCAACACCCCCCCCCCATCCTGCTTATCCATTAACCAGCAACCCTGGTTACATCACCGCAGCTAATGCTCCCTCTTATGTCTCTAGTGACCAAAGACCCTATAGAAACAGATCACTCATGTTTGTTTCTGTACACTCTTACACACAGTTCATTTGCTCATTTATGATACATCATTAACATCAGCTCATGCTCAGTGTCGGCTATGCATTTGTTTGTTTACCCATTAGCTGTTGGGACTGTCCATCCTCGGAGCGAGTGTGTCATAACCCCAGGTCAGGGAGTTTAGCGCGAGCCAGTGACAGCTCACGCAGCGTGGTGGTTTGAAGACCTTTTGATGGGTTCATTATAATCAGACCCGTGGTGTGTCTGGGCCCAGATGGCAGCAGTGTTTACACTAACGGGATTAGGATTAGCTTCAGATTAGACGGCCGAGTTGAAAGGCCTGCTCCGCTGACACAACATGGCTGCCTGGCCCCATGCTAACCCTCCCGAAATTTCTCTCAGATACTACTAACCCACAACTGACGAGATAGCCGCCAGCTGAGGGGCGTAAAGAGGGTGCCACCACAAAAAAAACCCCACCACAACAAACGGCTCTGGGCTGTACAACAGGTGCTGTGCAGGAACTCCTCACACCCCGTGTGTTTTGAGGCGGCCCAATTTGTCGGAATGTCCGGAGTTCAAAGCAAAACACTGGTTTGACACCAGTCAGCCGGGGCCAGATGTATCCAGAGAGAGAGAGAGAGGAACATATACACCCTGTGCTCCAACTGAATCATCACTGTTACGTAACACTGGCCTTAGGATGGGGAGGGTGAGCAACACACACACAGACACAGAGCTCAGAAGACTGACCTAGATCAGCAAATGGTGGTGGAGATAAGTACCTGAGGGGAGGGCAGGAGCCAGTTGACTGAGTGGGGTTCTGGGAGGAATGGGTATAGAGAGAATGAAAGGAAGACAAGAAGACAGCAGGAAAGATGGAGTGAAACAGGAAGACAGGCAGTAAAAGAATGTGATTTCATGCATATTCATGTGGCTTTTCAATGGCAGGCTCACAGCCTCATTAGGATCAGATGGACAGTAGCCGCCACAGCCTCGGCTGAGTTCCAGTGACACAACCAGGCTGGAATGCGGGTCAGTAGGCAGATAGATGGAGGGCTGCGACCAGGGAAAGTTTCCTGCGCGCCTGTGTGTGTGTGTGTGCGCGCTCACTCACAAGTAGATCTGTGTATATCTGCGTCTCTTCCCGCTAGTGTTTTCCACATCTTCCTTGACCGGCAGCCACTGAAAAAAAAACAAAAAAAAATATAATAAAAGGAAGGGAGTGTGTTGAGTGTTGAGTAAGCGAGGGATGACAGTGAGTCCACTTCTCCTCTCTCCAGCTGACTGCAATTTCCTCCAAGCAGGCAACCACCAAAATCTCCCAGCGCCACCTAAACCAAACCTCCTAATGGGAGATTATTCAATTCCACTACAGCTCGTTCTCACACAGGAGATCACAAGGTTATCCTCACATAAGCCTGTTTTTCTTCCGCCTTTATTATATGTCCTATATTCTCCCACATGTAGGTCAGAGATAAGCAGACAGTTCAGCCGTGCTCTTAGAATCACAAACCAGTGCAGTGTGTTTATGGTCCGTTTCCTCCACTGCTCCACTATGTAAACAGGCAATGTATACACGCCATACAAACCAGGCCAGTCAGAACGCAACCAGTTAACATGGTGGAAATATTGCTCAATGTGCCTATGTGTGTGTGTGTGTGTGCGTGTGTCTGTGTGGTTTTTTGTTTTTTTCTCTCCCTTTTTAAAGTGCAGAGGTAGGAGATTTATCACAGCTCGGGGGATCTCGACAGTTACGAAAGCGCATCCTCCCACTTTCCAGGAACACAGGTTTCACTTCATGTGTTGCTCAATTAAAGGCTTGTTAAGGTAAAATATCAGTTATGGCAGACATTTTTAATGCTACACATTCACAGTCGTTGGACCTCGTGGTGGTTTATAAGCAAGAAATGCTAGAGCGACGAGTATAACTGGTAGTGTGTCCTGTCCTGGAAGACTTCCAGGAGATAACGCTCACTTGCTTTTGTATTGTTCTTCCCAGCTCTGAGGTAACACTTCGTAAACATTTAATACACAGGGGCACTGTGTGGTTCGAGAGAAGGAATTCAAACCCGGAATTGTTCTACTTACGAATTAAAATAAGGTCTCCAGAACACGGTTTGAAGCTGAAAAGTTGGTAGGGTCTGCTAAATATAATGAATAATGAATGTTTGATTATTCAGTTAATTCAGTCACGAAAAAGTTGGATTTAATTTGTTCAGGTGTAAAAAAAAATCAGTCAATGAAAATCTTGCTCATCTGATTAAAATCCCCCTCCCATAAACGACATAGCACACCTTTAAGCCTTACATAAGGTGAATCGGGGATACACATGCATACATGCAAATGTGGATTCAATTTCTGAAGGTCTATCAGCCTCTCGGGGGAATTTTCCTCTTATGGTGCTGTTCTACAAAGCTCTGCCCCTCTCTGTTTCAATAAATCATGCAATTAGCACATTAATCACACAGGCCAACTATTCAATCAAAGGATTTCCCAGGCAGCAAAATGCGTGTGTTAGTGCCGCTGGTTAACATTTAGGTATTTCTAAACAGGTTGCTGTTCCGTAGATGCCATCGCACTCTACCTATAGTCACCGTGAAGGAATGTTTAGGTCCGAAAAGAAAAGGAAAGATTCATTTGATTCTTTATTACATGAGCGTGTGAGAGGAGGACGTATAAATCAGACGGAGGCCGCTCCCCAGCCAGCCAGCCAAATCATCAATTCGCCACAGTCCCACCCTGATCGCCCAAGTCACCCTCTCGTGTGCGACCACCAGTAAGGCTGTCACGTGCTGCCTTCTATCCTGGGAGTATGTAGACGTCTGTGCCCCGAACGGATATCCTCTTACATTATATATAGTATAGGGGACTGCAACAGTTTGCAGCTGTTTGCGACTAAAAGGCTTATTTTATGGCGGAAAAATAAATGTAGCCTGCAGATGTGAGAGAACACAACACACATGTTCCAAACAAGGAGACAGCCATGGTATGAGCATGTGTGTCACACGTGCACGTTAGAGAGGGCTCGGTGTGTGTGTGGGCGTTTGAATGAACTTGAGAACAAGAAAATCTGGTCGGGTGAGTAAACCGTCAGAGCAGAACGTTAGATAGTAAAGAGAGAGTGCTCACCTCATTACTTCCCTCAGGAGGGTTTTTTTTTTAAACATAGGTATAGCCTACCATTCCTACTGAGTGGTTATTTCATTTATCAATTCAAATTTTTTTGGATTCACACACTGGGCAACCGCGAGGACACAGCCTCTGTACATGGCACCCACATTCTACCAACAGAGGTCCCATGGCGCCCATTAAATTTTCATTGAACTGTTTTTTGTATGTTTTTAAGCTTTTATCTCCAACTGGAGAATTGTAAACTGTGAGATGGGTCCTCTATCACAATTCAATCACGGGAACAACTCAAAGTTCAAACATTAGCTTAGTTCCTGAAAAAGTGACAGCATGCAGATATGATCTTTTTACCCAAAAAAACATTCTCATTTGTATCCCCAGAAACAGACTTTGCATGTTGTTGTTGGAGAGTTGCATTGCCCTGAAATGAAAAGGCAACTCTGCTATCTGGTGGAGAAAGTCTTTGAACCTTGACTACATTATTCAGGTTAATAATTGATTTCCGACCCTTGCGCGGCATCTCTTCAGATGAATTTCGCAGTCAGAAGGTAACAGGAAATGTATCATTCAGGTCGCTCCTATCTGCTCTTTGGCCTATCTGATTTCTGCTTTCACTTCCTGATGCCGTGAAGTACAAACAGTGCAGCAGCTGCAGCTGATGTCAGTGTAGCTGTGATTGCTATTTCCCATGACTAAAAGTGATCTCAGGTTTGTTGACTTGTTTTCCAATAAAAAGCAAAACTGGAGAGCATTAAGCTCTGCAGAAATATGGGAAAAAAAACATATAATCATTTCTTGATAAAATGTATAAAAAAGTCAAGTTTATATCATCTATTGTGCACAGATGGGGTCATTTAACTCCCTCAACTGAGCCTCCTGAGACCAAATGGCGGATTTTGTAAAGGAAATGCTCAACTGTGCCAGAAAAGAGTGCCCTCAGGGCTCAAAATGGGGCCCAGAGAGCAGGTGAAACGCAAACCAATCCCAGCCATAACAAAGACCAGTGAGGTGCAAGACGGTTGGAGTTCAGGGTGTGCCTGTCTATCCTGCTGTACTGGCATGAAACGCTTTGAGTTTATTATACAAATGACTTGCACTCAAACCTTAGTCATCCAGGCTTGCAGAGACACGTCGGTGAGGTCATAAGTAGGGCAGTAGCCTCACACAGGAAATCAGTTTCTCATATAAGGAATTAAACATGCAGGAAGTCACCACACATTAAAGGTGCACCGTGCAGGAGGAAATTATAATCAGAAGAGATATGCCTCAACAAACTTAAATAAACAAACTAATTCATGATTGGATAAACTGAATAAACAAACTGACCCGAGCCACAATTTTATACTTTGTTTTTACTTTGTGGCGGACCCTGCCACCTTTGTAGCTTCAAACAGTGTGCTGGGGACCTTATTTTCTCCTGAGAACTGTTTGTTCATCAATAATGGAAAAAATACATATTCTTAAGTTTGTATTATAATATTGTAAACATCACAATTCTGAGTGTGCATTTCTTCTCTAAAACGACATAGTGCCCCTTTGAGCGTTTAGCTTAGTGTCAAAAAATTAATTCCACTGAAAGGATCAAAATGTTGCCTTTTATAATGCATTGGAAGGATAATGTTGTTACCCTACACCCCTCCTAAATATAGGACAGGATGTGCACACAACTACCTTCCTGTAAATTGTGAGCTCAGCACTGTGAGTGCAAAGTAAAGGTTACCATGTTTTATGTGGGTGTAAGGATCTTACCCGCTGCATAGGTTGTTAATCCTACGGGGACTCTGAGCTGAAACAGGAAAATTCACGTACTTTTCTCGGGTTACAGTTTAACATCGATCCCACACGTCCGCCAATAAACACAACTCTTCATCTATCAAACATAAAAAATAACTCGATGTAATCTATCTGCACTACGGCCCTTTGTATTCTACCCTAATTACTCAAGTAGCTCTGGGAGGGCACCAGCTGCCTGTGAGGAGTCTGACTTCCACGCAACGCCCACAGATTACATGGCCCACAAAGCAATATACTATCAACAAAAGGTAGTAAAAGGCCTGTCATAAAACAAATACAAGCCTTATGAAAGGGGACAAGAGGGTAGAGTTATCTAATAATGTAGAAATGACTGGGAGATTTTCACTTTTTTTTTTTTCCCATTTACAGCCACTTACGTGAAGTAGTGCAGCATACCTGTGTGAATAGCCGCACTGGATCCTAAGTAGCAGTCCATGCAACCCCTGTCACCGAACCCCAGGGACTGTTCTAAAGATACCAATTGCATGTGTGTGTGTGTGAGTGTAACCTAGTTCGGAGCACATCAGGTGCCCAGCACGCAGCAGCCACTGCAGAGGGGAGGATCCACAACAGACTCACACTGACTCTTCAAGGGCAAGTCTCAAGGACGAGCTCAGTCTAACCTGCCGTAGACCAGCAGCTGGTGCGCAAGACGCGCCGCTTATGTGACGGATACCGCAAAAGGAGCATCATGGCTCGTCTTTTATGATGTGCCCTCGTTTACAGCTGATTTTCGTGTGTGATAGTAGTTCCTGGAGAGGCGCGACCACAACAGCATGTGGTGCGTCTTAGCCACGCTATCAGAGCGAGGCATGAAAAATCTGTGTCAATTCTTACTTCACCTTTTAAATCAGGGGTTCAATTTGGTGTATGGTCTCTTCCGGTTGCTATGGGACCCGACAGAGGCTGCGATTATAATTTTGAAACTAGCACAAAACTAAATTCAGTAGCAAGGTCAAAATGTTCAAAGATGACGTTCTTTTTATGGAGGAATGCGGAAACTTGCCAGTAGCCTTGACAGATATATTGAAAACATCGGAACGTGAATAGTGAACTGAACCCTCTTAATGACTCCTAATCTTAATGACCGCAACATGCTTTATGAGCTGATCTCTTAACTTTGGATTATATAAAAAGTGACAAAGCTTAAGTTGTTTAGTTATTAATTTAGGTTTTAAATGTTATTTACCATTGGAAATTGAAAAAAAGCCTTGGATGTTTCATATTATTTGTAAAATGGTGATGATTGCTGGGTGGTGGGGCCCACTAGGAATTTTCTGCCCTAAGACCCGACAGACTCTAGAACCGCCACTGTTGATGTTGTCCAACTTTCTCACCATAGAATTGAAAATAAATTTAAAGAGGTACTGTATTGAAGTTAGAGATGTCGGTCTCATGACGACACTATATGAGAAAAGTGTAAATTTGAATAAACAGACACAGAAGTCAAGTTTGTATGCAAACATGGTATAAAAATTTAATGTTGCTGTTGATGTTAGCATGCTTTAAAAAAAAAAAAATTCAACCAAAATCAGAAGAAGCATTGAAATCACAAAGTGACGTGTGAATATAAAGTACAGCAGTGCTACTTATTCTTTTTTTCGCCCATTTTTTTCCTGTTTTCTTAACAAAATAGAGGTTCCTCGATGCCTGGTGGCATGTCATAAAGAGGAGCGAAGCTCGAGTGACTCTAGATTCTGTCTCCTTCACCAGGAGCGATAAGATATTATTTACAGAACTATTTGTACATCAAACAATCAGTCACACACTCAAAAACAAACCAGGAAGTGACTCATTCACTCTTATGTACACAGAGAGGCAATCACACTTCACTTCATCATAAGTGTGCAATGATGAAATGAAGACAACCAGCTTTCTCACACATCCTGAAGGCTACATATATATATATATATATATATATATATATATTCACGATCACACTGGTACTCATTTCCCATTAATTCATACCAGGAAATATTTGAGTCACAGCTCTAAAAATCAATTCCGTTACCCCCTGTTCAGCTAAAACACTGTGCAAAGAAAAAGAAAAACACAGCACACTAACCGCGCCTCCCCGTGTGAGGGTCATTGGCCAGCACAGTCAATTCATAGGAAGCCCACAGCAATATGAATATATTCCAAATAAAATTCACAGCTATTTACATGAGGCATGTTGTTATACATAAAAAAAAAATCGTAGCTTTTTTTTAAAAAGTGACAGGTAACTTGAGAGTAAAGGTTCCTGACTGTGAATGAGGCAGTTTATTTCAAAAGCACACGTGTCTCAAGAGCGCTTCAGTTCAGATAATTTGCGAAGAAGCTGCTGATGTTTGGCTTTCAGGTGTTTCTTCTCCTGAAGCTGCCGTCTCTCTTTAGTGTGCAGCTCCGCGAGGTACTCTGTTGCATGGGTCAGGATGGCCACCTTCGGGGTCTTGGCCGACTCCAGGCCGGGGATCTCATCCCGTAAGGCGAGGAAACGGGACCGGAGATCGTTCCTCCTCTTCCTCTCGAGGAAGTTGTGGTTCCGTCTGCGGTCAGTGTCCTCTGCGTCTGAGTTTTGGGGACTCTCTGAGGAGGGGGAGGCAGGCTGGGAGACGCGAGCTGTGCATGTGCGCTTGCTTTGAGGCTCTTCGTCATACTCCTCCTCCTCATCCTCTTCCTCCTCCTCGTCGTCATCATCGTCTTCCTCCTCAGGCTCGCTGTCCGGGGAGCGGGCGGCGTAGTTGTGCTGCTGCCGGTGGACAGACATGTGGAAGCGTTTGGGGCAGGGGTCGGCCCGGACCGTGATGGTCACTGGTTTTCTGACATTCACCAGCCGCACCCGTTTCTGCTTGCTCTCCACGGTGACCACGTCGATTTCCTCTTCATCATCTGTGATCACACGGGGAAACAACTCATCAGTACACACAGAAAAGGAGGTTTTACAGGCAGGGTTCAGAAAGAGCAGGGATCGAGCTGAATCAAAGGGACTGTCAGGTGAATAAAATCCCTACTCCTCCGTCTGAGGAGGGCAGGGCAGGGCAGGAGCTGAGGTGTTAACAGCACCCATGCCAAAGCTTGCAGGGAGTCAGGCTTTTGTCATTGAGCGCTGAGCATTCATCAACAATTTAAATGAAGAGCTGGGCTGGCAGGGGGGCAACTCCCTAATTCGGGAAATGTGAAAGAGTAACTCTCACGGTCTGTCGCTGTGTTTGTGTAGTAGTAATAAATCACCAGGACTCGGTCACCCCGCCCCTCTGCCGCACTCTGACTGTAATGTAGAAGCCAGTGGCAGATATTGAGAAGGGGGGGAAATTCAAGTAAAAGTGAAGGGGGCGCGGTTTTTAAAAGACCGCATGGGCATTTTTGAGCGAGCATGTGGCGCATTGTCAACGCGAGAGAGAGAAAAAAATCCTGCTCTAAAAAGGTTACTGACTGGGTTTGCACTTGATAACCCCGCTGCACCACACACACACACACACACACACACACACACACACATACCACAGTTATGCAACAGCAGCCCAGCTTTTTCCAAATTACGCATTGTTAGAGGGCAATATAATCCCGAGGCTGGAGCAGGGGCAGGGTGGGGCAATTTAGAGCATGACTGCTTCCTTACCGGAGGAATCAGAGCGAGACTCGGAGCCAGACGACGCCGGCTTCCTGCAGCTGCTTGCCGGGATGGTGAGAACAGCCGCGGGGTCGACGCAGTCTGTCGCCGAGGCGGCGAGCGAGCCACCGGGGGAGACGCACTGCGCCTTGCTCGGTCTCACGGAGATCTGGGCCACCGGGGAGACGCCGGTCTGCGCCGCAGCTGACACTTTCCCGTTGACCTTCTCCAGCTGCTTGCTGGCGGAGAAACTACTCCACATGCAGTCCTGGATGATGATGGAGCTGAGGTTGCCGAACAGCTCCTCCGTGTCCGGGATGAACTGGCCCTCGCACTCCTCGTCCTGACCCAGGACTTTGGAGAGCCAGCTCAGCTTGTCTCCCGGCGAGAGCTGCAGCGCCCCGCCGCTCAGAGTTCTGGTGGGAGACATCGGAGGGGTGGGCAGCAGCTCGAACTTTTTCCATATGTCCTCGCTCGGCGCGGTCGACTTGTAAAAATCCTCCTCCGTGTCGAAATCGTTGAAGAAATAGGGCTGGTAACAGTCGAACTCCATGTTTCCCCAAGTTATTTAAAAAAAAAAGAGTTTATTCCCAGAAAAGGTCGGATGACGCCGGTGGCCTCTGAAGAACGTCCTGTACAAACCTGAAGGGGGCAAATATCACAGCGATTAGCAATGATCTTTTTAAAGTAGTTCCCATCAGATGCGATCACGTCTCGAATGTCCATCTAATGGACCATCAGGATACCACGTCCCACCCAACCCCCTCCCTCCTCTACTAACAGCCCACTTTCCACATATGGGACCACGTTAATAATTGATCGCGTCTTGCGGATGCTCTCTTCGCACCGATGGACTCCAAAAACTGTCCAGGCACACAAGGTTATTATATTCTAAGTTGCATACAAGCGACCACTATGATTCAGAGACAGTTTGTTTAAAAAGGACGCGAGATAACCACAGACTTTCTTTTTGTTCCACGGCACCATCCTGCGTAAAGAAAAGTACCACATGAAGCTGCATTTCCTGAAATGTAGGCAGCGCTTTGTTCCAACGGAGCCCTCATGCGAGAGCGGCTGGAGGAGGAAAGTGGTCCGCCTCACGCTCACCACTGGAAAGTTTCACAAGCGAAAAATACAATTAAAAACTACTCACCTACTGAAATCCAACAGCGCGATTCAGGGCACTGACAATCCTCCCCCGGCAGCCAAAGTGCAAAGTGTCCACGGTGCGCGGAGATCAGGCGGATTATTAAAAAGCCTCCCGACTCGTTTCCTGGATACAAAGATGCGTTGACTCGACGCGGCCGATACTTTCTGCGTTATTTATTTATTTTTCTTGATGCAGAAAAGCAACAACTAAAACAAAAACAAACCCAAAAAAAACGCCGGGGCTCAGACGGAATCAGGCACAAGGTCCGCCCCACAATGTGTAACAAGCAAGCCACACAGTGCGTTTTTCGCGCCAGTGAGATATCCTGTTATAAGGCGATAAAAAAAAGTGCAGGGAGGAGCCTCGGAAATATCTGCAGCGTTAGATCCGGGTAAGCCCCTCCATCTGCATCAGAGGCGGGGTGGGCGGGTGGGTGGAGGCGCAGGGCCCCGCCCCGTCTACAACACCAGTTATGGGCACAATAACTCACACGGTCCATCAGCAGCGGTTTGTTGCCCTGAGCACTAGTCTGCTCCTACTACACCGACTTTGGCAGATTTGGTCGGCTGCGTTTTGAGACTTTACAAGAAATCAAATCATGAAGCCTGGTCGAGGATCAAACTGCTCAACCGTGAGCAGAGAAAAATAGTTCTGCATGCATCATTCATAGAAATACAATAGGCAAGGCAAGTATATTTGTATAGCACAATTCAGACACAAGGCAACTCAGAGTGCCTAACAGGGGCATGCAAATTATATCAAATGATATGAAAATTGGATTTTAAATATTTTTTTTAAAAAGTTTATTTACATAAAATTTATATTTACATTTAGGGCATTTGGCAGACGCTTTTTCCCAAAGCGACTTACAATAAGTACATTTATTCACAAGAAAGTAACCACAACATATAACCGTATCATAAAGGCAGTGGCAATAATAAGAGTTGATTCAAAAAAAAGTAACTAGTAACTGGAGAGTAATTTGTCAAGCCAAAAAGCCAAATAAATAAGGAAACTGTGATCATCTTCTTGCACTGTTGTATACCGTAGATCTCATTGTCTATCCATTTAAAGAAAAGAAAAAAAAGATAATCAAATGGTCAACTTCTTTAATATATGATATAAGATTATATATTAGATTAGATAGGACTTTATTCATCCGGCAGGAAATTCTTGCTCCTGGATACTGGTTGTACAGGGAATTTTTTTTTTTGATCACTCCAAAAACTTCACAGTACAACCAGTAACAACCGGGGGGCTTTCCCAGGGCAGGGTCGCACACTAGGCCCAGTTATTATGAGAAAAAAGACAATAGAGTGTTACATTTTTGTATGATAGACCAGATATGAAGAGTTCATGGTGTAAATGCAAAAAAAAAAAACAGTGCTGAGTAGAACAACAATAATAGTATGTTAAGTTAAGCATAAGAGTAAACTGAAGTGAACTACACTAGAAAAAATATAGCAATGAAATACACACATGGGGTTGTGTTTCATCATGAGTACCCTCTCTTGTCATACTTTGAGCACATGTAGCTGATGTGCCGCAATTTCACATTGACTGATGTAGATGGGGACTAGATGGGGTTTTAAAATGTAAAAAAATAAAAAACTGAAGACCAAGTTAAAACGGCTCCCTAGAGCTTGCCAACTGTAATCCAAGCCTCTCGATGTATCAGGATCCAAAATTGATTTTAAAAGGTGGAACTTACACTCTACACCAGAGTGTGTTCGGTTTTACTAGAGAGTGTTTAAGTGTTGCCATGTGTGTACGTGTGCATGGTTAGAGACTGGAAAGTCTTTCTATATTTCAAAATTGTAATCCTGTTTAGTAATCCCTTTTTAACTAAATGTATCTGTAGTCTAATTGCATATTTTTTTCTGTAATTTTGATGGAATACAGTTACATTTCTTTGTATGACCTAATCTGTTAACATGAATTCCGTTACTCCACAAGCCTGGATACTCGGATACACACAGTCATGATCTTATAAGTAACTGTGGCGGTTTGATGCATTGGAGATAGTCCATGAAGCGGTTGTAGCCTCGGGCTTTGACACAGTCACGTCCAGTCTGATGTCTCCATTGCCTCCATCTGAATTGTTTGACAAGTCTGCGCTCCTGATCCTGAAGTAAAGCTGACACTGCTCAACCGCGACACCAAACATTAGTTTTAAGATCCTCTATATCTCGATCCAGACAATATTTTTAACCTCTCAATCCGTACAGATAACCAGCTGCGGGAAACATCATTCCTTGGAGAGGAAGACAAAGCAGCTGCAGAGCACTTTCATTAAAGTTGTGGATATGCAGTCGCAAGTCGTCCCATTTGTATCACAAAAGACAGGGATTCAACGCAGATAGTCCTTCATTTCCATGTTCAGCTTCTTGACGAAGCAGCTAAAAGGTGTATTCTGTTCCAGGCTGCAAAAAATCTCCACAGTGGAGGGTGGAGTGTATCCCCAAATGACCTCCATTTAAACACAAAAGAGCACAACGACTACACAAACAGTGGAGATTGAGCCGCTGAAGCGTCTGCAGCTGCTGGTGAAGTGAGTGATCTACTTTACAGTGAGAGAAGTTAAGGTCTAAAACAAACACTTCTATATTTGGTCTTAATTTCTTGTTTGCAGCTCTGCCAGAGAGGAAAGAGACCACCCTTGTCAAACCCAACGACCTGCAACATTTCATTATTCTAACACTAACCATGATCTCACCATATTGAACAAGGCCATGATTAAGTAGACACATGATTTGTCTATATGTTGCGTGGCTTGAACAAATGCTTTATGCTCACGGGCCAGCTAAAGGTCAAAGTTCGCCAACGTCTCATGACCAGACAACGCCAGGTCAAAATCATATTCGCCACCCAGGGCCTCGACCTCCTCCTGACGGACATATTGATCAGTTTGGTCCGCAGCGTGCGCGTCTTCATCTTAATTAAGCATCTCAGCGACGGAGACAAAAACCTCCAGTAACTCTGGTCCCATTCAGGCCAAGCAAATGACACTGATTAGTGATGGACATCTGTTGTGAGCGACTGGCCTGAGGTCAAACACACTCCTCTGATTGGGGGGCCTATTCAAGTGTGCTGAAGGCAGAATCGGTCAATATCACACTAGACACAGACGAGAGAGCCGAGTCATGAATCTGGTGGATTAAGACGCGATTCGATGAAATTTAAAGACTCGACTGACTCAAGGTTCATTTGGACTTTAGCGTTTTGACTCGGGATGACTTGACATTCCACTCAAGATGTGTTACAAAAAAGCGTTCAGGCCTTGGAATCTAAATTTACCATGATGTTGTAGCGGTTCAAATCTCTACTTTCTGAATGCTTTTAGGACTTCTTGTCCATTTTGGCCCAACAGAAAACTTTGGCGGTGCTGTTGTGGAGAAAACTTGACCAATTTTGTTTTCCTCAGTGTTGCAAATAACAACAATACAGGACAAAACACAAGTTTATTCAGTCATTTGGTCTATAATACAAATGGATCACCAGTTAACATTCCTTTTGACCACATGGCAGACAAAAGGACTCAATGTACACAACAATGGTTTTGTTGTTCTATATTCATCACATTGTGCAATTAACATTAACTTCACAGTGATATGTTGAAGCAGTATTGCCAGTGTAACAGCAGAGATTTAAAGTTTACTCTTGAGAAGAAGCCGACGAAACAATCTCAAGAGTCTCACCACAAAGTCCGTCGATTTTCTGTTCAAGGGCTTTTAATTGTTTCTAATGATCTCTCTCAGTGGATGGAGTCATCGCAATCATTGTTCTGAATCTCAATTGAAACAAAAAAGTTTCAAGATACATTCAATAGGATTCGTGACCAAAGACACATATTTTACAATGCAAGACTATCTTTCATGCCTGTATCTCATTTCTTTGACTTTTGGTGATTTTGTCTCAACTCTGGCCAGATAAACCTACATTTCACTTGATTTATTTATATCTGCTGTAGGAACACTCACGGTCACATCCACAGCCACATGATGTAAGTGCAAAAGTGTTATTCATAGGGTTTGCTTAGTTTGGGTAGTTTAAGGAACTATATGCATTTTAACTGGACTTGTTTGAGCCTGTTTTTGTTGTCAGTTCTAATGTTGTCCTCTTGGTCCGGTCTCTCTTGAAAAAGAGGTTGAATACTAATAAAATGTTTACTTGGTTAAACATGGAAAACAATGATATAGGCGAGATGTTGTGCTATCAGTCTTAGTCGGTTGATGTGAAATGAACATTATCAAAAAGAGAGGTATTTTAGCCAAGTTGTTTTGTCCGCAGAGCAATGATCATAGCCTGCAGATCCTGCAGCTTCACATCCTGTAATTACACAGAGGACCAACCAACCCTCAATCTGCTATGTTGGGAATATTTCATCCCTGCCAAGGAGTAGAGAAAAACTAAAAGTACCATAAAATTTAGATGAGTTGCTCCCCATCTCCTTTTCTCTTCTATTCCATCATTAAAACTTGGGGAGCTGTCCTCCGCAGGGACATTGTTGGGGTAACAATGCTTAACACCAACAATAGCCAGCTCCCCAAGTCATCTCCCAGCTTAACTTCAAGTACCCGCCATTGTCCTTTATTGTTATAGTAGCATATGTGTGAGGATGGTAAAAAGGGGGTGCGGGGGGTCGGGATCCACCTCAGCAGAGTCCTCATCTAGTCCGCAACACCCACTCAGCCGCCTGAAGAATATTGGACACAATGCGGTGCAGGAATTCAGAGGTTTTCAGGGACTGTCTGTGGAATTGACCCCGTGTGCTTCTACAAGGGGGCATCCTCCATTTCCCCACGACCCTCACCCTCACCTCTGACCTCCCACACCCATCTAAAAACAACATTGTAGCAGGTTTAAAAGTGGGACCAGTGACCCGGAGCCCGGAGAAAAGCCATGCAGATGAGAACATAAATAATTCACGCAAGTGTTATTGCCCCCCTGGGATGGAAATCACCATATTCAAACACACATCCTCAAAATACCATGAGAGTGTGATCAGCAGGGAGCCCCGGCCTTACCTGGTAACAGCGTCCACATAGCAGAGATCTCATTCCGACAATTCATGCATCACATCAAGCCTTAACTCGCGATGTTATGACTTGCCATTTCATTTCCTCCTTAGCAAAGAGCTGCGTTAGAGAAAATACTGTAAGTATTGATCACAGTCTGAGTTCCTGACCTCACTTCAACCTTTAGATGGGAAAATTATTGCTGCAAATACTCAAAAGGAAACACATAGTCTGAGATCATAATTAAGGACAGACTCATGCTGTAAAGTTTGACTTAAAGTTAGCTGATAATGGTGAGGTTTAAATCACACGACTATAATGCAGCTCAAGGCAAACTGAGAATGACACGTCAGGGACATTCATAATAAAAGAAGTGAGTATTTTATGTGAACTGGCTGCAAAAGTTAAAGAGCCACATCCCTGGAGTGGTTCATGGCTGCAGCCACTGCCTCACTGCAGCACACACTGAGTCAGGCTGCCACCTGCTGTTTGCAGCATGTAAATAACTGACAGTACAGGGGAATATAAGGTCAAATGTTTAACTAGCAGGCATCGACCCTCAAACTTCATCAGTATATTGCTTATCTTAAGACACATTAAGATTTACAGAAAAGCTATAGAGCATTGGATAAAGCAAGGTGTTTGTTTTGTCAAAAGGTTTGGCAAAGGTTTCAAAGGGAGGGATCTCTTTTTATCACTCCACATATCTGAAAATACAGTAAACTTCCATTTTATTTGTTATTTTAGGAACAATATGTTACATAAATCAGGCTATGAAAGATACGTGAACAAACCCTTCTGTAAAAAAACACCGTCAGAATACAGATAGGAATACTTTAAAAAGCAAATGCGTGTGAGTTCTACCGAAGTGGAAATTTCTAAGAATAATATGAGAAAAAAATGTCTAACTTTGAGAATGGCCTTTTAAAGTGCGCTGTGTAGTTTTGGGGAGGAAATTTCAATCAGAGGGGAAATATTTTCATGGGTTGATTTTTATGACTGAATGAAGTGAATGTACAAACTGTCCTCAATCCATGTTCTGAGTCTTTATTTTCTTCTGAGAACAGCCTGTTTTTCACTTATGGAAATAAATAAATATTTCTGAGTGTGTATTGCTACCTTATTAGTATGGTAAATATTTTTCATATCTGAGTTTGAATTTCTGTTCCAAAAACTACAAAGTGCATTGGAGTGTACATTTCTATACATTTTAATTAAACAAAAAAATGGTAAATAATACCTATCATGGAACAAACACACTCTTATTTCATCAAAAAGTTTTAACTCAGGCTGTCTTAGCAGAGGGAATTTATGACAATCAATCTGACAACCTACACCTACGACTAAAAACATGCATTGCTTTTATCGGCACTTAAATTTTTTCTGGCACCTCTAAATAAATAGAAGTAGTTAAATAGGACTTTCCTTCAACTGGTCCGAAAAAAGACATATTGTAGAAGAAAATGTGATAATAAAAATAACACCAAATTTCAAAATTGCATCATATTTCATAAGACAGTCATGAGTTTCTTGAAATGAAATGAAAACGTATAAATAAAAAGTAAGTAAACGTAAATCATAGCTATAAAATACTGGTCGTGGAACACACCATTTCCCTCTGAAATTCAGGTTTAAAGTAAAGTAAGTAAAGTAATGGTATCATGAAATAAAACTGCATTTTCCATGTAAATGTAGATAGTCACATTCAGGCTAGAATGGCCTGACTTCTAACACCAGTGTAACAGAGTTTGATCGATGTCAGGCCAGATTCTTAAAGATTACACAAAGATTTACAGAAACAAAACACCAGTTTTGACAAAATAGTTCATAGAAATACAGATTTATTTATCTCTCCATTACCTGAGAGGACCAGTGATGATGACAGTGAGGTCAGTTTGACAGGTCTACAAGGGAACAGATTAGGTTGATTGAGAGCGCGCAGACTGTTACCACTATGTGTTTGAATAGTTTTATTGTGTCATACAATATGAGACCAGGATTTACAGGAAAGCTGCGCTTACACAGACGAACACTTCAAATGAATAAATAATGAATAATATGAATAGAGTAAATCAAACCTGCCGGAGCTGGTTGCAAGATGATTAACAAGATCAAAACAATAATAAATTCTGGTATTGGACTTTTCTTCTTTTTATGAAACAGTATAGTTTTATCTCTTTAGGCCTATTGACCTATGGAACAACATCAGAAGGGAACATAACTTTGGTTCGATTACTCTAGGCTTTAATCATTATGCAACTTTTCTTTGCCTTGAAACTAGTGATTTGTGGTGTCACATTGGCGGCACTTAAATTTTTTCTCGCACCTCTAAATAAATAGAAGTAGTTAAATAGGACTTTCCTTCAACTGGTCCGAAAAAAGACATATTGTAGAAGAAAATGTGATAATAAAAATAACACCAAATTTCAAAATTGCATCATATTTCATAAGACAGTCATGAGTTTCTTGAAATGAAATGAAAACGTATAAATAAAAAGTAAGTAAACGTAAATCATAACTATAAAATACTGGTCGTGGAACACACCATTTCCCTCTGAAATTCAGGTTTAAAGTAAAGTAAGTAAAGTAATGGTATCATGAAATAAAACTGCATTTTCCATGTAAATGTAGATAGTCACATTCAGGCTAGAATGGCCTGACTTCTAACACCAGTGTAACAGAGTTTGATCGATGTCAGGCCAGATTCTTAAAGATTACACAAAGATTTACAGAAACAAAACACCAGTTTTGACAAAATAGTTCATAGAAATACAGATTTATTTATCTCTCCATTACCTGAGAGGACCAGTGATGATGACAGTGAGGTCAGTTTGACAGGTCTACAAGGGAACAGATTAGGTTGATTGAGAGCGCGCAGACTGTTACCACTATGTGTTTGAATAGTTTTATTGTGTCATACAATATGAGACCAGGATTTACAGGAAAGCTGCGCTTACACAGACGAACACTTCAAATGAATAAATAATGAATAATATGAATAGAGTAAATCAAACCTGCCGGAGCTGGTTGCAAGATGATTAACAAGATCAAAACAATAATAAATTCTGGTATTGGACTTGTCTTCTTTTTATGAAACAGTATAGTTTTATCTCTTTAGGCCTATTGACCTATGGAACAACATCAGAAGGGAACATAACTTTGGTTCGATTACTCTAGGCTTTAATCATTATGCAACTTTTCTTTGCCTTGAAACTAGTGATTTGTGGTGTCACATTTGTGTCCAGTAGATGGCGCCGTGGTGAAAGTTTTGACTTGAAAGGTTACTGAAAGATTACAGTTCACACTTTCTTCACCCTACAGTGGTGGAAAATAACTGTATAGTTACTCAAGTACAGTTTTGTGCTACTTTACAATTATAGTTTGAATTCCACTTCAGATGGTCCACTGAAGACTAACAATTTACAATACGATGATGAAAATGCTCATGATGATGATATAAAAACATGACCTGCGCCTCAGTAATGCCCAAAGTATTCAGTGTTTACATGAGCTCGCAGCAGAATCCTCTACCACAGATTTCCTCTGGCTCAGGAAGAGTCTTGTTCTTTCTGTTTGGATGAACAGGCTCTGAGCGAAATGTAAAAGTGCTCGCAGGTGTGAAAGTACATCCCCAACCTCTTAAAATATGCATCTCATCCTGGCCAAGACATAGAATTGCAAATTAAACTTCCCATGAGTGGCTGAAATTCATTACAACAAACCAGCTGAAGCACAAGAACGTTGAGTTCACATTAATGTAGTAGGGATAATAACCCAACAATATAATATATATACAGTATATTTTATCTCTTTTGACATGTACTTTGACTTTGGATACATTTTGCACATGTTGCTGCTCATGCTTAGGGACACTGACACAAATTTATTTCTACTTCAGTGTTTGTACATTGTAGTACTGGTATTTGCATTATATTGCACTGTGCATTTGCATGTTCGCACTTAAGCTTGTGGGTGTATTTGTTTGCTTTGGGTAAATGTTGTAAAACTCTTGCCAAGAAAGTTTTAAGTGAAAAAACAAACACTACATATCTGTGACAATATTCAAATATTGATCCATGAGCTATCCTTTTTTTTTTTTTTTTTTTTTACATTTTCTGGGAATGTCATTAAAGTTGAAAATGTTGCAAAAGAAAAAAATGCACCGTTGTTGTTTTCCATTTGACACAATCCAAATATCCCAAGAAAAAGAGGAAAAGAAATAAAGTGGTAATTTTAACAAAACCTGGTATTTTCTACTTTAAACATTATGAAGTGTTGGCTTTAAAAAAAAATTTCCATTCAGCATTTAAAGGTTTTTATGTGTCTTGTGTGCGATGTGATTAAAACGTTCCAAGTTCTTTATGTGTTCTATACACACAACTGTTTCAATGAAAGTGGCGTCATTGGCGTCTGTAAAATACAGAAATATTGTGGCCCAAGGGAATTGGGTCTCCAATGATTGGTGATCCAATGAGAATTCTTTCTGCACAGAGGGATGTAGAGGTCCTCCAAGTTAAGAAACTCCCTCCAGACGATATTCTGAGCGCTTTGACTCATCCAGATCAGGATGGCATACGAACGTGGACTCATCTCGAGGAGAATGAGCCAAGAACACAGTTTTCGCAGAGGTTCGATACAGAGGAGAATGTTGCTGACTCACATTACATGGTGTAGTTGGTTGCGGTCCCTGGGTAAAGTACAAGCTGATTCAGGTGAGTATGTCAGGCGTCCTGTACGCTTACATGAAACAAGGTACTTTAAAATGGGTTAGGGTAGGGGTCATGCTGAACTTACACAATACCTGCTGTAAACAGTAGGATGTGAAATGGTACTGTATACGTGCAAACAAGGAGCACATTATACACTTCATGTCCCTTACATCAGAGGTTACAAAAGTAAAAAATCTATCTTTGGAAACAAAAGCTACCTTCAAAAACTTTAGCACTCATAGTTTTCCATTTACATAAAGTGAAAAGGTCGGCTGTAAAACAAGTGAGCGGGATTAAGATGTTTCAGGTTATTGTATGTCATAAGACGTGCTAAGTTCCTCTTAGCACTGCACTTGGCCCCATTAAGCCAACCATCTGGTTTCAATACAGCTGGGTCAATATACAAAAGGGTAGAGAGAGAGAGAGTGTTATCAATAAACCTGAAATGTCTTCCAACAGTGGTAGAAGACAACCGAGGTGGTGAACAGGTGACTGGGTTTTTATAATTATTCTCTTGAGCATGACTCACACTTCTTCTGGATTCCCCCTCAGACTACTTTTTTTTTTTTTTTACAGAGGAAGTTTTGAATTAGTCACTCTCTGTTTCATCAGACATGTGTCCTCAAAGCTTTACCTCCCACACTCGAGTTTTACAAGGTTGAGTGGAAACAAGGGGACGTGGCAACATTTGTAGTGCAGCGCCTCAGCCAAGAGGTGGCATCGTATTTTCAACTTCTGATCAGAGGCGCTGTTGAATGACAGAGGTCAAACAAAGACATCAGATTAAAAAAAAAAAAAAAAAAAAAAGGTGAGGCAAGGAGGAAGGGCACGTTTTCATTCAGCGGCTTCTCGTTCTCTCTCTCTCTCTCTCTTGTTTGATATATTTAGATATGGGAACTAGAGGATCAAACAGTCCCTATTTAGAAAAGAAGGCTATAAAGAAATTTAAAAAAGCAAATAGTCTGAGTAACTGAGGGTAATGAGAAATGCTCACAACAAGCTTCTTGCATTGGAAAGGAGAAACATTGCTTTACTTAAAAGTGCTGTTGTATAAAATGCTGTAATGTGACCTGAGTGAAAGTGAAAAAAAAAAAAAGGAAGTCCCCCGTCACACACGGATTCAAAATAGGATTCACTTATATCATATTAGTAGGACAGGAGTTTGTCATCGTATGATCTAGTCTTTATTAGTTTTACTGATGACTTATTTCAGTTCCCTTTCAAGCAAAGGGAACATTGCAACATTGCCCTCAAAGCGAACAGACCTTTTTCACTGCTGGTTAGCACCAGGAGGGAAGATCATCAAACCAAAGAAGAAGAGTGTTGTTATAGTATGTCCTCCCCCAGGTTGCATCAATTCATTCATATTTACACCTTTTATACAAAGTGTATTAGATAATCGTGCATATCATATTAATTACATGCAGTGCCAGTCAAATGTTTGGACACAGAGTCTTTCAATATTGTAGATTAATGTTGAAGACATCAGAACTATGAAAGAACACGTATGGAATTATTTTGTAAAGAAACAAGTGTTAAATCACCTGTGAATGGTTTCCAATTAACAGGCTTGTCTTGTCAAGAGCTAATTTGGGGAATTTCTTGCCGTCTTAATGAGACCATCACATGTGTGCCCTATTCGACTACTGTTCCAATCCATATTATGGCAAAAACCACTCAGCTAAATTAAGAGAAACTACAGTCCATCATTATTTTAAGACATGAAGGTCAGTTTAAATTTTTATACATTGAACTTTGAATGTATCCTCAAGTGCAGTTGCCTGAACTATCAAACGCTATGATGAAACTGGCTCTCATGAAAGCCACCCCAGGAAGAGGAAGACCAAGAATGACCTCTGCTGCAGATGAAACATTCAGTAGAGTTACCAGACTCAGAAACCACAAGCACCTCAGATAAGAGCTCAAATGCTTCACAGAGTTCAAGTAGCAGGCTCAGGCCTTCATGGTCGAATTGCTGCAAAGAAGCCGCTATTGAGGAAGAACAAGAAGAAGAAGAGAATTGCTTGGGCCAAGAAACACAAGAAACAGATGTGATGGTGTGGGGATGCTTTGCTGGTGACACTATTTGTGATTTTTATTCCAAACTGAAGGCACAATGAACCAGCATGGCTACCACAGCATTCGGCAGCGACATGCCATCCGATCTGATTTGTGCTTAGTGAGACAATCATTTGTTTTTCAACATGGAAAGTGACCCCAAACACATCTCCAGACTGTGTAAGGGCTATTTGACCAAGAAGGAGATTGACGGAGTGCTGCCACAGTCACCCAAACTAACCCAATTGAGATGGTTTGGGATGAGTTGGACTGCAGAGTGTGGGCAAAGCAGCCAACAGATTCTCAGCACCTCTGGGAACTCCTTCAGGACTCTTCCAGGTGACAACCTGATGAATCCGATTGAGAGAATGCAAAGCTATCATCAAAGCAAAAGGTGGCTACTTTAAAGAATATAAAAATAAAAGATATTCAGGTTTGTTTAACACTGTTTTGTTCACTACATAATTCCATATGTTCCTCCATAGTGTTGATGTCTTCAATATTAACCTACAATATAGAAAACAATGAAAATAAAGAAAAACCACTGAATGAGAAGGTGTGCCCTAAATTTTGACTGATACTGTATATGTACACATTATATACACATTATGACACATTCTTCCAAATGTTGCAGTGTAACTTTTGTTTATATATAGTAAATTTTTCAATATGTGTTTTCCACACATTATGTATTCTATATGTATTCATATATCGTATGAATGTATATTATTTCCACTTACATGTATACAGTGTGAAATGATCACACAATTCCCGCTACTATCCTGTGCAATCAAAGTGTCATTGCAATTATATGTATATAGATTTAACACAATACTACACACCATGAGTGCATTACAATTGTGGGTACAATTAGCAATCATGTCTGTGTATGTGAAAGGGATATATAGTATACATTATTTGTTTTAAATGTATTTTTATCTTATTTTTGGCTATTTTATCTTCCTTGCTTTATGTTGTTTCATTTTGCAATCAATCATGATGTTAACAACAGGTTGTACAATCTCTCTTCGCTCATTCCAGCATTTTGACAAATGTTATTCCCTTGGCTAATGAATAATAGATTGATATTAAATATTTGATTATCGTGGGTTATGATATTGTGCATGTGGTATGGGAAATGGAGGACAATCCTGAATCTACAGACACCCACTCTGGCTCTAAATATAGTGACACTGATTAACTGAAGCAGATCCACAGGTTAGAAGTTGTATACTGATGATAAATCATGCTTGCATGCCCAGTGAAGCTTATGAGAAAATAATGTCCTTAGATGATGAAAGTCAAAGTGTAAAACATAGAAAATAGACATGGTTTTCCTCAGTTCTTGCCATTATTTGAATAAAGGTCAAATTATATACTAAGAGCAAGATGGAGTCATCTCACTGTATCTCGGTGTGTGAGAGATTTCATAGTTTTGCTGCAGAAACAATGTTTACATGCAGGGAATCAATTCTGTGAGTCAGTGCCATCACTGTGATCACATTTTTGTCTGACACAACTTGTAATTGTTTACACCGCATCATTCTTGCACTTGCACACCAATATATCATTCATATTGCGTATCTCACGTGCAAAAAACTCAATTATGCCGATAAACAATCAGAAAGAACGGAGCAGGTCTGACAGCTGACGTTGCTTTTGTGGTGGCTGGTGCGTTTAAAGACCAATTTTAGAATCACACCCCGCAGTGTATTTGAGTTTATTTTTATTCTAGCCTACACCCTACATTACACTACATTTTACTGAATTAGCCTAGAGAAAGGTGGAGTAAGGATGTACTGGATGTACTTTGAGTGACACGTTGTTCTTTTTTTTCAAGATGAACTGATATATAAATCAAAACACAATACAATTATGTTAGCTACATATGGCAAACACTTTTTTTCAATCGTAAACTGATTGCATTCTTGTCGTCAAATGACGCAATGTTCAGGTCGTGATATTCGACCTCCTCGTGGATGTGACCCCGGTTTCCTCCGGCGCCTGAAGCATCCGCAGCTGAACATGCGATGGTCTCGTCATCAGCAGCACATAAGTGACGTAGACAGCGTAGTAGATTGAATGAGCCGGTGAGAGCACGAGAGACTCGCCTCAGCCTCAGAAAACGTTCAAGACACCGAGGATCGGGACGACATGAAGCTGTGAAGCGGTTCTTTTTCTTCCGACACCGACAGATATTACGACATATAAGGGAAATTGACTAATTTCTCCATCGCCTTGACAGCACAATGGCTCGGGGAGAGGGCGCGGAGCAGTGCCCGGCGGCTTTATTGGCAGTCAAACCTTTAAATACTGAAGACAAGACAGCAAAGGTAAGAGCTCGATGCTAGATTTGATTTACTCGGGGTTGTGAAAGTGGAAGGTCATTCAGTCAGTGTCGCCCCTGTGTCTTCATGGGCGTAAAAAAGGGCGCCTAAATTGAAAGGAAACGTTAAGAAACGTCTCTTTTCCGCTCGCCTCACTTGTCTTCCACACATGAATCTCGCCCGTTTTTTTCCGTTCGTCCTCGGGCAGCTGCTCGTGCTCCTGAGCCTGACACACCGGCTTTAAAGGGACCACCTCCCATTCAAAGTTGACATTTTGGTGGAAAAAAAAATGTAAAAAAAATCCCAACAAAAAAGTCATTCAGTCATCCAATGCAGCACAGCAGCCTGTGTGTGTGATGACAGATGTGCTGTGCGGAAACGTGACGTGGTAAGTTAACGTAGAGCTGAGCTGCCAGTTGCATGATTGATGATTCGTTTGGAGTCTAAAATTAAATATTCAACGGTGACATTTATTATAATATTAAAACACATGTCAGCCAGCCTCTTGGAGCGCCTACACAGAGACTTATATGTGTATCAAACCGGTCTGAAAGCCTTAAAGGACTCAAAGTGGTGGCTGTACGAGTCTAACAGCCTCCAGATAACACCCAAGTGATGGTTTCTAAGAAAAATGTGGTCCATCTACAGCCTAAAATGCCTCCAACATCATGTTTTCTCTCCGATCACTCTTTTATCAACTGTATCGGATCACAGGACATTTCAACCTTACACATTGGTTAGAACATCTGCAGTCTAAACTGCTTTGGATTAAAATGTACCTCAAATGCATATTGATAGTTAAAATAATTCATATGTTGTATTTTCCCATTTTGCCTGGGGATTTTTTAAGGGGCTTTTCATTGCTTTTGAATAATCTATTCAAGAAAATAGTTAGATTACTCTATGCTGAATTTGTGCCCCAAAGCTCTCTTCTTTGCAAAAATAAATAATTTCATGTAACTTGTGAAAGTTGCGGTCAGTTTTTTCTTCTAGTCCACTCCCTTTCCGTGTTTTGCCCTCTGAGGCTGTCCGCCAATTCCTTTATTGTGCAAGATTTTCGTCACCAGCCATCTCGGGTTGCCTACAGGCTGTATTCCCTCTCTAAGCCTTAATTTTAGTTTTAGATTCTCATGATTATTATCCCAGCGTGGACTATGCGTGCTGAAGGTTTGTGAGGAGGCAGCAGTTTGCTCACAACATGAGGTGTTGCTGCTTTTGTGTCTGTGGTGGATGTGAATCAGGGTCTAGATACCCCCTTGCTGACATCATCAGCCCGTAACAGGTGATTGGCTCTGCCTACGGGATGTGATACAGCTCTAGACTATCTGCTGACTGTTGGCCACTCAGCATAAAACGTCACACTACCTCCAACATCCTATTGCTGGAGCCAATTGCAGTGCTGGAGTCTTAATTATGTGGTGTGTGTGTGTGTGTGTGTGTGAACTACAGTAACCTCATACTTTCACTCCACTGTTTGACTACGGCGTATAGGCTCGGGCTGCATCACCAGTGGGGATTTGTCCCTAATCTGACGTTCTGAGTAGTGGGGCGAGGGAAATTAGCCAATGTCAGTGCCTCGTGGTAACAGGTTGATAAACACAGCGAGATGCTTTGACAGAGGGATGGATGAGGGAATTTGTAGCGCAAAACAGGGATTTGAAAAAACTCCAGACAACAGATGAGAGCTGTAGATAATGATCACACCACTTAACTGTCATTTAAAGCTCCTCTGGGAATACAAGTGTTTCAGTGTTTACAGTCGGATGCACAAACTGACTCCATTACATATCTTCTCTGCCTCCTGTCCCCCCCCCCCCACCCCCTCTGCTTGTCTTCCAGCCAAGGGCCCAGAGAAATCGCCTGTCTGTGTGGAGCAAACTCTGCTACGCCATCGGAGGGGCTCCCTACCAGATCACAGGCAGCGCCTTGGGCTTCTTCCTCCAGATCTACCTGCTGGATGTGGCTCAGGTGATTGACAGGAGCCACAGAAGACAGACATTTTGTTTAACTGGAGTGGCCACTTAAATGTCCTTTTTGTTTATTTGTATACCCTTAAGTTTATTCTGTGCTTGCCTTCTGTTTGCATTTCTCCCTGTAGTTGCACATACTGATTAGCTTCTTGTGTTCATTCTTCTAAGCCTTGGATCAGTTTAACAGTCTCCAGCAGTAGCCGGTCAAGCGCATTAACCTGGTGTCCTGCTGCTTTGTTTTGTTACTCAATTAGCGAGTTAGACGTTTCCACTGTACACAGACCATTCAAGCTCAAGAGATGAGATCATTAGAGTGGCTTTGAATGCTCCATTGTCCTTAAAGAAAAATGGCACAGTTGTGCATCTTACTGCTGTTGTGTTGTATTCTCATTGGTGTCATAGCTCTATTAGATTCTTCCAAAGCAGCGCAGCCATATGAGGTAGTGTTTAGTAACCTTTGTTATGGTTTCATGTCTCGGTCCTTTTCCATTTTCTACCTGTAGTTGGACCCCTCCCATGCCTCCATCATCCTATTTGTGGGCCGGGCATGGGACGCCATCACGGATCCAACTGTGGGTTTCCTGGTGAGCCGGAGTAGATGGACCGGAATTGGCCGCATGATGCCCTGGTAGGTTTCTGAATCTCACAGCGGCACAATGTTTCAGGACACGTTCATGATGCAAACAGGATATTAAGTGATGAAAAGGAAATGCTGGAAATGAGTGTGAGATGTGCTGACAAAAAAACAGCTCATGAGTCCCCAGCAGTAACCATCGCTGCAGGGTTGAAGTGACTACCGAGGAAGAATGTGGTTTAAATTATGAGAATATTGTCCTTATGAAACACCATTAATTCATGAATCCCTCTCACACATACTAAAGCCACAAGTGTAACATTTCCAACACTCGAACAGCAGCTGAGGCTTCTTTCCAGATGCAGATGTATGCTAGAGACAACCAGCTGTTTAAGTTTAGACACATGTTCACTTTTTGAATAGACTTGCCATTGTGTTATGAATATAACACTTGTTAGAGGTTGTGTGCCACATACAAGACTATACATCGGGAGGCCAGAAATTGAATTACGCTTGAAATGTGTTAAACTTTTGTTTAAGATTTTTTTTTTTATACGAAGTTAATTCGTTAATTCCCATGTCTTTACAGTTTTCTGTCGCTGCATGGTGGTGTGTAGTTTTCTGGTCCTTTTCCCCTGAGTCACTAAGCTTTGACATTACACGAACCTGTTCAGTGACGCTCCTGAAACAACAATAATTATGATGTTCTGGTAACAACACCAACACGCCGATGTGAGACTGTGTGTGCATTGCACACTTGTACTTGTGTGTTCAGAACAACAACAAAAAATGACACGTCCTGGTCATAAACACCAGAGGCTACCTTAATTACCTATCTGTGTGTATAGAGATTGACAATATAAATGAACACTGTTATTAAAGAATAATTCACTTTATTTACTAGGGATTGAGTGAATTAAAAAAAAAAGTATAATCTGAATGTGCAAAGTAACTGGTTACTTATGTTGGCAAATATCGGTCAAAAAATGTAGTGGAGAGGACGTATCGGAAAATTTAAATATTTTTAAAGAAAGTACCTAAAAATTGTACTTAAGTCCAGTAAATTGTACTCATTACATTCCATCACTGGTTATTCTAAATGTTTTATAGGAAAATAATGCACATTATGGACTGTGGTGAGGCACTGATCATTGGAAGTGGACTTGAAAGCAGAAGCATTCTGACATTTTGACAATATTTTTAATTTTACAGCAAATGTATATTCGTTACAAGTACTGGTCTCTTTGACTAGTAATTATTTGTATTAGTAAAACTTACAAAAAAACATCTTAGTTGATCCCTAATATATACCATTAAACAAATAATTGGTAAAAAGAACCATTTATAGATAAAACGTGGTACATCTTAGTACAGTTAGATGGAAATGTTTGCTTCTAGCTAATCTGAGGAATTACCTGGAAAAAAACTACACACGTTAGAGCCACATTCCTTGATTTGATTTGTCTAAAAAGCTCTGATAACTTGTTTTAAGCAATACAGCACAGTATCATCAGTCCTATGTACACATTAATGTGTTAGTCTCACTGGCAGCTGGTCAGGGGATTCCCCTTCCTCGTGCCAAAAGCATGCTGGGATTGGCCTCAGCTCCCTGCAACCCTGAACAGACTACATCTGTATTTTTAATCTAAAAAAAGTACAATAAAAGTTGAGCTCATGGAGGAAGTCAGTTTGTGTATAAAAAACTACCTTGTTCCTGCTCGGAGGGTGAAACTGGGTGCTGTTTTACATGTGTGTACATGAGCAGGCGAGGAGAGTGTGAAATGTGTCCGCTGGATGTGAATCCCCGCTGCAGAAACGCCTAAGTAGCCTTAGGCTATGATATAATTTGTGCCGGAACAGATCTAAATATTTTACGGGTATTTGTATCAGCATGTGATATCTTGAGCATCGTGGGTATTTGAGTCAGAAACGCTGGCTGTGCACGAGCTGCATTGGGGGGGGGGGGGGGGGATTTCACTGGCTTCTGCTGTGATTGGTCCAACCTACAACACACCATCAGCTTCAAACCAATGGGGGAGTGTCCTTATGTCTGTGTGTGTGTGTGTGTGTGTGTGTGTGTGTGTGTGTGTGTGTGTGTGTGTGTGTGTGTGTGTGTGTGTGTGTGTGTGTGTGTGTGTTTTCCCACTGACTGTTTATGGAAGGGGTTTGGCAGTAACAGAGCGAGGTTACCTTGGGTCAAGAGACAAGCGTGGTTGAAATAATTGAGGTCATTGTTAAAACAGTAACATGTACATGATCCTCTGTGGCCTGTGTAGCTTGTCGAAACAACCAGCCGTTAGACAAGGACCCACAGCTGTCTTTTTATGTCCTCACTTCTCCTTCCTATTTCAGCTGCCAGTGTTTCACATAAAGACATTGAGACAGGAGACTTGAATCAGACATTTTGCCTTGAAAATATGTTTTACTTGAAACACAGCTTTTTGAGTATGCAAGTTGTAATTGATCAAACTGGCAAATGTGACACATAAAGAGTCTTTGGCTTGTGTTCAAGTCAGCCACGTGAATGGGCGACAGACGCAACCAGGCCTCTATTTCCATATGAAATGGCTCTCATTAACCTAATTCACTCAGACATTGGAGAAAAAGCAGGAAGTGCTTTCTCTATTATTTCCCACATGTGTTGAGACTGTGAGGAGACCGTGTGGGTCTGCAGAAGTGTCTTGTTCATTAAGGAAACATCTTTCAGTGTTCAGTGATACTGCCCTCAGAGCCTCGTCAGCACTATCTCTCTCGCACGACAGCTCTCGACTTTTAAGATGCAACTAAAGGCTATTTTTACAATTTTCTTGATGATGATTGGTCTATAAATTGTCAGAAAATGATGAAAAACATTTTTGCATTTTCCAAGTGGCCAAGGATTACTATTGTATAAGCAGCAAAAATTAAAATAGTTGCCAATGATTTCTTGTTAATCGAGTAAATGTAATACTTGACTTGACGTGTGTCTGTCAACAAGAGACACATGGTTTTCTTTTGGCACAAATATCTCCTGTAGTGTTTTCTCCTCACTTCCCCACAGCAATAATATGAGCTCTAACAGCAGGCCCTTTTGTTGAAGAAAAAGTTTTAGCCGTACTGTTATCTGTTTGTTTAAACAAAAGTTTCTGAAGTGGCACCAGCTTCTCTGACTGAGGTCAGCTGGAGGACACACAAAGCTGAGGAAGAGTGAGAGCGAGGTGGGCCAGGGCGGCCTCACCGTTTGAGCCAGCCCGCTCTCGTCTCCCCATACAGCCCAGACTGAGCCCTTTCTCCACACGCGAGCTCTAACAAGGCTGGATTAGGGGGATTATTCGCAAAGCGGCATGAGAGAGTTGAAAAGACTGCAAGGGAGGAAAAATGAAAAGGGGGATAAAGGTACAGTAACAGTTGGCAGAATTGATTAAACAGTCTCTTGAAACAGCAGGCTGGGCGCACTTTTTGTCTCGTGCCAAACGACACAGAATGCCAACGTAGTGAGGAAATATCAAACCCATTTCCCTTTTGAAGCCTTTTAAAATGTACTTTCATGATATTGTTTCCTGATAATCCTCTAACCTTTTCTTCACAGGATCCTTTTCTCTACTCCGTTTGCCGTAATGACTTACTTCCTGATCTGGTATGTTCCTCCTTTTGAACAAGGGAAGATCTACTGGTACCTGATCTTTTACTGCCTCTTCCAGTCAATGCAGACGGTTAGTATGTCATACAGACAGACAATCCTTGCAGTACTTTGTTCCTCTTGTGCCCACTGTGCGTACAAAAGCCTAACTGTGTGTTTGTGTACATTTGCAGTGCTTCCATGTGCCATATTCAGCCCTCACCATGTTCATCAGCAAAGACCAGAAAGAGAGGGACTCTGCCACTGCTTATCGTACGTCAGAGCTCCAGTGTGATCAGATTGTTTTACGTGTGTTGCTGTTTATGCGCTGTTAATCCATTTCTGTGCTGCTCCTAGGTATGATGGTGGAGGTGCTGGGCACTGTTCTGGGCACTGCAATCCAGGGACAGATAGTAGGTGGCGTCTCGAATTGTCCCAACGAGACTGATGTCATCGACGGCACAAACTCGAATAACAGCGATGTGCCCAGAGATGTTACGCTGGATGAGACGGTGAGTTCTTTGAGTAATATCAGACAGTATTTACAGCTATTTGATACTAAATCAAATAACTAAATGCTGTCTGTTCTGTCCTCAGAAACAAGCTTACCTGATTGCATCAGGGGTCATCTGCATCATCTACATCCTCTGTGCCATAATCTTGGTCTTGGGTGTGAAGGAGCAAGAAGGTATGAATCCACGAAATAACAAAAGGAGTGGGAAAGAAGGTGGAAATCATAGCAGAGCTTTGGTCTGAAACTCAGATGGTTAGGGATGGGAGATATGGCCAGAAATTAGTATCATTGTCTATTTAAAAGCAGTCACAATCCAAGATGTAAATTGCTCAGTTTGTAAATGCCCTGTTGACTATAGCCACACTTGAAATAAACCTATGAATTTCTCCGTTTGCATCATTAAAACACAACACATAAACATGGTTTTTCGGCGCAAGCTTCTTATTCACCATGTTGCTAGCTATAACTTGTGTTGCATCCAGCCCAAGCAAGGGCCATGTGAAGTTATTCATCCTAACAGCCTAGGCATCTAGTTGGCTGAATCACACTAATATTTTGCACATGTGGATATGCTAGTCAGTAAAATTATGTGAGGTTAGGAAATAGAAGAAATAGGACTTCCAATACAGAGATCTCTAGGAACCACATGAAAAATAGACTAAATCAATTCATAGCTAAGACTTGAGACTTGCCCTGAGACACAGCTTGCTTGATATACAGCTTGTATCAGTCTGTATCAGTTGCCCTTGGGGAAACATTTGGCCTCCTCCAAAAATGTCAGAATGAATTGGCCTCATTGTGGCAGACACAGAGTATTATCAGACATAGTTTCCCATCATCGTCGCCTTTAAATTCCTCACAGCAAAGTTCTCCAGCGTCTTATCTTTGTTCTCTTCTCCTCTCTGTTGAATTCTAGAGACCATACGGAAAAACTCCATGCCCCTCACCTTCCGTCAGGGCCTGTGGCTGGTGATGAGTCACGGACCGTACATCAAGCTGGTCATCGGCTTCCTCTTCACCTCTCTGGCCTTCATGGTAACACTGTGTTTCATTATCTGTTTTATAGTCACAGTTAAAGAAACAATTACATATTCTGGAAATTATTTTACTGTCTGTTAAATGGGAGGATTAGTGCAACTTTAGTATCCGTCCATTAAATGAGATTCTGCCAGAGGTGCGTAGCACAAAGACTGGAAACCAGGGGAAATGGCTAGCCTTTTTCCGAAAGTAAAACAACTTGTCGGTTTTAAAAATGTGTGCATATTAAACAAACAAGATCAAGTGTATGTCCCAAAATGTTTTTGTTTTTTTTTGTATTTATAGCTACTGGAGGGAAACTTTGCCCTTTTCATCACCTATGCTCTCGGCCACAGGAAGGACTTTCAGAATATTCTCCTGGTCATCATGGTGAGTTTTACTAATTTGCCCTGGACTCTTCGCCTCCTTATAAAAGAGCTAATCAGTGTGAGATTTGGAGGACACCAGTGCAATCTGCAGCAGTTTGGCTGTCCGTATGGCACAGAGTAAGGTCCCAGAGTTTGTGGGGGTTTTTCAGCCTGTACTCAGGCGAGGGGACGCATGCTACCGGGGCTGAAAGGGCAGATTTTCAGGGTGAGAGGAGGTGTTGTTCGGGCTCCTGGGAACCTGTCTCCCAGTCACACACTCACATGGCGTTAGCAGGAGATCGAGGAGAGACACAGTGAAGCTTTTGTGCCCCAGCCATCCTTCACTGCCACCACTGCACCTCCTCTCCATCCTCCTCACAGCTTTCTGCTCTGATGCCTTTCCCTCTGATTAGGAGTGGAAACATTTTTGGGCACCGTGTATCATAATTAGAGAGGTGGGAGTTGAGAGAAAGAAAGGGAACTTTTTCCACTGTCCTTGCACAAGGTTGATGTTCACTTCTCAGGCTGCTGAGTTGGCAGGCTTTTTCCCGTGTGGTCATTTAACGCTGGTTGACCAAGTTTGGCCTTAGAGGTCAAAGGTTGTCAGCCCCCTGCATAGTTGGATCAAGACCACACAAAGAATATTGTGGCCTTGTTCCTTGACCTCCTCCTGCAGCGGTCACTTTGTTCTTTCCAGTTCCCACATTTTCCAGAACATCGATCAAGCCCAGTTAGAAGTTAGAAGAGCTTAATCGATAATCGTATTTAATTAAACTACAATACCAATAGTTCTTTGTCTCTTTTCTTCCAGCTCTCTGGGGCTCTTACGATCCCATTATGGCAATGGTTTCTCACTCGGTATGGGAAGAAGAAGGCAGTTTACTTTGGCATGACTGTAAGTTTAAAAAAAACCCAAAAAAAACAACCTTGTTTTTGGCATTAATTCAAAGAGGATGTGTTGTTATGGAATCACTCACATCCTGTCTCTTTTTATAGTGGGCAATACCCTTCATGATCCTAATCATCTCTGTCAAGAGCAACCTGATCATTTCTTACCTGGTCTCCATGGCTGCAGGTGTGAGCGTGGCGGCAGCTTTCCTCCTGCCTTGGTGAGTTAATCCACAGGATACATCCCTGGATCTGAATGCACATGAACAGTCTTGATGCTTGTGTCTTGGGTTTTTTGCTAAATGTGGTGTTTGTTCTTTCAGGTCAATGCTCCCCGATGTAGTGGATGACTTCAAGGTTAGGAACCCGGACATCCATGGTCATGAAGCACTGTTCTACTCCTACTATGTGTTCTTCATCAAGTTTGCTTCTGGTGTGTCCCTGGGTATCTCTACACTTAGTATGAAGTGAGTTAACTGATCCATTTTTTATTATTCTTATATGTAAATCCTGTAAACATTTTATCCCTAACATTTTATCAGCACTCACTTATGTCTGGATGGCGGTGATCTCTAACGCTCTACATGAGATTATCTCCACATTGCAGCTCATCAGATCGGCAGTCATGTGGTCAACAATCACATAATCCTGGTCTAACAATCATGCCAGACTGTACTCACATCAGCTCAACTTTTCTCTCCTTCTATCCGCATTTTTCTGCAGATTTGCTGGCTATGTAACTGGGTCCTGCTCACAACCAGAAGCAGTCATTTTAACGCTGAAGGTGCTGGTCTCTCCTGTGCCTGTGGTTCTTATCGTTGTGGGACTGTTGATATTGAGGACCTATCCTATTGATGAGGATAGGCGGCAGGGCAACCGAAAACTGCTGCAGGAACTGCTGTAAGTGGAAAGTGAAATGCATGATAATGCAGAAGCCTGCGCTCGTAAAATGTTTTATTTAAAAAAATGTGCACTAATGGCAGCATGCAATCTGCAAATTAACTAGTAACTAAAGTTAGACAATAAGTGAATAAATATTTGGCATCAAAATGTAGAATGAAGCAGCAGAAAATGAAACTTGAGTAAATGCGCTTTCATTCCAACACTGATAATTATGTAAATACAAGACTCATGTAAATCCCAGTGAATAGGGCCTTGTAACATACTGTTACATTCATTTATTGAAAAAATGATATGCTCTCAGATGCAGTCCTAAAAAAAACACAAGTCAGCTTGTTTCCAAAAACTAACTTGTGGAGTGACTTTTTCCAGTTATTATGACTTGAATCAAGAGCATTATTAACCAAAGTAATCTGCAGCAAAGGACAACTGCTCCTTTCCTTTTAAAGACTCAAAACAGAGAAGAATCTATTTTATTATTCTGATGTGTAGGAGAGAGGCGAGTAGATCAAAAGATGCAAGCGAACTCACACACACTGTCCAACTTGCATTAAAACATTTATTTGCAAGTTTCAGTACAAGATCTTCATCAGGCAAACCGTTTGTTAAGAAGAGAGGCCAGTTTAAAAAGGGAGTGGCTGCAGGCCTACAACCAATCTAGATAAATAACGACATCAACTTCCCAACAGAGAGTAAACTTACCATATGGTTACATGTAGGAGACAAGCAAAAGAATGTAAATAGTAAAACACTATACATTGTAAATGCATGGATTCATGTTCAGTGGATGCTGAAGCGCCCAAAGGCTAAACTACAGTAAACTACAAGAAAAATGAAGAAGAAAATTAAAGAAAGAAACACTAGATGAAAGTGAAACTACACCATGAGCACAAAAAAGCAAGTCATACAGTTATTCTCCCCCCTCCTGAAAAATAAGTACATTGATCCCTGCAAGCCCCCCAAAAACAGTTAATAAATGCACTCCTATGTCATGTCATTGGAAAGAAAACTCAGTGTCTATAATAAATGTTTATCAGATCTAGATAATAAATATAATTGCCATCTAGACTGAAAAAATATGAATTGGAAACATGGATGCCTTTTCAAGACTGAAATGAACCTGTCTCTGATGCAGCATGTAATCTGCAAAGTAACTGGGAACTAAAGTCTTCAAATGAATGTAGTGTAGTAAAAAGAATAATACTAGACAATTCCCCGCCGGGAAATCGCGAGAGTGGGCTGTGCGCTTTGCCCCGTGACGAAAAAGCATACATGGCATCAGCAAAGTTTCCTCACCATCAAGCGGGAAAGGCCTTAAGGAACACACACATCAAGTTTTGTGGTCCTAGCGTCAGAAATGTGGAAATGGCAGCGAGTTAAAAAAGGGTGCAGTTTTGAAATTTCTCCTCCCGATTTACATTGGAGTAAATGGAGCATTTGAGAGCTACTCTTGTCGGTTAGCGGTCGATAATTCAAAAACCGTAAATCCTACCGATAAAGTAGACACATTGGGAGAAAGAAGACAAGTGTGGCTACAACTCTGGAAAATATCACTGTTTTTGAGCCTAATTTGTGGCCAGGATCGTCACGGAAAGAGAAAATTTCTGAGCAAATTTTTGAGTCTCTCTCACTCTGTCAGTTGGCCCTCTCCACTCTGCTGCACGAACATTCCGCCATACACAATCATTGAAAACCCTGAATTTTTCCCAAATCACTCACCGTCATTCAAGGATCACAGTTCAAAAACTACACATCATAGGAAAAAAGTTCAAATACAACTTAAACACTCGACTTGTGCCTACATTTTAAAGCTGAAATGGTGTTTCTACGTGAACGTATGCCAGAGCAGGAGATGTTTGAAAAACGTCGCAGATTTGCAACTTTTTTGACCTCGCCCCATTCATTCCTTATGGGAAATTTATCGCAGTTTTGTGCTCTGCACAGCCCACTATGGACACCTATAGCTCTGCTATAGAGGTGTCCATAGTGGGCTGGCGAGCACAGCCCACTAATTACGCCTCCACTTTGATGTTAAGTGGATTTAAAACTAAGTAAAGTACAGTACAGTACAAGTACCTCAAAAAAAGGACAGTAGTTGAGTAAATGTACTTAATTACAGTTCATCACTGCCAAACATAGTTAGACATTGTTGTGCAGAAGGACTCCTGCATGATCACAGTAAACAAACCAGTGAGATGCCAAACTTCAAGTTCAGCTCTGTATACCTGAGCTAAATTCAAATGAAACCTTCAGGAACAACTGTTTTGCTCCGCTGTTGGCGTTCATTTTTCTCCCTGTGTGGACAAGCCAAGTCCTTTGTGTCTGACTCCTGGCTGTTCTCCCGTCCTTTAAACAGGGAGTCTTCTGAGTCTGAAACCTCAGCGCTCGGGAGCAGCGTGTGAGCGGCGGAGGATGAGCCAGCCACCGCTTGCTGTACAAGTTTGCACAAGCTGTCGAGGGACACCACCACCAACTATAATGAGGAGGGACCACAGACCACTACTGCTGCTGCTGCTGCTGCTGAGACATCAGCGTCTACCGGCTCCCTTGATTGGATCACACAGGTTTACATCGCCCTCTGGTGGCCGACCGGTGTCAGCTCGTGTATGTGATGGAAGTATTTTCTGCGGTTCTTTATCTCCTGCTGTGTCCCAATTGAACGTTGTTGGCAAAAACTAAAAGGCAGCTTACAATATCTCGAGTTTAGAGTCAGTGTCTGTTCATCTTGTTTCCACCTCCACTATACCTTTTTCTAGTTTCATCCAAAAAAAACTGCACCGGAATCTGTCCATCTTTTAACTTAAATAAGTATCTACTACTGAACTGAAAAATACATTTCATTTCAAGGAAGATGAAACATGTTTTCAACAACTAAAGCTTCTATAAGTGTGAGACTAAGACTCATGGGAGCTGTAGTCTATTTGTTTTATCTTGATGGAAATCAAAGATCTTTTCCAAAGATGTGTTACTCTGCTGTTAAGTGATACGATCCTGCAGCTGTCTATTTGTCGTTAGCAGCTCCTTCATTTCTTTGTGCATTGCACTGTGGGACAATAGTATTCATCAACTCTGTTATTACACTCCAGTGTGAATGCACTACATACTGTGGTTACAATAGCACGGAATTGGGACACAGCTTGTGATTTGTGGTTTTGTTTATGAAGTGTTTATGAAGTGTTTATCGCTGGTTTACAAGATCGGACCTTCACTCATGCAGGAAGGTCATGAGCACAAGGTTACCTTTAATGTTTACCGTGTCTTAGGTCAGCCGTGTGTGACTTTTCATTTAGACGGTGCACTGAAAAAAAATGCACAGTATGAGCCCTTATTTATAAAGGGCATACCAGCACTATCCCACTAATTTGAATTTTATGGAGCTGTGCTACAATTTCTACTTTTCATTAGGTGTTTCCTGTGCATAATGTCATAAACACAAGAACTTTTAAGTGTACTTGAATCTTCTGAAGGCGCAAAAACACCTCTTGGTATCATGCACTGTATGTAGGCTGAATCACTGCCTTACACACACATCTTGTGTATTTAGTTGCGATGAGATTTTTCTGTTGGTTAATTTTGTTACTGAGAGGGGTTTCCCATCACACCTTTTTGTGCTTTAACATTTCAGCCAATCTCCATGAGGTTTGATAGACATCTGAGTGTGCTTTTGTAACAGAGTCAACTCCATTTATGAAGTCATTTCATCTGACATGTTCTCACTTCCCAAGGAAAGAAAAAAAAAATGCTTTATTTAATTATTTATTTAAAACAGACTATCTAAGGGATAACTTTTCTTATGAAAGCACGTGTATAATTTATTAACAGTAAATTGTTGTTGATTGTGATGTGACAGAGTGAGTCCAGTTGAAAACATCGAAATGAGAGGAGAAACTATAACGAGTTGCAGTAATGCGATAAACAAGCTGCTTTTTACAGTGTTGGGACACAAAAACAGCAGCCCAAACCCAGTGTATCTGTAAGATTTGCAGGAGAGATTTGTCCCCACTTGAGGTTGCTTTACCACAAATGACCTTATTTATTAAAAAGATCCTTAAAATGTAATATATTCCTGCATAGTTCTCATTCTTAGGGGTTTTTAAATTGCACTTAAAGGGCCTACTGGAGCACATTACGCATCTCTTTGGTCTCTTTGGTGTTTATATGCTGCTGTATGTATAATATGTAAATACTTTTTTCTAAGTTGGACCTTGATGAGCAATATGAAATTCAGTGAAGAGACAAATCCATGTGGTGTACATTTGTAATTTTAAGTTTGTGAATAAAGTTTGTCAAAGCAGAGAAAAAAAACTGATGTCATTATCAAAATAATATAACTTTCTCTCTCCTTGCAGGTCATGAAGATTATTGGTTGATTTACCAGATAGATTTATTAGAATTGCATTAATGCAAGTTGGTGAAAAGTGGTGGTTAAATTGTGGATCATGCCACAAAGATATTTAACCTATTGCACCTTTTTAAACTGAACATATGTAAGAATTCGAAAACATACAAAACATAAACAAAAGTTAGCAACAGAATGTTAAGAAATAACCTTTTTTCATTATGATGTCAATGTATTGTGTTGCAGATATATCTTCTATCTATATCTAACTTGGCATGCTGAGCCTGGTCCAAGGTTTCTGTCCTAATGGTGTAAACATCAACATTCCTGTGATGGTCCAAGGTCTGGGCCACTAGATGCATAGCTAACTGAGCTAACTAGCTTACGGCAGACTCCTATTTGTGTGCATTATGACAATAAACAGCTGGCAAATTCTTACATATTGCACCACTAAAGGGGCATTGTAGTTTTGGAGAAGAAATTCAAACTTCAATGATTTGAATAATAACAATAATAATAATAATGAGATAATAATACAAACTCTAACTGAATAAACAAGCTGTTCTTGGAGGAAAATACTGTTTGAAGCTAGAAAGGTGGCAGGGTCCGCCAACTATTAAAAAAAGTTAAACAGTATGAATCTGTGTTGTCCTTTAAGGTCAGTATATTCAGTTATTTCAGTCATAAAAACAGAGTTTGTTCAAAGCATAAAAATTAAGGCTGGGACTTTAACGCGTTAATTACGATTAATTAATTACACAAAAATTAACGCGTTAAAAAAATTGACGCATTGTAATCGCACTTATTTTTTGCACCGCGGAAGAGTTTCAGGGCTACCGATTACACTGGAGCACCAACTAACGTTCATGACTTCAGACAACAACAATGAACGAAGAAGCAGATGAGACTGCTTTGGTTGGCCCCGTGGATGGGAAATTTTGTTTTCAAAAGCAGACGGATGGCAGCATAGATAAGAGCATGCTATTGCTGCACTTTATGGCAAAAATTGCACTTGTAGGTGCAGCGTTTAGCTCAGTGGGTAGAACGCGCGTCCCATGTGCCATGGCTCTGCAGCGGACCTAGGTTCGACTCCTGGCCTGGGTCTGTTTGCTGCGTGTCACTCCCCCTCTCTCTCTCCCTGTTTCCTGTCATATCTTCAGCTGTTCTGTCAAAGCCATAAAAGGCCAAAAAAATTGCACTGGTCTGTTGGTCTTGAAAAACAAAAACAATTTTGTTTGTATTCAGTCATTATTCAATGGTATACTAAAATCCATGTGAAAAAAAATTGCTTCTCACTGTTCTCAGGTCAAATATTTATATGTGATTAAAATGCGATTAATTCCGATTAATTAATTACAAAGCCTCTGATTAATTTGATTAATTTTTTTAATCGAGTCCCGGCCCTAATAAAAATAAAATAAAAAAATCTGTCAGTGAAGATCCTCTCCCGCTGGTTAAAATGTCCTCACCAAAACTACATATTGCACCTTTAATACTTGGCTGGACGTCCAGGCATGTTATCTCAGGACAGTATCCAAAAAAATACATCTGGTAGAAAAGTTACTTTTTTAAGAAAAGGAAGAAAAAAGAAAGTCTAAAATGTCCCAATCAAATATTCTATTATATTTTCTTCCTTTCATTTCATGTAGTATTCTAATCCTTCCTGAAGTACTGTGACTTGAATCAAGAAACCTATAGAACAAAGAAATATTCAGATGAGGAAAGTCAAGCAACTGGTTCCCTGTAAAGTCTGAAACCAACCGAAGGGAATCTCAACAACGGCCTGGCAACAGGCTGCCAATTTACCCTCCACACTAATTACCCCCAGCCGTGACTGGGCGCTGCTGCTTTTACGCGCAGATCGAAAGAGAAGGTAGAAGGACAGCAGTCTGCTGCGATGAAAACAAAGTGGCATCTCTATATTTTCTGGAGTGTTTTATCACTTGGCCTCCTCAGCTGTGCCGTCGACACTTATGAATCTCAATTCACACGAAGGAAAAAGCTCTTCAAACCGGGCACGCCAAAATCCAAACTGTCAACAACGGGCAACAGAAAACCCTCCCTCTGGTTACCTGCCAGCTCGTTTCCCTTGTCTCAACTCGGTCCCACTCCTGCGCCTGGAGCACCTCGATCCATGCGTCAAGGGGAGATCCAGTCGGGCTTCGCCTATCTCCCAGACGTTTCTGTAACCTGCTCCGCGTCTGACTTTGTCGTGCGGGTCAAACCGGCCTTCTACGGTCAGGGCGCAGACGCAGAGGAGTTGAAATTGGGCAACACCTGCAAAAGCAACGGAGTCCTCGGACCGTACGGTGACCTGCTATTCATGTATCCTCTGACTGCGTGTGATGCCGTGCGTCAGGTAAGATTTCCATTGAGTGGCATCGTGTTTAACAAACTTGAAATCTGTTGAAAGCGCTGTTTCTGACCCTTTCTTGGCAGACCCCCCGCGGTTATCTGGTCTACAAATTTGTGCTCCACTTTGAGCCTTCGCCAAAACGTTTCCCAAGCAGAGCGCAGCGGATCGATGTCGACATTGAATGCCGTTATCAAAGGTTAGACTCCTCTTCGTTTGGTCGACATTTTCTACGTGTGAAAGACCACTATTTACAACCTCCACACTGTCCAGGAGCCATCACGTGCACCAGCTGACCGTGCAGCCCACATGGAGAACTGCTGTTGTGCGTAAAAAGCTGAAAGGGAGTCCGCAGGAGTTCCAGATCGAGTTGATGGATGGTGCGTTTAAAGAACTGCGGATTATTGTTCAGTGGGTATGTCCATGCATGTGTGAAGTGGCTGCATTTGATGTGATTAATGAACTTAGATTCGTGGAGCAGAGCAGCCAAGTCCCAGGTGTTCCAGCTCGGAAGGACGCTTAATTTCCAGATATCTGCTGCTCATCTCCCAGCCGGTGGAAAACTGTACATCAACAGCTGCTATGCTTCACCATCCACTGGCTCTGAATCGCCCCTCAAATACACCATCCTTGACAACTTTGGGTGAGTGTTATGGACAGTGAAGCATTTAAAAGACTTTGGTTTCACCCTGATTAAGATTACTGTCGTCATCCACAGCTGCATGCTGGACAGCAAGAGAGAGCCAGGGGCCTCTCGGTTCATCTCTCGGACAGACAAGACCCTGAGGTTCTCCCTGAAGGCTTTCCAGTTCACGTCCGACCCTGACACAGAGGTGAAACGTGAATTTGTGTGATCCTCTGGATTCACACACAGTTTCTACTGTGCCTTAACCCCGTCTTTATGTTTAGGTCAATATTCACTGCAAATTATTTGTAACATCTGAGGAGCCAGGTCCTGCACACAAATCATGCACGCACAGAGGAAACAGGTAAATCTCCACACTATGAATTCATTTCCATAGGACTATATGTGACTTTGTGTTTTTTTTCTTGTATATTTTCCTTTTGATATATTTGGTGGACCCTGCCACCTTTCTAGCCTCGAACAGTGTTCTGGGGAGGACCTTGTTTTCTTCTGAGAACAGCTTGTTTATTCAGTCATGGAAAAATACATATTTCTGAATTTGTATCATTACCTCAATAATATTGTAAATATTAAAATTCTGAGTTTGAATTTCTAAATCTATACTACATAGTGCCCCTTTAAGTACTATGCAAACTACTAGTTCAATTCACTCAAACACTAGTCCCCAACACTGCTTTTTCCAAGTGGATTCAGCATATTTGTGCACTTTCCATGACAGGTGGAGGGCCCTTACTGGTGACGACTCCATCTGTGAATGCTGTGATTCACAGTGTGTGACCTCTAAACCGCGGAGAGCCATGATGGAAGGTGTGTGTGGCGCCCTTTCAGCCTTGATTAGGTTCAAATGAAATATGTATGCACACATTTAATCTCAGATTAACTGGACTGCATTTCTCAGAATCTCTCAAAGTCATTTAAAAACTCCAGTCACATGAATGAGAGTAATCATGCATTTTCCTGTGATCATTTAAAATGGCTATATCTCTATCCCTTCCAAGGCTCTGCAAGCAGTGGGTCATTGCTGGTCTCTGATGAGCCGTACACAGCAGATGATGGCTTCCTACCAGTCAGTCCCTCCTCAATCAGCATGAGCGGAGATGGCGAGGCTACAATCAGTCATTACACTGATGAGCCGCACCGTCGTGAGAACCTGTGGGGAAGTGAAGACGTAGTAATGTATTATGAGGATGAAGAAGAGCAAGACAATACAGCTGATGATGATGATGATGATGGAGAAGAGGAACAGGAAGAGGAGGAGCCAAATGGGGTTATCGTCAGAGTGATGACAGACCCTGATTTAGAGGAGTTAAGTTTCAGGGAGGGGATCTTAGCTGGGGAGAAGAACGAGTCTGAACTGAGGGCTTCAGATCAATCCAAGCAGGATTGGTCAGGGCATTTAGCAGAAGAGGATTTTTCAGTGGGTGAAGAGGAGGACGATGAGATCTCCGATGCGCAGCAGGTGATCCATTTGAAGCGGAGGGAAGATGAAGACAGCCTGCAGAGAGAGTTCCAGCCTCTGGAGTCGGAAGGAGAGGAAGAAAACGGGGAGCACACAGGTGGAGGTGAAGAGGAGGACAGGATGAGCGCCTCTGAGGTGGGGCAGAAGAACGACGACGATGATGATGATGATGATGTAGTATACGATAGGGAGATGACGTGGTATTTCACATGGAGGTAGTATTCGCTTAATGATCAGTACTCTGCTTTAAAGACTGTTGTAACTCTCCATACCAGGATATTCTGAGTCATTTCAATAAAACATCAAAATGCAATTAATGGACCCCTTTTTTTTTTTACAAGTTGACATCAGACTAAGACTATTTCTTCTCATAATGTTTAATTGTAACTAGATTTATACTGATCTTAAACATTATGGATTCTGATAGTAGGTGGCATAGATCAATTAAAGAGTACCTCCACCAATTTTACACCTCAGTGCGTTTGCAGGTCTTGGGGAACACCCCTTAAGGCATGTCAATGTGATTATTCCTGACAATTACAAATGTCAAAGAGAAGGAAAATGTCTTTGAGTCTAAATCTACGTACTTGTGTTTGTATCACACTGAGCCATACAGACTTAAGGCTGAGGAAGAAAATACTGAAATAAGGAAATTGGATGCAAATGTTGGGGGGAAACACAACACAACACTGGATATCAGATGAACAGGAATTTTAAAAGAACAATGGAATGACTGCCACAACTTGATCCGCCAATAACTCTTTATTCTTTGTTATGAATAAACATTTATAACAGTCTCTGAAACCACTTTGAAATATATTAAAGTTTAACACAGAAATATCCCACCGTTTGAGCCATAACTGTAAAGGCAATGTCTCCATTATCAGTAACTATAAGCAGCAGAAAATGTGCTCGAAAATAATGATTCCATTGTTACTTTCTTTGTCTGCTCATTGTTTCTGTGACATCAATGGTCATGCACATATATAGCTTTGGATCAGAACAAATGACACGTAGGATTTGTTAGACCACATTTTGATATGATTAAGAGCTACATAAACAAATTGGAAGTAAAGGTTTAGCGCAGCATAGCAAAGAAGACATTCTGTCTCTAGTGACCCTACTCTTAACATGACAATAGGAAAAAATAACTTAATATTTTTTAAACAAATATAATTGGTGTGGAAACTCTTTGAAAAAATGTGGAAGAGAAAGAGATCTCTGTAGCAGAGCTTTATCATCATTCATTCCTCATTGCTGTTAAATGTACAACATTTTGCTATATTTACAGATGAGCGCCCAAAAGTCCCATTGGTGAGTACTGACTAAAGCTCTGATTCAGCAGGACATAAGTGGTACAATCATAGTTTGACACTAGAGGGCGGTATACTCCCATCTCTAGCAAATCTAAAGCTCAGAAGACCCTCTGGCAAAATAAAATATAGTGTATTTACCATTAGTAAAATACAACATGAGTACTTGATAAAATTAAGACCCACACCATAAACATCAAACTGAATGGATTTTCTTTAAAATCCAGAGCTCTGAAATAAGCATCTCATCCAACAAGTCCTATTTCTTGTCACACAGGTCCAACCTGCAGAATATTCAGTGAAATTAGTCCTTCTCCGGTCTCCTTCAGTCTTTACAATCATGCCGTTGGCATCTCTCCTCCTTCAACAGTACCTGCTGTCCCATTTGTCTTCTCTGCATCATCTGGGGTTGGAGAATTTAGGCAAAATTAGTTTAATGTGGTGCAGAAGGGTTGTACAAAAAAATTAAGAAATAAAGATACTGATTTGAAAGTTTGACAGGCTAAAAAGTTTCAGCTACTGAGTAGATTACCATTACAATTTGCACAAACATTCATGCCCTCCTCAAACTGAATTATAATCTCTTCATGTCTCTTTGAGATGCCCAATACTTTGGTTCACAACACACATTGTGTTCAATGCAAATCAGCAAATATTATCCCTTAACACAAAAAGTGGGATAAAAATTGAAACCAGAAAAAGACAAAATTATTACTCTGAGTTTGAATTCAACTTGGAAGCTGACATGTACAGCCAGAATGATACAAAGTGAAAATGGTATGAATATCAGCATTTTAGCACGGTCATTGGGAGCATGTTTGCACCACAGACTATTTTGGCTGTATAGAATTTTAGCTTCATACTCTTGAACCAAACAAAAACCCTGAATCATCACCTTGATTTCAATTTAACTCTTCAATATAATATAAACTCTTTTACCCATGATACTCTCTTGCAGTGCGTCCTGTCCTGCAGTTTGCTCCGTCACTTCGCCAGTCTCAATCTCTTTTCCTTTCGTTTTGGGTTTTTTTGCAACAGGTGGTGGCACCTTGACTCCTTTCTCTGCTTCGCCCACTTCCTTTGTAAGAGAGGAAACCTCCAGGTTCTTCTGTATGGTTGCCTTGGCCTCCGGAGCTGGCTTTGCCTCAGTCACCATCCTCTTGTTGCTCTTGGAGAAGATAAAGCTTGCTGTGCTGGTGGGGGACTTATGGGGGTCTATTGGAGATGTGGGTGAGTGCAAGCTTAGGCGAGATCCAGGGCTGGCTTGTGATCTGGCGGCTGTCCTCAGGCGGATGGCCTCCTGTAGGTTCATGGAACGAGAGGCAGTCATGGCCGGAGCGGACTTTTTCGTAGGAGAGAGGACTGTGGATGCAGACACAGGTGGAACTACAAGAGACTGGGACTTTGGAAAAGCTGGTTGTGAAATAACTATGGCAGGTGGGGAGGTGGGTGGGGAAGAGGTGATGATTAAAGACCTTCTGATGGGCTTCTGAGGAGCCTCACTACTGGCCGATGAGGTTGGGACCTGATTGCTGGGCTGCTCATTCCTCATCGTGACCTCAGCCTGTGGTTGCTCCTGAGCTTTAGGAGGCTCAGGGCTGCTGTTAACAGGCAACGGAGTGACAACAGGAGTTGGTTCCTCCTGTGCAACAGGGGCAGAGGTCTGTTCTGGGGTTTGGTTTTCTGTGTTTGCAGGACTAGGCGGTTGCTCTGATATGCTGGCAAGACCCTCCACAGGTAAAGGTGGAGTGTTTACAGGTGGAGAAGGAACAGGTTCTTTAGATGTTTCAGTTGTAAGAGGGTTTTCTGTGGGCGGAGGGTTTGAGACTTCAGGTGGTGTTGAATGGGAGGCCTCCTGAGTTGATGGACCATCAGTGGTCAGGGGTGTAATTTCCGGTTGTCCGGGAGGCGGTGGTGGAATACTACTAGGGGGAGTGAGAATACTGTGAGATGGAACATTCTCCTCTGGAAGAGCAATGTCCTGTTCTGATGACTGGGGTTGTGATTGCAGAGGTGGTGGAGATGGAATACTTTGTGGTGGAGCAAGCATGCTAACAGGTGTTTCCTCCTCAGAAGAGTGATGGGCATGCTCTTGAGAAGATGGAGAAGAAACCTCTTCAGTTGACAGAGTCAAGACCTCTTCAACTGGTGAAGGGGATACCACAGTAACCAGGGTGGAGGAGAAGTCTTTAACAAGTGGAGGGGGGACTTCTGGAATCTGAAGAGGAGAGGGATCACTGGGCACCTTTATAGTTGGTGGAGGAGAGATTTCTTTAGGTGGCGGTGGGGGAGAAACCTCTTTAGGTGGTGAAGGAGGGATTTCTTTAGGTGGTGGATGGAGGCAAAACTGTATAGGTGGTAGTGGAGAGTCCTCTTCTGGTGGGGATGGGGGGGAAACCTCTTTAGGTGGCGAAGGAGGGATTTCTTTGGGTGGTGGTGGGAGGGAAAACTCTATAGGTGGTGGTGGGGGAGAAACCTCTTTAGTTGGGGGTGGAGGGACATCTTTAGGTGGTTGTGGAGAAACCTCTTTAGTTTGGGGTGGAGGGACTTCTTTAGGTGGCTGTGGAGAGACTTCTTTAGGTGGTGGTGGAGAGACTTCTTTAGGTGGTGGTGGAGAGGCTTCTTTAGGTGGTGTCGGAGAGACTTCTTTAGGTGGTGTTGGAGAGACTTCTTTAGGTAGTGGTGGAGAGACTTTAGGTTGTGTAAGGGAGACTTCTGTGGGTGGTGGAAGAGAGACTTCTTTGGGTGGTGGTGGTGGTGGTGGTGGTGGCGGTGGTGGAGAGACTTCTTTCGGTGGCCGTTGAGGAACTTCTATAGGTGGTGGCAGAGCAAATTCCTTAGGTGGTGGAAGAGGTGGTGGAGGAGAGACTCTTGTAATGTTATTGGATAAGACTGCTTCAAGTGGTGGAGGGGGAGCTGAATAAGGTGGGGGAGGTGGGATATTCAGGGGTTGTTGTACAACCCCTGGGGATGTACTGGGCTTCTGTGGTTCAGCCTCCATGGTCACTTTAATGGATTCTGTTTTCACCACTGATAAAACGGACGTAGAGTGACCACCAGGAGTGGATCTCTCTGGTAGCACCTCAACAGGTATACCTAACCCCTCCTCACCAAACATAGGTGGAGGTGGAAGTGGGAAATCAATCTCATCATGTCCATCAAGGCCCATTGGTGGGGGTGGTGGGGGCCAGGATGACTCAGGCGATACAACAGCCAACTTGGGTTGGAGAGGATTGTGAACCAGGGAAGATGGAGGTGGTGGAATGTGTGCTAATGAAATGGCAGGTACTGTGTCCACCTCTTTAGTTTGCGTGGACATCTTTTTGGCTTCTTCTTCCCTCACTGTTGCCAACCTTCCTTCACGTCTCTCTGTGGCTTTCACCAACATCCCACTTAATATGTCACTTACTCTTACATTCCCATCTTTTTCTATCACTTTTCTATTTCCCGTCACATCAACATGCTGCTCAGCCAGTCTGTCATTTTTCTCTTTGTGAATCTCTGCATTCAAAATACCACTTTCTTGAACTTTCTTTAACTCCAGCAGATGTAGTGATCCATTAATGGACTCTGCTGTTATAGTCTGGTTCTTGTGTTTGCTTTCTACAATTAAGCTCTTTGCAGTGCCATCTGGAGATGCACAAGGAGAGTTTCTCTGCTGTCTCCTATCCTTTGGATTCTTCTTTACGATGGCATAAGTCTTACCAGGTGCCGGGGGTCCCAGTAGCAACTCAATGCTATGCTTGCTCTGAGACCATACCTCTGGAGGAGGTGGTGGAGGTGCATGAATTTTCGGTGGCGGAGGTATGTTGAAAAGTTCTCTCAAGGCCCTTACAGAAGGGCTGACACTTGCAGTATTGAGTCTGTCAACTTGGGTGTCAGGTTTGAGATCCACTGTAGACTTGCTGTTTTCAGGAGCCTCAGGCTGTGCGGGAGGGGGTTGAGGTGAAGCAGGAGGAGTGGACCCAGGGAAAAACCTTTGAAGCTTCGCTAAGAGGCCTCTCTTGTGCCTTGGAGATGAGCTGTGAGGAGGTTTAGAAAGTCGTGTTGATGCAACTTCTTGGCTGGAGTAGCCACTGGATGGGGAGACGGTTTTGCTCATCTTATTCTCCTGCAGTGGTTCCTGCTTCTCTTGTGAAGCGTCTTTGGAAACAGTTCCCTCAACCTTTGAAGCTTCCTCTGCCTTTTGTGCCTGCAGCTGAGATCTGATTGGACTGAATGACACAGAGGCTGTAGAGTCTTCCAGAGAACTGGTGTCAGCATTGTATCCAGGGCTGTCTATTTGTTTTGAGGGCATAGGAGAAGATCCAGATTTGTTTTTTTCATTTTCATCACCTGAGGCTGAGATTGTATGGAGAGTAGATTCCCCTGAAGTGACCCTAACCTCCGCCAGATCACGTGACCTTCGCTTCATCTTATTGTGGAGGGAATAGGATCGGTTTGGAGGAGGTGGAGCCTTCTTAGATTTTATGACAGAGAGGCTACGCGCAAACTGCCCATCTTTCTTCAACTCGCCTCCCTTATTCATGAGATTGCCATTGGAGGTGCAATTTGAAGCCTTGGAGGAGCGAACACTGACACTGTCCTCTTTAGCTGAGCCATCTCCATCCTGGGACCTCTTCTGTCTGGGGGTGCCGCTGCTGGAGATGGTTGAGGAATCAGATACCAAGGTCTCTGAGGACTCAGAGTTGCTCCAGCAAGAGCTGTCGGACATATTGGGAGGCTTGTAGCGAGAGGCGGAGGTGATGGTGGAGGCTCTTGAGGAGGCCCTGGAGGAATTTTCTCTGGTATGAGAGGCTCGAGAGGAAGCACGGGAGGAGGATGGGCTGGACAGCAACAAGCTGCTCTTGCTGACAGTGCGGACGCTGTTGCGACTTCGTCCACGGCTGATCTCCACCACGTCGATGGAGGGTGGCAACACAGCATTAGGGATGATTTTTGACATGTATGCAGCCTGGGGTGACATTGTTATGACAGGGCTGGGCGGTTCCTGCTGGAGGCTGTTGGCAGTGGTCAACCAGGGAACGGCCAGGGACCGAGGCCTCTGCTCGCCCGACAAGTCAGGGCCCAAGCAGTGCAGCAGGGCAAGGTCATCTCTATGACCAGCATGAGTGGCACCGAGCTGCTCACGTTGTTCTTTGTTGAGGGGATGGATGACATCCATGTCTTGAAGGTTGGAACTGGCTCCTTGTTGTGACTTTGCTGCATGCTGTTGCCCATCAGTCGTTGGGCTTTCGTCAGATTCACCATTATAAAGCTGCTCCTCATCTAACCTCTGAGCCACTGTCCAACCCCCTCTGTCAAGGCCTGATGGGAGACAGGAAGACCAGTTAGCACAAGTTTGCAAATGGACATGCAAAGAAAACAATCAATGCATTTATTTCCTGAACAGAAGAGTGTAACATAGCCATATGTAACACCACACAGGGTTTGTACACATTTTTCAAGGTCAAATTCAAGCACTTTTCAAGCACTTTTAAGGGTCATTTACAGAATTTTCCAGCACCTTATCGCTGGGGTAAAATACATATCTACAGGAATATATATACTCATGATTATTTATTTTCACTCTTTATCACAATTATGTACATTGTATTATGCTGTAAACTTCTACAATGATGTTTCATAATAGCAAAAACTTTAGAAATTAAAGGAGAACACAAAGTTTATCCAAAAAGGGGGAAGCCACTTGGCGTTCTTCAAGTACACTTGCAGCGAGACAAAGAGAGACCTGAGATCACCCTGTAATTTTCTTTTTTGACATAAACTTTTATAAGCTGTTTGCTTATTCATCAAAGTTTATTAATATTGAACGTGTCATCAGTCCAAATTGCATCAAATTCACCTTCTCCTCAGCCATCCTTCTCTATTGCTACCAGGCTGCATGTGTGACGATACACACACACATACACACACACAGGTTTTATTTCTCCTTGTAATAAGCAAACTATCCAGTCTGATCCCAATGTTGCCAAGACACAGTTATAATGTCAAGCACTTATAAGCACTTAAACTAAAATCCAAGCACTTTTCAGACCTTGAAAACACAACATTGAAATTCAAGTACTTTCAAGGATTTCAAGCACCCGTACGAACCCTGACCACAATCACTCTGAATGTACTCTTTCAATTCAAAAGGTAATAATGGATGGTTGTTTTATGAAAGTAATACATTAAAATAATGAGCAACATACCCAGTTCTCTCTGAACATGCTGTGGGATCCCTGCAACAGTTTTCCTATGTTTTCTCCTTGTCTTGGACTTTTTCCCAGAGTTCAAGGGCCTGAATGTTGATCCTGGGCAGAGAGAGGGACGAGAAAAAAGTGAAAAACACGATCCTTTGAGCCATTTAAACTGAATCCAATCTGTAAATCTCATCATTAAGGGGAAACACGACAGTTATCTACCCTGTTCAGTGCAGTGTCTCCCCTTCAATGTTTAATCTGTCATTGTGTGTGTGTGCGTCACCATATAGTACATTGTATAATGACCAAGATTACTTACAAATAGTATTTACAGTTGTGGTTACCTTGTCTGGTGAGTCCAGAGCGGGAAGATCTTGAGGACACGGATGATTGCACAGAGACGACTGAAGTTGAGTCAGCAATGGTGCTGTCAGTCATAAACCCTCCACCTTCCCCGTCTGTGTGGATCGTCATTGATGACTGGCAAAAGGAGATACAAAATCAATTTCACGAAAAATCGCTTGTACAAGAACTTTGCATTTGCAGTAAGCGTAAGAAAATAAAATGCAATTCTGGGCGTGATGTGTCACTTACAATTGTACTCTCATTATCCCGGTACTCCACTCCATTATTGGTTTCTGCAACGAAAGTATCATTTAACTGCAGATTATGATAGCATTTAACATTCTTAAGAGTGTTTATATCCTCTGGTGCACACCCTCTTGAGTATACGTACAGTTATCAACATGTTGGCATGAGACACCTCTAATTTAGTGCACAGACGTAACACTGTATCATAATGTGTTTTGTACCTTCCTGCTGCATCATTTTTAACCCCTCCAGGGCCTCAGTGTGAAGGTTCTCCAGGTACTTGGGCCTGCTGCCCTCAATGAACACGTTCTCCTGGAACAACGGGGGTGCCAGGGTCTTGTCATCGTCGTCTCGCCTTGGGGCAGCTGGAAGTAGAGGGGAGTGGGAGAAGGAGGGGGATCAGCCTGGATGAACTCAAAGCTCTCTGTGTTACTGTAACAGTAGATAAGTGGGCCATATGGACGGGATGAGAGCGTTCAGGTGTCTGCCAGGGGCATTTAAGCACAGGAATGGTTAATGTGTTTGAGGGTTAATACTTGAGAGTGTGAGTTAAAAGGCTAAATTCGACTCAGGCAGGATTAAACTCCAGTGACTCTGACAATGACTTAGCACGGGATTAACATATCAAAAATCCACCGTCAGCAGCATGTGCTCTAGCTTAATTATCATTTAATTAGACAGTGAGAAGAGCACTGATTAAATTGCTGTCAGATCTTGTTGCATGTACATCAGTTCATTATAAAATACCTGCAATACCCAATCATGAACCATGGACACCACCCAAAAAAACAGCTTGCTATGTTGTTTTGGGGAAGTAATTTTAAATCAGATGAGAAAAATCTTCATTGACTGATTTTTTATGCTTAAACAAATACATTTCTATGACTGAATAGACAAACTTAACTTAAAAAGGACAACACAATTTAATTTGGTTTCAATTTATCTTTATTTGACAGACCCTGCCACCTTTATAACTTCAAACAGTGTTCTGGGGACCTTATTTTCCTCTGAGAACAGCTTGTTTATGCAGTTATGGACAGAAACTCACATGTGTACCTGTATAAACCTATTCTGATGAGTTGTTGTCACAGAAAATCAAGTCAAATTGTTGGTTTGAATGTTGTGATTTTAGTTATAGAGTGCCAAAACTCTGAATTGTTAGTGCTGAGTTTTAAAAAGACTGCATGTCAAAATTAAGAAATCTTGATGAAACCAGGATAAAAGACAAAAACTGCTGTTACAGTCGCTTTACATTTGCTGACTAACTGACATGTGATTCAACTCTGTGATGCTTCCAGGAGACAGTCTTGGATCAATGGGCTAACAACCGGCTAAGACACTTTTATGTAATGACGACAGCTGCTCCGCATTTAGCCTCCTACTGTACTCCACTGTCTCTAAAAGACCATGCTGTAATTAGCCTTGACAGTCATGTGCTCTGTGATCGGTACTAATCATTACCACTGTCTCTTCTGTAACAGAATTACCGGTGACAGAAAATACCAAGAAAGAATTCTATTTCTATAAAAAAATCTATTTTTGTATTGCATCTTAGAGCGAATATCAGCTGTTAAAGTCAAGACTTTAAATCACAGCAAATCAGGAAAGTAAACATTGAGCACTGACAATGTTTTTTTATAGTCTATAGTTCCAGTGAATAACAACACTTTTCATTGCTTTACTGCCGGTCTACGGTGAGCCAGTTGATCCAGCCTCTACTTTTCTCATTTAAAGAGCAATGTCAACAAGGAGCGACCGGTTTAAGTCATAAACCAATCACATCTATTGTCTCACAATTCAAGAGGTTGGCAAGGGCAGCTTTCACTCACCTTTCCTCTTGAAGACTGGTGGAAAGCAGGGGAAATTAGCACTAGAGCTGTTGGTCAGAAGCAACACCATGGTGTCTCATAAATGAAAAGTAATCCAAAACTACCCTAAAACTACACCAAAGTTGTGTTAAAGAGAAAAAACAGATTTAGAGGTGCAGTCCGTCAGCTGACAAAAACATCCTGGAAAGACCGAGACAGGATGATAATCTTGCTTGTTTTTGATGGAGTTGTTGTTGTGTCAGTTCAGGTCCATGCGGAGCAGAAAATGCCACTACAGCCAATAGACAGTCAGAGCTCAGACACTAATCCTCAGCAGCCTAATTCTCTACTGTATCTCCCCCACATGCTGCTCAACACAAACCAGCGCAGCATCCCACTGTTGCCCCCCATCTGCAGGCACGCTCGCCCCGGATTGGTCAGTCGGGGGAACAGATCAAACGGAGATCATGCATGTAAACACTTAAGGGAAGGGAAAGCTGTTGTCAGGGATTTGAGGTACCAGGGCGTCACGGGTGGCTCCCTCTTACTTGCTCTACTGTTAATCAATAACACCACACAAAGGACACGCTTATTTTAAACACAGCAACTTTGTTCTCCTCAGACTTCATTTTGAGATGTATAACTTTGTTGTTTTGCCACAAGGGGGAGTAAGTGAATTAAAATAATGTATTCCTGAAACAAGATTAAAAACATGTTTGCAGTTCTACAGCACATGGTCACACATGTGAAAAGTGTTCCCTATTGTTTCCAGGAGAAATACATTGAATCTGTTACTACGCAACAAGAGCACGGGGGATGACATAAGAGCTTATACTACTCATCTGGAGAGGCAGCAAACACTCTTATTAAACTTGTTTTTGAGGCAGATTTCTGGTGTTTAGTCTGTTTGTTGCTTTCTTTTCTATTTATGACACCTAAAAAATTCATTTGCGAACGAGGGGCTTGTTCACTTCCTGGTGTGCTGAGCAGACATGACATGGAATGTGTGCCATCTGAACAAATGGAAAACATTCCCATGGTCGTGATCCTACCAAATGACTCAAGACAAAAGTAGTTTGCAGAAGACTAAATGAATCACTTGTGTTACCAGCACATAGCAACAAGTATGAATAAATAATTACTTCAACAGAATCCACTCATCAAACTTCAACGTATAGATGTAAACAGATAGCTGATATGCATGTGTAGGGTAAAGTCAGCCCAGGACAACAGTTATCTGGTCACCATGACATCACACACTCGACTGGAGCGGCCTGGAGTGATGTGTGGATGGGTGGAGCCCGACTCCACGTTAATGAGGGGCGCATATTATTACTGCTCCTGTGATCTCATTGTAATTGTGTCCATATTAATCACTGACATATTAAAAGCACCATCTGTCACTTGCCGAAGCTGGCAGCATTAACGGGCTGGTGGTGATTACGTATGAAGCCCCCAAACCGATGTTTACATCACGGATTTGGGTAAACGCGCTAAGTCTAATGGATGTGATACTGTGTGACCAGGAGGAAAAACAATGTGTTTAATTTTTACATATTTTTTTAAAATCAGCTCAAGGGCAGGACGATGATTAGATTTTATGACATGTAAATAATGGTGGATTAAAAGTAGAAGGTTTTCACTGAGCCAAACATCTGTTAGAAAGTTTGTTTTGGAAAAATATGGATTCTGTGGCAGTAAACAGAGACAGAAGGCTTCAGGAGATATGTTGCGTCATCTTCTACTGTAAACAAATTTCAAGCAGTGACACAGACAGCAACAGCAAGACTGTTGTGATACGCAACCATGGCAATACTTTGTACCCAATTTTAGATAAGGAGCACTGTTTTAGCTTCAGAAAGAAGATATTCCTCGGGAGGTTTCAGAAATGTTTTTTCTTTTGATGACCTTTTTTTATTTGTTATTTTAAAGCAATCAACTTCTAGCCAGGCTTCAAAATAAGAGCACAGACATTGACTTTATATTTCACACTAAGCATTTATCTATGATCAACATTGTATTGTAAAATGACAGAGGTAATGAGGAATGTTAGATTTGACTGATACAAGAAGCTCTTTGATTACATTTCCTTTCAATTATAATCATCATTATTATTCACAAGAAGTTCTGTATGCTTTTTTCAAGCTGACTCTACTCTAGCTAGGACCAAAATTCTGTCTGGGAAGTGCTGAATCGTCACGTTATCGATGTGAAAGATTTAACTGTATTGGGTGTACAAATACAGATGTCATCTTGTAAAAAACCCACTTGTGTTCCTTTATCTTAACTTAAGATTATAAACCTCCCTCCAGGTGGCTAAAGAAAACAAAACAAAACAAGAACAAAAACACTGGCATTGTGCTCAAAATGCTTCTTTCCAAACCTAAAAGAAAGGTTGACCTAGAGCACAAATACTGTTGTTTGACAGGGATTGACACCTGAATATTTCCTGTGAAGTTCCTCTCAATAACGCTGGGAACTCGGGAAAGACGAGTTGGGGGAAAGATGAGTTTCCTCAGTTTCACATCAATACAGTTAAAATTGACTTTAATTTACAGTTTAAGACACCTGCACCACCCACAACCACAGACAACCTGATGTGACTCTACGTAGGAGCACTTCATGGGAATCAAACCGATGTAGCTACCCCCCCACACACACACACCTTCCGTCCCTGCCCCAACTTGCCCCTCTCTCTTGTTTTGCACCGCCAGGCAGACAGCCATGCAGAGACATTATCTCTAGCTCTGTGGGTGCTGCTGTCTGCCAGGTGCTTAAGCCTCTCTAATCAGCCCAAACCCGACCGAACACACCGTGATGACAGTGGGAAAGGGCTGATCGAGGCTCACTGTTCCCAAGAGCAACAGTCTCGATACACTCGGCCCATGTGTTGATACGCGGTGGTCAAAGCTTGTGAGTTCCAATGACTGTTTTCATGCTCTTGGCTTCCAATGCATTAAGTATAAACATCTCTCCATCAAAGCTGGAAGAGCGGAAGGAAGAAGCTTGCTGTGACAAGGACACCGATCCAGCTAACAGACACACCTGCATGACCTGGCACGCTGGCTTACACATTATTTCACTGTCAGACAACACAATCTCTATGCCAGTAAACCTGCATGTATCAAATACCTGTGGAAGTATACCTTACATGCACACAAATCCATGCTACTGCTACTAGAATGCAGGTGGCCTCTTTTTGCACCATAGTTAATGTCATTACATTGATTTACATCCTGAACCCCCACAGCCCTCACCTGTTCATGCACAGTTTAAACGTCAAAAGTGAAGAATTTTCACTTCTCAAACTCAGAGACAGTTTCATAGCGTGGAGGTCTCTCTTGATTATTTTAGCCATAGGCAAAGTATCCGGTGCCATTAAGCAATACGCAGGAGAATGTAAACTCTTCAGGCCTGGCAGTTCCTGCTTCGGCACACCTTCGTTACAGGCTCCCATTGTGTGTGATTACAGACAATAAATAACAGTGCAAGGAAAGAGTTCCAGGTTGTTATTATTAGAATAAGAGGGTGTACATTTGGGAACAGTCAAAGAGAAACAAAAAATCATTGTCTTATTTGCTACTTCTTTAAAAGTGCAATATGTATCAGCAAATTCATCTTCAAAACAAATACAGCATATCACCACAGTAACCACTAGCTGCTGCTAACTGTAGCTGCTGTTAGCTCGTTAGCTCAATATATTGTGCAGTTAGTGGTCCGGGCAGGAATTTTGGAGCACTGGGGAAGTGTGGGTGTTTACTAGCTGGTACGCATGCTAACTTAAGTAGATATCTCTCAGAGCATTACATAGACGGTAAACTGACAAAAAAAAAAAATTGCAACAACAACTTCAAGTTTATTTGGGATTTTTTGCATATTGTTCACTCCTAGTGCATTAGCTAATAGAACAATAGCTAACATTTGATAATTACCAGTAAAGAAAGTGAAGGCAGAGGTCATTAGGATTTATCCTCCGGGGACCATAAATGTTGACATTTTGTGGTAATTCATCTAATGGCGGTCGAGATTGATCAAAATGGTCAAAACACCAACAGGCAGACAATTGCCATCCCTACAGCCACACTGCTAGCATGGCTAAAAATGTTTTAGCAGTTTGGTTTCCATTTTATAGTCCATACTATTTTGTCATACCATAATAAATTGGTCACTGTAACTTGTGATAATAATTGTGTAACGCTGTATACTGTGATACCGTAAAATCTTTACTGTACCATGAAAATCAGGCAACGCTGAAACCCTACTGCTAACATTAGCATTTATTTCACTGTTCATTAATAAAGATGGCGGCGCATTCCAGACGCAGGGGCCCGACACTCTTTTACCTACCTACCTACTTGAATCTTTTGTTATTTATCTTGTTGTAGTTATTTTATGATTGTTGTACATATCTTACGATTTCGATCTACTTTTCATAATTATTTATATTTATTTGTCAAACAAAGAGCTGCTAGCTGTTTCGTTGTTTCTAAAACAATGACAATAAAAATCTATTCTATTCTATCTATAAATAAATCTATTCTTCTATTCTAACGCACAGATGTGGTACAGGGTAGCCACTTAGAGCTGCTAACATGGCAGGATACTTTTGCCATTACTTCTTCATCTTTAGAGTAAACAATATGGTAGATCGTGTGCCTAAAACTAAAAAACACCAATCTGTGCTGATACAAACTGGGCACGTCCTTCAAGCAGAGTGCAGGCTTATCAAAGCTCCAGTCCTTGACTATGTTTTAAAAGAACAGTATGTGCTTGAACAGGGAAACTACATAAATAACCAACAATGTGTGCCCCTTCACTATGAGGTACAGTAAAACCTCATCATTATCTTCAGTTACAGAACAGTGCATTTCTACCCTTTACAGAGTTGCTTGAAATCTCCCTCACTGGACTACAGAAGTCATGACCGATGACTCACAAAACTTTCCAAGCACATATTTATCAGTCTCTCTGTAGACTTGCCACAGTATGTTGGCAAACATTTTCCTTTCGTGACAAAAGCCTGTGCAGTTGGTGCAACATATCTACACAGCTTAACAATGAAACAATGTATGATTTCATAAATAATAACTGTGGCTCCCGGCCGTCCTGTTTAGTTTGGTAACACTGACACCACACGTTCAAGGACTGCAAAGAATAAAAGGAACTTGATTAAGTGAAACTGGAGCACATTATTCAGTTGGGACTAGAGGGCAAACTGGCTCCTACCAAACTTCTCTTACCATTTGAGTGACCCAAATATGATCTCCTCTGTCATTTGGGTGTGGCGGCTGTTCATCTATTGAAACAAAATCCTAGTAAATACCCATAAAACCCTGTGATTATAAACAAGAAGTTGTGCAAGTGTTTACTATACAGGTAGTCAAGTCCTCAACTACAGAAATTCCCACAACGTCAGCTTGATTCTCCCATAACACATGGGCAGGCACGATCATTTTCAGAGATTGAAATAATACATAACCTTTTCCTCCCTCTACTATGGTGCTTAACTTTACAAAAGTACTTGCAAGAATCAACTAGTGCTTTTTTACACAAAGGTTTAATAATGAGCTTGTCTCTCAGAAGGAAACACCTCTAACAGGTGACAGCATATTAAAAGAAATGAGCCGGTTTATCAATTCCCGCCATGACAGTAGAAAGTGAAACTCTAATAGATGTCAGTTTTCTCAAACCTGTTCTCCTGCCCTACCTTGTTATTGTGTCATCACAACACCACAACCACAATAACAACCCTGTGTTACACAAACACACAAACAATATCAAAAAAGGCACCATTTGTTGTGGGTTTTTCTTAACAGCAACATCAGTTTTAAGAGAAGCTAAATTTCCCATAATGCTTCCGAAAGCTCCCGTGAGAATTTCACCAAGGTACAAATACCATCTTTTTTTTTTTTTTCAGTCATAGGTGAGAGTCGAGCTGGAGGAAGATATCCTAATTGGATCTGACGCTGTGGTAGCGTCTTGTCAATTGCAAGGTAGCCACGCATCACAGCATACCCTGCTTTACCCCATATTTTACTCTAAATAATATATAATCATTTACCAAATGAACATCATGCTGTATTAAAGAATACGTGAAAATAGCGATTGAGACCATAACCTCATTAGGAAACTTTTTGCTGAGGTACTAAATCAAGTGAGAAGTGGGGCCATTTTCTCATAAACTTAATGATAAAATCTCTGACATCTTTTTGCAACCAGTGGAGGTGCCACCTGCTGGCCTTTAGAAAGAATGCAGGTTTTAGGCACTTTTGCATTTGCCACACTTTAAACTCTCCAGGTTACAAACAAGTCTTGGAATCTAAATTAGGATGATGTAACTTGTGCCTTGTTGCCTCCATTGTTTTTCCTTTCACTTCCCTTTTACTTCTTCTGCTATCTGCCATTCCAAAGCCTAAAGCTTAAGTTCCACTTTGCCTGAAAAACACTTCTTTTTTTTTTTTAAATCTCAGCAACAAAGTAATCTGCCTTATGCACAATCTACTAGATTTCACACAAAAACTAGCCTGCTGATGAACCCGTGAAGGTGCTACTCTTTTATACGACTTTATCAAAACTGACGTGGCAATGCTTTATCAGTGTCCAAATGCTCCACATAGCACCTTTACCTTAACTGGGCTTTACACCACATGACAAACTGACAGTACAGTACAATGATAAACAGATAAATCAACTTTTGTTTCTAAATGAAGCAGTGTCTGTAAGAAAATATTCAACCAAGGAAGTCAAATAAAGCAGCTCATGTGATCTGCCATCTGGCATGTATGCCAAACACACAATCTCACACACAAAGGACTCCCTTTTTAAACCTTCCTCAAAGACATATCTTTAAAAAGATCAGGAATGTGAGGAATCTCTGAGGGAGTGTTTCGACTGAACAGGTGACCTTAGTAGGACTGCATGACCGAATAAGTCTTAACTTAACCTTATTTCCATTCAACCAAAGTGAGGGGAATTGCTCTTCCAACTTAATGAAGCCAAGGCAGGATTTTGGCGTTCAGAGTTGCATAACGGAGAGCCGCCGTGTAGTTTTACAACGCAACGAGTAAACTGACAAGACGGCGGGGACATAAATCACTGTCAGACAGGTACACAGAGACAGGCATTGACAGTGTAAGGAATTAGACAAGTGGATGTGAATCAACACGTAAAGACAGATCAACTCTGCTTTTGACGAAACACTGTCCAGGTAATCTGGGAAGGCAAGCAGAGATAATGGGTTTACCGCACTGAAGGGTCCAGGAGGCCAGAGTTTATCGCTCCCAAAAACTGCTACTGTGCAGTTCCCTCTCTGTCCAAACTCCACTGGCCGTGTTTGCAAAGGGTAGGGTAACCCGAGGGTGATAGGGTTTAGACACTCACCCTCGCAGGGAATCTAGTTGAACCTGCACTGTCATCCTTAAATGAAAACTGAAAAGACCAGGAGATTATCTTGTATCATGTGTAATGGCAGGTTACTTTGTTAGGGACTTATCACCTGAATACAAGCACATACTAGTAGGGCTGCGTATTCATTGAAGATTTTCAGTGCTAGTGCCTGCATGATACCTAAGTTTTTTGCTGACACACCAAAAATGTTTTACTTTGAAAAATACAGACATGGTTTTCCACGAAAAACATTTGCTATCAAAAGGTGCAACATGTCACCCGTCAAATTCATACTCCGAACAAACGGGGCAGTGTACCACCAGGGAAACTGCTAACTGCTAACTCCGTTTACGTTGTAGCTAGCTGTTGTATTAGCTGATTCTGAGTCACTACATAAAATCAGTACAAATACAGTTAAGAAAATATATTCACAGAATATTCACCAAAATCTCTATAATAAAGTTAGAACATCAAATTGCTCGTTTCAAAAGACAAATACTTGAAAACTCGAAGATATTCAGTTTACCATCGTATCATAAGACAAAAAGAAAAGCAGTTTATCCTCACATCTTACCTAAAAAATAAATCAATACTACACATAATGTACTGTAGAAGAATATTAAGATTCGATACCGAGGCGCTCATGCTAGTTTCATATACACACATGTGAGTACTAGTGTGTCAGTACGAGGAGGAACAATGTGAGTGGAGGGGTCAGGAAAAACAGAACCCCTTGTTCCCCCTCACTGTAACTGTCCTGGCATGGCTTTTAATTAACTGGCACTGTGCCCGCCATACCAGGCAGTTAGTGGGCAGGAGGCCCCTCTGGCATCAATACAGATCATCATCAGGGGCTCGGCTGGAGGTATTCAATTTTAAACTGCACCACGTCCCGCTACTGTAATAAACCTCCCCTGGATGCATTTTGGGAATTCTTCTCTAATCAGACGAAGCGTCAGGCGGGGAGCTTGCTACGGTTGTTGCCAGCGCCAATGAACTGCATGTCATTACAATGGCTGATAGCTGAGTGCTCAAGAGTGACATGCTACAATACCGGACACATAAATCACTTAACAATAGAAATACTTTCAGCACTGAAGTGATTTTTTTCTGTTACCTTGAGGCATTGATTTAAGACAGTAGATATACCGTGGTGTCTGCCATCATGACTATCATTAAAGGTTGGTTACAACTTTCCTCCTAGAGCGGATGTGTGTCCTCTGCCTCGCTGTGGAAGGTAGACCTTGTCAGAGGTGAAACACCTTATCTGTCTTCACAGTTTACTTTCTCGTACAAAACAGTTTCACAGCGCAGCAGAAGTAGCACAATGTAGTGCAATGATTGTGTAATGCAGTCTACATACACAGGATAGAGTCAACGCTGACGTCTTCGTCTATGCATTAATCATGCCCGAAAGCCACAATGTGACTGAAAACGTGTTTATACATCTTCATCTTCTGTTGTGGGTATGGTTGACTGTGTGAGTTTGAATCCAGTGGAAATCCCCTCACACCCTTCCAGCCGAACGAAGAGCTCTAGGCTTCCACTTGGAGAAGACGCAGCAAGCATAGCAGGCGGGGCCTCCTCTGTCTGTAAAGCAATTAGCCAAGAGTGCACAAGCAGAGCCAGACACACATAAAACAACCCCAACCAAACACTGTTTGTACTTTTGTGTTTGTGAGGAACAAGGTTTAGCTAGTTTGTCTGTGGTTTTTTTTGTGTTTCAGGTCTGAATGCATCATGGTGTGATGAATGAGGGTTTGGGACTTAAGTTAGTGCTCACAGTTCACAAACAGGAAAAAAAGAGAGACAGGACTGCTAGAGTTCAACATGCTGACATATGAGTGCACATGTGCAAGCTCCAACAAGATCCCACAGCTATGGGAAAGTCAGAGTGTTGCTGCAATTTTCTTCGGAGTGTGTGAATAAGACGTTCACTTCATGTGTCAGTCGGGTTTTCTAAGCTGTTGACTGTGTGGGTGTCTGTGTGTGTCAGCACAAAAGTTCAAATGAAATGCACTGTCCACTTCACGGCAGCCACAGTGCAGCACTCTCCAATGTAACCTGAGGACCACGTAAGTTAAGTGATGGTATCACAGAACAAGACAGACACAGATTTCTTTCCACAACAAACAAAGCGAGGAGGTAAGAAGGGGAGCAGGAAGTCAGTCTGTCCAAATATCCCTCCAGTGAGCAAACACACATGCCTGGGAGCCAAGGCGCAGTAGAACTGGTTCCCAGGAGCTTACACCTATCAGTCACAAAATTGAAAGCATGAACAGGGAAGTGGATCACATTGATATCATTGCAATGTGATGTTCTGCTTTGAAACCCTGGTCAGGAATGACAACATGACAAAATCGCAAGAAATCGACCAAATACCCCAGGTCGCGATCCGATGGAGCATCTGTGGGACGTGCTGGAACAAGTTCGATCCATGGAGGCCCTACTACGCAAACCACACGACGCAAAGCATCCACTGTCAACATCCTAGTGCCAGAAACCATAGGACATCCCAGAGGTTCTCTGTCCATGAGTCAAAGGGTCGGAGCCATGTACAATCCCTGTCAAGGGTCATCACTGAGATGGTCTCAATAGAAATATCCTATAAAGAGCTTATGAAAATGTACAGTACATTACAGGACCACAATGGAGGTTTTTAGCCTATTGACTTAACAAATGACTTCACTTACGACATTTCATTGTTTCCATCCTGGCAGGCACCCACTGGTTTCTCTCATGTCAGTACAAAACCTTAATCAACTGGCATGGCCTTGACTTAGGAAGGGAAGTCATCAGTTTAACAATAAGTTGCTTATATGTTTTGGTTTCTGTGTGCGTCAAAGGTTCCTTATCTTGCACAGACCCTGATGATGTATTCAAGGATGTTCTGACATGCAAAAACATTTTGCACTTTGTAAGCCTGCAATTTATAATCTTTGTAGATTATTCTATATATTTGATTGATCATTCATTGTTAAGACCAAGAAATGTATTAGAAAAATATTTTATCAAACAGCCCAAAACTAAGTGACATAAATTCACAATGATATAAATCATAAGCTGCAACAAATCTTTTTTTGAGAAGAAAAAAGCTAGTTAATTTGAAAATGTTACAAAGGTGAGAGATTTCAAACCCCTCCTTGTTACTGCATCACACAAAAAAACGGGCCTCCGAGACAATGGGAATTCTCAGGGCTACCCTCTGAAGATTGTTTAGCTAGAGAGATTCTGATGCATCTCGTCTTACGATCAATGAAATAAGTAGAGGACATCCTAATAAATAACCACTACCCTTGAGTAAAAGGCAATCACTGTGTTAAATACAAGCAACAACCTCGAAACAAATGATGAAGTGCAAAAAAACTGCAGTCCATCAAATGGCCAATGGAGACTGGCTCCAAAAGAGAGTCAGTCCCCATAGACTCCTGTATTATAATACAGCCTGGTACAAAGACAGCTTTGGATTCTGTAGCTAATTTTTGCATTCATGACAGCTGTGCAGCATGGGATGTTTTATACAAGTCTCTTGTTTAAATTGTTTTAAGGCTTAAAGTTATGTATAATTAATGGCAAGGTCGCTTTGAGTGACAGTGACAGTGTCATTATGTTACATGTACAGCCAACTACACCAGAGAAACAACTGCCAATCTGCAAACACAAGAGGGAATAAAATGGCCGTCGAGCACGCTGCAGGCTCTTACCATGACCGTTACCTTGTGGATGAGCCTGCCTTCCTGACTTATGTCCTCCTTTGTGTCCACCCTGAGGCCCAGCAGGGTGTCCATCTAGAGCCAAGTCGAGTGCAGGGCCGAGACCCAGTCTCTGCCCCTTAGCGTCCAGATCCTTCCTCTTCTTGCCCTTCAACCAGCCCAAAGCCCGGCCCAGAGAGTGACTGCGTTTCTTGCGGCCCCTTTTGGTATGCTTCTCCTGGGCAAAAATATCAACCACATCCTGGGGGAGAATGTCTCCGACCCCCAGCGAGTCACGGTTAGACATACCGCCTCACACTGGAGCTACACCCTGGAAGAGAAACAAAAGAGAGAGGGGAGATAGAAATTCAATTTTCATTATGTTCGTCAACAGATATAATTGACACCCGCAATGTGCAGTTGAGCTCGTGCATTTACTTCAGATGGGGTGCGTGCTAACACTTTTAGCATAGCAGCTAAAGTGAAGACTGACTGAATAATGGGATCTCGGTGGGATTCCAAAGACTTGGATTATGCAGGATAAAATGTTTGGAGAAGTTGCATGTTTTGTACTCTTATTCCTCTTGCATATTAAAACAAGTCCCCATCTACTTTAGCTGTTAAGAAGAAAGGCTGAAAGCTGTGTAGCTCCAGAAATATCAAATCTTCACCTGTTTTTTGATCGGCACAAGGAGAAGTAGATAATGACTGAACTTGTATTTTTGGGTGAACTTACTCTTTAAACTATGCTCGAAAGTTGTACAAAGCCATTAATGTAATGAATCCAGTTGCACTGCAAATAAATACAGCATCAGAGAAGTGTTCATAGTAGCGAATTCTTACTCCTCAGACCACCCCAATGTGAATGTGTGTGCATGTATCCGTTCGTGTGTCTCCGTGGGCACTGCTCATTCAACACACACACTCAGGCCTACACAGACCCCCCTCCTGCCTGCAGACCAAACTTCACAGTTCTGCAAAGAAAGAACTGGCACCGCTCCCTCCATTCCACAACATGGAGTCATGATTCACAAAGCCGCACCCGTAGGCTCATGAGCTTTTACACACATCTCAACAGCACAGTGGGAAGAGCTCAAGAAAAGAAAAACAAACAGTCACTAATGGACAGTGTCCGTCCGTTTGTCAATTAAGTTTTGTTTCCTCTTCCTGGTTACGTTTTATTGTCTTCACTCATCTTGTTTCCATTCTCAGTATGAGCTCATCTCTCAGCCTCCTCCCTCCACCACCTCCACCTCGCCAAACTACTCTACTTTAAGGCAGGTCTCTCAGCCTCGCTCCTGGGAATCTGTGGCTTACACTGGGCTCCTTCCAGCTGCGCACTTTATTAGATACTTATCTCCAGATCACAGGCTACAAGTGGGATCAGGCTCTTAAGATGACAGGAGTCAGAGCTTGTAAATAAGCACACACAGAGACTGAGGGGAGGTGGGAACTGAGGAGTCAGAGTGAGAGAATTCTGACTGCCTGGGTGATATGCTGTCGAGAAAGATCGTGAAAGGTTTTTGAATATTACCCAGCCCTAGGCAAGACCTGAAATTAAACCACAGAAACCTATCTCATGTTCTGGGGATTGCAAACAGCTCCTTATCAACAAAGCTCTGTGTAATGTGGAGGGAGGGTGGTGATGAGAAGCTGGATGTTCCGTGTGGAAAATCTTTAGGCAGATGTGCATTTTCTACAGGCAGATTCCTTACATACTGTAATATACTGTCCGTGCAATCCAATAGTTCAACTACAGTTCAACAGCATCACATCCTACAGCCTTCAAAGCGACCGTTCAGTTGAATCAACATTTCTCTAAAACAGTTTGAACAAGAACCAAACATCACATCCTTGTTGAAGGGAGGATTTATTGCATTATTTCTGTCGGACTACGTTAGCTTTAACAAGGTGTATCTCGTAAACCGTCTTCAGTGCGCACTTAAATTGGAAACAAGTCATCAGTCATTCGAGCATACATATGATGCATGCATGTGGAGTCGGATTACTTGTAGAAATGAGTTCTCAACGAGGAAAATTCATGTGAATATCCCCTCAAGTCTGAAAGTCGGCCATTTTGGCACACAAGAAGAAATTGTACTTAAAATATTCCCTGAGCTGCACTGCTAACTGAGCTAATGTCAGCTTCAGATAGCAGCACTCACAGTGATTAATCTTGTGACATGCTGCCCCCTATTTGTTTGGCGTATGACTTTGACAAGTGGACAATTCTTATATATAAACCCGTATATTGCACCCTTAAAGTTTAGAAACCTAAAATTAAGGGGCACAAAGGTAAATGTTTGGTTGATGATAAAGAAGTTCTTATTAATTCACCCATTTGCTATTTGCTCACATTTTATTTGCAGTATGGGATTAGTGTTCTAGATTAGACCTAAAAAGCATTAACCCTCACAAATCATGAGGTACAGGAATACTTTAGTGGTTTGAGGGACTGTACTACTGTTGCAACAAGTCTGGGACCAAATTACTTTGCAACGTAAAGCTTCAAATTTCAGTTATCAACATGCTTTTTTTCAGACCTGTGAGGGCCAAAGCTTTTCCCTAGGAGGGCCAAAAATGAAATGTATTGATGGTCCACGGACCAGAAGCAAACACCTATTGTATTGTAGAAATACAAAACGGTGCTAGGGTCTGAAGACTTCTTGCAGTAATTGTCATTCAGCTGTCTGTGCTCAGATAATAAACATTAAGGATCCTCCATATTTAAATGGATTCTTATCTCCTTATTTTTTATAAAATAAAACAACATAGTTTTACTCAAACACACTTTTAGGAATGTCATTAGTTATTGCAGTTACTGGGCTAAACCGAAATTCAACCTGACGATGGCGCTACAGAAAAAGAGACTAGGATTCTTTGAATGTTGGTACAAAAACTAATGGCAATAAATCCAATAGTTGTTGAGCTAGTAAGGCTATGAATAAGAGTTAAGTCTGGTTCTTCCCTCTTCAGAAGGAGAGATTTGCATCCACACTCCTGACAGGAGTATGCAGCCCCATATAAGAGGCTTAAAATGAATACTTGAAGTACTTGAATGCTTTTCTAAACTTTATACATACATGGGCATTTTAAAGTAATCTGTTATCTTAATGTAGCCGAGCTGAACTTGTTATTCACTGCAGCACATCTGAAGTGGCGCGGTGTGTACGGAGCAGACGTAAAGAGTGAGTTGTAGTGAAAGGACAATAACAAGAAAAAGCATCCATCTTCTCCCAGAGAAAAGTACCAGGCCTCTCCCCGCGCTAAGCCCTGTGTTTCTCCTGCTCCAAATTACAGTCATTTGGGCATGACTAAGATCCGTGCATCAGTGCTGGCTGCAGTCGCCAATAATCAGACGCGTCTCTCAGGAGAAGAGGGGCCTGGCTCATTCGTTTATAGCCCACGGGCTGTGGGGAGTGCATCAACTCGTCGTATCATTTCCATCACAGAGAGACCAGAGTAATGTAAAGAGCGCCGAGACCACCCAGCAGACCGCTGTCTGTGCAGTCCGGTCTCGAGGGGTTGACTCATGCCACCAATGCTGTGGTAACGCACAACAACCGGCAATTTCCAGTTTTGCAAACAAATTTGACAAGGTGACGCACAAAGTGGCCGCTCCATTAAATCTGCTGCCCCTCTAGAAATATCTGTTTCTTTGATGACGTCTATTGTCTTGTGATTTATGCAAGAAAATGTCACATCTAGGGAATAAGTCACTGCCATAATCCTCTCTCTAGCAAGTAAGCTTTACAAAGACAATCTCCCTTCAGAGTTACAGCCGGCATCTTAATTACAGAGTTGCTTCATTGTGCCAGCAATCACTTAACCTACAACCACACCTCTCAGTTCACAAATACACAAGCTAAAGGGAATTTAAAGTCAGACTCTTTTCAGGATTTGTGGCGCAAACCTAGCTAAAAACCTCCACCACCATCGCATACACAACATTACATCAGGTTGTGTCGTATCATCGTAATGATCATGATCAGGTCATATGCCTGAAGCTCATTTGCAGACAAAAATGTTGTATGTGCTCTCTCGCTCTCTCTCACACACACACACACACACACACACGCACACACTAAGCTCGCTGTGGTTTTCCAGCCCCATTCCTGCCAGAGCAGGCATGTGTTCCAACATGCTGTTTACTTATCCTTTACAAAAAGAGGCCAGGCTCTCATATTGGACAGGAGGTACAGCTCAAACACAGCAAACCTCAACGCAGTGTGTCAATACCTGCAGCAATGACTGATTATCTGACATTGACAGCAGTGTGTACATATCAGCATGAAGTAAACCGGAGCTGATAATAGTTTACACACTGTCATGAAATAGACTGGGAGACTCAGCACATGTGAAAATTAAATCTATTGTGGGCTTTTTACGACTATATATCCTTGGGCATGAGTACATAAATTCTATAGTAAATTGGGGATTTCTCTTCACGTTTACGCAGGCGGGTCAACAACGTTAAAGCAAAGCAAAGCACTGACACCTGCCTTGCCTTAAGCAAAGCAAAGCACAGTAGCATAGCTTACTGAGGATATCCAAACCCAAATCCATGAATATACCAAAGATTTCCATTTTACAGTAGGCTGTACTGTACCTTTCTTTCACAAACTGCTGTGTTAAAGAAGCAGGAAAGCCAGTTTTTGTTATTTATGAAAATGACTTTAATCCAAGTGACTAAAGCGTGTACACACCCTCAACAGATGCAGAGCAAGTGCAAATAATTCTCACTATTTGTTTTTAAGCTAACTGCCTTTAAGGTGGGATTTATCACAAATGGCAAATGGGACACTGACTTTAAAGGGACGTTTTTGTTTTTTTTTCCCCTTTCCTTTAGTATTATCTGTGTTCATGTTATATCTTAAAAAAAATTTAAAAGCCAATGTCTGCGAGAACAAAAGCTCCTCTTTCCCACAGTAAACAAAAACTGCTCCTGAAACACATCATCAGTTGACTCGCCATTTATGCAATGACTTCATGACATCATACCATATTGTCTTTAAGGCCTCAAGTTTGGCATGTCAGAATAAATTTAACAAAGCTGCTCTGTTGCTGTTCAGAGTCCTGGCTCAGGTGTGTGTGAGCTGACCAATCAGAGGAGACTGAGTATTCTGAGTGGGTGTTTCAGACAGAGGGGCAATACAGTGCTGCAGCAGTGGACAGTATGACAAAACTGATGTGTTTTTTAAATATTAAAAAAACATTAAGTGCTTAGCAATGCTAAAATTATGAAACCTGAAAATTGGTATTATATGTCTCCTTTAAAATACTCAAGTACCCCCTTTTTCTGATTTCGGAATAGGCCTACAAGTACCACCATCACCTGACTACAACATTTTGCTGAGAAAACTGCAAGAGAAAAGCTTGTGCATGATGCAATTAATGAACGATAACCCACCTTTTGATGAATATAGCATTAAAACAACAAACGGAGTGAAAGAGTTTCTATTAGTGCCTCCAGAGCAAATTCATTTTCATACTTTGGCCGTATTTCAATAAATTCCATCTTGATATAAATGTGTTACAAACCGTACAGTATTACAGCAAGTAAGTACTGCTTAACACTACATTTTTAGTTTAGCTGTGCTTGTTAAGTTTTTGACTTGATTCGGTTTAACACTTAAGTTTATCATAAACCTTGTCAATCTCTAATCAACAAACACAACTGTAATTTTTTTTCCCCCCAGCTCAATCCTACTTAAGTCAAAATGTGTTTCAATGTTGCAAATACACAATCAGAAATTCTTAATTTTTCCTCTCTCGCGTACGCCATGCAGTACAGCTGCACACAAATAGCGGTACGCCCATTTGAGAAACAGTTTTATGTAAAAAAGTAATAATTTAAACGATGGGGTAAAGAATTAGGTTCAAACATTTAATAAAAAGAAGGTTACAATGTACAATATCCAATCATTGTTGGACAAATAAAAAAAAAAACTCCAACTGCAGGGTACAGCAGCCGTTGTTACGTAATATAGTAAACTCACAAAACTGACTTCATGCTCAAGTGTAATCACACTCTTATCAACTCTGGAAAATATGAACAATGTGAATTTTGCAGACAGTGGTGGGGGCATGGGGGAGGGGTCCAGGAACAGTGACTTTGACTGCGGTGAGTCACAGGGGGAAGCTGACGGAGCAGACTCCCAGTGCCTCACGGGGATAAGGCAAAGCCAAGAGGGAGTGGCAGTGATACAGGCAGCCGCCTTTGTTTGAATTAGGACTGGCTCAGCTTAACCAGGAGGCCATTCACATCTACGCGTGAGCTGCCGGGTTTCACATGGCACGACTTAGCTGTCAGTGAGCGAGGTTAAGGTCACGCTGAATGTGGTTAGTCTTTACAAGAAGAAAATAACAGATCAATAAGGTTAATGTTCTTCTCTTTTAAAGGGAAAGGGATGTTTTGGATCTGTGCCACTCTTCCTGGTGAGATCACCGGAATCGGCTTTACAGTAACAGCCAATTTGGGCGAAACACAGTCCTTAAACCACATTTTAAGAGTGACTCTCTAACTAAATGGCAAGTGTGTAGCAGTGTGAAAAAAACTGGTGTAACTGTGTGGCACCTGAAGGCATCAATCAGGGCGTTGGCCGTCTTCTCTGGGCATTATCAAACAAAGGAGAGCGCTGCTACTCAAGTGCAACCTTGTCTGGGCGACAGCTCTGCGTGTGCAAACACCCGATGAGCGAGAAAATGTGCAGTGATGGATGACAAAGGAACCGGGACACAAAGTGGAAATCTTCAATTACACGACTTTGAAATCAGGAAACCAGGAGAGATTTCCCATGTCAAGGGGAAGCAGTCTCCTCTTTTCGGTACTGACGGAGAGGAGCACAAGAATGTTTCCTACAATCTGGTTTTCATACCAACATATCAGCATAAATACACAGTGGCGAAGGACTTGGACTGAAAGACAATCCCTCACTGACATTATGTGGTCCCTTTGTTTGCTGCTGAACGGGTAGAGTTGCAGAAAAGTACCATGTCGGTAATGACAGTGATAAAAATAAACAACAATAACACTGTAAGACAATAATAACACAAATAAACCCAAAATGCCATGAAACTGAACTCACTGAAGTCACAGACGCTGCGTGCGTGTGTGTGTGTGCGCGCACTGTGGTACCGCGCAGAGATCTGTGGACAGGGTAATGCAAGTTGGCGTACTGCGAGGCCGCTGAAGCCGTGCAGCAGCTTGTCTGGTAAAAGCAGCGGCTGCATTCCTGAGAGATTGATAATTACCGACTGGAGGAACTCCTCACTCCAAATCTGCTTTCACCCCCCCACCCCACACAAAAAAAACCTCCGCCCCTCATCCTCTCCTCTTGCTCTCCCTTTCGCCCCCTCCTCTCTGCCACACATCCCTCATACAGTACAGTGGCCTTGGAGACAGACAGAGCCATGAAAGAAACGAGGATAATAGCGGGCGCATGAGAGTCATTTTGAGATAACATTATAACATGTGATTGAGTCGACTGAGCTGGGTTACTGTTCACTGTGTACTCAGTTCAGAGGGGAGGCACAAATATTTTATCTCTATGGAAACAGGAAAGATTTCCCTTTCACAGAATACGTCGAAACTATGCATCAAAAAACATATTTAAAGATATAGATTAAAGTTCTTTAAAAAGGAGACGTATTTGGCCAATTTTCAGCTTTAGAATTTCATTTTGTGTTTCTTCTAGAATAAGTTTACATGCTAAATGCTCATTCTGAAACACTTAAAGTGAAACTCTCACCAAAATGCAACTTAGGCTTTTTTTGTGAATGTATATGAGTCAAATCTTCGTGTGAACGCATAATTACGACTAAAGAGGCACTTTTACTGTATTTTCGTTTTCGGGTCAAACTCATTTACAATTGGAGTGCCTGGGGGCAAATTAGCGATAGCATCAAAATCGCTATTTTTAAAACACTAAGAAGGCTCGACACAACATGAAACTTTGCTCATAGTATCACCAGGGTCTCTACACATGAACACGAGCATTGAAAACATTGTTTGTGTACACAGAGTTAACTAAAAAGATTTTGAACAACTCACCTTAGCAGAAGATTGTTCCACTAGCCACTGTCATGGCAGCCGAGAAGTATCGATCTCCGAATGCGACGTAACCTGCAGGAGAGTTAAGGTGGACCGCTACTTACTGTCTTCCTGCAACAACTATCCACGCGATATCTCACGTGACTTTTCCGGCTTTTTATTTTAGTATTGTTTCTTATATGAGGCTCCTTTTTCAACTTCAGGTCAATATTGTTTTTTGCTAATGACAAAACAATGAATTGTCCGTGCATTTATATGGAACTAAGCTTTAGGAGCGGTCCACCTTAACTGTCCTCCATGTTACGTTGCATTCAGAAATTGACACTTCTCACTGGCAGGACGGTGGCAAGCGGAGGAAACATGTGCTAACGTGAGTTGTACAAAAACTCTCTTTTTAGCGAACTCTGTGTACACAAACAATGTTCTCAGCAAAGTTTCACGTTGTGTCGAGCCTTCTTAGTGTTTTAAAAATAGCGATTTTGATGCTAGCGTAAGAGTGCCCCAGCATTCTATTGAAAATTAGTTTAAGCCAAAAACGAAAATACGGTAAATCTTAAAAGTGCCTCTTTTGTCGTAATTATGCTTTTACACGAAGGTTTGACTCATACTTCACAAAAAAAGTCTAGGTTGCATTTTGGCGAGAGTTTCACGTTAAAGACGCCCCCTTCCGAATACCCAGCCTCCTCTGATTGGTCAGCTCACACGCGCCTGACCCAGCATCGCTAACAACAAAAGAGCAGCTGTGCTAAATCAATTCTTACATGCCAAACTAGCCGCTAGGCATAAGTTATGCAAATGTTTGACGCTGTGACGTAGTCGCAAAGTCACAGAATTGAAGATTGGACTACTGACGAGGTGTTTCAGGGGCAGTGTTTTCTGTGGGAAAGGGGAGCTTCTGTTAGTGCAGTTTGTCCTTTTTAACTTTCAAAATCTTTAACATGCAACCTATGCAACCTATAAAATAGCAAAGGAAAAATGCCAATAACCCAACCAATTAATTGATTATCAAAATAGTTGACAACTGATCAGTTAATCATAACCTCTACAGCCACTAATGATCCTTTTCAGCATTGATTAATCTGCCAGAATTCTTTCTGATTAGTCACTTTCTTGCCTTGTCAAAAAATAAAAAAAAAGAAGAAAACAGTGAAAACTGGCCATTTGAAGATGCTTTGTTTTATGTGACTCTCAGTCTAAAGCTCAAAAAGATTCCATTTGCTAGACAAGTAGGCCCCTAAAAATCCTCAACATTATGAAACAAAAGTAAGTAATGTTTGGTATTTTTGCTTTAAAAAAAATTGCCCACACAACAAACTGATTGTTCTGATAACTGCTGATTGTCTGCAAACTCATTGATTAATCAATCATTAATCGTGCCAGCTCTAATCTTCTGAGCTGCTAACATACTTAAGTTATCAGCAGTGATTAAGAAGTGCACTTCCCTGGTATGTGATGGTTTAATTGTCAATTTTGGTAAGTAGCTTTAATGACATTTGAAAATGAATGACAGGAAAATGTGGTCGTTCTTCAAAGTTACTGATTAAATCCCTTTCAACTTGGTCTCTGTTGTTTGCTTCTGTGTTTCTCTCCAAGAAACAGAGAGAAAACTCATGGAAATGTGACTTTTTCTCTCAGCAGCAACAGCTGCTAAGCTCTGTAGCGTGTGTTGTTTGCTTTGCGTCCAGGGGTTGCCAAGGGTCTAAGTCTGGCCTACAGCCTCTGCGGAGCTTAAGACCTCTGAACTGACAGGTCAGTGAGGGGTGAAAAAAGAAAGTGTTGTGCAGCAGCAGTGACCAGGCAAACACAGCTGGACAGCCGGGGTTTAAAAATACATCCTGGCATCTCGATGTCTCTGCTCCGTCTCGGCCAAAACAAAAACACGCCGCGTTGAAACCCCGTTAATTTGAAATTCGCTTAGTCTGACGGCTGTCTGAGCAGGTCGCAGTTAAAGAAAAATGTTGTTGTCAGTGTGGACCAGAACTTGTGTTAAGACAAGAAAAGAAAGAGAGGGAGTGAAATGGGCCAGCTGGCTTGCATCACAGCTCCATCAAGCCCCTATAGCAGCTATTGATTAACTCTTTCAGAAGTGTTGATGAGGCCTTACTGATGGGTTACTCATCAGCCAATCCTTCTGATTAACAGCACATGAGCTCATCGCAGATCTCAAGGTTAACACACACACACACACACAAAATCAAGTGTGTCTTTGTTACAACACCAATTGTTCCTCCTGTTGCTCCCTCTTTGCCCTTTCCTCCACTGAGCTGGTGCTTCGTCACAGACGAGTCATGTGTGATAAAAATGAACAAGCAAAAAGTTGGACATACCTGGCTGCAAGTCATCCCGAAAACTGTCTTTCCTTATCCTAAGTTATCATCCCCTCGCCACCTCAATGTTCCTCTCAGGTATCTACCAGACACTGATGTGCCTCTACAGTGCTTACATAACACACCTGTAATCTCCATGGGTACAAGCCCTGGCAAGGCGAAGAAGGAGCACCAGTATGTGACACACCCTTTCTAAACAAATGGCTGTGTCTCAGCCTCACCCACCAGAGGGTACAAGAGGTGAACCAGAAGGCCTCAACCCCTCCATCGCTGAATGTGGAGCTCACATCAAGTCCAAAGTCCGGGAAAGGCAGCGGCGGACAAACACATGGGGGGGGAGAAACGGGGGTCCCCGAGGTGGTCCTGTTATCTCTGTCAGGTTAATCAACAAGCAGTGGATCTATATAAGAGCGTCATTCCCTGCACACGGACTGTCACTGACTGGAATGGAAAGAGCACCGTGCTGTCAAGCAGTCACTTTACTGATGGGACAGTGATGGGAAATAACACAATAGCCTTCATTGTCATGAGCTCCATAGCTGAGAGCAGCACTACAGGTCTTAAATTACCTGTGCTTAGGATCCCTCAAGGCCGAGCTAAGCAAATCTCCCACACCTAGTTTTTCCATGCATGCCTATACCCAACATGGATCTGCTGCCATCCATTTACACCTCAACCTATCTTGATGATCATTGACACCACTTTTAGCTTGATCTTTTCTTAAGTCTGCTGCCAATTTTTCTAATCTATATTACAGCAACTGAAAACTTGTCAGACAACACGGTGCAAGAGCTCCACCTAAAAATCTTGGCTTTCTGCGAATCCATAAAAAGTTGATCAGGTCAATACTGGTCATATTACTAAGATCTGAACTTTTTCAAAGTTTACTAAACTCACATTTTTTTTGTGTTTATCATGTCAACGCTTAGTTTAGGAGGCTTTCTTAGAAGGGACTGACAAAAAAAGAGATAAGTGCCACATACTGCACTTTTTTCTTCAAACTTATGGAACGACAAAGAAGCATAAATACCTTGTTGAAGTGTTCTGATCCGGATGGGTTGATTCAGCCTCTCTCCATTTGAAGCGTCTCCCCGCTGCGCCCTTCCTCTCCCAAACTCCAAACTTTCACCGTCCGACTGGAAACTTCAGGTGAACCATTTCCGTGAAAAGCGCTTCAGGAAGAGACAGCCGCCTGGATTTGTTTGTAACCGCGGGGACGTATGCCTTTTTGCTGGATGTCAGCTGAACTGACTTCTCCACCCTCTCTGCCGCTGGTTTGTTTGGCGCTCCGGCTTACCACAGAGGGGGAGTGAAGAGAAGTTGCGTCGACCTGCAGCTCCCACCTGGAGGAGGCAGGGCGCGCTCGGCTCAGGTGCGAGTGAGAGGCCGCGGTCGGTGCGGTGGGGACATCTAGTGGTGGTATGAAGGAACAACAAGCAACTCACTGGTGGAGTTTGTATTTCTAGCTTCTTCTTCTTCTTCTTCCTCTTCTTCTTTTTTTATTGCAGTGAGTTTAACAACGTTTTTAATTAATTAATGAGGACAAGGTATTGTCCCTAAAACAGACTCACAGTCTACTTACTGTGCTCTTTAAAACGTATCTGTATTATAAATAAGTGTTAGAGTGCTGTTAGAAGTCTAATAAAGATAGATAAGGTAGGCCTACACATGTATTTGTGTTTTTCTTTCTACCTGATGCAGTTTGAAATTCTATGGAAGCCCATTTCTGCCAATTAAAGAGAAAAAAAAAGAATTAACAAATCATTTTTTGAATAGTTTTGATATGGAACTCGAAATTATGATCTTAAAAGAATATGAATATGTTTTTCATCAAGCTTAGTTTTCATCTCATTTTATTTTAAGACAGGGGAAATAGGCCTGCTTCGAATCCTGTGTGTTGGTTTGTACTATTTTTGTCATAAGCTTTTATTGACAACATCTTTAGATGAGACTATGGAATTTTTATATTTTTATGAGAAATGTCATGTAACACTGTAAAATACACACAACCAAATGTCTCCTGAAGAAATCTTTTTTTTTTTTTTTTTTACCTGTAACTGACATTCCTGACCTATTTCTTCTGGATATACATATCTAGGTATTAACTGTGGCCATGCACAACGTGGGACTGATAATGAATGACAGTTCATATCTGACAGTTTTATGATTAAAATGTGTTTTTCATTTTTGCAGTTGAGTACCATTTGCAATGTTAAATGTTAAAACAAAACCTCCTTGATACTGATCTGTATGTGCAGTTGAAATGTGAAAACTTTCCTTTGTATTCAAACATATTTATATAAATTCCTCGTGTGTCGGTGCTTGTTTTTATCCATGCAGAACAGCAAATCAGTGCAAAACCATACAAGACGCGTGCACTTTTAATCCTTCCTTTGTCTGAAAAATTAACAATCACACTACGGTACACCTGCTTTTTAGTATTTTGAAAACAGTACACTACGTATTCAGTTATATGGTTATCAGTGGTGCTGTTGTGTTATAATAAAGGCACTCTGGATAAACATAGCATCTGTCTATTACTTTCCTCTGTGGTTTGTCTTTACTATATTTCAGTGTGTTTATTATGATGACTGTGGGATATTATGAGCTGCAGTTCTGATGCTCACATCACTGATGCTGTCTCTTTGCATATCTTGCCCTGTGTTTCTTTTTGTGCTGTGTGGAATTTAATAGGCAGCATGCAAAACACTACAAACAAATACTGTATATGAATCATGCAAACTGTATGTGCAGCTGAGCTTAATGCTGAGGAAAGCTATTAAAAGAAAAGGCCTGCACAGGCGTGCTCATGTCTCTGCCTCTGCCTGAGGCTAAATATTTTCAGGTAGAAAATTGAGGAAAGTTATTTCTTTTTCAGCTGTCAGTCATGATGTCACCACCTTCTTACTTCCCTGTATATGCGCAAAAGAAGCGGCTGTATAAATATCTCTCTCTCTGACACCAAGGCTGGTCCAGACATGTGTCGGCTGATGCATCCAGAGCACGAGGGCCAGTCTGCCTTCAGCGCTGACACAGATTGTGATCCCATGTGGAGGCATGAGAGAGTCTTAGATAGAGTTTCCCCCGAGCTTCCAGTGTTATTAATAAACACAAAGTGTGCCTCTGTTTTCCTAGAGACAGACACACTGCAGAGCTGTCCTTAAAGTGAAGAGCAAGCCGTGTTCGCAGCTCTCTGGACTGTCAACCCTGAGCAAAGTAAGTAGAAAAATACATTTATAGGGATTGTTAATGATCAGTATGAGATTTTGATGAGGAACTGGGTGTCTTTAAGGTCCTCTTGTGTGAGATCATAGGATGTTTTTGTAAGATTTGCAGGCATCAGAATTTTAAACTTGATTTAATTTACAACAACCCTGAAGGAATGACCAGATTATAGGGATTTTAAAATCCTAATCCAATCAATTGTTACTCTGATTAATGACAGTGCTCTCCTTTTCCTTGCTTAGCTTTCCTCAAAGAGGCTGATGGACGATCAGACATCAACAGACAATGGGAAAGACACAGCATTTACTGAGGAATCACACATGGAACATAGGTTCGTTGAGGATATCACAGACTCAGAAACAGAGGGCACACCACATCCCATCATACAAAACGACCAGGAGGTCATGGACAGCTTGGGGCAGCTTTTCGACCACTGCATCCAGCAAGTGTCCCATCTGGAGAGGCAGAGGAACGAGCTGATCCAAGAGCTCCTCGCTCTGCAGGAGCCCATGCTGCGAGTGGTGGAGCACCTGAGAGGGAAGCTGGTGGAGACCAAGAGGCTGCTCACTCTGGCTCAGATGGATTACATGGCTGTTTATGAGGAAGTGCAGCAGGTGAAGAGGAAGCTGTTCGCCACAGCCAGGGACTGCATCCAGAGCCAGGTGACGCTGGCTGCACGCGAGTATGAGGTGGCTCAGTCTGCTGTCACACAGGTAGGTGACGTGAAGTGAGATACATAGAAATGATGTTATAGCAACATTGTCTCAGTCTCTTCTACAAGGCTGTATAAAACTGCAGGTCCTATACCTTATGTTTGACTTACAACACTCCCATACATTGATTACTGTGTGGGAAACAGTAAAGGATATATATGAACTGAAATGAGCCAATAAGAGGATCCAGGGGTGGGCTCACAGAAGAGCATAATAATTATAATACTAGTAATAATAAACTTTATTTGTTAATCTATGCAGCACAACTCATGCAAAAAACGAAACAAAAACTGCTTCACATAAAAGCACATGATTTATGATAGAACGAAGAATAAAACAGGAAAAAAAGCCGCAATCAGGTGAAAAACACTTCAAAAGAATGTAATGTAAAAGAATAAAACTGAATAGAATCAAAACTGCATGATAAAATAAGATAAGAGTCCCTTAGACCTTTGAGCAGACTGTTTCAGAATGCTGGGGCATAATTAACAAAGGCTGCCTTTTCCGTTTATTTTAGTCCTGATTTCTGGAACGATCAAGATGTTTGAGCCACACAAGAACAATAAACAGAGCACTTCATCTCACCGCATTAATAATCAAGTATAGAGGGAAGAGAAACAACACTGTCGTCCTTTCAACAAACACAAAATCAAAAATCAATCATGGCCCCCCAAGAATCCATTGCAGACTTGACAAATAATCAAGAATGATTATTTGGGATAATAAAGCTGAAATCTATTTGGCCAAATTAAGTGCCCAAGTTCGCTTCAGAAAATTTCACTGGCTGAATTTTAGGTAAGTTATGTTGTTATTTACATGCATAAAAAGTCACCAGAATGCTTCATTATTTTGAAAATGTCCCTAGACTGAACCCCCAGACTCCCTGCGTGATCTCAGGCCCGGCTGTGTAAAGTATGGGCCCATTTATGGCCTCTGATTTATTAAACTTTCCTGGCGTATGTATCCAAAAGTAGTTATAATGCTGTGTAACTGAAAACATGTAAGTTCACTGACTTTTTCAGTAACACAAAGGTTTTGACATCAAATATTGGTTGATTGTTCTTGCATCATTTTTAGTAAATGTTTAGTTGGGAATATTTGTCTTTTTACATTCTGCAAAAACTTTACAGTAGTAGTAGTTTGCTAATTTATGCCATTGTCATGTATGTTTTCCATCCATCCATAGGAAGAGCTCAAGGCCTATGTCCAAAGCCTGACCCAGGAATTGTCCCAGCTCCAGGAGAACTACCAGAACCAGCTGAGGGACCAGGCCCGTCAGCCCTGCAGGCCCAGGGCCATGAGCGACGCCAGCCTCTGCCGCCAGGCTTCTCTCAGACTGCAGCGGCGGCTCAGTGGCAGCATGAGGTCGCTGGAGGGCTTGTACGAGCCTCGACTCTTGGCCCTGTTAAAGAGGAGACAGATCGGGGAGGACGCCTTGAGGAAGAGCAAGGAGCAGGCAATAGACCTGAAGGCCCGCCTGGGGCCCCTGAGAGATGAGATGCAGAGGCTAGATGTGCAGAGAGTCTGTCTGGAGAACAGGATCTGTCTGATGGAGCTGGAGAGGGAGGAGCACCGCACACAACACAAGGTAGTGACGTGACGTAGGACGTGGAGATATAAAGGATGATTTGTAAAATTAGACACGCTAAGATGTTTGTCCACTTTGCACAGGAGACAGTGGAGACATTAAAAGAGACTCTGAGAGAGCTGCAAGTGGAGTTTGAAATTCAGAGAAAATTTAAGAAAGATTTGGAGGATCATAAGGACGGCCTTTTAGAAGAGCTGAAATCTCTGGGGTAGGTTCACTTTGGTCACATCACTGTTTTAATCTAAACTGTCAGCAGAATTTAATAAATTGCTAATAGCAACCTTGTCTTACAGAGGCTCTGATGAACCCAATGAAACCACTGTAGAAGACGAGTCCTAATTTCCTGTTTCCAATGGATATTTTAAAGCAGATTATCTACATTAGACCAAACTACAGCATTGCACTTACGCGCTATTTATTAGCTTCTGCCGACTCATTTGCTTATGAAAAGGGGTGGGAACTAGAGCAGATAAATACCAACAAGGTAAAAAAAATCAAAACATTTCAAAAGTGAGTCTGGTAGATGTATTAGCAGGGGAATCTGTTTACAGCATCTGCATGTTTTAAAGGGGGCCTGTTTTTTTCCTTTAGTGCTTTAGTGCTTCATAGGTTCTTGTGCATGATCTTGAAACTTAAAAAGCCCATTGTCCACACTAACAGAAGCTCCTCTCTCCCACAGAAAACACTGCTCCCAAAATGCCTCATCAGTAGCCCCCCTTTAATTCCTCAAATCACAATACATCTCTGTGTCACATATATTCAAAAATGTACTCCTAGCGGCTAGTTTGGCCTTAAAACTGATTTGGTACAGCTGCTCTATTGTCATTAGTGGTGCTGGCTCAGGCGTGTGTGAGCTGACTATTTAGAGCAGACTGGATATTCAGAATGGGGCCTTAAAGAGACAGGAGCTAAAACAGAACATTTTGGAGCATTAAAGCATGTACACTACAAGTCAAAGGTTTCGACACACCTTCTCATTTGATGTTTTTTCTTTATTTTCATGACTATTTACATTGTAGATTCTCACTGAAGGCATCAAAACTATGAATGAACACATGAAATTATGTAGTAAACAAAAAAGTGTGAAATAACTCTTGCAGAAAATACGTTTCATATTTTAGATTCCTCAAAGTCGCCACCCTTTGCTTTGTTGACAGCACTGCAAACCCTTGGCCTTCTCTCAATGAGCTTCATGATGTAGTCATCTGAAATGGTTTTCACTTCACAGGTGTGTCTTGTCAGGGTTCATCTGTGGAATTTCTTGCTTTCTTAATGGGGTTTGGACCATCAGTTGTGTTGTGCAGAAGTCAGAAGAGATTTATTTGGGCCAAGAAACACAAGGAATGGACATTAGACCAGTGGAAATCTGTGCTTTGGTCTGATGAGTCCAAATTTGAGATCTCTGGTTCCACCCGCCGTGTCTTTGTGCGACGCAGAAAAGGTGAACGAATGGTCTCTACATGCATGGTTCCCACTGTGAAGCATGGAGGAGGAGGTGTGATGGTGTGGGAGTGCATTGCTGGTGACACTGTTGGGGATTTATGCAAAATTGAAGGCACACTGAACCAGCATGGCTACCACAGCATCCTACATGCCATCCAATCTGGTTTGCGTTTAGTTGGACCATCATTTATTTTTCAACAGGACAATGACCCCAAACACACCTCCAGGCTGTGTAAGGGCTATTTGACCAAGAAGGAGAGTGATGGAGTGCTGCGCCAGGTGACCTGGTCTACACAGTCACCTGTTCTAAACCCAACCGAGATGGTTTGGGATGTGATGGACTGCAGAGTGAAGACAAAAGGGCCAACAAGTGCTCAGCATCTCTGGGAACTCCTTCAAGGCTGTTGGAAAACCACTTCAGGTGACGGCCTCATGAAGCTCATCAAGAGAATGCCAAGAGTGTGCAAAGTAGTAATCAAAGCAAAGGGGCGGCTATTTTGAAGAATCTAAAATATATAAAACGTGTTTTGAGTTATTTCACACTTTTTTGTTTACATAATTCCATATGTGTTCATTCATAGTTTTGATGCCTTCAGTGAGAATCTACAATGCAAATAGTCATGAAAATAAAGTAAAACCATTAAAGGTGTGTCCAAACTTTTGACTGATAGTGTAAGCCTGTTCTAGTAGTAGCCCAAAATAAAATTATGAACCTGAAAGTGAGCCTAATAGGTCTCCTTTAATAGAAATACAGATGTTAGCTAAGATATATTACCGATAATTTGTCTTATCCCTACTTTATCAATTCCTGTTTTACAGAAATGTACTCTTTCATACAACATATCCAACATGCTGTGCCAAAAAACAAAGCAAACATATTTACTGTAAAAAAAACAAAAAAACCCAAATTTATTTAAGAACACAAAAGATCAAATACAGCCCAGACAGAACAAGAAATGCAGAGGACAGAACACGTAAAAGTGACAGGACACACATTCAGAAAACTACAAAAGTGAGCAAAGATAAACCTAAAGTATGTACAATTGTTTTATCAAAGATGGATCCCTGTAGAAATGTTTTCAGCATAACTAATCAGGATGAAAGAAGTCAAACCATCAAAAAGCAAACTTGAAAGTTGAGGAACACATCTGAGATCATCACGAGCCGGTTGATTTGAGCTGAGTGGAGCGACTTGAGTTTAGGGAGTTAAAAAAACCTAACAAGATCTATAAAACTGACTGATACAGACTTCATATAAATACTTCACAACGACAATGCAGCGTTTTGTTCTTAAAATGTTCTACAAAATCACTGATGCCCAAACTGTGTTTTAAAAAGACATCGCTGTTGATGCGCCCGCCACTGGAAAATGGATCCATTTTGAACAAACAGGTCAAACGAAGACACTTGGAGACAGGACTCATGCCTGGAGTTCTGAATCTGCAGCTCCTTCTGGGTCCTCGTCGTTGTAGATATTTTCAGCCTGTGGGAGGGAGTATAATCACTGTAACTGATATTCAATGTTAATAAATGCACTTTAAAATTCTCTCCATGCTGTGTCGGATATCTGCTGTTCTTTATATTTCATGCACCTCGGACACAAAGCTCTTACCATCTGCCAGACTTGCATGATGTTGTCCTCTGATACAGAGCAGATGACCCACGGCTCGTTGGGGTTCCAAGAGAAGTCTGAGATCTTTGCGGTGTGTCCGCCGTGGATGAACTAAAGAGAAACAGAGCAGGGGGATTACTAACGCACATTATAATCAGTTAAAAAACACACACACACACACACAAAGGGGATCAACAGTTACTGTTTTTGTCCCAACTAACCAGCAGCTCAGGAGGACCGTCCTCAGCATCCTCTGGGGACTGCTCCTCTCCGATCTTGCTGAGGTCCCAGACGTTGAGCCTCCTGTCAGTGCCGCTGGAGGCCAAGATGGTTTCGTTGTGAGGTGACCACTGAACCTGTCCGGGGGGAAATGGGCCAGGTGTTACATCTCTGCGACAATGTGCGTCATAAACACAAGACAAATAGCCCAAACTGACATGATTTAAATGCTCAAAGACTGTTAACTGTTCTGTGAGTTTGTTCTGTTTACAAAGGCTCCTCTTGATTAAAGTTGCAGAATAAGAAGTGTAACATGCTTGATGTCATACAGCCAGAAGCTAGGTATATGAAGTATGGATATGTGTGCTTGAAAGGTAGATGTGACACATAGCACAACATGATTAATGAGCCACAGTGCTCCTCAAGCTAGAATTTTTAACAACACGTTTTGTACACATATAAGAGATATATTCAAAAAGATTCAATGAACCTTAATCCAAAAGACTTTCAAAGTCTTAATCATCCTGTCTAAATTCTTACTATAAACATTTTTTAAAATAATTTCTTCTTGCCTACAGCAATCAATGTATATTGTCACTATGTTTATTACCAACTGTTAACATGAACTTTGATTGTACGTTTTGTCATGATTATTTAAGTTTTGCTTATTTTGACACAAGGAGCCAACAAATATGATGGAATTGTTTCATTTAAACAACTTCTGGTTTACATTAGAGATTGTGTAGATTGAATACCAGTAGAACATTTTTTTTTAAAGGAGTCTTTTCAAATTCAAGCATATTCTTAACCTTAAAACATAATGGTAAAACATATTTCCGACTTAAACTTCATCATGATTTCTTCATAATAAGATAAGTTCTGCTATCTTATCTTATTATGAAGAAATCATGATGAAGTGTAAGTCGGAAATAAGATAAGTTCTGCTATCTGTAGTTATTTCAAGACTTGTTTTATCTAAAGATCCGCTCAACGATAACTCTGCAGCTACCCTTTTCAGACAAATTTAACTGACCAGTGTCACTTCTTACCTGGAAGATCTCGTCCTTGTGAGACTCAAACGAGTGCAGCTTCAGCTTCAGGTTCCTCAGGTCCCAGAGAGCTACCGTCTAAAAATAAAATTAATCAGCATCAACTGATTCAACTGGGACAAAATGAGGACAGATCCTGCATTACTGGACAGCAACACGCAGCAGTCTTACAGAGAATGAGTGGACCCACCTTGTCTGCAGAGCCGCTGGCCAGGATGAACTCGCTGTACGGATTAAAGGACAAGCAGTTGACCTCAGCCGTGTGGGCCTCCACTGCATGGCTGGGCTTGGAGGTGTTGTTGGACCGCGTGTCCCAGCTGTGCCAAAAGAGACAAAAGATCTGCTGTTAAAAAAGAAAAATAGAAACTGAACAAGTACTTTGTTCCTCGTGACTCATCACAGTGGTTAGTGGATTCTGTCACAAAGCTGCTCACATCATGAGTTTCTGGTCATCGGCCACAGAGCCAAAGAGCGACTCATGGAGCAGGTGCCAGGAAACATCCTCCACCACAGCAGTGTGGCCTGTGAAGATGGTCTTGGCATCCACAATCTTTCCTTCCTTAGGGGCTGCGCTGATGTCCCACATGCAGATTGTCTGTATAGGAGAGCACAGACAGGGAAGAAAATGTTATAACAACAACATTTTCCACACAGAAGTGTCTAATATTATGATATCACAGTGAAGATGACCTTTAACCCTTTGGATATAAAATGTCATTACTTCATTAATTTATCCTATTAGACATTTGTGCCAAAAATGTGTTTTGTGAAGTCACTGTGACCTCTGGCTACATAAATTAAAATCATAACCTGTTCATCCTCAATTCCAAGTGGACTTGAATAAATTCCCTCAAAGCATTTTTTAAAAAATATTTTGTTCAAAAGAAATGGGCACCAAGAGATCAAAGTATACTCGACTTTTAACGACTAAAATCAAATCAGTTTGTCTTTGAGTCCAAGTGGACATTTATTTCAGATTTAAAGAAAATTCCCTCAAGGCATTCTTAAGATATTGCATTCACGAGAATAGGACGAGCAGGCGGACGGAAAAACCTGAAACATAATGCCTCTGACCATGGCTATGACCTGTGCGGAGGCACAAATGTGTCACCTGTCTGTAAGTAGACTGAAAACGTCACATTCAAATTGACTAGACAGAATAATTCAGGTATGTCACAACAGTTTGCTTACATGATCATCAGAAGCACTGAGCAGGCAGCCGCTGAGATTTGCATTCCAGGAGAGGCCATATCCCTCCTTCTGGTGACCTCTCAGACGCAGATCTGGGGTGCATTCTCCCGATGGGTCTACAGTATAAATAAAAAACAAAATAAATAAGACACAAAATATTCCTTTAAAAAATCGCTAGAAAAAAAAAGTGTTTTGGCTATGATGCTCACCAGGTTTGGAGGGGTGCTTTGTATAATCGAAGACCAGCACATCACTGGTGGGGGTCTTGGTGGCAATGATGCAAGGATTCTGAGGCATGTAGCGGGCCCGGTTCACTTCTCCTTCATGGTTGATCTTGATCTCAATCTCTATTTTGCCACTTACAGACCCAAAGCCTCCAAACTCTGAAATAAAACAGACAAAGTCATTGTTGCAAATGGCAGTGTTGTATAAAATTATGGTCTACTAAACTATGAAATGGAATACTGTAGAATATAACGGGAAGCAAAAATACATACCTATAGATTCTGAAGCATTAAAGATTTAAGCAAAATTTTACTTTTTTCATTGGGAAGAACTGTGAGCCACAGTATTCAAATGCAAGAACTTTGATTGCATCAATGACAATAATGTTAATACATTTCATTTATATTGAGCAATCAACAAGTCAGCACAACATATAGTTCAACACCACAAAGCTTTGCGTGCACACGTTATCCCTCACCTCCTTTCTCACTGTCGTAGTGTGAGGCATCAAACTGGGCGTCATCATTCGGGAGTTGAACACTAGCGATCACAAGGTGATTCTGCTCATCAGAAGTATGCGTCCCCAGGACGAGTCGGTGAACACTGTAGTCTTTCCCTTCTGGCCTGTCAATATTGATATATAATTTATTTTTTAAAAATCTGATCTGTCTAACATGTCATGTTGAGGTGTCTGTCAGGGTGCAGTAAATCTCCTCTCACCTTGTGACATCAGGCAGCCACTGCGCGGTGAGGCTGGGCCACTCTAGGGCGTGAGTCATGACCAGGTCGTAGAGGAAAGGGGTGTTCTTTTTCCAGATCTTGTACTCCTCATTGATCACCCTCTCCTCCACAGCATCATCAAACGCAGCTGCAAAAGCCATATGTCATAATGATTGTAAAGTGACATCCTCCAACACCTGACATGGGCTAAAGAGAGAATAAGAGGAAAACTTGGCCAGGTGTAGTGACGTTCAAGCTACCACTGTAGTTTATTTGGCTGACAGGCTATCGGTAGCACATTTTGTTAAAACATTAGTTTCTAATATATAAAACAATACCCAAAACAGGCAATGAGAACGACCCTAAGTATTACGTAATTTCATGCGGGACAGTAAGTTAACGAACCAATTATAACCACTAAAACCAGCCTGCTATCACCCGTAGTTAGCTAACATTTAGCTGACTGGTGTGTAACAATGAGAGGAGCTGCTGGCCAGCGCGCCAACAAGCACCGGTACATCCTGACTCGTGCTTTCTATCATTCCGGACACCAAACACACACGTTTAACCAGCTCAATTACAGAAGTGAATTCACGTACCTTCCTTATCAGCCATTGTGTCGCAATTAAATCGCTAATAGCGGCAAATACGAGCAATTCTTCGGGACAACGCTTTGAAGGCAACACGGGGGCTCGCGGCGGCGCCAACTCCGTGAACACCGTTAGCCAATCAGATCGCACCAAAACAGACAGGATGTGGCGTGAAAATGACATATTACTACTTCCGGAAATGCTCTTCCTGCTCATGCCATGTTGATGTTGCTCACCGCTTGCAACAGACTGACATGTTAAACAACCGATTTGATCTTTTAAAACGTTTAACAAAGTTACAGCGACTATGGACGACCGTGCGTTAGACCTGACACATGCACAGGAAGCTGTCAAGGCAAAATACCCGCCAATTAACAAGAAATACGAATGTAAGACTCATGTTATGTGAATAATGCAGCTAGCTTAGCCTTGTTACTATAACATGTGAAAACAGCGATAGAAACCCCGTCACAGTCTACAACATCAGCTAACGTTACGTTCACGCGTTAATTAAATGAAACTGTTTATTCATTAACTGGAATATCACGTACATAGTTTATGAATGGTCATATATGTCTTATATCTGCCCAATGATGAGATGTAACTTAGTAAATTTATTAAAATACTATATTTAAGTTCAGTTTTGAGGTAACATTTATTTGATAACTGTACTAACTAGTTACTTATAGATTGCAAAGTAATGAGTAGATAATCGGTCGACCCACAGTATACACATAAATATATGCATAATCTTTACTTGACCATGTACTTTTGATACATAAGTATAGGTGACGTTTGCTTTCACCAAAGTAATATTTTAACCCAATATCTTTAACCTTACTCTGTTGTGACTTTAAGGTGTTTTTCACAACACTGCATGTACCCACGTTTTATTAGTTGTTCTAGCAGCATGCCCCTGCTCATAATGCCACCTTGTGTTTTACTTTCACAGACCTCGATCATACAGCAGATGTACAGTGAGTGTCTTCATTTACACACAAAAACAAACTTTCCAAATTGTTTTTTGTCAGATTTCACGTTTCCATGCTGTACAGTAGTCATCACTTTTATATCTTCTGCTCTATTTCAAGAATTCACTCCTGGGGAGACTCTCTGGAGGAAGCCTTCGAGCAGTGTGCCATGGGCATGTTTGGCTACATGACAGACACAGAGACAGTGGAACCGCTAGATACTCTTGATGTGGAATCAGAGGGTGAGAGCACAGATGGTCCAAATCGACCTTTTCTACACCAGTATCAATCATTCTGCTCCCAGATGACTGGAGCTAAACTCTGTATACTTTTTTCCTTTCTGAAAGGTGATGATATGGAGTCTCTCCTTTTCCACTTCCTAGATGACTGGTTATACAAGTTTAGTGCAGAACTCTTCTTTGTTCCCAGGGTGAGTATATTGGTCAGCAGTCATTTATAGAGGCCAGAATATTTTTTTGCATGTTGTTGAACAAAATCATTCAGGGGACGTATGCTGGTGTTGCATTGGGAAGAAACAGTTTTATGTGGACCTTGGTGTTTACTTTGTGTAGTTGACCTGATGCCCAATTCTCTATACCCTACATGATTGACTGTCTATGTGTGCTTGTTCTCTTTTTTTTTTTTTTTGCTACTCATTATTCCTTGTCCTATATCATTCTCCTAACACAATTAAATGTCTCATGGATCCAATAGGAGATCAAGGTCTTGCACATAGACAGGATTCACTTCAAGATCCGCTCCATTGGGTAAGATTGGGTACCTCTTCACAATGTCATGAAGATTATAGCGGAGGAAGGATGATTTCTATGTTGAAAACCTAAGTTAGCCAAAACATTTGCTTGTAGCAATAAAAGCAGAGCGCTAGGGTTCCATCATGTACAAGGGAGGCCTTGACAGAAAATACTCTTTAATAGCGTCTCATTAGAGACAGAGAATAAGAACTATACAAGCCCCCACCATGGATTCTTTCTTAAGGTCCACAAACCCTACCTCTTGCTTGTGTGTATTTGTATCTTAATCTTTAGAGTATAGAAGTATTTGTAATCAGTACACATTTTGATATTGTTTTGAGGCATCTAATTTAATCTAATCTAAATGTATTGAAATTGTATTCATCACTCCTAAACTGCTCTCTCATATGTTTTTTTTTTCTTTTTTTCTTGAAGTTGGGGTGAAGAATTCTCTCTGGCAAAGCATCCACAGGTAAGCTGGTAGAGCTTGCTCAAAGAATCTGAAGAATTATCAAAATAATTGTAAAGATTGTTTTCTCAGAATACAAATCTGTCCCAATACAATTATGGGCTGAAAGTAAACAAGGCTTTTCCCCTTTTTCGGTCAAACATAATTAAGAAGAAATAAATAAGTTACATATCTGTAGTGTGTAGATGCTAAGTGTTTTATCCTTTGTTGTTAATTCAGGGGACTGAGGTGAAAGCCATCACATACTCTGCAATGCAGATCCACGATAAAGAAAAACCAGAGATATTTGCCATTGTTGATATCTAAGGACACTTCCAGATGAAGCGCACACTCCTGGTCCAATGAACTGGAATTTCTACATGGCCAATTTAAGAGGCCTTTTATATAAGACACTGATTACTCACTTGTAAAATCATGTTTTCTACAGTGGGCTGAACTCACTAACAGAAGCATTTCTTATGGTTATGTATGCACACAGTACAATGAAAGAGCTTTCGGACAGATAATGGTTTGATACTCTATCGACATTACAAGTTGCATTATTTCAAAAACCTTACATGTAAATGAGACGTCCAGGACTATATGCAGAGAAATACATTGCATTTTTACATTTTACATTCATCAACACAGTTTTATTTGAAATGCTTTTGAAAAATCGTATTTATCATAAACTTCTGTATTGTGTTGGTGCCTTATTAATCATTGTAAATAAATCAACATATGTTTATTTTTCTTCTGAGGAATTGAATAAATGATTGCTGGTACTTACAGATCAAGTCTCACTTTATTTATACAACATTTAGAATTACACAGCAAACATCAATAAATACAACCATAACCCATTCACTTGACTTCAACACAGCATTATATTAGTTACAATCATACACTGACTCACAAAACTGTAGAGAGTAGAGTTTGCATTATTTTTGGTAACATTTTTGCTGGACTGTTTAGATGATATTGGAAGGTTAATTTGTCAAGTTGTGTTTTAAAAGATCGGTTGTCAGCTGGCAATCATATTAAATTAAGCTGTAGAAAATATACATCAATAAATAAAGATAGAAATGCTTCTATGTTGGTCAAGTCAAGAACCTTTTTTATGGATATGAGGCGCTGGATTAACTTGAAGACGGATGGGTTCATCATGATCAGAGAATACAGCAACAATGTGGTGAGGATATTTGATTTTACAGAAATTGCCAAAAGTGTACTTTCTGAAAATGTAATTTGCCTGGGAAAGAAAGTTGTGGTGTTCTGTTGTGGGTTTTTATAGTAAAAGAAATGAGCAGATACAAGTTCAGTTTTTTTTGAACAATGAAATAACGGGAGACAAAAAACAAACAAACCCACAATTGGAAGAATATTAGGAGCTGATGCAGCAGTAATTTTTAATCAAAGAAAATGCAGTTCATCTTCAGTGAAAGGTGTGAATGTCATGTGGTGCAATAAAAAAAAAAAGCATTTATGACTTGCTTTTCCTGATTGTGAAATATGCAGCAACAAAAAAAGAAATAAATACGGCAAACAGAGAAACAAATGATCCTCCTAACAGCTATCAAGTAAAACGATCAGTTTTCAGTATTTAGGACTGTTTCACCTATCTATCGGCTCATGTTCATGTTTTAGGGTAGACGTCTCCTTAGCGGAGAGGGCCTTGGGTTCATCACTGTTGCATAATAGGAACATCCGTGGTGCATTTCCTGCGAACATACTCAGCTGCACACACAGTGAGATACAGATGCATGAATAATACAAAAAGTGAAGAAATAGAGTTAGGCACAAAAGGGATCGATATGTCCTATTGTTTATAAATGGCATCATGGCGGATAACTGGGAAAAAAGAAAACATGCACTAAAATGTAATAGCTTAATAGATGGGTACAGGACTGTGTGATGGCCCAGAGTTGTTATATACCAAATCATATGAATTTATACAACAGCTTGCTACTACTACTGCTACCTTGGCATCTTGGGTGACCTACTTAATCTCCGCCTGTGATGAGGGAGCGCTGTGTAACACGCTCCTCGGGATTTTTTGTCCCTACCTCGGCGCTCTCTGGCGGTGACGTCATTGTCTCCTCCTGCGCTCCTTCCTCCCAGCACACTCAAATGCAGCTGCGCCATTTCTCCTTTGTCCATTGAGGAGAGCAAGACACCGGGCGGTTTTGCAATTTCACCGTCTAGACCACAGTTTAACGGACACTGCTGTTACCCCGCGTAGCTGCAGTTTCAACCAGAACCAGAACCAGCGAACCTAGCGCGGCTTCGTTCGTTAATCGGGTTAACTTATTATATGAGCCAAGCGAGAGCTAAAAGGAGTACATCCGAGTCCGACGTAGAGTCAAGCCCAGCACAGAAGAAAATCAAAATGGAAGACACGAAGTACCTCCCGGAGCTCCTGGCTGAAAAGGACAGCTTGGATTCATCCTTCACGCACGCCATGAAACTTATTTCTGCAGGTAATGCGATTTGCTTCCTAGCTTATCGGAGCTAACCCAGACAACGGTTGCTAGCGTTAGCTCGCTGTGAGGCCTAGCATCTCTTGCGCCCGACAGAGGCCCGAACAATGGCGCGGTAAACACGTGGTAGATACCGATGTGGGTCAAACCCTCTCTGTTTAAAATGTGTCTGGTTAGTTCTTTCCACCGGGCAGTCAAATTATTCGATGGGATGTATGAAAATATATATGCAAGAATCATCATTTTCCAGTTAGACGTTATTAACCACTCATTGATTGACTTGAGTTGGCCGCATCGACTCACTCATTCGTGCATGGTACTGTTTGATCATAATACGCACGGTACATAACGAGATTTAAGAATGCCAGAGAATGTGGCAGATGATTATTATGATCAAAACGCTTGCTTTTGCATTAGACGCTGTAGAACAAAAAAGCTTTGTCGAACGTCACCTGGCTGCTACAAGATCACCTGAGACTATTCCTATTTTGGCTAATACTGCATAAATTTCGACTTGTACGTCTAACGTTAGTTGTTCGTTGTATCTGTGCATGTCCTTAAAATATTTGTCTTGTTGCAGAAATCGAGAGGATCGAGAAAGGTGAAACCAAGAAAGAGCCAGAGAAGGAAACATATCTTGACCTGTTTGCTACGAAGAATCTCAAGCTTAAAGAACGAGTTCTCATTCCTACCAAGCAGTACCCGAGGGTAAGCATTTTCCCTTGCCCCCATTCTGGATCTAACTACTGTTACCAGGGGGTATGGACACACAGGCCTATCAGTTATCTCTATTCAGTGTTAAAGTGGGACATTATTACTGCTGTATTTTCCCTTTCTCACTAGAAATGAGTTAGAATTATCCCCCCACTGCTTGGCCTTGATATTTAAACACTTTTTGCTCAAGGGTGTCGTACATATCTGACTGATCTGTGTATCACCCCACCACTGCTAGCCTTGCTGTCCCAGAATTAGTCAAGTCATGCGCCCAGTGTCCTACTAAGCTTGTTTCTGCATGAATGAGTTTGCAGTAGTCTAAAACGGCAGTTTGAGATGAGATGCAGCGGGCCGAGACAACTACTGTGGAGAGGAATTTTTGACCTGAATGTGACAACCATTAAATGGGCAGACTACTCGAGCCTACTTCATTTCTACATACTGTCAATCACCTTCTCGTCACCTTCCTGAAATGTGCTACAATTGTAACTAAATGTTTCCTACAGGTCAACTTTGTTGGAAAGCTTCTGGGACCTCAGGGCAGCACAATCAAGAGACTTCAGGAAGAGACGGGTGCCAAGATTTCAGTTCTGGGTAAAGGTTCCATGAGGGACAAGAATAAGGTATGTTTTTTTTTTTTTTTTTTCTTTTTAGATAAATCTTACTTGATGGACTGATTAAATGTTAAAACATATCATTCTTGCTGCTGATGTTTAATGTGATTCCCATATCTTCAACAGGAGGAGGAGCTGAGGAAGGGTGGTGAGGCCAAATATGCTCACCTGGCCATGGAGCTGCATGTGTTCATTGAGGTGATGGCACCCATCCCCGAAGCCTATCTGCGCATGGCCCATGCCATGGAGGAAGTCAAGAAGTTCCTTATCCCGGTGTGTGTCTAACCTCGCAAATCCCAGTTATAGAATCATGTACTTGAAAAACATGTTTTCGTCTCCATGCGTGAAGGCAAATTTTCCCAGGCTGCCATGCTTAACACACTTTCTGTCTCTAGGAACCTGGTGAGCACGATCCCTACATGGACCCTCACTTTTTGAATGGATCCCAGGATGGTTCAGGCAGGGGACGTGGTGGGCACCTCGGACGGGGCAGAGGTGGACCACCTGGCGCTGGAGGACCAAGGTAGAAGCATGACTGTCAATGGCAATTATACTTCTACTATAGCACATTACGGCAAACACATTTCCATTGTCATGTTAAATATGTACAAAATACACTTTCTCACTCAAACCGTGTAGGAAGTTGCTCACACAAGACACATGTATGTTCGATGCAGTGCTTATCTGGTTCTCTAGTCTCTTGTTTTGCTGATCACAATTTCCAACCTGGCCGACTTTCCACAGAGGCCGTGGAATGCCACGCGGTGGACCTCGAGGAGCAATGCGTGGTGGAGCACCACGTGGTGGACTAGGACGGGGCAATGCTCCTAGAGGCGCACCATCGGGAAGGGGTGGACCACCCTCTAATTCTAGCAGAGGAGGTTCAGCCGCCCGGTCCAGACCTCCCACAGCAGGAGCTCCGAGGATGCTCCCCTCTGCAGCCATGTCCCACCAGGCAGGTCCTCCTTCAGGGTCACAACCCAAAGCTGATGGCTATGAGGACTATGTAAGTTCCTCCAAGTCAGGGCTGCCAAAGCTGACATGACGCAGCTTTTGATGTCTAACCATCAATCTGTTTGTACTTCCAGCCTCCATATGAAGAATCATATGCAGAGCCTGCCTATGAGGGATATGATAACTACTACAGTCAGCAATCTGCACCCGCGTAAGTCAGAATTAATTTGAGTGATTTTAATGGGACTGTTTGAATTGGTGCACTGTATTAACTTCTACTTTCCTGCCTACAGGGATACTGAATATTATGACTATGGACATGGTGAGGCCCAAGAAGCAGCATATGAGCCTTACGGTGAGATATTGAAATTGATATCCAATTACCATGTTGCACATGCACTCATTGAAGACCTTAGTTGGGCACTGGTCAGACTTGATGTCTACCTCAGCATGAGTATTAACTGATGTTTCTTTTTCCTGTCTTTTGTAGCTCAAGATGACTGGGACAACTCATGGTCCAACTCTGGCGGTGGAGGCAAAGCCCCAATGTCCAGGCAGGCAAAGGGATCATACAGAGAGCACCCATATGGAAGATACTGAACGGCTACTGGTAGAGAGTTGCTATTGCAACTGTCTCAGATTGTAACTCTCTGAACTTTTCAAAAGTAATTTCCCTCTCGTCGGCTCCCTTTTTTTTATGGTTTTATTTTATTTCTGTTTTTTTAAAAACTCGGTAGAGACGTTTTGTTGGATGTATCATAGAATGCCAGAGGCGAAACATTGAGGTTTTTCATTGTTTATACCTGTTTCCATTTAATGTTTTGTTTCAGTTGCGTAGTTGGCAGTTGAGGTCCTAGTGACATAAACCTAACAAAGGAACAAGAGTGACATTTTAGTGATATTTGATGGTTATCGAATCAGTTTAATTGTTCTTGACAAAACGTGATTGTGGCGATTACCTCCTCTCATGTAGGCTGCATTTTTTTAAAAGTCCTTCATGACTGCACAAAATTATTCATAACACCTCAATGTAACTTTACTATAACTAGAAAAGACTTAGTTGCAATCTCAAACACAGCCCTGAGCTGTTTTGATTTTAAAAACAAAAGTCTATTCTCATTTGATAATAATGCAATACAAATCTAGTCTTGTATGAAGTTATCTCCCCAAAATACTATTGCAATCCATTTGACAAAGAAAAATGCCTCTATTTTTGCCATCCTTTACAATTGGTATATCATATGTCGAATAATTTCATGCAAAATCATCGCCTATGATCGACTAATTCTTGTAAAGCTTGAAGGATTAACAATCCTAATTGTGTGTAAGAAAGGCTGCAGCCAACTCAATATTTTGTACATAACTTTAGGACAACTGTGTATGCTTTAAGCCGTGTCGTCTCCAAAATGCATAATGCTTGTGTACCTTTGGCTAAATAGGTTACTAAATATATCCCAAAATGTTTTTCTGCAGTGCGTGTTTCAATAAAGTTTCTAGTTTTCTTTTTAATCAATCTAAACATGGTATTTTGCCTTTGTTGTACCAAAGGAATGCCTTCAGTTTGTGAAAGTGGTCCTCACTGGTTTCTCAACAACGCTGAATAAGCTGTATGTATACACGTCAGCCTGACAAAAAAAAATCAAAAGCAGTGTTTTGACAATGAGCTCATCCTCTTCGTCTGTCTTCAAAACTACTCTAAATGACACTTGTAATGTCACCTTCAAAAACAAATAAAGCTCATCATTCCTTGAGGTAATGTGCTGCCAAATACATATTTGACTTGATTGATATAGTGCTTGAACATGTATTGTCATTAATCTATAGTTAGTGTATCTATTCAAGCTCTCGAGAGAGCAATGTATCTACAGCCACTTGAAATAACTGAATCTCAACAGTATTTCAAATCAAGCTTGCAGGGATCTTACTTGACTTTGATGCAAAGTCATGCGGGCTGGTTTTTATAAAAGAAAAAAATCGCAGAGGAGAGGATTCTAAAAGCCTAAAGATCGCCACAAGAAGGTAAAACTAACCCCAACACTCATTTGTTAGATTTTTGTATTGTTTTCTGTGCAAAACATCAAGTAATGCAAGTCATCAAAACATATCAAAAACATTGAAGTACAAAATTATGCTATCTGTAGTTATTCCGAGCAAAATAAGCCGTACAAAACAATCAGAAATGGTTGTGATGCAACTCTTGCTCAAATAAAACCAATAATGGTCCATTCATTTCACTCGATACTTAACAATTTCCATCTTGATAATTTCTGTAGAATGTAGATTTAATGAAAATTACTAGTTGCACTCAAAGCGATAAAACATCCCATTGGTGGACAAAAATCCTTCAGCTTGAGTTGCATGAAATTTTTGTAGTATAATGTTAGTGCTGCATGTTTGTTGTTCACTGTATGCATGCAGGTGCTGGTATTTCCCAAGATCTCATTTCTGTTTCTCTTCTTAGGTTGTCAGACAACTGTGTAGGTGCAGTTGACACATTGAACCACAGTTTACGAGACATTTAAGGTCAGTTGAAAATAAATTGCAGACGGTAGATCTTTAATTTGGCTGTTTTGAAGATGATTAAATCTGTGATTTTGTCTTTAACAGGTCCATTGAAAGTTCCTGGACAGGGCAGAGGTCATGCAGAGTCTCTGAGACTGATTGCTTCTTTATCCCTGAAGGGATTTGTCTGGGGTCTTTTTTTTTTTTTAAGTGCAGAAGAGCTTTCTCCATCACTGAGAAAATGCTCTGCTCTTCTTAAATATTGCTGTAGCAAGTACATGTTTTGTTTTATTTTTTTAATGAATGTGTCTAGATTTACAATATTTTTACACTGAAGACATTTTTACCTGCCATTTTATGAAATTAAAGTTTTTTCTTTTATCTAAATGTGTTCCTTGATTATTTCTTTAATTGGTACATCTCCCTGTCCCGAAATGGATTTGGATCAGAAAAAGTGCATAGTCTGTATAAGCTGGATGGTTTGAGTAAAAGACGGTCTTGCTCATTTTGACTGCAACCTTATGTTTTGTTTGGACTTCATGCTGTCACTTCACATGCAACTTGCATCACATGCAAGTCACACAACTGTTAACTTTATGCCATTTGAAAACCTGGAATAAGCTGTTTTGCAGCCCATGAAATCCAGACAGATTTGTGAAAATAGGGTGAAATTTGCTTTTTTTTATTTAAGATGGTATATCAAAGCTGAAACTACATACTGTACCTCTTTGTCAGGAGATTGTGCGCACATACAACAGGCCTTCATACAGTTCAGAATTGTTGCTACCATGCCTGGAGAATTTGAGGGGACACAGCTGGCCCCAGTGAGAGGATAAAGGGCTGATACCCTCAGTAACAGCCATAAAATTCTGATCTGTGTCTGAGCAATGATTGAGACAAATATGTCCATTCATTTGTGGCCCTAGATAATTGAGAAAACCTTGTGAGCCCTTTTCCAGTTTACATGTTCATAAGTCATGGTCCATGTAGCTTAATTCAAGCAAAAGCAAAACTCGATAATATAATTTCCATAATGAGACATATGACCAGTGCACAGGTTGCACCAGACTGATTTTATGATACACACAGTATATGCACTTGCAACAGCAATGTGTAAAACAAGTGGTCAATTGTTGATATCGCAGTTACAAATAATCATAAATGTTCAAAGTAAAAGTATATTACTCGTTGTAAAAACACATTGCTCTCCCTTTCTTGTTGTGGCGGTCTGAAATATTGGCGGAATGTTCCTTTAAACGACTCTCCTCCCATAGGTCGCTAATATATCCGCGCCCCCATCTAACAGCGGCTAGTTTCACATCAACAATGACTGTCTTCGCGGATTTCAGAGAAAAACTCGGCAGCATTTCAATAAATATTCTGAAGATTTATTGCGTGTAACTTGTTATCTGTGCAGCGGAGCAGCATTTACCACAGACAACAGACAGTGCCACTGGTAAGCTAACATTTTTCTTGTCTATCCTGTTTGGTAGGTTGTTTGGAAGCTAGCTGGCTAGCTAGCTAGTCAGAGGTACTGTTAGCCTAGGCCTCAATCTTTGTATTTAATCAAGCATGGTCTTGGCGGTCAGCTTGGAGCCCGCAGCTCATTGTATTGGGTCCACGTTGTTTTCCTCCCCAGCCTCATGTCTCGGCTTGAAACTGTTCTCGGGAGATATTTGACCTCGTGAAGGGAGCAAATGATGTAGCTAGTAAGCTAGCTTGTAATGCCAGCTTCCGCAAAACTTGCACCATATTAAGAGGTGTTATTCAGCTCGTAAACATGCTTAACGCTAGCTGTTTGCAATGAATATTTATGAGGGAGAATTCATTTTTGCAGATGTATTTAATCCATATGGCATTGCATGTGTTTTGATTGGCTTTAAAATCTTCAGATTGCACAAATGTGTTTGTTTTGGGGTTTTTTGCTTGACACTGACTGTTCACCACTCCCTTAATTATCACCCCCGTGTTGAAAGCAGTCAATAAACAGTAATGAACAAGTATAAATGTCATTACTAAATGCTGATTCATAGATTCTATCCCAAGTGATACATATCACAGAGTAATTTAAATCATTTTCACCCATTGCATGATGAATACGATTATATAATTGTTGATATTCCAGATCAGCCCTCCCTAATCACAGTGTGCCTTTCCTCTGCTCTCTTTTTTGTCCACAGGTGCAAGATCAAGGCGAGAAATCAGACAACTAGGCACAGAGCTGCGAGAAGCCGTGGGTGTGTCTGCGATGGCTGGTGGAAGGCGAGGGGCGAACCGTACCACTTACTGCAGACCTCCACTGAGCAGTGAACCAGGCTCTGTCAGCAATGGCAGCCACTCGACCAGCTCACCAGTCACAGGGGTGCGATCTCGCACAAGGTGAGCACTGATACAGTAAATAGTAAATACTGAGAGTAAAGAAGTAAACATTTCAACCTGACAGTCAGGAAGTGTTTCTTCTCATCTAGGCTGCAGGAATGCACAACATGGGTGTGTCCTCCTCCAACTATCCCAATTTTTAACAGAAAGAAAGGCGTTATAATGAAAGGTTTTCTTTTCTGTCTGCAGGAATGGTTCAGGAACATGCATGTCCAGTCCCCCGCTGGCAGCACAGACGATGGTTCCTCTGAAGCACTGCAAGATCCCTGAATTATCCATGGATCGTAATGTGCTGTTCGAGCTCCATCTTTTCTTCTGCCACCTCATTGCCCTCTTTGTCCATTATGTCAACATCTACAAGACTGTGTGGTGGTACCCACCATCACACCCTCCCTCACACACCTCTCTGGTGAGTACTCACTAGGACAGCTGTTGACTCATCATTTTTATTGTGGTTTTGGGCTGCAACCATAGAAATATATGCAAATTAAAAAAACTTCAGAGATCCACATTTGCATATATGTCTGCAGTGGGTGTTGTGGGAACAATGATCATTTATCAATCTTATTATTTACAGAACTTTCACCTTATTGATTATAACATGCTGGTGTTCACAATCATCATACTGGCAAGGAGGTTAATTGCAGCAATTGTTAAGGAGGTAAGAATTCTGCTTTTGGCTTCTACCTTTCAGATTCAAAGCTTTTGTCCCTGACCTGTGTTTCAATGCATCCAAGTGTAAAATTAGTTATTTTACTGTATTTGATAAAGGATTAAAAAAACAGTCAGAAATCAAACTTCTACTGATACCTACAACACGCTGACTGTAATCTCATACATCTTTTGTGTTTCTGTGTTGAATACAACTATAATGCAAATATTTTATCATTAATGCATGAGACTTTTCTGTCTCCCTCCTGTTTTCTCCCCCAGGCCTCACAGAGTGGGAAACTGTCCTTCCCCCATTCGATCTTTCTTGTGATGGCTCGATTTGCCGTGCTGACGCTGACAGGCTGGAGCCTGTGCCGCTCCCTCATTTACCTCTTCAGAACCTATTCTGTGCTCAGCCTGCTCTTCCTCTGCTACCCGTGAGTATCCACAGGAAGAAGGAAGATGGCTGTATTCATCCACTACATGTACAGCTGTTCAGTGGATTTAGGCAGCAGTTGTCTGAATGTGAGCTAGCTTTTGGCCTAATCTCCTTCGTCTGGTTCTTTTGGTAACAGTGTTGTCATACTCGGTTTGTTTGGCATTGGTTGTCTCTTGAGCATTACAGACAAGAGCATCAATTGGAAAAAAAACACCTTGAAGACACATTAGGTTTATTAAATATTAACAACTTAATGCAGGTTGAAATGTAGCTTGAATGATGTGCCCCTCATTTCCTGGCAGGCCTGATTGTGCATGTTGGTTACACAATGTTATCCATGGCGTCTGTGTTGGGCAAACATTTTCAGCATCGATGGCTCCAGTTTATCACCTGGCAGGCAGTGATGTGCACTAAGTGGTCAGCTTTTATGTTCATCCAAAAGAGGATAACATTTATATGTGGTTTTTGAGATGTTTTTTTTTTAATGATGAGAGAGAGATACTTCTCTCAGTTTTACAAAGAATTACAAGTTAAAATGATGTACACTGTTAGTGCCTGTCTTCATTTTGGAGACACTTTTTTGGGGGATTTTAACATCAGAGCAGATTCATGTGTCAAACGTAGTAGTAGTAGTAGTAGTAGTGTATTTGACCCCAGCAGTTTTCTAAAATGAATGAACAAAGGAAGGAAATAATTAAATAGACCATAAAGGTATGGGCTGAAACTAAAGCTTGTTACACCTTCCCCTTTTTACATAAACTCTAATAAGCAATACATTCACCTTTTGGAATTTTTTTTTTAAACAGTTTCAGTTTCACAGACGACTTGATAGCACTTCGCAAAAACTTTTTCTGAGAAGAGGAAAAATGTCCTTACACAATATCTTATTGGAGCTATGGAATGCTATATCTGACTTGGCTCACGACATCTTGGTCTTTCTTAGCCTCAGGTGTGGGTGTTTCAAATGTAAAAGTATTAAATAATCAGGTATTATATCCACCAGGAGAGGCGGGAAATGATCAGTTAAAGATATAAGCAGGAAAGAAATCCAAGTTGTTCATCCCTAACAAAAACAAAAAAGTGCCGAATGCAAAAACAAAATGTGTGACTGCCCCTGGCAGTGTTGCTACAGGGCTTTAGGTAATGGTAGAAATTAACTGCAGCTGTTGTGCCCTTCAGATTTGGGATGTATATTCCATTCTTCCGGTTGAGCTGCGACTTCCGGCGAGCAGGTCCACTTTCCCCAATCGCAAGCATCGGCTCCAAGGAGGTGGGCAGCGTGGGCCGGGGCAGGGACTACTTGACCGTGCTGAAGGAGACGTGGAAACAGCACACCAGCCAGCTGTACGGCGTCCAGCCCATGCCAACCCACGCCTGTTGCCTCTCCCCAGACCTCATCCGCAAGGAGGTAGAGTACCTGAAGATGGACTTCAACTGGAGGATGAAGGAGGTGCTGGTCAGCTCGATGCTCAGTGCTTACTATGTGGCCTTTGTACCTGTCTGGTTTGTCAAGGTAAGAAACTTCAACTTTCTAAATGTTCATATCATTTCACACTCTGATAAGCTTCTCAGAGTCCTCATATTTTCAGCCTGTATATTTTCCTTCAGAGCACGCAGTATGTGGACAAGCGCTGGTCCTGTGAGCTGTTCATCCTGGTGTCCGTCAGCACGTCAGTGATCCTCATGAGGCATTTGTTGCCGCCTCGATACTGTGACCTGCTTCACAAAGCTGCAGCACATCTGGGCTGCTGGCAGAAAGTAGACCCCTCACTCTGCTCCAACGTTCTTCAGCACATGTAAGTAATGCTCATGGTTTATTTATCACTGGGCTTTGGGTCCATTTGATTCAAATCTCACTGTGGTGTCTTTCTTTGTACAGATGGACTGAAGAGTACATGTGGCCTCAGGGAGTCCTGGTAAAGCATAATAAGAATGTCTACAAGGCCATGGGTCACTACAATGTTGCAGTCCCATCAGATGTGTCCCATTATCGCTTCTATGTGAGTGTTTCTAAATTGGCAGCAGGCGCCAGATATTTCAGAAAGCCTTCAGTGATGCAGTGTTTTCCTATAAAATATCTGTGCTATTGAAACAAAAAAAAAAAAAAAAGGCTGTCCTACTTTATCTGCTAACATCCTGTCTCTTTTCCTCCCCTAGTTCTTCTTCAACAAGCCTTTACGAATATTGAACATACTCATTATCCTGGAAGGTGCCATGATATTCTACCAGCTCTACTCGTTGATATGTTCGGAAAAGTGGCATCAGACGATATCACTGGCTCTGATCCTCTTCAGTAACTACTACGCCTTCTTCAAGCTTCTCAGAGACAGAATAGTGCTTGGAAAGGCGTACTCGTACTCAAACAGCTCATCAGACCAGAAAGTCAGCTAGACTTAAGTTATCATCAGTCGCATTCAGTTTGGAACAACACAAACATGCCTAAGAGCTCTGTATTTTTTCTAAAAACTGCGTTTTGTGTCACGTTTTTGTTCTGATCTGCCATAATAAAAAGACATATTTTTGTATTACTTTAAAGGTTTGCTTTTGTTTTCATTTGGTTCTGAAATGTGTTTTACATTCTGACCACCAGAAGCCTCTATGTTTTTAAAAAAGAAATGTGCAAGTTGAACTAATTTGAACCAAACAGATGTAATTTCCAGGTGACGACAAGCACAAATTAAGTCATTGCCCAGATCTTTTAATGTTGAATTGCTAAATAACAATATTTAATGTTTTTTTTTTTTCATATCATGAGATATGATAAGAGAACTTGTGGAGTTCAAATCAAAAAACAAAATCATCAGGACAAATCCTAAATGTATGTAAATCCACTTTAAATTGAGAATAAAGTTTATAAGATTTGTCATATCTTCAACTAAAGTAGCCGGGGATCAAAATACAACTAAATTGTACACATATTTACATGCACATATATTGCATCATGTGGGTTGACTGATTATTGACCTGGCCAATTAACAGAGTAGTCAGTGTTATTTTCTATCTGATTGCAGACACAATACATTTATTTAAAATGTGCATGTGTACAGTTAAAAAAAATAAATAAATACAGTATTCGACTCCAAAATGTAGTGAAGTAGTAGTGTAGATGTAGAGGTAAATGGAAGTGCTTAAGTACAAATACCACAAAATTATACTTAGGTTTCAGTACTTTTCTTTTCTCAAGCCAACAGTCCAAAACCTAAAGACTCTTAATTTACTATCATACATGACAAACAAAAACAGCAAATGACTGAAACAATTAATTTATTACCATGATAGTGGCTGATGAATTACCACCTGATCTGCTAATTGATTAACTGACTAATTGTTGCTGCTCTCTGTCGCCTTTCAACGTGTCAGTGAACGGGAGGAGGATGGTAGGGCGACATGGGGAACATTGGCGACCCCGTGTGGTCTGTTTGCGATACTTGCAGGTCGCGAGTGCTGTGTATTGACAAGCCCTCCAGTCTGTAGAAAGGATGTTTAAATGATGAGCATATGCAGAGAACGATCAGGACCTGAGCGGTGTTCAACAGTAGAGCAGCATCCTGTTGCGTGTTCTCCTGTGTGACGGGCAGGCTGCAGGGTAAACAAACAGCAACCTGCGAGGCAGCTGCTCAGTGGCGCACAGCGGGGCGGACTGGCCCTTTAAGAAGGATAATAAAGACGACAGCTTCGCACGAGCCGAGCGCATCGATGCCGCGCGCTACATTTCAGCACAAAACCACAGCGGTGCTTTAGGAACAAGCCAACATACATTCATATACGTCCACGTCCAGTGTGCGTGAAGGTTTCACACGGCAGGAGGAGAAGATGTGACGCCGCGGACAGCCGCTCTGCTCTCTGGTGCGTTATTGATTCGGTAAGTCTTATTTGTGTCACTCGCGGACGACTAACCTGTTTTTCTCAAACACTGAATTCAACGCGAATTTGAGACAAACTGCTGCATTGGTTTTGCTATCAAGTCGGGCTTCTCCACTGTATTGCTGCAAAATCCAAGTAAAGAGCGGTCACAGCGTATAAAGTTGCCGTTGTGTATTTCTGTAGTGGCCATCTTTGGATTGTACTTTGAGCGGAGGCTGGCGCAGCGCTGGGGAGATAACATTATAACAGTGATTTCATCCGTTGTGATGGGATAAAGCGTTATTCTAGGCCCAGTGCCCACATCTTAAAGACGTTAATGCACTCTCCGGCTCTGTTAATTTAATAACAAAGGGCCACTCCACTCCACTGCTGTGGTAGTTGGACACAGAGCGTAACATAAAAAAAACACCACCTATGTTGGTGAACAGCAAACTGGAAACAGGTCCTGTAATTCCGCGTTTAATATTCCTGAGAGTATTTGAATTTATTGCAGGAGGTTGTTTTTTTTTCTGTTGAATGCAACTCCACCATCCTTCCATTGGTGATTTCCCTCTTTAAGCCATTTGTCTGAAAGCTCTGTGAGCCCGCATCAGCTCCATTTGTGTAACATGACACACAAAATGCTCCACTGCTTCTTGATGCAACATTTCGATCAATTACATGTCAATGCATTCCAGTCACTCATGGACTACAAGATAAAAACAAAGGCTGGAAAATGTCATAAGACCAGTAATGCACCCTATCAGTTAGACCTATGTGGTATAAAAATATCTCTCTAGGCTGCTCTTTCACTCCCAGTTTTACACCAGGGAAGCATTATCATGAAAAAAAGCAATGAAATGGCTTTCTGTTATAAACATAATGAAACCCTATTTCTGTAGGCAGATTAGTGGTAAACTCCCACTTTCCACTTACACTGCTGACTTAGATTTTTAAGTGACATATATATTGGTGATGCTGTAAAACTAATGAAGCCACAGTGAACGGCTGGTTTTCTTCGCATGGTGGTGAATCCTGCGCTGCGGCACTACTTTTGGCACAGTCAGGATCTTCCACAGACTCAGAGCCCTCTCCTCAGGGAGGAGAAGGCTGCATGTTTTCAAACTTCCTACCTTTGTTGTTTCAGGACATCCTGTACATCAGCCCCCCTTGTCTCACCCCCCGGAGAGCTCCGCTTAAATAAGTCATAATGGAAGACAAACGCAAGAAGCGGAGCCCAAAGGTGTCTCTCCCACAGCCCCCTCCTCCCCCCATCAACCCCCGCAAACTCTCTGTCCTGCCTGCCAGCAAAAGTGCCACCTTCTCTCTCGGCCTGCCGCAGCCTCCCTCCCCCAAGAACAGAGGCAAGTACAAGAGGTCCATCGGAGCGCCGGGGCAGCCCAAAGAGGTGTTCACAGCCGTCGTAGCTCCACCAAAGACCACCAGGTTTGTGTCTCAACATAACAGGAAAATCCTTTGCATGTTTTGGTCCCATCATTGTCAAACAGGTAACTTGCCAAATTGGATCATGTGACCTCACGTACAGTGTGCACAATTTCCACTGCAGTTATGTTTGAGTATAGTGGAAAAAGTGTAGGTAATTTTGCAAACTACCAAATTTTTTCGGTGCCTCAGAATTACGCAAACTACACCCACCAATTTGCACTAACAAAGATTCAACTTGATCATCCATACAGTATATTACCTGAGAATTATTCTTTTAATAGTGATGATATAACTTTTGCTGAACTGACATTTATTGGATAGTGGTAAACATAAAATTACTGTTACGTATGCAGTTTAATGTCTTATAACAGAGTCATAATGTAGGCAAACTGACTCAATAAAGTCTCGGTAAAGTTATATGTAACAATTTAGCCTCCATTATCTACGAGTCATACCAGACCAAGTAAGGCTGCAGCAGCAAAACCCTGAGTGTGTTGCATGGGCATGGGTTGCTTTTATTGCTTATGACTTTAACTTTTCATTTCTAAAAAGACAATTGTCTAATATACTAAAATCTGCATATGGTAGTCTGAGTTTAAGGGTTGTCAAAAGCCATTCTGGTAATAGCAGAAATAGAGGATACAGGCTGCATTTCACAGCTAAATGTAACAAATCAAATAAACAATAGGTGCTGTTACATGGACAATATTTCTTTAACATGACTGAAATGAGTCTGAGTAGGGATTCCAACATAACTGTTAACATATACACTAAAAATAGGGAGCCAATTAGATGTGCGTTTATCCAATATTAGGGTCCATGTAAACACAGCTGCTGTTGATGAGTTTCAATTGCAGTTTGCCATAATGTTAATGTTTTCTGTCTGTATGTTTTTCCTCAGGCCCCACAAGGAGAAGCCCCGGGCCCCCCAGCCAGCAGGGCCCAGTAAAGTAGTCCAGTCTTCCCCCCTGCAGCACTCCTTTCTCACAGATGTCTCAGACGTTAGAGAGATGGAGGGAGGCCTCCTCAACCTCCTCAATGACTTCCACTCAGGCAAACTGCAGGCCTTTGGTAAGATAACCTTGATCAGAGAGGCCACCGAGGGACTATTCTGTTACGGGCTGAAAATAGAGGCAGTTAAAAAGTGGCTTTGTTACATGAATCAGACTGAAATCAAATAGCTGCGGTGCTATTTTTACACATCTGGTGCCATGGAAACACTTTTGACTTTGCTGTAATCCCTCTGCAACCAAAAGAGGTTAGAGAAGCTAACACATCTGCTTGAACTCATCTGATTTCTAGGTAAGGTGTGCTCCTTTGAGCAGCTGGAGCATGTGCGCGAGATGCAGGAGAAGCTGGCACGGCTGCACTTCAGCCTTGACAGCCATGTGGAGGAGCTTTCAGAGGACCAGAGGAAGTGTGCCTCCGACCACAACCTGGAGCACCTGCTTTGTAACGTAAGCATGAACCACAGCAGTGCAAGGTCATACTCTTTTGTAGAAAGAGAAAGAGACAGATCATCTCAGGTTTCACATACACCTGATGAGATTTGGAATATTTACAACATTATAAATGTCAGAATTGACGTGACAAACGTGAGCAAATGTTCATTATTGTGGATAAGTCACTAAAAAAACATCATCATGTTTCCAACTGGAAGTTGACTTTAGTTTAGTTGGCAATATTACCCGAGAGGGGTCTGACTAATAACTGAAACAAAATCAATCACGTCATTAGACTCATATGTGTAATGGAACGTAGTTTACCACTTCAGCAAATAATCCAACCCTTAGTAACGACCTAGCAACAGAAAGGATTTTTTAGTCCCAGATGAGTGAACTCTGAGCTGACGTTAATGTTTATCGCGGTCTATGAATTTCCTGAACTAAATCAATACTGCACAGATAAACAGAAAATTCTAACATCATCTTTGTTATAACAAGTTATAACAAAGATGTTGTTTTTTTTTCTTTTATATTTTTTTATAAAACGTTTTCACCGCGGTCACAATAGTGTCTCTCACACCAAAGGGACACTTTATTCTATAAATGTGACTTTGGCAGCTGACAGGTGGTTTGTGAGTTATTTTCACGAGTAATAAATAACGTTTCTAAAAGATAATAATAATGAAATACTCAGCTCGGACTTGTTTCATTTTTATCTTATTATTATCTTATTATAAAGAACAGAGAAGTTCCAGATTTATCCAAACTGAGACCGCCAAAAAAATCAAAATTAACAACCACCCGATCCATTTTGTAGCCAATTTTTCTGCCGTTTCCTACTCCAGCTCTGACAGTTACAAGGTTGCCACAGACTTGGAGGAGTAATATTTTGAGTAATGAGTCAGGCGTGCTGTCATGCTGATTTGAGCATGTTTTAAATTTCTTGTTGACCAATCAGATTGCTTGGTCGGAACTACTTGTTGTATAATAAGTGTTTGGGAAATTCAGCTCACTAATTGCTGAAGTTTTGAAAGTGAAATTCTTTCTCATTCCTGCTTGAAATATGACTTTTTTAATTATTTACAAACAACAAAACAAAAAAAATCCCCAACAATATTATATTCAACTAGGAAGGAATACAATTTTGAGAAATTTGACAACACTGTGATTATGGTCTGGTTATGTTTAGGCACAAAACACTCTTGGTTAGGGTTGGGATCATGTACATGCTTACCTAAAAACTTTGGCATTTTAGACAATATTGAATAAATAAAAAAATATGTGTATATGTATGTGTATATATTCTTGTGAAATAAAGAAATATGCCTATGACATAAATTATGTAATAAGTAAATGGGCCAATAAATGTATAAATAAACTTATATGTTTATATAAATGAGTCAATATAGTTCATTGAATAAATATTTTTTATTTTAAAATAAATATTTAAGGGGACTTTTATTACATTTTTATTTATTTATGTAATATTGACTATAATGGCATTCCATAGAAAATTATCTGGTCGTCTGAATTAAAAATCTCAAGTGGTTTCACACATAAAAATGTTGAAACACCACCTTCGACGGTGGTCTCCATCTTGCCCAGCTGGGCTTAAAGTCAGGTCATACACATGTGATGGGATTGGATATTGTAGCAATGTTGACACAATATGTAAGGCTCATACGAATTTGAATGCTTCCGTGGTTTGCAGAATGTAAAATGACAACATTTTCTTCTGGTCTGTAACCTATTTTTTTTTCCTTTCAGTCTGAGCCATGAACCTTTAAGTTCAGCAGATATTCCACAAAACAGAAATATAATTTCATGAAGACAGTCTGATTTAAAAAAGCATAAGCAGTGTTGCATTTTTTGTGTGCTTCCTGGTGTGTCTAGATGTTAAATATTGTCCAGCACAAACAGGGATTTCTCGTCCATAATTGCCTTGAAAGAGCTTCTATTGTTGGCAGCATTTTGCGCGGCTCCTAGTTACCCACGCCTGGGGCTTGGTATGCTGTTGGTGGGAAGTGGCAGCGCTATGTGTGAGGGAGGTGAGAACAAGCTTTCAGCTCATGACAGATACTGCTGCCAGGAATACTCGCTTGCTGGTGGCTAATTGTGCCTCGGAGCAGATGGACTGTCAAGTGACTTTCATTTGTGTGAATTAGAGGGGAAGCTGACCATTTGTAAACAATGTAGTCGAATGATGGGAGTTTAATTCAAATATTGACTCGACACATGCAGGGCTGTTATGTAATACATTTAGTGATTAGTCCCCTTGCACCTCCACATCTATTTTTGTCTGTTTTGTATTTCACCTGTCACCCATTTGTTCCCACAGCTGGAGGAGCTCAGCACCTCAATGTATCCTTCCCTACTTGAATGACTGTTTATTTATGGGCATCACCCTGCACTGGATTTAAAATGACGTGTTCTTCAGTTGTGTGAATCCTTAATGTGTCCGCGTTCAGACAAAAGCTCCACTTGGCTGAGAACCAGGACCTGCCCAAGACATCTGGTCCCTGACGAGGTGAGGAGCGGAGGACGGCGACAGCACACTCATCTTCTCCCAACATCTAACCACCAGGTTGCCAGGGCATCGATCTAGCTGCCTTAGTTACAGGATGGAAAGATCCACAGGAGGAGGGGCTATTTTATTTTATTTTTTTTCCATTCGGCATGCAAAGTCGAGGGAACAGTACAGTGACTCAAAGCAGCAGAGCATTAAATGAACTCTCCACGGAAATCATAAAGCGCTCATTCATGGCACAAGAAATGACTGAACAGTTGTGTTTGAGGAAACGTTTCAAAGTTATCACCATGCTCTTGGCATCAGCTAACTTGGCTCCAGTTATTAGTTACATCATTTGATAACAAATAACTGAAACCAGGGGAACTCTTTCTTCCTCTATTTTCTTCTGTCACAAAAAGCACATTTCATGACAGTAAGAATTTGTATCACGTCATATTAGGCCTTGTCTCTTGCATAATGTCATGAGATATTTGTCTGTGCTAGCAAAGATAAGAAAGTGAGCCATACTTAAGTAGCAAACATATTTGGCCCTTGTCGACAACACCACTGTGGTTAACTCAGAACTTAAAAGGGAGATTTCACTTTTGCTATTATTCTGAATATGCTCCCTCATTTTTCTATATCTCTATTGTTAAAATGTAATACTGGAAAACAGAAAGCAGGGAGAACCTTTATTATAACTGTGCATTTTAAAGGGACTATGTGAGGAGACCTACCTTAATGACTGATTAACGTACATATATAAAATGGTTTATATGTGCAGTTCAGCTACTGTAACTTTTGACGCTGTTGGTTTAAAATAGCTCAAGCTCGATTTTGCTAGTGCTTTAATAGGATTGCCTTGATGCTCTGTTTTTGTGAACTGGGGCCCAGTAGCAGCATCCCTCCATGCTACGCCACCCTGCTACTGAAGAAATGCTGTAAAATCTACTGTACCATGTAGGTCAAGGGGATTCTGTCCAGCACAATCACAGACTAATGCAGCTGGCATATAAGTCTTTCAAAATGGCAGCTACTTTCCCAGTGATGATGATATGATTTGCCTTGTATTTCATTCCAATTTGGCAGCGATGCGCCTTGGGCATGATATTTAATCCCTGACAAGCCAATGAAAGTGGTATTAGTGATCAGTCTGAAACATCAAAGTCTGTCAAAGCATTGAGGTGCTCAAAATGCAATATAAGACTTTGTACTGCTTGCTAAGCCTACCTCTTCTCTAAGGCCTTCTACAGTGACATAACACATCTGTCATTAGATCCTTCACAATAGGGCTGCAACTAAGGGTTATTTTCACTTTCTACCGATTAAATTTACAGATTATTTTCTATTCATCAATTAATCGTTAAGGCTATAAAAAATCCAAAAATACTGAAAAATATCAGGAGTCCAAGGTGATGTCTTCAAATGTCTTGTTTTGTCTGATTGATGGTCCTAAACCCAAAGATAGTTCAGTTTACGGTGATAAAAAAAAAGAGAAAATAAGAGATGCTGGAAAAAAATTAGAATTCAGGATTTTTAAGATAATCAGATTAGTTACAGCTAATTATTTTGTCCATCACTCTCCTTCTGTCAGCTATTTTCTTTTAACTTTCCATAAATTTGTCAAAACATAAAACTTGTGTGTTCAGAAACTGTACCGGTTAATAAAGGTAAATGAGGTAACTTGAAGGGCCAATGTGTCATTCTTGGATGAAATTTAAGTCACCTTTTATTCTGAAAAGCAGTCAAATGTAACTGTCCCCTCTCCCCATCGCCAATCCCACTGAATGAGACACCTGGAATTAAGTTTTACAGAAATAAAACACTTTATTCATATATCAATCTGTCTTTGATCTTGTTCACAAACAAGTTTAATATAATTTAACAATAAATGAGTTAAAAGGCTACTTGAAGACTGGCACTAAACAGACACAATCAGATCTGGGTCCTCACTATTTCCCAGGCAACTGCCAGAATAAAGCTCAACAGCTCTTCCTTCATGCTGTCCTCATCCAGGAGAACTGGTGCAAACCCAACCATGATCTAGGCATCAGTGTACATATATATCTCCTTTACAAAAATATACACAATTTTGATCCTGCCAGTAAATTTTGGTCATGCAAAAAAAAGAAAAAAAGACGGTACCAACTCAGCACATTATCATCATTGACAGGACTTTCAAACCATTACACAATAGATAAATTATAAACTGTACCATCATACAGCATACGATTACAGGTGAAGCTAATACTGTGCAAATACACATTTGAGCTGTACAAAAGTACTGTACTTTTTATGTTAATCTCATTTCACAAATCTTCAAAAACAACTACATAAAATATTTTGAAAATGCCACATCACATTTGATGAAACAGCAAAAATATACACTTCTCAGGTCCCTGTCTTCCTCGTCTTTTTGTGCATTTCAGTTTTACATTCTGCAATTGTGTCTCTGATTTGTCTACAGTACATGTTGAGATCATGAAAAAAAAAGCAATGACAATCATGGGATGGTAAAATGTGAAACTCATTGAGTCGATCATGATAATGAGCTACCATTTCAAAGTGCAAAGAGAGCAGGTTGAGTGTGTGTAAGACCTGATGTCAGTATGTTAGAACTGTCCATGCTTCTGTACCAGAGGAAATCTCACTGAGATAAGAATAAGAGCTCCTAATTCTCAAGGACTTTCTCTTTATTGATATAAAAGTGCAGGCACTATAAGAAATGCAGAACATCTCTGTCTTCAAGTAAGGTCAGTATTAATGTTCTTCTCTTCCAACATATTGTATGTGTTTGGATTTAGTCCTTAGCATCTCATTTAAATCTTTGTGGACATTGGCAGGCTGGGAAGCAGCGCAGTCGATCAGGCTGGGCCCCATCTGGGTGTAAAGGGCTTGGCACAGGTTGGCGGTAGCACCCCTCACGCTGCCGCCCCGGCCATGGATGGTACCGCTGTGGGTAGAGGTGCCCAGGAGATGCCACAGCAAAGGCAGCACTTTCTGTTCAACCATCTGGGGCTTGCGCTGGTAGAGCTGTTTCACAAGATCTGGGGAGAAAGTGAGAAGAAAAAGCTGGTCCCACATACTAATCACTTTGAGAGCTAAGGCTAAAACCCTACTGCACTGCTCAGTTGTTACAACAAACATACCTGCAACCTTTTCGATAAGATCCACCTTTGCTTTGCCGTTTAAAAACTGAGCCTTGGTGCAGAAAGGCTGAAGAAGAAGTATGTGATCTGTCATGGAAGAAAAAAAAAAATAAAGTCAAAGACAACTCTCCAATTAGACTTACCGGTATTTCACCTGTAGCTGAAATATTTAAAAGCCTGAAATTAGTACCAAGATTTGAAATAAGTGCATCAATAGCTCCAATAGCAGCAGAGTAGATAGCATTGTTCTTGGAGTTGAGGTGATTGTCAACGATTGCTGGGACCAGGATGTTAACCACTTGCGACAGGTTGTCTTTCAAAAAGTGAATGATTTTCTGTAGAGACTCAAGGGCATACAGGTTGACTTTGCTGTTGGACTCCTGCAGCCTGGCCTTGAAGGCATCAAACACCTGAAAGAAGGAAACCGGACGGAGAAGAACAAAAGGCAAAACAGTTTTTACAGAACTGTATTGTGGTTCAATGACAAGCACATGAAGAAATATTGACAGGATTTGAAAAAAGAACAAAGAAAAAACAGCACGAACCGGGAAAATACTATTGATGACTATGTTGGGGTTGTGCTGGCAGTCAGCTGTGAGCTGGTCGATTCCCTTGATCCTTTCTTTGAAGTCCTTTGAACCCAGCAGACCTGAGATCTGCTTGATGTACTCGTTCTTGTCTGCAATACTCTGTGTCTGAGATCTACAGCTGTAATGGCTATTAGACTCCCTGTAGATGATACAACACATTAAATGGTTTATAAACCTGTGAGTTAAGTATGAAAGACATACTTTCCACATGAATTATGCAGTTTGTGTAAGCCACCTGTTGGTCTGATTGAGTGGCTCCCTGGTGAGAGATGACGCTCTGACTGTACCACTGCCTGGGAGGGAGCGTCTACCCCTGGCTGACTGTGTGTCCTGGGGCATCTCACCAAGACCCTAAAACAGGCCAGAACAATCTTCAGGTAAGATGACATTGTGATCTTGAGCAAAAACAGCAATTATAAATGCATGCTGGAAGGAAACACTGTACCTTTGTCTTGAGAGTGAAGACAGTGTCTCTAACAGTCGGCAGGTCTTTGGTGGGGATATACTTCTCCAGGATCTTGTCAAAGTCAGGGTGGGATGACAGGGACAGCAACATTCGACGACCAAAATACCTGAGGGTTGAAGCAGTTTAACAGTAAGTAATAAGGAACTAAGGCTCACGGTCTGTCTTGCACAGATCACAAAACTCAGCAGTGATCTTTGGTCTTACAGATGTCTTGCCCATGTATCAACAAGCTGGAAAGCTACTTTTGTGTCATTTTAGATATCTTTCAAATGAACAAGAGAAGATAATCCTTAGTGAATGTCCAGATCAGAAAATCAGGTATTACAGCAGCACAAAGACAGAAATAAGTACAGGTAAATAGGGGACCTAAAAATAAATAATTATAAATATGTATAATGACACATACATCACTACAATAAGTAGTAGATATTTAACAGTAAATCATGCATCAACCAGAATGTAGGCATATATAATACTTTCTTGAAATATACTGCAGTGTTAGGCTGCATTATTTTGAAAATGGTTTCTCTCTTCTTTTTTTTGTTTTTTTTGTTTATATACATGAAGCATTGACATGTTACAAGTACTTCAATCTTAAAAACAACCACAAGCATTAAAAAGCAAGTTGAGTAGAATTAATTGTTTTACATTGTGTCCATGTGTCTAATCAGTCAGTGGATTTCATGGCATGTGCTAATCAGACAGAAAATGTTGAAAACACCAAATCCTTTGGAAATTCTTATATTTTGTATTTTCTCAGTATCAGTGGTGTTTTATCTGCTTCCAAATGGGCAAAATTTTCCAGAAGACTATTATCATGAATCAGCTATTAGACACAACCACTGTTTCTTTCATACAAACAAACAGAAAATATAAATAAATTTGTGCAAACCAAAACATTTTAATAAAATATGTGTGTCCAAACATGAATGAGGTACAGTGGCTCCAACTTGTGAAAGACCGAGATGAAAACATAAGCAGCAACAACAGAAGGAACGTCTCTACATACCTGGCTTCCTGTGAGGAGTCTTGTGCGAGTTTGGTGACGGCAGGTAAGATTCTATCAGTGATATCTTTACCTCCAGACAGAAGACGGACAGCACCGACCTTGTCCACCAGATTAGCAAGATGTTGAGCAGTGCATTTTCTTACCACTGCGTTGAGATGACTACAAGAAAAGGGAAGACTAATTCAGTAATCAAAGATACGTTTTTTTTTTAAGATTTGGTGTTGAGAATAGTGCAAAAATTCCCCCCAAAATTATGAATAGTGAAACAGCACTTCACTGTGTGTGTATGTAGACATACATACTGACCTGAGTCCTCCAGAGAGTAGTGCGCCGATGCTACGTGTAGGTGTGCAGTGCTGCACCATGCAGTCCAGTGTTGCATCCACATCCTGCCTGATGAAAGCATTGCTCTCCCCTGCCTTCTGCAGTAAAGCTTTAACTGTCCCCTCCAGCTCCTGGTCCATTGCCTTCTGCAGGTGGGTGTACAGGTCCCCCAGTGTACACACTGCAACCCTGGACACACCTGACCGCAGGTTCTTCACCTGAATAAGATTGACATTATTATTACCTCACAGGAAACAAGAGCAATTGAGCCTCGAACAATACAGTGGTAAATATTACACTATAAGATTAATTATCATTATCATTTTACAACCCAAGGTTTTATAAAGAAATTTCGTGTTGAACAACAAGTAATGACCTCTTGAATGAGAGACAGGCAGACATCATGCAGGCGGCCCTGTAGCGTGTCTGAGTGGTAGTGAGCCAGACTGCGCATGAACGTCAGACCCTCGATCTTCTTCTCCCTGAGGAAAAAGGGTCACAGTTGGTTGCCATTTTTTTCACTTCTTTGACCAATTTCAAGGATGCGGTTCCTATGACGTATGATGGCTGAGTATATTCACAAAGCTATATAAATGAATTGCAAAGGACTTTGTTACCCCACAATCAACACTTAACTTAACCTTATCAATTATCACTTAATATTTTGTATAAATGTATTTTATGCTAATAAATACCTGTTTTAGATTTATTTTGTATGCTAGTTTATGAGAAAAATTGTTTTTTCATGCTCCTGGAAAAAAATGATTTTTGGAGATACGTGGTTTTCATTGGACAGCGACGATATGCATTTTTAAGCTGTGAGTACAATGGATCACAAATATTCTCCAAACAGGAAGTGCAGTTGAAATACTGTAACATGCAGCCTCTCGGTGTTTCTCACCAGTCTTCAGAGCTAAGCAGGTTAAAACTCTGTGTCAGTGCCAGGTCCGGCTTGGGGAATGGACATAGCTCCGGGGGCTCTGAGAGGTTTTTCTTTTGGCCCATAGTACCAGGGGACAGCTCATCTAAACGGCCCATCAAACACCACCCAGCACACACATACACACACATTGGGTTTCACGTTACATCTCTATCAGTCTGAAAACAAGCAACGTGTGTGGGTGGTGGTGCATTAACAGTAGGCTGTCAAAACAAAGCATAGTGGCACATTATCCAAAGCAAACATCTTATTCACCCATGCTCTGATAGTCTAATTAATGTTCCGACATTTTCTATAAACAAAGACCTGTTAAAGCACTGGTTCATCTATTTATAATGTGATGGAATACGGCTTTATTTCAAGCCAGTGTCAGACCAACTGAGCGATGATACTACTTATCATTGCTCAGTTGGTCTGACACTGGCAACATAACAAAGATACACAATGACATTTTCTAGTTCGTATGACTGAACTTGACAATATTTTAGGCGTTTAGATCACTAACCTGAGCTGTGGGACAGCGATGGTCGGGTTCTGCTGAGGCTAGGGGCCCTTCTGAGACGGGACATGTTTTTGGGGTTTGGGGGCACTGTGGGGGGGCTCGGCTGGTGAGGCGGAGTGAAGCACTTGGTGGGGCTTTGTGGTCCAGGTGGGCTGACAGGGCTGTTGGGGCTGATAGGAGACTCATCAGAGAGAAGGTCTGATTTAGTGGAGGTCAGTGTGCTACCGTTCAGATGCAGATCTACGTAAGAGAGAAGCAACAATTAGTTACTGGTTACAAATAAAATGTAGTACAGCAAGACCAAATCCTAGTGTCATTTCAATACATAAAGACGGACAATATAGTCAGTCATATTTAACACTTGTTTTGCTAAGTCCTAAAATCAGGCAATGTGAAAACTAGCCAGACTTTAAGCAAAATAAGCAGTTGGTTAAGGTTCACAGAACTCTCTCTTGCCTTTGATGATTAATGCTCTATTTTCCTCTGTGGGTGAGTCGGACAGCATCTGTCTGACCCGGTGGCGAATTTTCTCTCGCGTGTGGTCCCCTTGACTGAACTGCCCCTCTTGCTGTTCCAGACCCTGCAGCCGCGTTTTATCCTGGCCAAACCTTGAATTCTTCACCCTCTGCTGCATATGCATTGGTAAAAAACACACCAGGTGGGTAAATGGAAACTTTGTATGATGTACTATGATTTACCACTGCTAAACAAAGTGTGACTAACCTTAATCTCATCAGGACATGGGCTGTCATCACTGTCTCTGTGACTGCCAGACAGAGCACGGCTGTAGATGCCTGCTGGGGGAGCGTGGGGGGTTTTGGCTACAGAATCACCCTGCTCAAGTGACAAGGCAGCTCCTGGACTGCTGGAGGACATGCCGTTGCCAAACATACCTGAGAAGCATGAGGGGGATGTTTGATAGCTGATTCAGATAACTTGAATGCATTATCAGAGAGGTGGATATTAAACCTGCTAACCAACCTCTTCCAATGACTCCTTCAGGCATATCTGTGGCTGGTGAGTTCCTGCTGCCTTGGCTCTGAGATCCTAAAAATCAAAGGAGAGGATTTTATTGAAGCATACAAAGTATTATTACCAAGAAAACACAAGAAAAAAAATTCTGCCCAGTTTGATATTACCGCTGACTGACCTTTGTGAGGTTTCAGAGCTCTGACTGATTCCCGGAGGGCTGGTTTGACCAATGGAGGAGACGGCCCTGTTGTCTCTTCCTCAGTTTTTATAGTTCCGTTGGAATAAGTGACTCTCTGTCCAACAACACCTACGTCATATGACAGCTCGTTTCTCTGGGACAGCCCTTGACAACACAGAAAACAAAGATGTAACATAAGGCACACCAAATAGCAAAGCTTTTGTATTTTTCTTTTTATACCTTGAGGGCTGATGAAGTCCATGGACACAGAAGACCTCAGTTTTGCAGAAGGCACTCTTGCAATGCGAGGTTTCATTCCAGAAGAGGCTGAATTTCCAGGGCTGTTGACAGATGTGACAAGTGAGAAATGATGTTGTAAAACTGCTTAGCACTGTTCAACACACTGTCAAAAAACACCAGATGGGTACCACGTTACCAGTGCTTTAACATGTCACCAGACCTGTGAAGCTATTTACTGAAATATAACAACAGGTGCCTGAGCTGACTATGAATGTCAGCTCAGGCACTATGCTGAAATGCATTATTTAAACTCCCACAAGATAAAACATGTTATTCCTTAATACTGTGCAGTGTTGGAGGAACTACAAAGCAATATATGTAAAATGCAACAAAATGTAGATTTTTTACCTGGTTTTGATGCCATTGAAGCTTAAGTTTGCAACTGAGCTCAGACTGGAAAGACCACTTTCGCTGGCTGAGCTGGTAGTCATTGGAGAAGTGTGTGATGGTGAATCTAGACCCAGGTCCAGCCTCACAGCTGAGTCAGGGCTGTCTGGATCTGGATCTGAACTGCTAAGGCTCACTTTTGCCCTCTTCTTGGCAGCGCTGTTGCGCAAAGAGCGCAGGGAGTTTAGCATCTATAAGCAACACACAAATTTAGCACTTATGAAAATGGAGGAATAAAAATGAAAAAAAAAAAAAACCTCAACCGGCAGGAATAGCAGAATGTACCCTCCTGCCTTTTGTCATACAGTTTCTATTGTACCCTAAACACTGGAGTGTTTATTTAAAGATTCTCAAATGCTGAGAGTGCAAGTTGGAACTAGCTATGTCCTATATTTTCCAGCTGAGTCTCTAAGGAAAAAGCAGAACATTTGCTGACCTCCTGCATGTCCAGAGGATCTTCTTCTTGAGGATCTTGCACCATGCTGATGCCATCAGTGTCCAGATTAAGGTTCCTATCTAGATGATTCTGAGGGCTGCCTGGAGTGTTGGACCTCTGGCCATTATGGGTCTGGACCTGTTCTGCTGTAGGGACAACAGGCGAGATCGACAGGGTTGCCCTGGTGCTGCTCAGAGCCCGACGAAACGATGAAGTGGAAGAAGAACTCACGAGGGAGGCACGAAGAGGCCGGGGAGAGCATCTGCTAGAAAGCTGGTCTCCTGAAGGGCGCAGAACAAAAAGTATTCTTTTTAAATGATGATAAAAATAAAAGGCCACAAGATTTTTACATTTAGTTGACAGCACAAATGTCCACTTCTTTTTACTAGATTACCCTTTGCTGTGCCTGTTGTCTCTCTCCAGGGGCTGGTGTCTCGCTGGTGAGGGCTGCTCTCTCTTTTGTTGGGCCAGGTGTTGGACATAGAGAGGGATGAGTCAACATGACGGCGGGACAGTGTCGGAGTGAGCATGCCTCCTGGGAGTGTAGCCAGTGGATAGGAGGGCAGTAGGAAGGAGCCAGATGTGGGGGGGTTCGAGGGGAGGGAAAATGTGCGCTCAACACTGGGGTTCCTTGAGAGCATGCGTGCTTTGGGTGCCACTGTGAAAAAGGAAGCAAGAAAAACTGATTCTTTTCCATTTAAAAGTTCTTTGTCCTTTCCTGCTTGATCTTTTTGCTGTTGTATGTAAAAACTTTAAAAAGGGATGAACTTTTGTCAAAATCAGCAGAACAGTTTTAGCTAGTGACTCCTTACCAACATCTAGGTCAGAGAAGTTGGTGGATTTAAAGATGTCAGGATCTAAGTTGAGGCTTCCACTTCTTCTGAGGCGTGCAGGGGACGCCCTCCTTTGGGAGGATTGTGGCTTCTGAGACTCTGCAGAACCTAGATGTAAATTATATTTTTTCATTTACACTATAAACTTTACAGAGTTGCACAATATTCAAATAACCTACATGACAGTTACAACCCCCCTGTACACTATGTACAAAAACACATCCGGACCTTAGATCTAAGGTTGTGAAGCGATAAGACTGATGATTAGATCATTTTATTTTACTAGACTGGTAAACACTGCTGGCAAACTTTGCAGCCTTAATATTCAAAGAGATTCAAGTCCAGTCTTGCCTCTGAGAACAGACTGTTCACACAAAGGCTGTGTTAGAGGGGGTCACACACAGCTGCAGCCATAAAAACAGGACATTTACACAATAATGTTACACAAGAGCAGAAACATTTTCGCACAAAACTGATTTTAATCGGGTATGGAATAAAAGACCGCTTTCAAATATTCAAAGTAAACTTTTACATGTGAATCTTCATCAAAGAGTTACCACAAACATACGTATAAATTACATAATAAAGCTGCATTGGAAGTGAGACTAATCCCTGCTTAGGGAGATAAAATCCAACAACCAGAGGCCAAGGTAATAAAATCCATAAAATCCACTGAGATGAAAAACAACAAAACATATCAAAAACATACAATTTTGGCAGCGTTAATTAAGTGGGCAACAATGCTTTCCTCTTATGAATAAAATCAATCATTGCACAATTACCCATCACTGGGCATCTTTTCAAATGTATCTTTATTGTCATTATAGCTGGATACAGTGGGGCTTTTGGTGACATGTGGCATGGTGACTCCTCTGAGTCAGCAAGCTAATCCAATTTAAAGCCGCTCTAATTTGAGTTCAGCTGAAGTTGACCATGACAACCAGTAAACTGCCCATGTAACCTCACGTGGAATAAATGCCAGTATAATGATAAGAAAAGGGACGTTTTGGCACTTACTGAAACTGGGTATGTAGGTCTCTGGACTCAGCCTCCTGGATAGGGGGAGGAAATCATCACTGGCGACCTATTAGAAGGCAAAAAATTATTTCCTTTAATAGCAACAGTAGAGGATGACGTTCAACTAACTAACATAAAGCAATCCTTAAACAAACAGGACTCTAAGTGTAATTCCATCCACAGGCCTGAACAAAGAGATGTAGCAGACACTTGGCCAGCTCAGACAGGAGACACTGGCCTTTCAGTGGATCTTCTGATACTGTAAACAAATTCAACTACATGTACACACCGTCTAGTGTTCTCATGAAACTTTACTAATGCAACCTGTGAAATCTTGTTCAAGTAGAGAGACAGTTATGACAGATTCAGTGCATTCTTCTCAGCCTTTGAGAGAGAGAGTTTGGCTGAGGTTAGTCCCACTGCCTACAATGTCATTAACACTCATCGACGAGCACTTGGTGTGATTGCAATCAACACTTAGAGCTGTAAATAAACCATGTTTTACAAGCATAATCCCTGTGATATTACCAATTATGTTTCACGCCCCCCTTCAGTACATGTACTGTGTGGTAATGGGGTTGCTGGGAAACAGACACAGCTGTAAACAGAAGGTTTTCCAAATGGAGGCTGTGAGCTGGGTAATAGTTTCTAGAACAAAATATGTTTAATTAATACCTCATGAAACAAAGCCACTAATTTAACCAATGGACATTATTGGAAGAGAGCTGATAGAAGCTCATGTTTAACAAATCATTCTAGTTTGTTAGCTAATGAAATATTCTCTCCTTTTTACTCCCCACTACCCAAGAACTTGCTAGGTTGAACCTGACCCTGTTATGAAGCCTAATCTCAAGACAATGGATGCTCATCTTTGCAGTATCAGTGTCATTATCCAGGGAAATGAGTCACCAGCTGCATTTATTCCAACAATAGTGTCAGTGATCCTGAAGTGCTCTGAGATTTTACCTTTTTTAAAATCACAGATTTAACTAGGGCTGCACGATATATGGTGAATAATCCTGCGATTATTATGACAGAAACTATGAGAAAAAACTGTTAAAATCATGATGATGTGACATTTGCTGATGTCTTTACTAGACAAACATGCTCTTTTACATCTGGAGAGCAAGATCAGAAGGTCAGGGCATCTCTACAGTACTTCAGTTCAGTCCAGTCTTGTCACACATTTTACCTTTATCAAAGAATTGCAGCCTCTGCGATTTGGATACAATTTTGATCAATTGTGCAGTAATATATTCAACACTATAAGTGAGCCTTTTGGTATCCTGCCAACAGTGATTAATTTCTAATAATATGAAAAAAGGGAAAAAACTATCTCTTATCACGCATTACAAGCTGTCTAGATACTGTGTTTCAATGGAAGGAAACACTGATGACAATCACAAATACACACAAGCAGGTTGATTTAAGTGGACACAGAGCTCGGTGCAGTAGGATTTTTAAGATACAATTGTTCCTCGTGATATCACCGTGTTTGGGTTTTTTCCCAGAAAACACTCTCTAAAAAGGTGCCACCTCTAAGATTTATTTTTAGACCAATGCCTTTGACGGTGACTCAGCTTGTTCCAACAAGCAGTCAATGTGAAATCCTGACAGTAGACAAAATTATAAACACCCCCATATTGTTGAAGATGAATTCTGTCTTTCTGCCATTTAGCTATCATTCCTCTTTAAACTAAGTAATAATGAAGAGATGTAGAAAATGCATGAACAAAAAAAAAATGACCTCCTTTTCTCCCCTATGCCTATGCAATGACGGCACTTGCTGACTGATTGGGAGCAAATCAACTTGGCCTGGCCACTGAGATGCTCTATAATTTCAAAGGTGCTCCAGAAATCTTTGTACAGGCAGCCACAAATGGCTGATTAGGCCCTAATTGCTGTGGGGTATTTTTAGAATGAACAGATGAACACTACCTGTCAAGTCAATGGCTGCTTCATCAATGTCAATCAGTGACAACAAGGACAACATTTCAACATCTGTTATTGGAGTAAACTTACCTAGATACAACGCAATGTCCTTCTAAGCTGTTTGTCTTATTTTGATAGAGAGTAATATATTTGCTAAAAACATATGCTAAATCTGGGAATGTTCCCAGATGGCTTAATTATCACAAGAGACAAATAAGAAACTGGCAAGTTGACAGTGCAGATGATGGACCCCACCTGTTTAGAGCACTTTCCATTAGGGGTGCTGCACTGCTGGTCATTCTCAGTGGATGAGAAGCTCGACATCTCCCACGGCAGTTTGTTCTTCCCTTTACCAGCGCTAACAATCCTCCTTTGAAGTGGAAGATCATCAGTGAGTGAGCCCAAGCTACCGTAGCCATACCATCGGTCGCAGTCTGGTTCAGTTCTGTGGCTCCTAGCACTGCTTACCCGCCCTCCATTCATCACCCAGTCCAGATCAGCTCCAGAACCATACTGCAGGGAGCACCGCTGTCCTGGTTTGGGCACCACCAAGGCATACTCCACTTCCCCCTCTGAGGAGAGTTTAGGTAGGACGTGTCTTGCTCGTCTCGCCTGTACAGCTGCCATAAGACCCTCTGCATCCTCGTTCAGTTCAACCATGTCCACAGCTTTCATTAAAGGCTGCTTTTTCCCTGTGTCAAGGCAATAGTCAAAAACTGCAAACAGCTCAAGGGTGGCATGGCGAACCTTCCTTTTGCTGTCTGCCAAGTACGGTGCAACCTCAAAACAAAGCTTGGGGATGTTGAAATCTTTCCGAGGGTGAGTGAGCATAGCTGCCATGATGATGTTAAGGACATCTTCCCGGACTCTTGAATTCTTGTGTTTCAAGTTGCCTGTGACAAGGTCCAATATTTGTTGTGGTGCAACGTTTTTCATCAGCTGTCGAAACACATTCATGTACTCATTTCTGGTGATGGCGCGTGTGTCCCCGAGGGCTTTCAGAGCCACTAAGACTATATGTTTGAAATATCTGTCTACACCCGTAGTATCTAGCTTCTGAATGAGTAAGTTTAAGACTTGTAGGGTGCCATACAATACTTTAAAATTACTGTCATCCAGAAGTTGTGGAAGAAAATTGATGAACTCCTCAATACTGCCAGATGGGACTGTTTTCATGTCCACTTCTGAGAGGATGTGTTTGAGCTCCTCCACCCCATTTGTTCGATTTTGGTAATTCTTTGGGTCCAGAAGCTGCTCCTGTAACTCCTGGGAGATCAATCCAGGTATCATTATTGACGGTCTTATGGATGCGGTCACATTCGAGAATCCGAAGAAGCAATCCTGTGAGGACAATAGCATCCCTTCTCTTTACGTCGTGCTTTCATCCTGAGTGGTTGGAGATGGAAAAACCACTCTGCTGTTTGTCAAGCTGCGAAGGCACAACAGAGAAAATTAACACCAGTAGACACAGGACTGAATACATTCCCAATGTATCTATAACGTTAGTGAAATGAAGGCAGTGGGGAGCAGCCTCTCTAGTAATGTACCGTTATATTAACACGTAACAACAACGCTACAGCCATATTCTTACTGAGGGAGTGTCTTATTGCTCCTCAGTATCATCATCCATCAACGTTAACCTCCGTTAGATTAGAGCGAATGGACACAACCACTTGTGGCTGTCAGACACGGTTGTTATCTGCAGAGATAAAATTTAACCCTATACGTTACGTTGTGTCCTGTTATTGTTAGGTTTGTATGTATTGAGTGTCGAATACGACACCAAGCAATGCCCTCAATGGGCTTACAACAACTGACTACGTTAAGCAGCCTACATTAGTTAGCTAACGGAACTATACGTAAAACCATGGCTACCTGCAACACCGTTCAAACGGAGCTAAGCTAACTTGCTACTCCGCTAAATGCGTTAGTGGTGAGTGCTGGCTGACGGGGCTAACAAAGTTAGAAAAACAGCAGGAAAATAGACCTTGCATTCCCCAGCTTCTCTTCGTTGACGCTCGACGAGACTTATCTCATGTTACGTCGTCCAAATGTCGGTGTCATGCCGCGGCAGCTACAATTCTCTTAGTGCAGACATTTTCCTCGGTTGTTTCAGCTGGTGTCTGAAGTGTTGAATGTTGGAAAGCTACTGAGGTATTCTCAGAGAGGGGAGCCCACACATACACACGCACACACACATACACACACACACACACACCGAGAAAGCAAAATGGCGAATGCATGTCGCAAACTGAGCGCTTCCATGGTGACGCGAGCCATGCTCCTCGAGTCGGTCTCATCAGCACAGAGCTGCAGCGCACACCGCGATGAGAGAGAAGTGGCTCAAACAAAGTCGGAAAAAAAAGATTAACATAGACTGATAGACTGTAACATGCACACCTTTAATGATCGACTTGTGCACCTTTATCCGGGTTAAAACTCCTACTAGGTATGACATAAATATCACTTAAAAATCTAGTTTGTATTTGTTTTGTTATCGTACTATTCAGGTATAATCTGATAAAAAAAAAACAACAGTGCGATTAAAAATGTATTTTTTTGTAGATATATTCTATTTGACATTAACACACCAAGTTTGTTAGGAAAACAAAAACAAAACGTGTGTCACTGTCTTAGAAAAATGAATTACAAGTGTACACTAATGAGGTTTCCCTTTACTATCAATGTATGTATATTAAATATATATATATATATATATATATATATATATATATATATATATATATATATATATATATATATATATATATATATATATATATATATATATATATATATATATATATATATATATACATCTGATACAAATTTATAGCACCTAAGGATACTTTTGATTTATTTCTGAATTTACACAACTTTAAGCACAATATGGAACTCATGATATATCAGAGGCAAATGCTTTACTTTTTATTCCACTCCAACATGATACCCCATACATTTAGAAAAAAAATACAAATTCCCTAATGAGCTTGAAATTGATGCACTGATAGGGAATTAATTGTCAGACAGTATATCAGTTTGTTAAAAATGAGCTCCACCTCCTGGACCAGCCACAACACTAAAATGCAGTTTACTAAATTAAAGCATCAGTTTTAATCGAAGTATCGAAGCATCCATTTCTATAATTTTGTTTTGTATCAGCATAAAGGGGATTCAACAATCTCTTCGTTGTATGATTCCGGTTTGTTATTAAATTGATATCTTGAATGTGCTATATAGCAACAGATGAAAACCTAACCTATCCTTTCAAGTGTATTTCATTAATAATATTTTACACTTTTACTGAAGTTACAGGGGCACTATGTAGTTTTGGAGAAAAAAATTCAGACTAATAATTTTCATATTTACAAACTCAGACATATTTATTATTTGCCTCAACTGAATAAACAAGCTCCTAATAAACTGATTCTTTTTGAGGTTTGCTGGTGCCCTTGCCACCATTGGTAGCATGAGGCAGCACTTGCAGCCAATTTAGGTTACACAGGTAGTCCTGCCCCTCCAGTATGGCAATCCAAATGTGCGGTTGCAAGATGATTTGCTGTGTGTTCCAGCACAGTCTCAAGAGCACAGAGGAGATACCAGGAGACCAACTGTTACACATGGAGAGCTGGACAGGGCCATAGAAGGGCATCAACCCGGCAGCAGGACCCGTATCTGCTCCTTTGGAAATAAAAACACTAATATTACAGTGCGTGTGCTTTTCTGTAATCAAAAGGGTAATGCTATTATTTCCTCTCAAACAACTTGTAAAGTTCACGATTGTAACATGTCAGCAGGCGACATGAATGCATCTCTTCCTTTTAATTAGCGGAAAATTTCGTCTTATTTTGAAAGCAGCGGAAGTAGGTGTGCTGGTCGATAGCTCGATAGTATAAAGGGCTCATCTGTAGCTTTGTGGCTAGGTTGGCAGTAGGTTGTTTTCCTGATAGCCGCCCGGGGTTCCCACTCGTCGCCGCTGAACTCCGCCACTGCAAAATCGGACATTACGGCGGCACACCAGACGGACTATAGGTTCCAGGTTTGTTCTCCTTCAATTGACGATGTACAGTTGATATTTGACAACTAGCTATAACGTCACGTTTTGTATCTGTCAGCCATGTTACTGTATATCAATCAATGATGCAGCTAGCCACAGTAACCGTGTTTATTTTTAGCAGCTAACCTTCGCTGACTGCAGTGCAATGAAACAGAGATATAAGGCACTGTGTATTTGCCGGAGTCGAGCATTGTTGACGATTCGATATTGACATGAATGTCAATGCTGATGTATGTATGTTAGCCGTGGAAATGTGTTTCTGCAAAATACAGGCTGCTGATGGGCATTAACGTTAGAGTGTGTTAGCTCGCGTACTAGCCTTGTGCTGATTTAAAGCTAGCTAAAGATGTAGCGACCGACTTTTGATCTGTTCATGTCCTCCGTTCTAAATTCAAGCCAAGGCCTTCAGTCAACAAACCTGACAGTTAATGGTAAAATGTGATTACTGCCATGAAGCCTAAATGCACAGCAGCATGTAGGCAGTTGGCTCGATGTTCCCTTAAAAGGTGTATGCTCTCTAGCTAACGTTAGTACTGTTGGTTAATTTTAAGCGGCGTTAGCACAGGATTAAGGAGATCATGCTTCTTTAGCTTGCATCACAGTAGACCGCTAACAGCGAGTCGGAAACACTACTGTACGACATCAAAACATCCGTGAATGCATCACACTCCCCAGGCATGTTTCCATAACGCGTGCTGTAATTACGTCATGTTGCACAGGCCTGTGTTTACTTGGCTTTTCAGGCTTGTAGTCTGAGGGAAAGGATGTCATCTGGCTAATTTACAGGATTTACAGTATTTTGTATTGGTTAATGGTCACTTGTCAGTTAATCAGAAGATCTCACTGAATCTGTAGCCTTTACAAAATCACGTCAACACTGCACTAACGTGTGGATTCTTGCTCTCAGATGGACCAGCAGGACCAGTCCTATATGTTTGCCAGTCTGAAACGGCCTCACTCAGAGCAGCTGCTGCAAGGCCTCCAGCTCTTGCGGCAGGATCACGAACTATGTGACATTGTCCTGCGTGTGGGTGATGCCAAGATCCATGCCCACAAAGTAGTGCTGGCCAGCATCAGCCCTTACTTCAAGGCCATGTTCACGGGTAACCTGTCAGAAAAGGAGACCTCTGAGGTCGAATTCCAGTGCATTGATGAGACTGCCTTGCAGGTATGCTTGGAGCCAACAGACACTATTAACTGCACTGATAAATTGCTCTTAGCATTGTTCTTCTTGTGATGTGATCCTTTTCCTGTGTCTTTTCTAGGCCATCGTTGAGTATGCCTACACTGGCACAGTGTTCATCTCCCAAGAAACCGTGGAATCTCTGCTACCAGCTGCCAACTTACTCCAGGTTAAGCTTGTTCTTAAGGAGTGCTGCTCCTTCTTAGAGAGCCAGCTGGACGCCGGAAACTGTATAGGCATCTCCCGCTTTGCAGAGACTTATGGCTGTCATGACCTGTGCCTGGCTGCAACTAAGTTCATCTGTGAGAACTTTGAGGAGGTTTGTCAGACGGAGGAGTTTTTTGAACTGACGAGAGCAGAGTTGGATGAAATTGTGTCTAACGACTGCCTTAAGGTGGTCACAGAGGAGACTGTGTTTTACGCCCTGGAGTCATGGATCAAATATGATGTAACTGAGAGACAGCAGCATCTGGCTCAGCTGCTGCACTGTGTTCGCCTTCCGCTCCTAAGCGTCAAATTTCTCACCCGCCTATATGAAGCCAACCACCTTATACGAGATGACCACGCATGCAAGCACCTGCTTAACGAGGCCCTCAAATATCATTTTATGCCTGAGCACCGGCTTTCCTATCAGACTGTGTTGTCAGCACGGCCCAGGTGTGCCCCGAAGGTGCTGCTGGCAGTAGGAGGCAAGGCTGGACTGTTTGCAACATTAGAAAGGTGATGATGATGATGATGATGATGATGATGATGATGATGATGTCAAGATTTTCTGTTGAAAAGGCAACTTTCCAAACATCTCTATTGTCTATTTTTCCTTTGTTCTGTGTTTTTTAGAATCAAACCTATCTGATAATGTCTGTCTCTTTTTTCCAGCATGGAAATGTATTTCCCTCAGACAGATTCATGGATAGGACTGGCCCCTCTCAGTGTTCCCCGATATGAATTTGGGGTGGCAGTGCTGGACCAAAAGGTGTATGTGGTTGGAGGCATTGCCACACACATGAGACAGGGCATCAGCTATCGGCGACACGAGAGCACCGTGGAAAGCTGGGACCCCGAAAGCAACACCTGGTCCTCAGTGGAGCGTATGGCCGAGTGCCGCAGCACACTCGGGGTGGTGGTCCTGGCTGGTGAGCTTTACGCCCTCGGCGGCTATGATGGCCAGTATTATCTCCAGTCAGTGGAGAAATACGTCCCCAAGTTGAAGGAGTGGCAGCCGGTGGCACCCATGACCAAGTCCCGCAGCTGCTTTGCCACCGCTGTGCTGGATGGCATGGTGTACGCTATCGGAGGCTACGGTCCAGCCCATATGAACAGGTACTACCACTAAGAGTGGATATATTTGTTGTTTTATAAAGGGAAATACATGGTGTATTAACATAATTTAAACATTTGTCTCCATTGGACAGACAAACTTGCATCAAAGTGCCAAAACTAAACTATTTGACAATACTTATTTGTGTGTATAAAAACATTCAGTCCCTGTACAACTCAAACTGAATCAGGTTTAATGGGTGGGTAAAATGACAATTAACTACATTTTGTTCAATAGATTACCCAATATTCAACAAGACACTTGTTATTCTGTAGTTGCTCAGTTTCAGTGTATGACTACTGCATTCACCCCTTTTAAGCACTGAAAGATTGGTTGCATGTTTTGATCCCATGTGGACTTTTGCTGCCACATAGGATTAAAACATGCAACAAATGTGTCTTTGCTCCTACAGATGACCTCAGTAACGCATTTAAAAAAAAAAAAAAAAACCCTTTGATCTCAGCAAAGAGCTTGGAACAACCTGGCTTTCTCTCTCTCTCAAGCTCTTGTTAGTTATTTAATAGAACTGGCAATCAAGTGAAGGATGTCAAGTGTTGCTGAGAAAATGGCCAGGGCCCTGTTAATGAGTGAAGGGGAGTCATAACAGAAGTGGTTGCTGAAGTTTCATTGAGAGAGTGCCTGGCAGTGTGCTGCTGGTTAGACCTCTGTTGTTGCTGTGGATCTCTGGAGAGCAGCGTCTCTGTTGCTTGTTTCCTTGACTCCCGAAGCCCTTCAGGAGAATGTGTTTGGACAGAGAATCTTTGGGGACTATTTTCTTCTCTCCCCAATGGCTTGTATGTCCTCGCATACAGCAAAACAACCCTAGATTGCTAGTGTTCTGGGTTCATTTGACTGTAGTCAAATTTGGTGACCTACCAACACTATTGGTACTAGTTGCAATGAGTGTGTTTGCAACTTGAAACAACTTTTTAATATGACAGAAATGTATATTAAAAAGTAGTAGTAGTAGTAGTAGTGAATTTGTAAAATAAGTAGTTGTAGATTTTTCTTTTTTTTTTTAAAACTTCCTAAAATCAATACAGCATTCGGATTGGGGCCTATTAATTGTGGAGCGCTGGGAGATCAGACCAATTTTATATTTTGACTTTGTAACCACTGTGTTTTTTTTGTTAACCCTGCTGTATCTGCCCCACACAGCGTGGAGCGGTACGACCCCAGCAAGGATGCCTGGGAAATGGTAGCCCCCATGGCAGATAAGAGGATCAACTTCGGAGTCGGTGTCATGCTCGGCTTCATATTTGTTGTGGGCGGACACAACGGCGTGTCGCACCTCTCCAGCATCGAGAGGTACGATCCACATCAGAACCAGTGGACAGCCTGTCGACCAATGAATGAACCACGCACTGGTGAGTTTACATCACATTAGCTAAAGCACTATTTATAGGATTCAGAAATGCATTTCATTGGCTTCGTATGAATATGACATTGTCTTGCAGGTGTGGGTTCTGCCATCGTGGACAACTACCTCTATGTGGTGGGAGGTCATTCTGGGTCATCCTATCTGAACACTGTCCAGCGCTATGACCCCATCTCAGACAGCTGGTTGGACTCGAGTGGCATGATGTATTGCCGTTGCAACTTTGGTCTGACTGCCCTTTGACCCTTGGCCCAGCCAGCTAGGATCCAATAAGAGAACTTAGACACAAAGACGTTTCTTTTTCGTTGTCTCCTCCTCCTTCCCCACATTCATCCTCCAGGTGCAGAGGAGCGCTGCACACCGGCGTCAACACCAGAGGAGAGAGAGCCTGCTGGGTGGATGGATGTGGTGGGCTAGCTCACTGGCTAGAGGGAGACTACACGGGCATGGCTGCAGAGATAAGAAAGAGCTGCAAAGTTGTGCGGAAAAGCAAGGAAGATGATTGGACCGGATCAGCTGTCACAGGCACGAGGAGACGACCGCTCTACTGCTGCTGGACCACAATGAGGACTCTGAGCCATTTCCCAGAGGATTGTGGGAGAAAACTTGTCACTTTTGTTTCAGACTTTTTTGTTATGTTTGCAGACATTGTTTTTTTGTTTTGTTATTTTCCTTCATGCCATTAATTGTGTTTAACACTTAAAAATCTTTCTTTTTGTTTTTTCCCCCGCTGCAACTGGAACCATGTGTTCAAATTGGCAGTTGGCTGCTGGTGTATTTGTATGAATATGTGGTTGTTGGCCGTGTGTGTGTGTGTGTGTGTGTGTGTGTGCGTGCACTCGAGGGATATGTGCATGTCAGATAGGATTGTTTTTGTTTTGTTACGTGTCTGTGTGCAGAACTGAAGCTTGGGGCTCAGCGAACGCAGGAGTTCTGCATCAAAATCAGTGCTTCACAAAAAAGAGAAAAGTTGGAATCTTTATATTTTCTCAAAAAGGGCTGCCTTTTTTTCTCCTGTAAATAGTCTAAATGAAATATATAAATAATGAATATATCCTCTAGTGCATTGCCTGTAAATGTGTGTGTGTGTGTGTGTGTGTGTGTGTGTGTGTGTGTGTGTGTGTGTGTGTGTGTGTGTGTGTGTGTGTGTGTGTGTGTGTGTGTGTGTGTGTGTGTGTGTGTGTGTGTGTGTGTGTGTGTGTGTGTGTGTGTGTGTGTGTGTGTGTGTGTGTGTGTGTGTGTGTGTGTGTGTGTGTGTGTGTGTGTGTGTGTGTGTGTGTGTGTGTGTGTGTGTGTGTGTGTGTGTGTGTGTGTGTGTGTGTGTGTGTGTGTGTGTGTGTGTGTGTGTGTGTGTGTGTGTGTGTGTGTGTGTGTGTGTGTGTGTGTCAAGGGTCAGTGTAGAGGTGAATGACGAATTCTCCTGAGAGTGTTTGCCACTAGTCTCTGCTTCATCCTGGGAGCAATTTAAAATCCCAATGTTCTAGCTTCTGTTCCATCTTCCTAAGGTCAGGTCATGAACTTCTTGTTACTCTTCACAATAGTTGAAATTGACCTTCGCCCTCTTTTCACCCTTTGGTCTGTACACAATACCAACTGGTGCTATATTTAGGATTCAGGATTCAGCTGTTTGTCTGTGTTGCCTCACACAATTAGGTCAGCCTCTGCTACATTACTGTTATTATGTTTGTGATTAATGTGCATTTAAATGCGTCAAATTTGATGGCCCTACCTTGCAATAAAATAAAATCCTACTGAAAGGGAAGCCTGTGGTCGGACAACCACAAACCCCTGTCTGAAAATTAACACTATGTTTGCTTTGCAGTTGTTTAAAACTTTTTATTTTTTTATTTAAAAAGCATCCTAGTTAATATACCCCTTCCCTTATAGTGTCCCTGTTGCAGGATGAGCATGCTTCATTATCGTCTCTGTGCCTGCTCCCCGTACAATGTCACTCTCTTAGCTATGAACAAGACTTTTTGCCTGTGATTGGGTCTGACACCGGCTCTCACCAACTCGCCACCACACATGTGAGCCTCATGAGGCCAAGGTCTTGCTTGCAAGCTCAGGTTTGAAGTTATCTGTTCACAGCTTCATCTGAAGTGCCAAAACATTACAAATTTATTTATTTTTTTTTCGCCATCTTTCCCACCTCCAGTGCTACAGACGCTTTCTCATGTGCCACAGTTTAATCATTCTCTTCTCTGTCTTGTTGCTAATGTATTAGCGTTACATTCTTCCATTCTGTCATATGGAGATGGTTGATAAAGCACCAAGGGCTGTGCCAGCCAACTCAGACCATGTTGCCACTGTCACCAGTCCTGTGTCCTGGGAGAGAGACCAGAGTGCTGACCCCAGGCTGGCTGAGGGTATCACTCTAGTCTAGGCTAAGGGACAGGTCGGGCAATGCCCAGCAATGGAGGGGGCACTAGATGGGGAATGGCCAGGCGTCTTGTGTCTTGTTGAGTCACTGTTGATGTTCAAATCTAGTTTGAGTTGCTTTGTGCACTGACGTTTGCACACAAGTGGAAACTTAAACCAAGCTCTGCATTGCACTTACCAAACTCTTTGATACATATTGTAATTTGTACATACGTTTTAATTAGGATAATGGCATTTAGATAATGCAATAACACTTCTGTTCTGTCTGTGGATGAGTTTGTTTTGTGTTAGTCTCTTTAAAAAGCCAAGGCATCTCATATTGCTGTAACAGAACACCACATGGCATGTCTATTGATTCACACTGTTGGCTAGTAATGTGGACATCCAATGAAATATCCAAATTGTACCATTGAGTTTGCCTCATCCTGCCCGACATGTTGTGTTGTCATTTATTTTATTTATTTTTTTTTTCAAGGTGTTGGTTAATTCAGGGAGATACCGATGGATTGCTCACAGTTTGTTAAAGGTTAACTCCACCAATTTGTGTGTTTACAACTCTTTGGGAGTACCACTTCATGGGAACACAGTAGTAGAAAACCTTTTGTGGCTCCAGAGGAAGCTGCATGTAATCTAATAAATTAGCTACAGTGATGTCACTCAGTGGCTAGGTAGCGTTGTGGGTAATGTAGGTGCCAGATTTTGAAAAAGGTAGAAGAATCCGTAGAATAAAAAAGGTGGTATCTCTGGTTCTGCTTAATTGATTTGGATGTTGGCATGTCGTGGAGTACTTTCAAAACATAGTGCCTACATTACCCATAATGCAACTCAGCCAATAATTGGCATCACTGGAGGCAATTTATCAGATTAGATGCAGCTTCTCCTAGGGCAACAAAATGCTATAATTCAACTATTACAACTATTTTCACATGTGCAGAAGTACTCCTCCAGACTTTTTAAATACACATGAATGTGTAGAATTGGTGGAGTTACCCTTTAATTCATGGCCAAATTCGATGTATACACCTTTTTTAAAAAAAACGAACAATACCACATATTTCACCACAAGGTCTTGTTTACACTAGACGGGACACCTTCCTCTTCACCCTTGTAATCTAAACCTGTTGAAATAAATACAGAAACCATTACTACAGACAGAACTTTAATGACATTTGTCAGGCTGTCACTGGTGAGACATTTAGTTTGTTGCGGATTGTTTGCATCACAATATGAAGTACTTTCCTCTTGATTTCTGTTTTATTTTGAACACATAAGCAACCCAAATGTATTTCTGCAAACATGTCATTTTATTTTAGAAAGATGTGAATGACTTATTTTTGTATTTATGATTATTATGATTTGTATTGTTTATGTAACCTGATTGTCTCTTGTACTGGTTTTTGTTAGTCACTTCACAGCCACAGCACAAATCACGCAGGCGTAATTATGTGCTGCTGCCATGATTCATCTAGCTGTTCTGTACAATGTCATGAGAATTCTGTGGTGTACACTAACTACTACTTTATTGAGTTTCGGAAGAGAAGCTGATGAAAATCTGCAAACGTGAATCTGCAAAAAGAAGGGATGTTAACATTGAGTTTGTACGCGTTTTTATTATGGCCTAACCAATGTCATGTTTTTGCCACCACTTTCACCAAAGTGCTTGTTCAAAGAAAGCAGATGGATGACTAACACCTGGTCTGCAATGGACTGCCACTCTGATGTTTGTGTCTGAAAGAAAAAAAATCCTTTGAAACTGATGTCAATGTTAGCCAAATGACCACTCTGCTTCTTTTACATTTCCCCCATTGTGTGTCTGGAGTAAGGTGATGATCTTGAATTTTATATCCTGTGGATTAATACTGGAAGTACAAGATAACCTTAGGTGTAGAAACAGTAGCTTTTCACATTTGCTCATGTTTTGATTGAAGACATTTTACATACATTTTAGTCAGTTTGTGTGGTGCAGTTGTACCCGGTTTAAAATAAATGCCTGCCTTAAAAGGTACTGTCTGCTTTTATGTGGCTCCTGTTGTACCCATCCATGCAATGCACAAGTGTGACAAAATAACTGAACACAAGTTTACTCAAAAATATTTGTATTTGCATTTTAAAGTCTTTTAAAGTCTCAGTGTAGAAAAACAGCAATTGAAAACTCATCATGATAAAGGATTTACATTTGACAGGATTCCCTTTCAGAAACTTCCCTTTGCAGAGGCACAGAGGTTATGAAAAAAAAAACTAAAAAACATGCAAATACATATTCCCTGTGTTGGCAACTGTGGTGTGCTGAGCTAATGCTGAAACTCAATCAAAATGCTCAGTGCTCTGGAAGCTAAACAGGTTACATTTAAGCTTGTAATGTCAGAAAAGAGACATTGGGGCTGGGCAATATACCAATATTATATTGTCATATTGTGCTATGACATGAGTACCATCTTTTGCTTGTTTGAAAGGGTTCATTACAGTTAAATGATTTTCTGAACTTATAAGACTCTTGTACTACCCACTTGATCATTATATCCCCATTACTGATGACTATTTATCAAAAATCTAATTATATTAAAGGAGCAATATGTAAAGATTAGCTACCTGTTGAATTTGTACAGCCAAAGTAACTGCCAACTGCCCCTAGCTGCATTCTGTTCCATGACTGTAGTCTGTCAGCTAGCTAGCTCAGTTAGCAGTGCAGTAAGCTGGACTGCCTGGGTTGTCTGGGTGTTTACACTGGTTGCACAGCAGCTTTGGACTGAGATTTTCAAGCACAGGGCTAGCTGGTTAGCATGCTACTTCAGTGGATATCTCTGCAACAAAATACATACACATCCTCATCGTAACGTCAAAACTGTTATGTCTTCACATTCTGTTTACATTTTTGGTTAATTCTTGAATGTTTAAACCAATATACGTATTGCACCTTTAAAATACTAATAGTCATCCCGAAGACATTTGGAGTCTTTGCATTTATGAAGTGCTTTTGCTTAGATTTCAAAATACTGAGATATATATATCATGCATATCACCCAGCCCCATTTCAGACTGCCCTCAATCTTTGTATTTTAACATCTATTCATCATATTAAATGCTCGCCCACAATTTACACAAAATTTCAATAACATATTAACCTGACATGGACCTTGGCCCGGTTAAGTTGGGCTTCAGACCAAAGTGTAAATAGAAAAAGCACCCTTTTTTATTGTAGGAAAAGGCATTACTGTAAAAAAAAAAAAAAAAAAAGAAAAAAAAAGAAGTTAAACATCAGAATTGATGGGAATGTGATAGATTATCTCTTGTACAAGGCTGCTTATCAGGTACTCAATTGAATATGCCAAAGATGTGCTTGATTTATGCAAATCAACCTAGAACTATTATAGTCCAATACATTCTTGGATTCCAAGCATGGCCAAAAAGAAGTTATTTCTTTTTGGCACAGTAAGATTTCTGCAAGTGTTCAGGTGGAACATTGGAAGCAACAGCTGAGAAGAATTCATTTTTTAAAAACCAAAATCATAAAACATAATTAAAAGGTATTGCTGTAACGAAAGATTTGTAAGAGGTATGGACTAATGCTTTGAGTTCACTTGTCAGACGTGCGTATGTAGACCAGCGAGGACAGCAGCAGGAGCTCTGGCGGCTTGTGTAGTAGGATCAGATTGTCTCCCCTCAGACCGTCATAGTGCATCCAGCAGCCGTCTATCTGGAAGGCTGCAGAGTAGTGATGCTCCTCCTTGTTGAAGAGTGTGGCGCCCTCCAGTGAATATCTGTGGAGGAAAAAACTTTTTTTATGTTGTCCAGGAAACCAAAAGTAAGAGCATAAATAATAGTGAGGACATTTATTAACAGTTATAAAACACTTTGTAACTGTGTATTTTAAAAACTATAAAAATAAAGTTATTATTATTATAAAGATTAGAGCATCCTGTTTTTTTTTCTTTTATCTGTGTCCCGTGTCTGTTTGCTGAACACATGATAATGAGTACTGAGCCAACAAAAGCACAACATGGAAGCCTCGTACCTGTGCTGACAGAGAGCCAGATGGTATGGAACATAGGACAGTTCCTCTGACTTCCACTGCTGCATGTTAAGAATGACAAAGGGCGGAGGTCCGTGGCAAAAAACCCTCTGAGAGAACTCTCTCAGACCATCACACCTGTTAGAATCAGATTTGTCACGAGGTGGAATAAGACTGAAACGCATTAGATGATACAACATCCTCCACATGCCTCACCCCAGTTGTGAGCAGAGTACGAGCTTGGGGCAGAAGAACTCGTCTACGGCCGACTGGATGGGGTCTCTGTGAGGCAGCTCATGAGGAGGGCTGGGAGAAAATGTCAGAAAGAAATAATAAGACATGGAAATGACTTATGCCACACAACAACACTCTGGTATCTAAGACAGACCTACTTTGTGAAACGAAAATACTTCAGATTGAAACAATTTGTGGATTCTCACAAATTAATGGGTGGAGATCCTTAAGTTCAAGTCAAGTGGTGCAAAGGAAACCCTAAAATAGAGCTGCACACCAGCTGACCTATTGCCAAGTGATGTTCCAAGTGCTCAAGTGGGCCAACAGTACCAAAGTCCACTAGGAAATTTGATATTTTTAACATTTGATACGGAAAAAAGTAGACAGCTGTTTGTGTAACCCTGTCCTAATGTAAACGGGGTGAAGTTCACTCTGTGGCACCAGGGTATTACACTGCCTGTGTGCAGTATACAGTACCTGATGTTGATTGTAGTCTTGACGGACTCCTGGAAGCGGGTTGGGCAGCTCCAGTTGGTGCACAGGCTCTCCTGAATGTTGGACATGAGGTTCTCTAGGTTCTCTGTGAAGTTCCTGTGTTCATTACCAAACAGGTCGATCACCAGCGCTGCCTGGCGGATCTCAGAGCGATACTGCCTTTTAGACATCCTGTCCCAGATCCACAGCATCTTCACTGTGGTGTAGTCACAGGAGTCCATCAGGTAGAGGAAATGCTCCACAAACTGCTTGCCGAGGAAGACGGCCAGCTCCCTGGGAAAGCCCTGGTTTTCCCGCAGGATCACATACAGGATCATGAGGAAGCCATCGATGGTGCATGTGTTTTTAAGGTTGATTTTCACGTACAGGGGGGTGCATGATAGGGCTTTACGTCCTGCCTTAATGGTGAGGACGCCACCCCAAGGTAGCACAGGCCTCCAAAAGGAGCGGTCCTCCTCATCATTGTTGTTAATGGAGGCACGGATTTCTTCAAACAATGTCTTAGACCTGAAGCAAAGAAGCAGAAAAGCAGACAGAGGTGGTCTGTTTAGTTTGGTGTATCGATGGATTTGGACAGTAACGTTATAACCACAGAGGCTATGCAAATAAATGGAAGTTAGCTTCAATAACAAAACAAGCCACGCAATGACGAGTTACGTCCAGTTATCCTCCGGGGAACAGACAGAGCCCAAAAGGCCTGCGTGCTCAACAAATTAGCAGCTGGTCTCAACTTACCTTTCGAAGTGGAGGTTGTTCGCAGTGTTTGATACCAGCGTTTGGAAGTCTTCGTTGTCACTCAAAACACAGAGTGTACTCTCCATTGCTCTCTGTATTTCTTCATGTCTTACACCGGATGTAAAGCCAGATATGTAAGTATAGTATTTATTGAACTTTCTAAAGAATATTACAATGATGACACTTTGCAAGCATGAGAACAAGCTCGATAAAACGTCAAGTTGTCCCCTTAAAAACACTACTGTTGTCTTTTTTCCCCAAGCGGTGTGTAAATGCAGTGCTGCCCTCTGCTGATGCTCAGTGTCGCTAACGTCTTCTGAAGTCCCGCCCACTCGCGGGGGGTGTTCCAGAACTGGGAATGCTATTGGTTAAGAGGTTAAACTAGCGCGTTATAATAAGTATGTGATTGGCTTTCAGAGTTGACAGTAGGTATGTAGCCCCTCCCTTTCCCGTCGCCTTGCCCACTCGCGAGGCTACGTCCTACGTCCGACGCTATTCCTGAAAGTTAATACGCAGATTTTCAGCGGTACCGTGGGGTTTTTGGACAGAGCCTGCGTTACCACCTTTGACTTGGCCGCCTTTTCACTCAACTTAAGTTTTTGGTACGAATCACCACCACGCTCCTCGTCTTGTCAGGCAGCGAGTCTGCAGGAGATAACAGCACCCTACAACACTTTCAGCACCAAGAGATGTCGGCTCAAATCATAAGCGGCAAAGAGGTTTCAGCGTAAGTTTAATATTTTATCCTGAACGGTGCACAGATAGTTCAATGAGTGTAACCTAACGTTACCTGACGAAACATGTGGCTGTGCACTCGCTAACTAAGCAGCTAACTTGCTATCTTAACTCAGTTACAGCTGAAGTTAACGTCACTTTTGTACATTATCCCAGTCTGGTACACATTTTGCATGCAGTTTTTATTTATATCAGCTTCACAACAGTATCATGCATTAGCTTGAAGTAGTTGTACATGAATGACGCTGTCCACGTGAATGAAGTGTGTTAGCATGCCTTGCTGTTTATTGTTGATAACCAGCTGATAAATGACCGTGGACTCCTTCTCAAGTTGCATGGGGAATTTGTTTTCTTGACAGTTCTCTTGATTAGTCTAACGTCAAATGTGTTCAAACTTTATGTGCTGATATGTGACTCTTTACTATTTGATGGTATCCCATATGGTTAGGGCCATTGCACACTTCTCATTGAATGACTGTAAATCCTGCAGCATTATGTAAGAAGCTGTGATGGTGGGATATGATCTTTGCCCTGTTGGACCAGTGACCTCAAGTGGTTAGACTGGCAAACAGCCCTCATAAAACAAGCAATCATGCACTTTTTGTTTTAATATTTGAGTTCAGTCTGCAAATGGGTATATTTATGATTCATAGGTCAAATATTGACTGAATCCAAGTTAAGGCTGAGCTTATATATTTGGAAAAGAGACCACAACGTGTTGGACATTTAGTTGCATGTGCTTGTCACAAGACCTGACAGCCTGCACCCTGTTAACTTCTCCTCACCGTCCTCATTAGTGTAATTATTTTATGCTGCACACACAGCCTCTCCACAGATCTGCATGCCTTCAGTGTGTATGGGTATTTAGATTGATTATCTCTGAAGCTCAACAAAAGCTGACACACAGTTCATTGTCCTGGACAAGTGATCTGCATAAACATAGGCTTATTGGTGAGTTAGGAGATGCAGTTTTCTATAAACCCCTATCCAAATTTTTGTTCTTCAGAGGATTGACACGGGGCAACAATCAAAGCATGGCAGCATCAGTACTGTTTATTGTATGAATGTCCTTTGTTTATTCGTATATAGCCCTAGTTGATCAGTGACCAGGAAAGAAGATATCAGAACAGACAGTTTTTATCATCCGTCATTGTGAGGAGGATTGTTATGACTCTGCCCCTAGATGAATAAGTAAATCAGCAACATAGTGCACATTGTATGTCAAATGGTGTGTCAACAAGTTTCAGTAGTAATGTTACTGTACATTATTTCCACTATATTGACTAGATTATGTATTGTTATTGTTCCACTCTGCGTCTTTGCCTTTAAGAAAAGCTAAGATGTTTTTTCATTTGGAACGCCTGATGTTCGAAATTAAGATCGTCCAGGGTTTTAAGATGAATGATAATATTAATAATGATAATAATAATAATAATAATAATAATAATAATAATAATAATAATAATAATAATAATAATAATAATAATGATGATATAGCACTTAACTAAACAGGGATACAAAGTGCTTTACAGCAATGGAAAAGAAAGAACAACAACAAATGAAGAGCTGCAGATAAACAAAACGTACTAAATGATACAACTAAAAGATTATAAAACATTGTGGGATTAGGTAAAGTTGAGTAGGAGTAAAATGATAAAACTCTGTAATAACCCTGTATTTAAGAATTCATAGATTATTTCCTATTTGTTATCCTAATACTATTTGATAATTTGTTGAACCTTTTGAAATTAAAACACTAATCAAGCAAAGGTCACTAGGGCAACAGCACCGTGAGGCTACTTGAAAGGTAGTTCAAATTGGAGTCATGCATTCATATTTAAAAGTAATCAATATTAATCACACGGTGTATTCTATCATCACTGCCAATTGAGCCCATGTGACGCACACTGTGCTTTAAACAGGATAATCTGTCTAGTTGAGGAGCTTTTTAAGTGACCTTGTTCTGTCTCTCTTCCACAGTGGCTGAGATCAATAAAGCTGGTTAGTTGTGTGATTGATTGTGTGAACAGAAGCTAAAGTCCAGTCACTGTGCGTCAGTCACTCTGTTTGGTCTCTGAGTGGTTGACTTTGCCTAATCTCCCAATTGTATGGTATCTGATCACCCACGAGTGCCCTAACCAAACCATGAAACGAATATAGATAAAGCAAAGACCAGAGATTGATGGCTGTGGTCTGGGGAATGATTACCAATTTTAACCAGGAGATATCCAGATGGCGTTCGTCTGAAGACACAATCTGTAACCATTACAAGGGAAAGAAAAGGGATTTCTGCAGTTGGCTTGTGTACCATCTGGTCTTCCGCATTTTCTTTGTTATGGTCCACCTGTCACTGCATACGGATTAAAAATTCCTGTTGGGTTTTTATTCTTCGGTTCACAGGCAGGTGAGGGAATGCTTGAAGAAGGATGTGGGGCAGATGAAACTTCAGGACCCCAACTTCAGACCTGGTTTGGTGGTTTTACAAGTAAGTGTAGAATGGTAACTTTGCACTACATAAAGAGATGTTTTTGTTAACTACTTTGTACTTTCTCATGGAGATAAGAAGGTAAGAATTAGTGTCTTGTGAGTGCCATTGTGTTCCCCTGCAAGGTCAGGCTGCACAATGTGGTTAAGATAAAAGAATATTCCTTCATACAGGCAGGCAAAGTGATGCTTTGTGTCTTTGCAGGTTGGAGACCGGGATGATTCGAATCTGTACATTAGCATGAAGTTGAAGGCAGCAGCAGAGGTGAAAATATCATTTTGTTGTCATTCCATATTAACGCCACACTTCTACTTAAGTAAGTTCTATAACCCAACCTAATCTCTCCTTCTGTGTACACAGATTGGAATAAATGCCACACATATGAGACTTCCCAAGACTGCAACAGAGGAGGAGGTGAGGATGGATTTGAAATATTATCATCTTTTGTTCTATTCTTCTGCATGATCCACACACACACGAAGTAAGACACGTTTGATTTTGTTATAGTGCCCAGTAAAGTCTGCAGGTCCTTAAATTCTACTGTTGATGATGTTTTTCAGCACAGTTAGATTAAAGTCAAGTTTGGGATTTGCCACGCTATTGGCTCCATAACAAATTGTAAGGTTAACACGGTAACAAGACTACTTGACTGCATGTCTGTCTGCAGGTTCTTCACAGCATCACAGAGGTGAATGAGAACTCGTCTTTCCACGGCCTCATCGTGCAGCTGCCCTTAGACTCGATCCACAAGATCGACACAGAGAAAGTCACCAATGCCGTGGCCCCAGAGAAGGATGTAGACGGGTAGGCACAGACATTGATTAAAGATCCAGTTGCTTTCTCCTCTTTTTAAGTATTTCTTTGTGTCCTTCAAGTCTGGTTAAAAGAAAAAAAATAATGTGTTCTGGTCTGTGCACAGGCTGACTAGCATAAATGCGGGGAAGCTGTCTCGTGGGGACCTGGGTGACTGCTTCATCCCCTGCACCCCAAATGGCTGCATGGAGCTCATCAGACAGACTGGTAAACCCACAGCAATTAACACTCCAACACATCCTCTAAGAAAAAAAACAAACAGCTGTGCTGTGAGGTGGGAATTAATCGATGGATTGTGCACTTCACACGTCTACAGGTGTGTCGGTGGCGGGGAAGAGAGCGGTAGTGATCGGCCGCAGCAAGATTGTGGGCGCGCCAATGCATGACCTGCTGCTGTGGAACCATGCCACCGTCACCACCTGCCACTCTAAAACTGTCGATCTGCCTGGAGAGGTACATCAGTCACACCTCCATCCCAGTCGCATTAGCCATTATGTGCCCACACATCAAAGCAAGCAGAGACTGTAATGCGAGCTCTGATGTTTTCATGTAGGCGTATTTTATCTGGTGTGAATGGGTTCAGTTCAAACATACCCAGACAGGGCTTTCTTTCTCAAAAAAGCAAACTTTTGAACAAAGACACATTGACAGTCTCGCCTGGACATAGCATGAACTGCCTGGTTCAAAAGGGACTAAAACATTCTACTGATTTGACTAAAATGGAATTTAAATGTGAAAAGGTGATTAAGCATTTTGTTCGTCGAATAATTAGCGACCTAAGTCTAACTTGTTGATTGTTGCATGAAACTCCATAACCAAGATCACCATCTGCCATTTTGTGGCACAAATGATAACATCAGGTTTGACAAGATTTAAAATATTTCTATTAATGCATGATATAAATGTGATTACAATGTGGGACAGTATTTCAGTATATAGTTCTGTTTTACTACCGCCATGTTTCTGTCCCTTGCTAGAAGCAATGTAACCGAATGATAGCCCCACTTGAAACAAACATGGGCAGAAACAAAATTCTTATTCCAACCACAGAAAAATAATTAGGATTAAGTGTTACATATTTATCAGGTGTTAATATTGTGCTCTCCTTCTGATTGATGTGTTAACATGAGGCATTTCTATTCTGATTAGACTAATTATTCTGAATATTATTGGAATTTTGGGGGCCAGGTAAACACAGCTGTTGTTACATATTCTGTTCTCTTGTTGTCCATCACTGTTTTTTCATCTAGGTTGGCAAAGCAGACATCCTGGTTGTTGGCATCGGGAAAGCAGAGATGGTAAAAGGAGACTGGATCAAGAAGGGAGCAGTGGTCATTGATTGTGGAATCAACCACATTCCAGGTTGGACTTCCTCGAGCTAATCAGTCCACTTTAAAGGTCAGAGGTAATCTTTACGGTGTCTTCATCAGAGGTTCTCTATTTGTCTTTCAGATAAGTCTAAAGCAAGTGGGAAGCGAGTGGTGGGGGATGTCCACTACGCTTCAGCTAAGGAGCAGGCCGGCTTCATCACCCCTGTGCCTGGTGGTGTGGGACCCATGACTGTGGCCATGCTGATGGCGGTAAGGTCCTGAACTACACTGTCTCTATTTGTCAGATGCTTGTTGTGTATGTCATATGAGACCACCTAACAGTGTTAGCATTGTTGAGAACATGACTGGATCTGCACTTTCAGTTATTTTGTCATGATTTGTCACAGTGCTGCAGAAATTGCATTTTTATTGCAGCTAAATGATCTGATGCTTCTGTATTATCTTTGCTTGCATACACATTATGTGACAACAGAGAATATAAGATTGTAAAACAAATAGTGTTAATGTGTTTGTGTGTGTCTTTAGAACACAGTGTTAAGCGCAAAGCGTTTCCTGGACAGCCATAAATCAGGGAATTGGAACATTTCTTACACCAAGCTCAACCTCCAGAAGCCCGTGCCAAGGTTTGTCTCCTCATTTTCCCTTTCTTAGTCATGTGCTCTGTTAACTTGTCACGGAATGATTTGTTAAATTTAATAATCCAAAAGCAAGATCAGCTGATCTTTTGAACTGCTCACTGAATGTGCTCTTTCAGTCTTTCCTGTTTTCCTTATTTGTGCAGATGAAAAGGTGATTTTGTGTTTCGTCTCCCTACAGTGACATTGCGATTTCACGCTCCTGTGTGCCGAAGCCCATCGACCGGCTAGCAAGAGAGGTGGGCCTGCTCTCCGATGAGGTGGAGCTCTATGGCAAGACTAAGGCCAAGGTCCAGCTGAATATCATAAAACGTCTGCAGGCACAGCCAGATGGCAAATATGTGGTGGTCACTGGGTAGGCAGTCAGCACTTTATCTGCTATACTGTACTCTGCTGTTCTCACTGTAGTACGATAGGATTTCTGTCTGGGGAAAATGTTGAAATTGTTTATGAATTTTGTCTCTGTTTGTACATAAAAAGATGCTAATGGTATATGTAACAGGGACGAGAAAGTAGACCAGAAGGTCCCTACTGATTAAAGTTTTCTGTCTGCAGAATTACACCCACCCCTCTTGGTGAAGGAAAGAGCACCACCACCATCGGCTTGGTGCAGGCCTTGGGAGCCCACATGAAGCTCAATGTGTTTGCGTGTGTCCGACAGCCCTCTCAGGGACCCACCTTTGGTATTAAAGGTGAGCTCTGGAATAAATTACGTTAAGTGAGAGATTGTTGAAATGGGCGTTTTTGGTGGTTTAGAACCTGCAATTTTATCTTCTGCCTGCAGGTGGTGCTGCAGGAGGTGGATACTCTCAAGTCATCCCTATGGAAGAGGTACTACACTGCTGTTTCAAGTTAAAAACTAAGATATTTGTTCATGGCCAAGATTGCATTTAATAATGGGTCTGTTCATTTTAGTTTAACCTCCATCTCACCGGTGACATTCACGCCATCACAGCGGCCAACAATTTGGTGGCTGCAGCCATTGACGCTCGCATGTTCCACGAGGCCACACAATCTGACAAGGTGAGTACTCCACCTTGTTACTGTTGTCATAATACACTGTTTGCAGGTTAATTAATGGATTTTGATGGTTAAATTTCTCTCTGTATAAATCCTCAGGCGCTGTATAACCGCCTGGTCCCACTCAGTGGAGGACAGAGAACTTTCTCCCCCATCCAGATTAACAGACTTAAAGTGAGTGGTGGTGTTTTGGGTTTCAGTTTCACTTAACACAGCCTAGAGAAGGACATGCTTCTGGTATTTAAGTTTCCCTTATTATATTTGTATTTAGAAACTAGGCATTGAAAAGACTGATCCCTCCACACTGACTGAGGAAGAGATCACCCGCTTTGCCCGCCTGGACATCGAGCCGAGCTCTGTCACCTGGCAGAGAGGTATGAACACCCAAGACATCTCTTGATACTCGTGACTCATTGTCTGCATCTATCTATCTATCTATCTATCTATCTATCTATCTATGCTCATGTGCTCGTTATGTGTTGATTTAGTGTTGGATACTAATGATCGCTTCCTGAGGAAGATCACCATTGGCCAGTCACCAACTGAAAAGGGACACACAAGAGAGGTAAAGAGATCCGTAAAGCTGTTTGTCAATAAATTAGAACCACCATATGTAGTAATAGAAAATCAGAATCTGAAAAGCTTAATTTATCCTGGGGGGAAATTGAGTCACTTTACAGATTTGCTTCCGTTCAATAATAGAAAGACATATCAGTTTAGATAGATTATAGGAAAATAGAAAATGAGCCTTTATCATCCTATCCTATCCTTTAACAATGAAAAATACAATAAACTGACATGTGCTATGTCTCTCTCTGTCCTTCAGGCCCAGTTTGACATCACGGTGGCCAGTGAAATCATGGCGGTGCTCGCCCTCACCAGCAGCCTTGAGGACATGCGTCAGCGTCTGGCCAAGATGGTTGTGGCCACCAGCCGCAGCGGAGAGCCCATCACCACTGAGGACCTGGTTAGTAGGCTGGAGTCTCCTTTGTGACCAGGCAATCTACTGCTTAAACAAGGCTCCTATAATGTACGATTTCTCTCTGTAGGGTGTGAGTGGTGCTCTAACTGTGCTAATGAGGGATGCCATCAAGCCAAACCTGATGCAGACCTTGGAGGTGGGTGAAACTTTGCTAACCTATAAAGGTTATCTGAAAGAGCTGTACAAGCCAAAAAATATTAGTGTGAGAGCGCTTGTATTTTGAACCATGTTAAAATGTGTGCATTTACAGTCTTTTTTATATTTACAAAGTGCGTTCTATAAACTGATATACAAATCTCACAATCTGCATTCCATTTGTTTGTTGTTGTTGGTGGTGGTTTAAAATGTCTGTTTGTATTTTAATATTCCAAACCCTTCTGCATGCCAGAGGGATGACATTGCCTTGAGTTATGGTTATTGTGTCACATGTGAGTCATCTGAATCTGCAGGGAAACCCTGTGTTTGTCCATGCTGGCCCATTTGCCAACATCGCCCATGGCAACTCCTCCATCCTGGCTGATAAAATAGCTTTGAAGCTGGTTGGACCTGAGGGCTTTGTAGGTAAGTGGAGCTTAGAAAATAGCTGATAGCATGTTTGCATAGATTTTTCCTGCCTGATCTGGTGCTGCAGTGCTACAGTACATGGTTTCCAGTGTTGATTGTACTAATGAGGATGTAACAGATGTTGTACGACAGTACCATATCAGAACCATGGTCAATTTTGCCCAACAGTGACTGAGGCTGGCTTCGGTGCTGACATCGGCATGGAGAAGTTCTTCAACATCAAGTGCCGCTACTCAGGCCTGAGACCCCACGTGGTGGTGCTGGTGGCCACTGTCCGAGCCCTGAAGATGCACGGAGGAGGACCAACGGTGGGTTTGCATGAGTTCCGCTCAGCATCCTAATCACAAGATAATTATTTCAGTGCTTTAAAATTTGAAAAACAAGGCGCGCAGGTGGTTGAGTGGTTAAATTGCATGCCATATACGCAGCCGACCCCGGTTCGATTCCGGCCGGAGGTCATTTGCTGCATGTCACATCCCCCTCTCTTTCCCGTATTTCCTCTCTGTCTTCTGCTTAATAAAGGTGTCTATGCCGAAAAAAAAAATCAAAAAAAAAAATTGAAAAATTCATGCTCTGGCTTATTTCTTTCTTTTCTTTTAAAAAAAAAAATAAATTTGCATGATGTTGCCTTTCTCCATCATGAGCTCTGAAGATCAGCATCAAAACAATCACAAGAAAATTTCCTTCTGCACACAAGTAATGTTGCACCCTCCTTGAGGGAATGACAACAAACTGCTGAGATTCTAATTACATTTGCTGCAGAGTCGACGTCAGACAGAAGTAACAGAGCACTCACACACACGTTGATAGCATCTTGATAATCCTGAGGCAAACTGAGGGAAAGCGATTCAAATCTGTCTCCGAAGTGCAAGATTTGGAGGGCTCAGTGTTCAGTATTTGAACTCTGAACTGAACAAAAAAACATTTTCTTTCAGGTCACTGCCGGGATGCCGCTGCCTAAAGAATACATCGAGGAGGTAATGCATAACAGCAGCTGAGCAAAGTGCGATCTTTATTTGTAATGATATATTTCTGTTGATGAGCTGTAGAATAATGTCAGATATTATCATTGTGTATTTATTAGATTGTATCTGGGCTACATGGTATGGTGAAAACATTATACTACTATACAGATATTCAAGATAAACAGTTTTTGCTTTTTTAAAAGCATCTACATTAAACATTTATGTCGTCCAATAAAAATAAAGTTGAATTTTTATTTTTTTTTATTTATGTTGTGTGTGTTTATGTGTACTTGCATGTAGAACCTTGAGCTACTGGAGAAGGGCTGCAGCAACATGAGGAAGCAGATAGAGAATGCACAGCACTTTGGTGTGCCCGTGGTGGTGGCTGTAAATGGTTTCAAGTAAGTGATGGATGACGACAAAGTAGAAAAAAGGACTAACATGGTCTATATGACCACAAATATACAGAGAAATTGTTTTTATTTAACTGATGAACTGATCGATATTTTTTTATTAATAATGGATCAAATGATTGTGTATACTGTCTCTCCGTTATGACAGAGAATTATCTGGAGTTTCCTGTGCCCTCATATCTCTAATGTCTTTTGTCATCCTGCTTCACATTTCAGGACAGACACTGAGGCTGAGCTGGACTTGGTCTGCAGCATGGCCAAAGCCGCCGGAGCCTTCGACGCTGTGCGCTGCTCCCACTGGGCTGAGGGTGGAGCCGGTGCGGTGGCTCTGGGCCAGGCTGTCCAGAGGGCCTCTGAGGCCCCCAGCAACTTCAAGTTCCTCTATGATTTAGAGGTATGGAACAATCACACCTGCTGTTTTCTTTTCTGTAAATCTCTTGGTTGGTGGAGGTTAAGTACATGGATTAATTTGCTGGAAAATATATATAATCAGCAACACTGAAGATAAAAGATAATGTTCTAAGAGATGCCCTCTTTCACAGGCATCCAGTTTGTCAGTATAAGTAAAAAAAATATTTTTTAAAAAGTTTTTAAAATTGCATCATATATTTGGGCCCGAAACTGTCTCGTTGGAATTACTGAGTCATCAGATCAACTTAAGTCGACCTGACTCACGGCAGTGTGTATACTTCAAATTCCTCTTTAGCTCCCCATTGCTGATAAGATCCGAATAATTGGCCAGAAGATCTACGGAGCGGACGACATTGAGCTTCTCCCAGAGGCTCAACGCAAGGTGGAGCTCTACACCAAACAGGTCAGCACCTATCTTCGATGCATGTCTTTCGTCTGTCTTGTCGGGCCTGTTTTCTGGCTTGTGCTGTCAGTTTAAGTCTGCATTATTGGATGAAGAATCCCTTTGTTTAAGATCCAATGAAGTTCTGTCTCCTTTTCTCCTTGCAGGGTTTCGGCAATCTGCCAATCTGCATGGCGAAGACTCACCTGTCGCTCTCTCACGAGGCAGACAAGAAGGGTGTGCCCACAGGTTTCGTCCTGCCAATCAGAGACATTCGAGCCAGTGTGGGCTCCGGCTTCCTGTTCCCGCTGGTCGGCACGGTAAGCGTTCTTTTGCAGCAGGTTCATCTCAAGTTTTTGTGTCTGTTTGTTTAGCTTGATCCATAAGCTACATTATGTGTCTACAATATAACAGCACATAAATGAGCAGAATCAACCTTATATAATTGTCTGTGATTCAAAAACGGTATTCCCTTACTGTTTTTCTCAGATGCCCACAATCCCCGGCCTGCCCACCAGGCCTTGTTTCTATGACATCGACCTGGACCCTGAGACTGAGCAGGTCAACGGGCTCTTCTGAAGCAGTGAGGAAGGTAGTTAGGACACACAGATACCAATCTTATACTGGACTAGGCAGTATGACTGTTAATACCTTGCCCTTCTTGTTTGTTTTTATAGATGTGACGCAGCACCCCCCACTGAGCCTTAATGAAATGTGATGGACCAATAACTGGAAATTCCTTGAGCTGTTTTTGTTTGGTTTCCACTCATAGACTGACTTCTGTAAATAACTGATTAGCTTTTTCCAGAAGGCTGCCGTTGGGTAAATCAAGAAACTTAATTGATCAGAGAACAGTATGTCCCCCGTCTGAGAATGTGTCAACAATCCTTTAAGTTACATTACTGCACATAAACAAGCCTAACTTGTTTTTCCACATCCCAGAACCCCCAACAGCAATAATGAGTCGACTTTAAGTGGCATATCTTAATTCTTATGTATAGTTTGTGTGCACTACACCGGGAGCATCTCCTCCAGGCAACAATCCACAGAATTTTCGTGTTTTTGGTTGAATTTGTTATTAAAAAAAAGAGATCATAAAAATAATGCTTCCTTATAACATGTTTTATAATTTTTGTAATTTTGAGCAATCTCGCCTGTCAAAATTCCTGTTTTGCCTGTCCTGTCTGAATGTTTCTAAAACTGTCTAACTTTGCTGCAGCTTCTGCCACTGCTTTGAAACTCACATGTCCTGATGCTGTAAATCCACTATTCTGGCAGGAAACATCAAATAAAGTGTCTTAATGGAAAGCCACATACTGTAGCAGCCTGTTCTTTTCTGTGTCATTATTCCACCGCTGTCATCTTTTTTTCCTCATAATTAAACTTTACTGCAAATCATCTAAAGCAGTGGTTGTCCTTTTTTTTCATTCATGGACCCCTTCACTGATGCAAATTTGACCACAGAGATAAGATTTTTGCTTTAGATGTTTTGTTAGAGAAACTATATGATGCACATTACTAAATATTCCCACATTATGTCATGGAGTTAATATCCTATCTTTTTGCGTTTTGTGTTAAGTGGCAATTTGTTGCATTATGCAACATGTCAGTCATTGTATCACTATGGAAACAAACAGCAGATAATGAGCAATTTTGCATGCATACATTTTCTATTCAGCTGTAAAATATAAATGGATACGAAGCCAAATGGATACAGTCAAAATGTATAACTTGCATTTTCTTTCAACTGAAAAATTTGAGTGAATGTAATGTAGTCGCGTATATTTTTGAAAATACCCTCAGGCTCCACTGGGCAGTCACATTTTGGGAACATTTTATTGGATAAAGAAATTTATGCTGGCATAAATATTTGTCAATGGATAAATATGACAGCAGGGTTGAGTTGGGTCCAATCAGCGTTTTGACTGAAGGAGAGTGACTCAGTGATGCACACACTGTCTGCTGTGAAACAATAACAGATGGCGTATCAGTGTGACAAACTACACAAAGGACATTAATTATGTAATTTTAAATTTGGGGGAACTAACATTGACAAAAGCTGACTTTTACTGGGAAAATTATGTAATATAGAATATATAATATACGAAGGAAAATTGCAGTAAAACAACAAAATCTAGCGTGGGAAGCAACCAGAATGAAGGTGAATATCATGTTTTTACAGACACACCAAAGACTGTTGTCCTGAACACTGTTAATGTTGGCAACATGAACGATTTACAACAACAACAAAGCATGAACACCCCTGGTGTCATCTCGAACACGAGGACGAGACCAGCAACATACAACAGTGACTCACTGACAGTTCACCACAATGCTGCTGCAGAAAAATGCCAGCAGGAACTCACACAGATGTGGCTGCTGTTGTGGAGCGCTCTCTGAGGATCAGGTTGCACCAGAAACTACACTGAAACAGTTTAAAGAAAAGGTGCTGGACACCTATATGGATCACTATTTGTGGCACTCAGCAGGTCATTATAGAGAGGAAGTTGTTAAGTTTGTGGATTAGTCTAATTAAGAATTTGAGAGTTTTGATATGAAGCTACCAGCAGCATTCAGTTAACTCAGTTTAGCATTAAAAACTACTAGCCTGACTCTGTCCAAAGGTAGCAAAATCTGTCTACTGGCACTGATAAAACTCATTAATTCACATATATCTCTTTGTGAGTATTCTATGCTACAGCAAAAGTGTTTTAGGGGTGTTCATTTGTGGGAATAACTCAAAAGGGCAATTAGTTGCTCCATTCTCTTTGGTGCCGATAAAGCACACAGCATAATACTCGTTAATTAGTGATCTTTTGGGCCGCTGGTGCCAATTTTGTTTCCTGTGTACGGAAACACATTAAACCAACTTCAGATTTATGATTGGTGAGAGGACTTTGCAATTCTTCTGAATGGTCATGCACGCTTTTAGGCTGCAGGAAGTCCTCGTCACAATTAGATTTTGTTTTGTTTGGAAAGCATCGAGACAAAGACAACGCTGAGCAGCAATTAAAAAAGAATATGAGAAATCACAAGCCATTCTAAAAGAAGCTGAAAACTTATAATTGGTAAGTTGTTTTCCTCCACATTTTAAACACCTCATGTCAAAATTTTAATATTCTTTCTTCTCTGTTATCATGTTCTTTTGGGGGGCTTTTCCTCTGTTTTTGGATGCATGTCATTATTCATTTACAGTGTATTTTCAAATGTGGACAATGAAAAGATCCTGCTATCCACGGACTGACCTTTATGCACAAGTGTGTGTCTGCGTGCACAATGACTGCGTTGTACGATTGGATGTGACAAAATGGAAATTAAAAGAACTTTCGAAAAAAGAAAATAAAAACCTTTAAACAAGCAAACATCCCTGTGTCAGGTGCGCAATAATAACATGAAAAAGCAGATATTAACATGCATGTTGCTTTATCATAACTCCGTATTGGTCCTTTAATACACATAGCTGTAAAATTGCATCTGTTTTGGATGCATGTGTTAAACGTGGAGTCAGACACTGATTCATGCGTTGAAACAATAAACCAGTCTTGTTTTTTTTTTTCATGATTGATTTAATAGAGATCTATTTCATTCTTTACAAGCATTATCAAAGAATGGCGGTTCAGTCACAACCATGACCTCATTTGCCTCCACGACCTCCGCGACCGCCACCACCACCGCCTCCACCTCCACGACCTCCTTCACCGCCTCCGCCGCCCCCACGACCTCCACGACCTCCTTCACCGCCTCCACCGCCCCCACGACCTCCACGTCCACCTCCTCTTCCCTAAACAGCCATCAGATCAAATATTGACAGAAGTTCTTAAAAAAAACTGAGATGATTAGCTGCATAGTTTCATTTCATAAAGGTAGTGATTCTCCTACCTTTGATTTTCCTTTCCCCTGTAAAAGGTAATGGGAAATAAACACATGAGCAGGACAAAATCAATTAATCAGCTGGTGAGGCAAAACAGTATGAAGCACAGGAAGGTGCAAAGTGTCTCACCTGGCCTTTGCCTTCCCCTCCTGAGCCCTCACCTCCTGAGCCCTCTTCTCCTGAGAAATCCTCAGCTTGTGCCTAAGAGAGGGAAACAGCTTCATAAGTACACGTTTGCTGTTAAGTCATGGGTAACAGCAAACGTGTCAGTGAGGACGCAGACTGACTCACCTCTTCGGCTGTGATGGGACGAGAAAAAAACAAAACAAACAGCAAAGTCAGAGATGTGCAGATTAACATAAAATATGGAAATTGCCCCCTACCTACAAAAACCATAAAATGCCTCCACAAGCTACACGAAAGCTGATTTTCTCCCCCTGGATATTAATTGTTAAGCCTACTGTTGTTGGTGTTCATGTCAGCAGCAACAGTGAACCCAACAGCTGTGAAATGCTGCTCGCCTGCTTGGGCGTTACCACCAATTAACTGAAGCACAGTGTTCACAGAACAAGGTAGTAATTATATACTGCACCCTTGAAATGTATGGGATCGCCTGCCAAAAAATTTGATTGAGCACAGGAAGATGGGTGGGAGGACTGTTCTATTTTTTTGAATGGTCTTTCATGCTTTTAATAGACACACAAAGACAACTCTGAGCAACAGTTCATGAAGAACATAAGAAATCACCAGCAATCTTAAACTTAGAATTGGTAGGTTTTTTTTCTCCACACTTAGAGGAAAACATCCCGATGTCAGGTGCACATATTGATGACCACATATTAACATGCGTGTTGCTTTACCATAACCCTGCTTTATAAATAGAAATTAACAGGAATAAAAGGTTTTCCCTTTTTTCCCCAAAGAAAAACAGGCTATTTACAAGATAACTACTATGATGATCAATAATCATTTCATCTGTGGCCACCTTCACTTTTCTTGCATAGACAACTGAAAATCAATGAACTTAAGTTAGGTTTTTATCTTTTGGAGCCACAACCATTTCAAATTTAAAGAACACATTTTCTGTCTGAAATATACTGTTTGTATCTGTGTTAGAATAGCAGCCACTGAAAGAAGAAAAACATCAATATAAGAGGTGACTTTAAACTTTTGAATGGAGTTCTACACAGAACAGTATCTTGAAGCATTATCGAAAATAATTAAAAGTGAATCAAGAGGACTTACTATCACTCATGTTTTCTTAATGACAAGAGCAGTAGAAAGACTTTTCCTAGGGGGAAAAAAAAGCAAAGTTAAATTAAGGATCTTAAATCTGGAATTATTATGTGTCTTGCAGTCATTACAAATAAGCAGCAATACCCACTACGTACCTGTTGCAGAGATCAAAATGACTCCTGTTTAATGAGGGTGCTCCGTCTGTTATTTATGTGGTGCCAGATGAGGTAAAGAATGTGGGTGTGTTTGCCTCATGCATTGAAATGTGACTGTTTGACGGTTGTGGACAGGTAAGGTCTGGGTGAGGCCAGAAAAACAGCTGCCAGTTGTTTTCTCTCTGAGAGTGATTGACAGATTATCCTCAAAACATGAAACGCCCCCTTACAGGACACTTGACAGCAGGGTTCCTTCTCGGTGAAACTGTCCCTACCTTAATATTAGGGGTCACACTGGGGTCCAGCGGAAAGAAATTATTCTTGCATCTAGCTATTTATCTGTCACAGTTTTCTGTAATAAAAGGCCGTGTCCAGGGTGTGATGAGTCCTCAAGAAAACAAATGCATACAAAGAAATAAGTGACGTCACTGGGCCTTAACACAAAAGCGGTACCACTTTTGATTGAGGTAATCCTGCCATTGACGCACGCATGTTTTTGTTTGTCTGACTCCAGAAACCACCAAGTCAAACTGGAATAAACCACCATCTCTATCTGGTATTCATTTACACTAATTATACAGATCACGACATTAGGACACACCTGTCACTGTCTTACGGCATTCATGCAAAACTCGATCAAATGAGGCACATGAGGTGATCCAGGTATTGTGCTATACAGGAGACAGACAGGTTTCTGATGTGTGATGGCTGAGGTTTTTCATTAGACGTCTACATTCTTATGGAATGATCTGTCCATTGTCTGGTAAACTGGAGACGTGCATGAAAATGTTTTCCCTTATTTTAAGCAAAGTCTTTCTCCTGACAAACCTGACGATTACAGACATTTTTGGATTTGTGCACCAACTCTGGCATACTGCAAATGGGCACATACGTGTGGCTCAGGCCAAGGATCTCGTTTTCTTCTGAACTTGCCCAAACCTGTCAGACAAACACTGTCAAATTATATTAATACGTGTGACAGATCCTTAACTTCTAAGATCTGTGCAACAAGCTGAAACAACAGGACTGCACATGTTTTAATGTAAATTTCTGCACCTGCACCTTTGTGACTTTAGATAATAATTTTTCAATCAGGTTATGAGATAAACAGTAGAAAGTCAAAACCAGAAGAATCACTGCCGTGATCAGCAGTTCTCTGATCCCACACAGCCGAGACCATACAGGAGTGGCTTAGGTACAACTCTGTGAATGTCCTTGAGTTAAATCATGATCTGTTTAATCACAGATGACAATGAACAGGGGCCCCTGGTGGTGAGGGCAGCTCAGAGATGACTGAAAAGTTAGGTGAAGAAAACTGATTTTCTGCTTATGTAAAGCAGTGATGCCAGAACGTTTGCAGTGCAAATGCTGTTTAATCATATTATACTCACATTTTTGATCATTGTTTATGTTCTTTGATTTCATCATTATTTGAGATTAGTCAGTGCATTGTTGTTATTTACTCCAATTATTCTCCGGTAGACTAAAAGAAAAGTTTTCATTTTGAAAATATTTGTCGCATTTATTGAATACATGTGTTTCAGAAAGTACCCAAAAGTCTCTTGAGCAAAAGCACAGTTTAACTTATTCTTTACATTCCAGTTACAGTTACATTCCATCACTAATTATGTAATGATAATCTATATTTATCTAAAGACTTCAGACTATAGACTTTTATTTATCCCACATCAGGTAAATTCACTTGTCACAATAGCAGGTAGACAGACATACAGACATACAATAAGTACAGGACTTAGAATACTGAAAAATACCAAAAAAGATTTGAATAAGAGAGAAAAGATAAATATATAAAGGACTACATGTTATGTGTATTATATATACAGGAGGCAAACATGTGCATTGTATACATTTAAATGAAGTGTCAGAGTATTGCCTTGGTGAGGTTGGATGCATAAATAAATAGTGTTTAAATACAGTGTTTGAAAATAAACAGACTCAGTGTATAAACATGATTTACTCAAAACTAATCTTCTTTGTTTATTAGCTTCATATTACTTCTGTAGTAATATTCTGTAGCTTTTTGTAGTTGTGTTGGCTACAGTATTTGCTGGCAGGTTAAGTTTCAGGAGAGCAGGCTGGGAGAGAGGAGGCCTCCTGAACTCAGATATCACGGCTCCAGTTTACAGAGATTTGGCGCCGCCTTGTGGGCACGATTTGTTACTGCTGCTTGCTGCAGCTGTTAGCTTGGTGATGTTTGGCGCAGCTAATATGGAGGTGAGTACAGTGATGCTGTCTGTCTGACGTTACTTTTGAACTAATTTGATTATGTGTACATATTAAACTTTACTGTAAATATACACAATTTGCATATATGTGGATATATTAAACTTTACTGTAAATACACACAATTTGCAGGCCATTTTGACAAACACTGGGTTAGGGTCAGGGTAACAACTTGAATATTTTTGAGCATAAAAATGGAGATTTACCTCTGCCCCTTCTTGACCTTCACGGATTGCAGGTCGAGCTAATGCTAATGGATGTGAGGATGGATGGAAATGGAGAGAATTAATTTGGTATTTAGGCTAAAACGAAGCAGAATAAACTCTATAATCATGATACAAATTAATAATATTATAAGTATAAAAAGTAGCCTGCCATTAGGAGAAATCTAACTTAATTTTCAAGGAGAATATAATCAGTTTAGCCTGTTAGCTATAACATTAGCTTTAGCCAATTTATGACCAAATAACTAATTAGAATTGAACTGAAAATAACAAGGTTATAGTTGTAGGTATTTACATAGGCATGGAACAATATGGACATGTAATGTCGGAATTATCATGGCTAGTAATTGCAATTCATGGTATTATTCAGTTGAAAATGAAAATGTGCTAAAAAAAAATTTAAATGGCACTTAAACACAATGGAATCTCTTTACTTTACACTTTGTTGAGAAACAAACATTTTTCAATCATTTGTATTGCATCATTGAGAGGACACACATCTTTTTTTAGTAATAATGAAAAACAATAAGACAATCTTTAATGACGTATTCATAAACCATAGATAAAGGACATTAGTGGGAAGGGAACCTCATCTACCTGTTGTTCTTTTCTTTCAATCATCTTATTCTGACTTTTTTTTATCGTGATATGTGATAAAAAAAAACTTTTATTCAACTGCAACTGTGGATCATAACTCTAATCACAGTCATCTAACCGCTACTTAGGTCATCATTTGCCTAGCACAATTATTTGCAGGCACTAGTTTGTCAGGGGTTGACTCAACATCAGACACAAATATTTCTAGGACATTTCTCATATTAATTCTAAAATAACTGAAATGCTTGTGGGCTGAAACGTTTCATAAAGAGCTTTGGCTCATTAGCAGGATTGATCCATGTAGAATGTAAGCTATGGGGGCTCCTGTGGCTAAAAATGTAGCTCAGACTGGTAACTCTCAAAGATGTGTTTGTTTCCATAATGCTCTGGAAATTGCAGAGCAGTGACTCTGAGTCTCAAGTGACTGACTTCACCTCTGCTGCTCTCCTTGAGAAGCCTGTGGCATTTGTCCGCCTGTGTGCTGCATGTCATTAGCTCTCAGACTTGGCTTTTGCAAAGACAGCACAGCCATGCATGAAGAATTGTGGGAAATTTGGCATTCGACCCCTCCTCCCCCCACTTCACTCTTTAGGAAGCTTCTTTAATACTCCGAACATGTAGTCTGGAGCTTGTAGGCAACGCAGCTGTTGTGAGAACAAACAACACAGGCATCTCATTTATAATGTCTGGATTTATATAATTTTATACAGTGCCACGAGGATCTCCTATCAGAATGGGAGGGATTCAGAAAGCTTTGTAAAAATGTATGATTTATTTATTTATTTATTTTGATTAATTAATTTTGTCCTGTCTCATATGGTGGAGAAACAAGTATTTAACATAAATGACACGTGAAAGCCCCCACACAGTAAACAGACAATACATACTGGTTGATTAAATTTCTACATCAAAAACTGAGACAAAAGTAATAATGATGATGAATAAAAGGATGGATTATGGACATTAAAATGCTGTTATCATTACGCCACTGAAGCATTTTGATATATTAAAAAAAAGGAATCTTATAGATTAGCTGTGGCTGCCCAGCATTCAAAAAAATTCCATTGTCAGTTAAGTAATAGCGCTAATTCACTTCAAAATTCGCGGAGTGTGTGTATTTGGGGAGGGTGACGGGATTTAACCAGCATGCTTTGAGCCGAGGACAAGTGAGGAGGGGAAAGAGCAAGTGCTTTAGAGAGGGCGAGAGGGAGTGAGAGAGCATATGTGCAGGAGGGTGGGAGGGTTGGAGAGAGAGAGAGAGGGGGGGGAGAGAGAGAGAGAGAGAGGGAGAGGACAAGCGGATGGGTGCTGTGAAATCCGTTAACAGGGGAGCTCTGTGCATTTGTTAGACGTCTTGGCCGCCTGCCCAACTTGGCTCATTGTAATCGAGGCATGATCGTCGACTCCAGGCAGCCCTCTCTGCCGCCTCGGCTGCCTCGCGCCTGGACCCAGCCCAGCTCTCACCGCTGACATGGAAAGACCCGTGAGTGCCTTCTCTCTCCTCTCATCCCACACTCCTCAGTGCTCTCTCTCTGCTATTAGGTTCCCCCCCTCTTCCTCCTCTGCTCTGTCGCAGATTTAGCTCTGGCTACATGCAGCATTTCAGTTGTGCCTCTGGATCTTTCTCTCCCCTGTTGACGCTCCTGTAGGTGGCAGGAACGCTGGGTGGGGAGGAAGCCTTGGCAGCTCTCTATCTGCAGGGCCCCCTTCCTCCTCTCTGCCTGCCTGTCCGGGCATGGGTGCCGTCCGCTGGCAGACCCACAACCTCTCTGTGTGTTTTGTGTTTGTGTGTGCTATGCGTGCATGTTAGCCCTGCTGCGGCGCAGTCACAGAGCCGGCAGGGCTGAACCCAGAGGGGTACTGTGTTCCCCCACTTTGGTCTGAGGAGGCCGTCGTTCCCTTCAAACTCCGCCATTCGGCCTTGCTAAGATCCGGAGTCGGCAGCGTGTCTCTCTCCCTTGCGCCTATTCCTGGTGGTATGTCCTCATGGTCTGTTGTGTTTGGATACCCTGACAACTAGAAGCTGTGAGGTAGCCACTTTGCTGCCTGCTGCCTCTCTGAGTGAGTTAGAACTTTTTCTCATGCTCACGATGTCTTTGCAGGTTTGACTCAACTACCTTCAGGATGTGCAGTTCTTTGTTATTTAACCAAAAGTCTGTGCTGACACCGTACATTTAAACAAGGTTCGATGTCTCAGATAAAGAGATTTGGGTGCTGTTGTCCAACTCAAACTGTTCAACAACATCTCAGCAGCAGCCAGTCTTTGCAGGCGTAACAGTGGCGCAAATGGAAAAAGCACGAAAGAATTCCTTGCAGTCCCAATGTGATGGTCATTGTGCGCTCGCGAGCCGTGAGTCATCATTCTGTACTAGCAACATCGCATGTAAGTAGCCTTGACTCTCTTGTCGTCACTGGGGCAACAGTGGACGATGCCTGATTCACGTTGGCATGTCTACTTCCTGTATCTGTCAGGAATGTTTGACCCCTCTGAGTTATTTATACAGCGTGGAGAAGGGGAGACTTCAAAATGAATTATGTTTTTCGCAGTTTAAACAAGCTGCAGAGGCAACTTTTCTATTTGACGGCATAGTTGTCACCTTGCCATGGCTGTGAAAAACAACGGATGATGCCAGCATTGATGCAAAATTGGAAAGACTTACGCTGATTGAGATGAGAGCTCCTTTTTCGACAATGGTTGTTGTTGAGTTGAGTTTTATCAGAGCACTGTTGTTTGTGTGCTGAATGAAATCTTAGAGACGATATGAAGATGCATTCCCTCAGGTGCTGGCAAGCAATAAGAAAACATCAGATGCCTTTAAACAGCCTCAAACTCCAACTCTAATTCTGATCTCATCCTTTTAAAGCTTTGGCACAAATTTATCTATCCCATCATTTTCTATCATGGATCCCCAAGAATTATTACTCTTAAAACTTCTTCAAGCTTAAACCACAAGCAGAGGACACGTGAGCATTTTCCTTGAGAGTAGAAATGTTATTTTCTCTACTAGTATCATTTCCTGGAGTGTCTTTGAAACAATATGTTGCATTTTATATAAGGCAGGATCTGCCTTGTGACTTGTCACGTTGGCATTTCATTTACGCTGGTGTAATAATTTAAAGGAATAGTTCAACATTTTGGGAGACGTGCATATTAGCTTTAATTCCAGGAACTAAATGAGATGGTCAATACCACTTTTATGTCTGTATTTTAAATATCAATCTAAAGTCAGCAGTTGGTTAGTTGAGCACAAAATACAAATCCATCTAATAACACTTCAGACAAATCCCAGACTGTTCAGATTGGCGGTCAGACGTCCTGCACTTTAGTGCTCAGCACTGGAGTCCTCCAGGGCTGTGTGCTTAGCCCCCCACTGTTGACACCGTACACCCATGACTGCCCCCCCACATAGAGAGAACTCTATTGGGAAGTTTGCAGGTGATGGACACCATCATAATTACAAATATCAATGAGAGGTCATATCTGGAGGAAATCAATAACATCACCCTCAACAACCAAGGAGCTGATTGTTGATTTTGAAAAAGGAGGCACAGACACAGTCCGCTCTCTGTTTGGTGAAGCAGGTTGTGCAAGTTGTGGTGAAGCAGGTGAACAAAAGTGAAACAAAAAGGAAGAAAAAATTCCAATGCTTTCTTGTTCTTATGAACTTAAACAGAGGAGCAATAGAAAGCATCCTGACTGGACAAACCACAAACTGGCATGGTTCGTGCACAGCCCAGGACGGGAATGCTCCACAGATGGTGATTAAAACCACCTTATCAAGCCTTATGAATTATTAACCCATCTATGGCATTCTCTCTTTTTGTGGATAACATGTAGGTAATACATACTTTATTTCATTATATGTCACTTTTGTAAAATGATAAAGAAAAAATGCTTCTTCAATCTTTCATGTTCACAAGAAGACATTTTTGTTGAATCCATATAAAAACTACTTAGAAAAGTATTATGAATATTTGTGCTTCCTGGTAACTTCCTGGTAACTAATCTAAGTTAATCGTCTGCAAGCTGTAGCTTCATATTTGCCCACAGACATGCGATTGATATCAGTCCTCTCATATAACTCTTGGCAGGAAAGTGAATATGTTTGCTTTCCAAAATGTCGTACTGTTCCTTTAAAACAGACTATAAGTACAGTGGATTTTATTCAGCTTCTTTCATGGCACCATGGCATGTCTCACACCCGACCTGAACCTCTGGTGATATTGCATTTTGAAGAGGGTGTCATACTCTCCTAACTCTCGTGCCGCACGGTGAACCACACTATACCCACTCATATCCCACAGCACCAAAGAGAGACTGCACAGGCAAGACTGGAGAGGGAACATTAAGTTACTGCAGGCTAAAGGAAATGAGATATCTGTGTTGGACATGGTTTATGCCTCCTCGCTATCATTCTGTAATATCCTAATTTGGCCACTTTTGAATGTTTGCGCACATTGCTTCCAATGCAGCAGCACTCTAGCACGTGTCTGCAGTTGTTACAGCGAGTTAGAGAGAGATTTTCTTAAAAGAAAGTGCTAACATACAGCCAGCTGATGTTACATGAGAGCAGATGGAGATTTTTTTTGGTATGAGGCCTCTTGTCGTGTGAGGAGGCATGCCCTGCTGACCGCGTTGGGACGTTTTGGATGCTCTGCATGCGCATTCTCTCTGTGTAACTGAGCTTCATAATGAATGCTCCATCTGTGGCGGGTGTGAGGGTGTGTTAGTGTTGTGTGTAATCGCAGCACACAGAGTGGTGAGGACTTTAGGGTACCTTTTATTGTACCAATGATAGGATCTTTCTCTTCCCAGACCCCCAGTGACGTGATGCCCAAGAGGGATCATGAGAGGGACCTGGAGCTGGACAAGAAGATCGAGGCTCTCCGCAGGAAGAATGAAGCTCTCATGAAGAGGTACAAGGTAAGGACAAGTGCTCGCAGGCAGAGAAGTCCAAACTTTCACTGGTCATCATCAGCTGGGGAAATGCAAGTCTGGAGCATGTCTCTTTCATATGAAAGCCTGCAGCTCTTTCAGGCTTCCTGATTATTTTGTTCTTTTCATTGAGTTGTATCTAGGAGGTGGAGGAGGACAGGAAAAGGGCAGAAGAGGAAGGAATGGCGCTGCAGAGCCGGAAGGGCAAAGCTGATGATCTTACCATCACAATCAGCAAGTCAACCAGTGTGAGTTTTTCAAAGAGGGGTGACAGACTTAAACTGTAATAATCAAAGGCAATGTAATGCCTCAAAGCAGAGCATTGTTAATGATGGCACAGTTCGTTTCTGAGGTTTAGATGCTCCAAACATAATACTGAATATTTTATAATATGTTCTCTTCTGTTAGCAGGATAATCGTGTGGTGGTGACGAAGCCATTTAGCGGTGGATCACCAGCTGGGAAAGGACAGCCGGAGGCCGGGCCCGACAGGGGGGAAGAAAGCCCGCCGCCTGGTGCTGGCCGAGGCCACAGGAAGCAGCTAATGGTCACCATGGCTGGCAAACGGGTAAATACACTGCAGTGTCAATTTGTACTCAATACTTTACGTATATCTGCTACTTTTTCCAGAAAAGTACAGATAGTATTTAGGACAATTAAGAATTTTTGATACTGATTCTGATACCTTGACTTGGATACTGGTTCCTGAACAATGTTAACGATTTTATGAAATACATTCTAACAAAAGTTTACACTACACATATACGTGGTGAGCCCTGTCTCTAGGCGTAACTTGGTGTTTTTACTGCATGCCTCGAGACTGCCAATCCTGGTGACTGCTAGATCATGGCACAACAAGCATGCTGCATTTGTACTGGCTCACTGATGCTGATGAGGTTAACTTCTGCTGTAGTGAAATCGAATGACAAGACATTAGTTGATATTTTGTCAACTGAGTCAATTTGGTCGGTATCACAAAAAAACAAAGTTTGATACCCAGCTCTATTGATATTAATAATAATATTAAGTACTGAATATAATATTAATTACTTAACATCGTCTAATACTGCATCTTTCCAACAAATCTAATTTGTATACTTGTCGTGTAAATGACTTAATATAATAATGATATGCTTAATATGCCAGTTTCCTGCTCAATCAGGTTGTGAGAGGTAGCTGAATGCTAACATTAACATGCTAATATGCTCACAATAACAATGCCAAAATACTGCCGTTTTTAATTTTTAACATCTTAGTTTTTCAAGTTTGCATCTCAAACCAAAGTTTTTGACTAATTATATTGAAAATGAATTTGCTGGTGGCGCTGGAGAAGTCTGCAGATCATTAGGTTACATTCTCAGGGCTCCACTGATATCTTTACCACATTTCATGAAAATGCGTCCAACCTGGCTGAGAAGGACAATGGCACATTTAGCATATTTTTATTATATTCAGTCAATTACATGCTAAATATATATGGTAGATTTGTTAAAGTTGCAGTGTTAGACAGATGCCTAACCTGTTTTGAGGTCTGTCAGTCTGGTAGTCCAGACAGGCACACTGCTAGCATGGCTTGACATGTGCAGCTGTGTGAGGCCCAATATGTAATCTTGTTCAATCAGAAAGCTGCTTGATAAAAGCATCAATTTGAGTTGAGTCAAAATCACAATCCTCTGGCCAGCGGGTGGCATGGGTACATGTTTTGATTTGTTCTCACAATCTACTGTTATTTTGCATTACAAATTAGTAATTGTACCCTCAATGTAATTATTCTTGTGCACAATTTGGACACGATGAGGGACTCTTATATTACACTGCACATTGCCACAGTTATGAAACTCTAATATGTGTAACTGTCTCTCCAGGGTAAAAGGATGGTGAGTGAGAAGCTGGAGAAGAGGTCGGACGTCAAGAGCCCTACAGATGATGGACAGGCAAAGCGCGTTGTGGAGTCAGCGGGGAGGGGGAAGCAGCCACCTCACATGACCAAGAGAGACATAGAAGCACAGGTGTGAATCAGACACTCTGGACACTCCAGTGATCATACGCTTCAGCACCCACCCTCCAGTCTGCTTCCACTCTCACACTCCCGCCCACCCCTTTGTTCAGTCTCTTCATGCTGCACCAACCCGTTTTACATAGATGTCAGACATGTTGGCTGGACACACCCATCCAGTGATGGAGCACAATAGCTTGTGGACAGGAGGTGGACTGCTGCTGTGACTGACTGGTGTGGGATTAACAAAGGCGACTGCTAATAGAGCTATTGGGCTGGGTAGATGCTTCGTAGAAACCAAATCTTAACAAATATAGGAGTCCAAAAAATGGGTGGATTCGTTTTTTTTTCCGTGTGTGCAATCCCATTCGGGTCTGATTTTAAAATCTTTTCCCCCTCTGTGGAGCTTTTGCTCTATTTCTAGCCAAAGAAAAACCACTCAGGTGCTCAGATAGATGCTTTAATAGTGCTCGTCCCAACAAAAGACCTTGTTATCATCGATAGCATGTGATCATAGATGCTACATCACTAGCTCTACGCTATACTGTAGGGTTCAGATCTCATGTTTAACACAGATAGGCAGAGACACCTGTGCACATGCAGTACCCCCGGCTGGGCTGTGAAATGCCACACTGTTACTGACCTTAGGCCCCATTGGTATGCAGAAACTCTGAAACAGCTGCTCTGCCTCAGTCTGACACACACGCATACATCAATGCATTCGACACACGAGCGGCTCAATCAATAAGCCGATACACTGCACAGACAGCTGATCTTTACTACTGTAAACACAGACACAGCCTGTTTGTAGGAGGGGTCCCCTAGACACAAAACCAATCTTCCTAAATTATGTATATGTAATATACATCTGCCTCTGATTGGCTGATCTGAGTAAATGTGCACTAAATGTACGGGCTGAACATGCTGTCCCCTTGCTTTTATTTCTGGTCTGCCTGTTCTGCCCCTCTTTATTTATCATGTGCACTGAATCAGCACTTGAACAGTAGCCAGCGCTCCAGTGCACCAGTCATCTGTGAATCCCAGAGACCTTGTTTCTGTGTGGTCGCTGTTTACATAACCAGTATCATTTAAGGTTGTTGATGAGAGCGTCGGGGAAAGCGCTGCAACAGAGTGCTGAAGGGAGCAGAAAGTGTCATGGATCTGTCTGGCAAGTGTAAGAAAAATATTTTTACTGAAAAAGATCCACGATAACCTGCACATTGCCCTGCCTCTGAGATATTTTCTAATGAGTGCCTGTGTGTTGGAAACCCCGGGAAACAAATAACGACTCTGTGAGAGGGGTGTGGTTATTTGGCAGCATCCCAGGCAGATTGTAATGCCTGGAAGTAACCCATGACGAGACTGTCAGTTCACACTCATGAGAGGGGGAGAGAGAGACGGGAGAAAGGAAACGTAGGCTGAGGGAGTGAGGGGAAAAAAACAGCAGGAGAGACAAGGGAGATACTCCTGGCAGTCTACCATCTGTTTCCAGCCTCCATTTCTCCTCTCTGGAACCTTAAGTGGCCCGCACTCCTCTGGCACGATTGTTTCCCCATTCCCACCACCCTGAAAGGGCCGATTTGATCTAATTAACATTCGACTGCCTTTTCACTCTGAAAAGGCTCATTATGCTGCCAAAGAGACGGACCTGGCGAGGTGCCAGGAGAGGGGTCAGGGAGGGAGAGGAAGAAGGAGTGAGAGGAGAAAGAAGAAAAGAAGCGAGGTAGTCAGGGGTCTTTTGTGTTTGCCTATAAACCAGACTGTATTCTGGTGTGTAGAAGAGGAGTGTGTATGTGGGTGTCATTGTCTCTAGGTGCTCTAAACCACTCTGTCCACCAGTTATTGGTCCCACCTTACACCCCCCCCCCCCCCCCCCCCCCCCCCGGCTGTTTTGTGTGAGTGTTGCTGTTAATGGCAGCATGGCTCATCCACTGTGCTCACCGGAGCACATCTTGTCAGGCAGAGAATACTGAGACACTAAAACCAAAATTCACTCAGTTCTATTCCTTCATCAAGATACATTTCATTTTCCAAACCACTGAAGTTCACCCACCTTCAGGGAGCTGCTCTGATGACCTCATTGCAGACTGAAGATTAAAACCCAATGTGCCAAATTACGCTGTAGCACCACAAGTCCACTTGGGGGCAGTGTAGGCTTCTTTATCTCAGTGTCTCTCTCGCTTTATTTGCTTTTACTGTAAATGGATGCCGTAATGTGACTCTTTACAAGCTGTTTAAGTGGCTGGCAACATGTTGCTGTGTCACCCTTGTTGTTGTTGTGCTCATCTTCCCTTTCATTTCCCCTCTCTCCTCTCTGACAGGATGAAGTTAAACAGAAGCACACTGAGGAGCATCACAGGCTTTCAGAGCAATGCCAGGTACAACAACCATACATCTAAATCAATACACAAAACACACAGGGTCCTTAAATCATCTTAACTTGAATAAAAATAGTTAAACATTATGTGGAGATGCACCAATCAGTCAGCCAGAGACCTGAATTTGCCCAGTTTTAGGCATGACCAGCAATGACCAGCAACTGGCTGATCAGTGTCCGAGTGTCAGATTCTGTGCTGGTCACATTTACACACGTCTCCCAAATCAAACCAGAAAGAAAGAAACCAAATACTATATGTAATTTACCTAATGTCTTTAGCGTGTTTTGCTGTCATTTTCAGTTGCACTTTCTAATGCCTTTCTCATTTCGTCTGCTGCTTGTCTGTGTATTACGGAACTTAAATTCACTTAGACTATTTTTCCAACTGGCCACTGAATGAAGTAGCTGCAATTTCAGTTGGATGTTATTTGTACAAAAACAGTAACAGAACACTTTATTATACACTTTATTTATAGACATCTTTGAGTGAGAGTGAGAAAAGGTCCTGCAACCTGGTGCAGTTTTGCTATTTGCTATCGTTGGTGTTCGATATTCTTACATTTGAATGTCTGAGGTCTTAAACAGACGAACATTTTTACCTTATTGCGTTTATCCATCTTTTAATTTCTTTATGTTAAAACTTTTACGATGTTACAAATCTTTAAACCTACTACTGACCCTAAAACACTGATCTGTTGGCAAAATGTAGATTAACAACCATATAGCTACAGAGAACCTTCCACTGCGATTGACCATATATAGACTTCATACTTTTATACCTGCCAAAGAAATGATTGGTCCAAAGATCTCTCTTAAATTTGGTAAAAAAATGCACATTAACATGCATAATGTCACTATCCCTAAAACAAGCCTTTATTGGGATCGCAGAAAGCCACAGAGAGGGTTTTATCTCAAGCTTGCAATCACATGAGTCACTGAAATGAAAACAAATGTGAAGTACAGGCTTTCCATATGACGGCGCCACTACACAGAGAAATGCAAATACGGCCTCTACCCTCATCACAATCACTCACATGCAGACAGGCACCACACGTTGCCATGCGCACCCCCCCTTCTCTAGTGCCTGTCCCCATCTGCCTCCCGCCGGCTCACGTGTAAATGTTGCTGGAGTAGCTCAGAGTTGTCTCATAGATGAGGCGTGCAATAAACAGGCTAACTGGGGAGGCAGGGAGGACGCGCTTCAAAGGCCTGCTGAACACGCCACATGACAAGTGATGCTGTTCATGCCTCTCTGTACTTTCCCTGCTTCGCAGTCAGAGCTGAGCGAGTGCTCAAGGAACAACCATGCTGAGTTAGTTTTTTGGAGGTTGAGGATTCTTGTGTAAAGAGAGGGAAGGTCAGACAGCCCTTGGCTTTGTTGGCTGTTTTGGTTAACAAATAAACCTCTTTTCGGCATTTTCAGGCCCAAACAAGTGCAGCTTTGGAGGGGTAAGATGTTCTGCCCTCTAGAATAAGAGCATGATCATTCTTTCACCATCTACCAATCTTTAATCTATCTAGTCCAGTTCTGTCTCAGCACTGGCTAGACTCATCCAGCCCACCTGACAACCTCCCTGCGAGGCCTCACAGACGAGAAATTGAAAAGTGCTAATTAGCAGGGCGGCAGGGGTGGCAGCAGCACACGGCCTGTTGGAACATGCGAGAAGCGTCCTCCCTTGCGGCCCCCGACGTCCGCCTGGGGGGCCAGAGGCGAGGGAGGGGAGAGGAGATGGAAAACAGAGGGATGAGCACAGATGCCATGTTCTCCAATAACTGTACACAGGAAGGCAACATGTTTACTTGGCTGTGATTGGTCCACACCTGAGGCGAAAAACATCACACATAATGGTTTCTTACCGGCACTGTGCTGTTTTTCTCTCTGGCCGACACGATGTGCAGAGCAGCGTGTAGATTTTTCTTTCCACTTTTACTCAGAAATCTCACACAATTTGTACTTTTCTCCAGACACCAACATCATCTCCCTCCTGCCGCATTGAACACCAGCACTGATAATCATTTTCTTTTCTGAGATTGCTGGTCGTTTTCTCATGATTTCCCCTCGAGCACAGCAGTGTTCAGAGTCCTGGTTTGCTCCGGCGCTTTGTAACTGGAGCACACATCCTCTACCCAGCCTCTGTCCCCTTTGATGTGTTAAATAGCCTGCATCGCATCTCAGTTTAGTGCTACAGTACAAAGCATTACTTCCTGCTCTCATCACAGTAATCAATAAACAGGTTACGAGGGGGATGGAGGAAGTGGACCTTATTGCATTTGTTGTCCACTGCAGTTTTCCTGGAATATTGTCTCAAAGAATTTGATTGTCTTCATGGCAGCCAAACAAGAAGGACAAATGGTAGCTGACTGGACTGAATCAACAACCAGCTACCGTTAGTATTTACATTCAGGCAGTGTTTGGCATTTTCCCTAATGTATGAAAATACCAGAAGACTCCTTGTTTGTCCTCTCTCTGGTGAACCCCTCTGATCTGTATATCGCGCTGTTCCTGTTTAATTATGTGTTTAGAGATGAGAAGCCACTCTTGTTTATGACCACCCATGCTTAATGCGTGGCTATTGTTGAGCTTGTTCCCTTCGCTGCTCTGATTACTGTGTAGAGTGATGCTTCAGATGTAACAAAGTGTGACACTGGGCCATGCTGGTGTTCAATTCAGTCACGTTTCAATGCGAGTGCTTCGTTAGTGACAAGTGGACAGTTATAAACCTACATTAAGAGCTTGTTTTTATGTTCCCCTCTGCCCAGGAGCCTGAGAGCCCGCAGGCCAGCACAGACCTCAACATCCCCACATCAAAAGAAGAGCAGGAGGAGTATCTGCGGTGGAAGAAAGAGCGTGAGCAGATCGACCGGGAGAGAGTGGCACGCCACAAAAATGCCAAGGGCCAGTGGAGACGGGCATGGGACGTGGACAAAACTGACAATATGTAAGACTTCCTAGCACTCAGGCTTTCTCACACACTTCTGTCATGAATAAAGTCACGTCAGATTGCTTGTCATCTGCAACAGTAATTGTTAAAAGATGAAGAAGAACAACTCCTATGATCCCAAGCTACTTCACAACATCATCAAACTACGATCTTGTCATCATTCTTTTGTTTGAGAAACTGACGTTGAGCACGTTTGAATAGTAGTTGCAGGTAGATAGATTTTTTCAGACAGATCCAAGCTAGCTGTTATGCTAGCTCTCCCTGCTAATTTAAACTGACTGTATTCTTGCTGTAGCTTCATATTTAACAGACAGGCATGAGAGTTGTATCAATCTTCTTATCTGTCTCTATACAAGAAAGCATATTTCCTAAGATCATAGTACCCCTTTCACACTGGCACCCAGTGGCTTTTGTCTTTAATGGGAATGGGCTAAATCATCATTCGCTCCTGTGTCAAATAACTCTGTTGTAGTCACGTTTGTTTATCGGCTCCAGCTCTGATTAGCTGTGATGAAAACACCCCAATAGTCAAGCTCACTTTCTCCTCTTAATGTGCTATTGACATGTTAAGGTTAAGTTGGCGTGGAGTTAAAAAAAGTAGAATGAAGTTAAAGATATTTTAAAAAGCAACTGAAAACTGTTCAATTGCGAGTGGCTTCCCTGTTTGTACCCAATTCTCGCCAGCTGCCTGACTGGTACTGTGCATGTGCAACTCTTGCCAGAGATGAAAAGGAAGCAAGATTTCTCCCTCCCTCCATCTTCAGCTCCAGAAAAATCATGCATACAACTTAATTGTAATAGAAGTTTAATGTCTTCTTGATGCAGTCAGTTTCTTGGCGCGTTTGTTATGAGTGTGCAAGTAAAAAAAAAAAAGAGAGGAAAACGTGGTTTTTTTTTTTACTTCTAAAGGATTTATTAAAAGGCTTCTTTCACTTTTAAAACAGATGTGGATAAAGAACAAACTAACCTTCAAGAACAGCCTGTTTCTGTTTAAATCAGCTCATTCATTTGAAGAATCCATTTGACAAGGTTTCTGAACTACATGAGCCGCCACATGATCACAAGACAAAATTTCATCAAGTCACAGGATGTTGCTAAATTGTTACATCACCAAATAATTATGTTTCCGGGAAATTCTACCACTGTATGAACAGTGTGTGTCGGTATTTCACTGTGACTTTGTGTTGTCTGGCATTCTGAAAACTCGGTTAGATCACTGCTTCCCTGTTCATTCTAAGTGTTTGTTAGATTTCAAACAGACCATGCTTGAGTACAAAGAGTGACCAAACTGCAGAGTAAATTAATGGGCTGTTTAAGGGAGCATCAAAATGTAAAGAGACAAGGGAGGAGTGGCTATTTTTAGCTCGGGATAAGAGATGAAATGCCTTGCCTTATTTGGCGAGGCTTTAACAAGGCCCTCGGGTAAGAATAGAAAAGGAAATGTGTTTCTGATTCAACAATTTAGATGGCCTCACTGGATGTGAAACACAACCTCTCACCGCTTCTCCAAAATGTCAAATTTCAGGCCCATAATGAATGTACAAGTATGACACTTCAATGTAAGAATAGCCTGTTAATGGGAGTGGAGATGGGCTGTTATGTCAGCTAAACAGAAACTGATAAATTATTTTGAGACATGGCCAAGGCATTGGTTTGTGTTTCTGCCTAAACTGTAAGCTCTGCTTTCAGGTTTTCAGACAAATCCATCCCTGATAGAGACTGGGGGCCCTCCAGCCGAGGTGAGATGTGCACACAGTCCAAACCAAGACTGTGGGAGGAACAAGACCTTTCATATCAAAATATGACCACAAGTTTCCACCCTCAATATTGAATCCACCCTTTTTTTCTCAGGTGGACGAAATGCTAGAAGAGGACAATCCAGGACAGCTGGTGATTCAAGAGGTATCGCACTCTTAGATTTGATTTATTTATGAGCTCAGTGTCTTAAAATCATCATTCTTTTCTGAAGTCTCAGTGAGGCTGGTGAAGTATCATCCAGGAAGAGAAAGGCAGAATATGTTGCACTGGCCTTAAAATCATTGGTTTTCTTTTGGAAATTGAAAGACATTTAGAGGTCCAGTGTACAGCTACAACGATGAATGATATATTCGTTCAAATGAAAGAAAATGAATTGCCAACTCTTTTGAATTAGTCGTTTTTCAAGCAAAAAAATGCTCCTATTTTATTTATTCTTTGTCATTTATGGTAGTAAACAAGTCTTTGGGTTTTGGCCTGTTGGTCCTTTGCACAGCGTCCACCATGTTGTTTCTACTTTAGCCCAGAACAGACAAACTGTGGTTCCTGAGAGGACCTTTTAGGTTTTTTGCCACTTTGGGGGGGGGGGGGGGGGGGAATGGCAAGGTGTATTTAGTTGGTTGCCATGTGCAACCATATCGCTAAATGCCATCTCTTTAATGACAGATAATGCACATGTATATACAAACAACCTGTATGAGTGTACACCCTGCATGTATATTTCACGGCATTTTCGCACAATGCACATTTACATGAACACTGCACAGGTATATGCACACAGATCTATCCATAATAAACTATTCTATTCTATTCTATTCTATTTTTATTTTATTTTAATTGTGCCTTACATTTTGGTGTTCTTCTGTCCTAGGTCATGAGAAGCGAGGCAAAGACAAAGGAACTAAGAACGTGCAAGTGATGAGCAGTAAAGCAAAAGGCATAGATCGTCTGACTGGGAGAGCGAGGAGGTCAGTAACAACTAAACATCACCTCCATCAGTGCCACACACAGCCTGATGTTAAAGTTGATTCAGCTATCTCACCACAGCCTGTGACTAATGACATATGTGCAGTCAACGTGGGAAATTATGTTGTTTTCCTGCACTGTGCCCTAATGTACAAATTCCCCTGGTTTTCCATGAAGCTTCATTTCGAAGCTGTGGCCGTTAACTAAATAACCCAGAAGGCCTCATTCATGTCTCGTTTTTTTTTTTCTGCCAGAGCCTCCCTCTGTTGTGAAACAAGCTACTACTGTGCTGGGTGGCGAGGAGGCTTTCAGGCTGTTACACAAGCATTGCTCACAATTTCAAAAAGCCACGAGGCCACAGACCTGGAAGTGAGGCAGTATAGCCTCTCAATGTGAAAGTGTAATGTGCCAGATGATTTTCTCTCTGATTGAAGTATGTAAGGGTCAGAAGACAGTGCGAAACAGCATTCAGGTTTGTCCCGACACATTGTTGTAACCATGCTGCCATACCAGCTGGCAATAGATTCTAAAATAGTGCTAAGCTTTCTATTTCCACCTCTCTCAGCCGGTGATTTCTCTTACTTTACGCTTGGTATGTATTCATTGTGACAGAATAGGATTTGATGAAAGTCCCTTTATTTTTTAGATGGCAGGTGAATGAAGACGGAGAGAGCCTACAGGTGAGATATCAAACCTGTTTGAGTCTTAACATGGATTGAGTGATGAATGTTACTGAAGAAACAAAAACACCTGATTTGTTCTCATCCTCTAGACTTCTGACACAACATTAGAGGAATTCTTGGAGGAACTTGACGCCCTCACAGAACCTGACTTAGAAGATCCGAAAGACCAGGATACAAAAATTAAGCTGTCGCCCAGCCCAGACTCACTGAGTGGATCCACTGCTCCTGTGTCAGCTGATACACTGAGAGAGGACTCCCCTACTCAGCTGAAGGCTGAGGTATCGTCCCCAAAGAGTTCGGAGAAGAAGGTGCGCTTCTCGGAGGAGCTCGTCCAGGTGGCTCACACGAGGCAAACCACAGGCTCTCAGGACTCGAGCTCTTTAAAAGCTGCCTCACCTAAAAAAATCAAAGGGCCACAGCAGCCTCTTGAAAGTGCCAAGCAGGACGACGGCAGTCCTGGTCCTCAGGATCAAGGAGGCGGTCCATCTGCTCCTCCTGTCGCCCAGCAGCAGGCATCTGAAACTGAATGTACTAGAAAAGACAGCGCCCTCCCCACAGCTCCCAGCTCCCCCTCCCCTGAAAAAGCCTGTGCCTCTTTACAGGAAAGCTCTGTCCAGCCTGCAGAGCTTGCCAAGTGCAACATCAGCAACACAAACACAGGTAAGCAATAGCTTCAACAGCCATTACTTTTGTCTGACTTGATGGTATATAAATAAGCTAATGTTGGTTTTCTTTCAAAGAGGAACTGATAGACTCCGGTCTGTCTGTCCTGAGCCTGGAGTCAGGAGAAACACACCCGACACACTCCACCAGCAGTGACAAGGTCAGTGCGAGACTGGAGGAGGGATGGGAGAATCAATAGATGTGTAAATGGACTGATGGAGGGGAAGTGCAAATGGATGATGAGTTAAATGGATGAAGAGAGGGAGAGGGAGAGAGAGAAAGGCAGTAAATCTGCACTGCAGCTGTGAAATATCCCATTTTGGTTTAAGTGTATTCACCAACTGTGAGGCCTTTTAGAGTGTCTCATGAGTCTGAGAGAGAAAACAGTCTCATGAGGGAGATAATATGTAACTGCCTGCTGACATCTTTTATATATAAAAGTGAATTTAAGAAAAAAAATCAGTTGTAATTAATACATTTATCTATGTTTTTCTTTTTTTTGCAGGCGAGAGAGCATGGAAAGATTGTTTGATCGTCCTTTTCGCCATGTAAATACTGAAACCAAATCACAGAAACGCAGAGCCTCGCCTCTTTGTATTTGCATCATTTCGCTTCAGGTCGCTCATCTGAGGTACCCTGTGTATGGCTTACACGCAAAACCATGGTTTCATTTCGCTGTGGCGTGTCCCAACCTGTGGAAGTTCTTAAATCTCTCAAATTTGAAGTAGGAATGGTGACCAGTTTTCCCTGCTCAAATATTTTTTACATCCAAGCACTTTATGAGTATAAAAAGCATGTGTACTGACAAATTATTCTTTGCGTTAGTATGCGACTTGAGTGCAATATCATTGAATGTTTACATTTGTATGAAAATGTCAAGGTACATATCAGGAGGCTAGCTAATCAGTTACACTTAGTAGCCCCTTGAAAATGGACTTCAGCCACAGTCAAATTATCTAGTGCCTGATTCTGCCTTAGAGGTGTTTTCAATAAGTGAAATACAGTCTGTGTTATATGATGATAGAGTAGTAACAGACCTACAGTAGAGTCTGAGTTTCTACTCTCAAAACTGTGTGAGTAGATATTATTTATTAACTGCTTCCAGCATCAGTCAATGGCCTTGTACGAATCAGAAATCAATACATCATTAAAGGGCACCTTTGAGACTTCTTGTCTTATTGGCCTTAGTGTTTTTATTATCAAGGTCATTTAAAGGGGCACTCCACTGATTTTGCACACCAAGCTCGGTTAGTTGTCATGGTTAGTGCCACTCAGCCTGTTCAAACTGGGACGAGCTGTATCAAGTCCGACACCCTGATGATGTCATAGTGATGTCTGTCACTACCCGATCCGTACCGGTTGCCTGATCTGTTCTGCACATTCACAAAATGGTCCTATTGGTTTAAGAAGGTTACTGCGCATGTGCCTGTTCACAATTATTTACAGACAAATTTACAAAACAAAACAAAAAATCAGTTTAATTTTGTGTTTAGTCAGTACAAGTAATTCAATGTTTTTAACAAATACTGTACTGCAAACATGTATTTGCACTATGAAATTGATTAAAATGAAAATAAATAATATAAAATATATATATTTTTGAAATAACTGTCTAATTGTGTTGTAGTTTTCTATTTAATTTAGACATTGAATATTTCTCTACGTATCTCTTATATCGTATGTATTCTGTACTTGCCTACTTTACTTTTTCTGACTCCATTTTTACTATCCGGTTAGCTTGAAAGCACCTCTGTTTCTCTCATTCCCTGTTGACTTTATATATCACTGGTAGAGACCAATAGGGTTTTAAAAAATATGTAATTTCAATAAATTACTTATTACGTAATAATTAGCTATTAAATGTACAATGATTTTAGATGTTTGTGCAGAACAGATTGGGCAGCTGGTACAGATTGGACACTGTCAATATCATTCAGGTAATCTCAGTTTGGAAATCACAACATTATGACAGCAAGCCCACGTTACAAGCTGGGGGTATGATGTTTGCCGAGTAAGACGATATTGCTTAGAAATTTGTATCAAGTTGGATTATGTGGAAATTAAGTATCCAGTTTTTTGGAGTCGAGGGACTAAAAGTCAGAATATCTTGGCTACTGCAACAGAGTTTTAGAGTAATCTTTTCAACTTTATGAAAGTCAAGATTTAAATTGCTGGAGTGCCCCTTTAATGTAGAGCTAACGTTCAGCTAATAGCAAAATCTACATTACTAGAAAGCAATCAGTGTCACTGTAGAACTCCGCCTTGCCCTTTGACATATTGTTATTGTGTTGGCACAGTTTCACAGCTGAATCCTAATAATCTGGTCTTCCACATTATTTATTATAATATGTTTATAAGCAATTGATATTAAATTGATATCTGCACTTTTAACAGATATTAATTTAATTTAAACAATGGACAGCGCAGACATGAAATAAGAAATAAAACAAATCACGTTGGGAACTAAAACATTGCTTTCTTTAATAGTTCCCCATGCTGTTTTTAAACACATTGTGTTATAGAGTCCTGGTACATAACAGTCTCCACCCTCTTTCTCTGTTGAGGCTTTTGGCCCCTGTGGGACCAACAGACCGTAGATGTTGATAATAAACCATCCAGGTCTGTGAGGGCTCAGCCTTCAGTCCACAGTCAAAACACTGGGATTCAGCTGTAATTGTTCTCTTTTATAATCACGAAAGACAGCTGATATTTTTGAAAAAAAAAAAAACTCCATTAAGAATTAAGCCAGCTGTTGTGCCTTGCATATTGGCTTCTTCAAATACTGAAGGTGCACCTTCATGTCCTGCTTTGTATCAGAACATACAGTAGTGCCAAATGTACTGTACTGACAGTGCAGCAGCAGTATTGATTTTATTTATTTGCCTCTCCATTTGGACACCAGAATGTTAACTATAACCATCTAAAACAGTTTCAAAACAATGTCTACATGTATTATAGTAGCTGTTTTTTCCTCTGTGACATGTATGATTATGTTTTTTATTTATTTGACCGTCTGTAATTTTATTTTTGGTATCAAGTGGCAACTATAATAAGAGAGGCCTTAAAAGAACTTGGTCCTCAAAGATGTCTTTGGCTTTCATCGACGTTACAGTATACTGTAGTAAACGGTTATGTAACTTTAAGTAGAGAACAAAGTGGACATGCTCTGAGCTGCAGAGCCATGTCAGCTTCAACTGTGGTTACATAAAACACAAGTCATCAGGAATCTAGTAGAAGCACACTGGGAAAACCACAAAGCGAGTCACAAGCTTTGAGGCCAGTCAGACCACCGAGAAAGCGCATGTGCTGTTTTTGACTAGGGGCCTTATTCTATATGATGTATGGAATTTGAACGGACGGTAAAGGAAACATCTGTTTGAAAAGCAGGTCATACAGATTACCTCTGAAATATTAAAAATTCCCTGTGGGATTCAATTTAGTAAAAATGTAAATCTAGGACCTATAACCATAGAGCAGTTGTGCATTTGTCCTTGTTTAGCACTTGTCCGTTTAGTTATTAGACCTCTGCATTAAATGTCAGATTGAAGAGGTGGTTCTGATCATCTTGCTCCACCCGAGCATCCACTGCTGTCATCCATGCGCACTCGTAAGGAAGGAAGATTTGTGAGTGCCTGTGTATGAGTGTGTGTCAATGTGTTATCCCAGCTTTTTACTGTTCAGATTGCTCATGCTGATTTAAATCTGTGTGCAACATAGCTTCATCTACTGTAGAACAATTTTGGAAGGAGGCGTACGGAACATCAATAAAGTTTTTTCTGTATTTCAAACTCTCAAATCATGACTGGCAGTTGTTTTGTTGCACTGTCACCCTCCCTCACCCCCTCCCTCCCCCTGCATCTCACTCACGGGTGACCCTGCAATAACACCGCAAATATGTATGAATCTCTGGAGAGTTGGAATGTCTGCACAAAAAAACAAGGCCACACTCAAAAATATAGGGCATACTGCAGCATCAACCGTCTATATAGTTACTCCTCGGTCCACTGAGTCTTCCTGCATGTTGGATTTGATTAATTTCAGATGAGCTCTCTGCAGGGCTGTCACACTGGAAACGGCTCCCACACAGCCCTACAGGTGGGACCTCCCATAGGTGCTACCATTTTAATTATCTCCTCCCAAGGCTATCTCCATAGCAGCCTCCTGCCACAGAGGCTTGTGGGCTTGTAACCTTCTGCACAGTGAGTACAGCGTCTTGACTCTCCTCGAAAAATATGTTTTTTTCTTTTTTGAGCACAGGCCTGAAGCTTTTTCACTCCTGCGAATGTTATTATAGTGCACAGTCCATTACACTCCAGGTTCACGCTAGCTAATAGTTTGAAGGGTCTGACGCAATAGTACACTACAGTGGGGGTGTTGATATTATGGAAATAAGTCCTGTAGGCTGTGTTAGAGGATTGAAGTGCAGTGTAGGATTATGTCAGCTGCACTCTGCAGCAGAGAGAAGCTTCAGAAGCTCGCCTTCCTCACAAAGAAAAAAAATCAAAAACAGAGCTCAGATTTTTGGTCAAAGGAGCTTTAAAGCCTTGTGTACTAAGACCTGTCATCGTAGATCACACAGGATCCTGTTTGTGTGAGCAACAAAAGACTTGTTGTTTGGTGCTGGGTTTTGAATTTTTTGGCTTGGAGAAATAGTAGTCGTCTCTCAAATCAATGCTCCAAACTAAATCAGGCTATGATGATGCTCGGGGTGAATTTGAACTTTTCACTGCAGAATTCTCCTTTTGGAATCAGTGTAAAACATTGCTCAAACAATAAAGTGCAATATGTGTTGGATGAAAAAAATCCTCATACTTGTCTGGTAAATTTGAAGCTACAGTCACAATAGATTTGATTATTTTAGCATAGCTTAAAGTCTATAAACAGGGACACAAAGCCAGTCTGGCTCTGTCCAAAGGTAAAAAATGGCCGGACTCTCACCTCTGGAGCTTACTCATCATTATATTTGGATTACGTTACATTCAGCAGAGAATTTTGGCCAAAATGATTTAACAAACCATGAAGCAGCAGCAGCTAGATATCATCCAAAATAGGGAATGTATCCTTTTTTACAGATAACTGTTAGCATGTGCAGTGCTACACCACAAGTGTGGTTTAGGTTCGTAGGTTGGGCTGCAAAAAACCCCAAGTGCCAGGATTTAACAACCTAATGATGAGACTCAATAATCAACTATCTTACTAATTGCCCCTTAGAGATAATAATACATTACTGAGTGTTAGCAACATGTGTCTCGTCAACCTGACAATAAGCCTCCAGGAAGTCACTGCATCCGGCCAAGAATTTATCCAACACATAACCCCCAGTAAAAACCACAACCTGTCTATTATACATGTCAGGTTACACAAAGTGAACAACCTTGATATACTGTGTTAATAAGTGAGCTTCAGAGGTGATGGCAGGCGGACTTAGTCGCCTTAAGGAACAACTAAGATAGCCGCTCTCCTTTGCTGCTCGTTGTTGTGCTAAGCTAAGCTAAGGGATCTCTAGCTGTGACCTTGTCATTTCCAGACAGATATAACAGTTATATCAATTCTCTCAATTAACATAAGCTAAAATCTGAATTGCTTAAATATTCTTCCTGGTTTTATGGCGCCCTCCATTAGCCATCCTTTAAACAAAGTGAGGTCACAGTTGACTCTCGAGGAGGTGTTTCATTACAGTTGATGGATATAGGTTAAGTGGATGCGAGGTCTGGCCCGGCCCTTCGACCCTGACAGCACCTCACGCCGGCAGGTTGGCGGTCCCCACTGAGCGTGTGCGTCATCCCCGCAGCCTTGTCATGGCTCAGGATGTAACAGCCACGCCTCAGCAGCTGCCCTGATCGAGGAGAAAGTGTGTGTGTGTGTTCCCAGCCAGGAGACAGGAGGCTGGGCTGACAAGGTGTCCATGTACTGTCTGACATATTGATCTGCGGTCAGTCTTTTTCTTTAGTGTCATTTAATTACCCAATTCGAAAGCCTGTTAGTGTAGACAAAGCTGTAATTTGGGGGATTTTTAAATGTACAAAAATATAATATGTGGAATTCAGCCAAGCAGACACACACGTGTTCATTCACATCTGGATGTCGATCATTGGTTTGACATTGTAGACAACACAAATGAATGTAAATGGAAATATTCCTATTTGGGTTTTAGGTTTTTGCAGCATAAAAGTATATATATTATTATAACCCTGGTGTATTGTCATTGCGTAATGATCGTAACTGCTGCTAGCTTGTGAATTCACTTCACATTCCAAAGAAAAGCTGAATTGTCAACAATTCTTAATAAGCCAGACATGATGTCACACCTCACAGATCCAGTCATGTACTGTTTTCCATTTTAGACCATTTCGACTTTGACAGATCTACACAGAATATAATACCATACCCATACCATGCCCTGTGTGTCTTTAACGTGTCCCTATGAATATGTGTATAATGTAAATCTTCATCACCTATATCATAGATATTCACAGTTAGTGTCTGTGTCCAGCACTGCAAAAAAAAGCACTGCACGAAAATGAACGCCATGTGTTTTTCCAAAAAGTTTTGAGACGACATTAATACCAAACTCCGTGAAAGGTGACAGCACAACACCTTCCTATACACACACACACACACAGACAGCTACACTTTTGTTTTACCGTAAACGACTCCACACTTTTGCCCTTCTGTTAATTGAAAAGCTATTGTTCGCTGCCTTCATATTGTTCTCCTGCATTGCAATCATTGCATCCTGTTAATATTTCATAACTTTTGAGATGGCGCCTCGCGCAAAGAATGGGATTTTGAAAGGGCCTGTGATTCCTCCGGCTTTGTTGCAAAGGTCGCTCAGTTGTAGTTTATGCCCCCCTGTCAAATCTGATGGAGAGGTAGTTTTGTCACACCGCGGTGAGGGATGTCCTGTCTTTGGTTTTTGTCCTGTGAATTTCCAGTTTTATTTTGAAAAGTAACTCTCCTCTCGTTTCAGGTCACTTGCCCTTCCTCCTGTGTCACCAGTCTGGCGTCTCCCCTGATCCCTGATTGTTTCCACCTGTGTCATCCCACCTCATGTGTATATAGTCTTTGTCTTCCCTGTCCTCGTCGCCAGAGTATTTTGTTCGTCACTGTTCGTGTACCTCCAGCCTTCGCTCCAAGTCTTGCCAGTGCCACGCCAAGTTTCAAGTTTGTGCCTGATTTTCTGTTCGCCTCTGAGAAAGAGTGATTTTTTGTTTGTAATTTTTTTGGTCAGCCTTTTGAGCTAGATTTGTGTTGTTGCCTTGCTTGCCTCCGTTGGAGTGCCTTTTCTTTACATCCTTTTCAGCCTTAGTGCAGTGCAGTTAATTTTGATAGCCTTTTGTTTCTCCTCATGGTGAGTGAATTTTTGTTGTTAATGTTTCATACGAAGTTTTGCTATTTAGATCAGTGTAGACAGTAGTCCTAGTTTTCCTCGTGAGAGTGATTTTTTGTTATTTTCTTTTGTTCTTGTTTTCCTCCCATAGGTTCAGGAAGTGTTTAAAAGCCTGTTTGATTTGTCGCTCATTTTGACGAGGGGACAGTTAGTCCCGAAATAAAGCTTGTCTGAACCGTTCGCCCCTCTGCTTCTGAGTCCTCCTTCTAGTCTCTGCTTGACAAGTTTCTGAAAAACAGAACTAAACATCCCCCTCCATTCAAAAGTATGTTTTGTTTATTACTTCTGCCACGGAGGTTATGTTTTCGCCTGTATCTGTCTCTTTTGTTTGTTGGTTGGTTGAGGTATGGGTCTCAGCCCAGAATAGACCCTCTTATCTTTGGGTGCAGATCCGGATGAAGTGATGGATCCAGGAATTTCCTCTCACATTCTTTAGCATTGTGAGATAAGGCGTTTTCCCAACATTTGTGTTTTTTTTCGCGAGTAATGCATGGATCTTGATTAAAAAAATTTTTTTCGGTTGCTTGTATCTATGAGTGAATGCAATGTGAGGCAGATCCAAAGTAAAGTAAAGCTTTTAAGGCATTTGAAAGAAAAGATGTTTGCATATTCATAGACTCTGGGTTTTTCAATGAGGACGAAGAAGACAGAAGGACGTAAATTGCAGAATCTTAGGCAGTTGAACTTCTCTGCATCTTATTTGTCTGATTGGGATCTTCATGCATTGTCATGCTCAGCCTCCTCTGCATTTTCATTTCCGTTATTAGCAGTATAAATCTGAGCGTGTCTTACATTGTCTCGCTTTCGATTTGGATGATGGCACATTTGTTTAGCCTCTTTTGACAAATCTGGCATTAAAGTGAGCAGAACAGCAGCAATTACCACCATTTAATACCAATTGTGTCATCAAAAAGAGCAGGGTAAGCAGCCATGACAACTGGCTTTCATATTTTCTTTATGATTTTATGATTACAGTGTATTCTTAACCTTATCCATTTTTAAGGAACCATGTGAGCCAAGGCCTGGCATACAAATCCCGTACTGAGTTCTGCTGTAACACGTGACTGATTTCACATCAGATGATGCAATCATCGGCCTCAGGGACTGGGTTCAAGAGTCACAGGGTCAGATGCCGTGTCCTGACTCTGACGTGGCTTCCAGCACTAAGTGTCAGCACTGATGAACTCCTCCATCGATAGGTCGGTTATCACCCCTGTCATATATCACAAGGAGCCATAAGAGGCACTGCAAACACATCTGTCAAGGCTGCCCTAGATACAGTGGCCACAGACGCATTGACAGGCCTGTCATTACGCACTCCGTATGTCACATTTTTCCACTACACACGGTTTGTGTTGTGACAATGGGGGATGGTTGTGCCTTGTGCTGTCTTCCCCTGATGAATTTCGACTTCCTGTTTAGCTCACCACCATTGGTTCCGAAAATCTGTCATATTGCCACAACAGTGCATGTCAGCACTGCTTACATCACAGTGTAACAGTACCGAGGCACTAGATGCTCAGCCCACCCCCCCAAAAAAGGTTGGCATTGTGTGTTTCTGCAAACCATGGATAGATTAAGGCAAGGCGACTAGGAGTAACAATGCTGAATGCTTCTTGACAAGACATAGGGACAGTATGCATCCGAAAGCCGGGTCATTTTAATGATACATCAGGACGATTTGCAGCAATGTTTGAAGCAAAACCAGCGAATTTTCTTTAAACCAAATGTCAAGACTTTTCCCAGCTGTTTCAGTGGCAACAAATACTAATAATAAATGCCAATAAATTTCAGTCCAGTGGTTTTGCAACAAACATGGCTGGAAAACGACCCGATGGCTCATTAAAAAGACCTGGTTTCAGGCTTTTCTGACATCTCATCACATTTTCCAGCCATGTTAGGAACAACAAAGCTGGATATTCATGACGAGATGTCAGGACAATACGCAGCGCCAAACGAGGTATTGTTAATGAGTCATCAGGACAATTTCCAGCCATGTTTGTAGTGAGGTCGCTGGATTTTTTAAAATGAGATGTCGTGACATTTTCCAGCTGTGCTAGTGGCAACAAAATGGAGAAAGAGACATAGGGACAATTTGCATACCAACCATATTTGTCGCGACAGACACAGGTAAGCCAAAACACGATCTTTTCCTAACCCTAACCAAGTGTTTTCTTTTTTTTGCTTAAACCTAACCAGACCATGAGCACAGCATTATCACAACATAACATTTAAAACTGAACATAAAACACTTAAAGTTGCAATGTATCAAGTGCAAAGGTTCAACACATCCTCGGGTTTGCAGAAACCTACACGGCCAGAATTTATTCTGCCGACTGGGTTGGGATGCTCAGCGTAGACCAAGCGGTTTTATTTTCAGTGTGATAGTGAATGATGCTTGTCACCGCCGGCATTGAATCCAAACCTTTCAGGCAAACAGCCCTTCTTTCAGAGAGAGTTGGATCAAAAATAGCACCAAGCGGTATTGTGTAATGTGTTCCTCTCTGTTTTGTACAGTGCAACAACAGACCTCTTAAATCGATACGCCTCCCTCACATGCTGCACGGGGTGTTTGGTCTTATTCCACTTTATGGTTCACCACATGTGACTGTGTGAAGAGATTTCAGTGAGGGCTGCAGAGACTGAACCGTGGCAGACGACGAGGAAGATGAATGCCTCTTTATCCACCACGAGGAGCAGATAGTCGCTGTGCTCACACACTGGACAGCACATTCAGGTGTTTTAAAGGGCCTTCCACTGAGATGTGATTAAATGTTCATACCACGAGAATGACCATAAACTGTGAACTCTTTGCACGTTCTGGGATTTGCACATAATGCATCCCTCTATTAGCCTCAGCTGACGTAATTCAACCTGACTTTTCGTTTTGCAGGACAAAAGGTAAGATGTTAGGAAAAAAAACCCTAACATTTATTTGAATATATATCCGTTCTGAATAAATAAAATATCGGTAACATACAGGATAATGTCAGCGATTGATTCACACGGCTCTACTATAAAACCATAGAAATAAATCATTTTCTAAGGATGTTTATTTGTACCTTGTGATATAGTTATACCTATTATACATACTGTACCTTTAATAAAAATCTAATTACACTAAAAGTTAATCTAGGCCAAAAAGATGTATGCCTGCCCTATATATGTACATAACCAAATACACAATACATTTACATGGTTATATGCACATACCTGAGCATAACTCAATAACGCAGGTTCTTCTACTCTGAATCCAGGTTTGATCCATGACAAGAAAACAGCCTATGTTAAAATGCAATCAAATGCAGTATTGATTTTTTTTAGACCAGCCGGTGAATGGCAGTGATGTTAAGCGCTGTATGCCTCTGAGACACATTTATGTCCTGCAAAAACCAAAAGCATCTCTTGGGCCTGTGTCCTATTCATTTAACAAAAATATCTATGCCAGTGTTGTCCACGCGTACAGGCAGGTTATGCTGTCCGAGGTAAAAGGAGAGTCACACATTGATTTAAGGCATACAGAACAAAAAAAAAAAAAGAAAAAAAAAGCATAGTTGGTGTCGGAGGGGAAACAGTGTTCACTGTAGAAGCGAGGTCTCCTCTTTTTCTTATAGCCATTGGGGGTATTTCAGAGCAAGATAATGGTTAATATGTGCAGTTCAGCATCCGTGCGAGGCTCTGCAGAATGACTTTAAAGACCTGTGGGTTATCCGACCTGCGGCTTTGAGTCTGTAAAACACTCCAATGTTGGGTCAGTCCATGTGTGTGAGGGGGGTGTGTGGTTCTGGAGGGACGGGGCCCGATCAGTCTCCTCTCGTCGCGGGGGTCGGAGGACCGGTGGCGCGGTCGCCTGTCGCCGCGTCGTCCCGTCTGCGCGCCTCCCTCTCGTCCTCGTCCTCGTTGGACGCGGCGCCGGACTCCCTGGTGCTTGACGGGGTGTAGTGGCTCGCCCGGGGTTGAGACGAGCGCGCCTGCCGAGCCAAAGTGTCCGATACCTCCGCGCTTGTGTGACCGTGGGAAGACGCGTACAGTCCTTCCTCCGGCTGCGTGTGCGCAATCTCTGCTCCGGCACCGCGCGGAGACACGGCCACTCTCTCGGCTCTGTCGTCCCACTGAAGCGCCCGACTGTGCAGGGTTGTGCCCTGCATGGTCTCGTTGAGAGATGTCTGTGTAGAGTTCAACTCCGTGCCATTGCTGATGCTCGTGGAAATATTAGTTGAGATGTTTGCGACGGGGGTGACCTCGCCGAGCACTCCAGGCTTCCCCGCGGAAGAGGATGCGCTGGTCGGTTTCCAGATCAGGCTGTAGTAAATTGCCAGGATAATGGCTGCTAAGGACACGGACAACACATATGCAAAAACAGTGGCTAATCTCACCCACTTCTTGTTCGTCTTAGCAGCCATCTTAGCCTTTTTGTCCCCCGTGTAAGTAGCAGGTTTGCCCCGCTCCATATTGGGCATGAAGTCCCGCTCTCTCATGTTGCCCCTATTTTTTCCTCGATGCTCCACCACCCCCTCCGTCTTGAAGCCTTCTTGTTATCCACAATCCAAGAGAAGACAGGAAGCAGGTGGGCTGAGGAGAAAGATGCTGGACCACCTTGGACCGTCAAGGAGTAATTCGCAGCTAAACGGATTTCTCGTAATTCATCGGATCTCAAAAGCGCTGCGCCTCATTCTCGGCACCCAGTGCAGCACTGCGTTTCATAATGGACATCAGGCATCCACAGGCTGACTGCGCGTTTCAGCATCCGACAGCGGCGGGACAAATGTCTCCCCGATACGACATATCCAGGGAATAGCTGGCTGTGGGCCCACGGCGAATCCGCAGTATAAGATCTGATTTATTAAAACGATTAAGTGAGATCATACGGTACACAACTGTCTGTCTTATCCAGCAAATGAAGTGGCTGGCTCAGCTAAAAATACAGGAGAGGGGGCGGGCGGTGGCTCTTAAAGAAGCAGCAGCTGTGCAGCAGCCCGAGAAGAAACCACACACACACACACACACACACACACGCACACACAAAACCCACACATCACCTCCACATCAGGATGCGAGCTTGCGCCGCGCATGGTGAGCAGGATGTTGGATCGGGGATGAACGCTCGCCCATAAGTGACGCTGCACAGTGTTTACCTTACCGCCGCGCGCACCCAAGTGGAAGGGGACGCGTGTTGGATGAGCCAGCAAAGTGGTAATTAATGAAATTCGACTCGGAATTTATGAATTATGTAATGCTCACCCAATCCGCCGGGAAAACTTGCAAGCACAAGCAACAGGCGCGCACATCAGATGTTCGCCTCATTCATCATCAGCCTCGATCTCATTTCAGCACAACGGACAGCGCCTGGGATCCGGCGTTACGCACGTCCTCCGGGGAGCAGCGGAGGTGGGACAGGTGGAGCTGAAATGGGGCAACAACCTCTGACCCGGTGACGTGTCAAATTGAAAAAGTGTTTAAACGCCAATATAGCTCACGCGTCTTTCTATTAACAATTACACGTTCAAGAATTTTCATTTTACTTTAAAGCACTCAATTATCGAGGTCTAAAACAGCCGAAATTCAAAACTGGATAGATAAATGGTTCAATAAATACAAATGTAATTAAATGCACCTTTATCGCATCATTGTCTATTTTTAATTAGGTTATATTGATTTTGTTTTGTAAGGGAGGGGAAGTCCGTCGAATCAGCCTGGTGTCTTCCTGACCTCCAGCTTCCGGTCACATCTCTCATCTTTTAATGACAAAATATATATGAAAACAAATTGTAGCAATTACTTAGCTTAAACAATGTGACACAAATTGACGTCACTTTTAGTCCATGTTATCTTTTAATTAGCGTTTTTTCATTAATTTATTATTTTTGTGTTCACTCCTAATGTATTTACTTTCTCATTTATTTACTTATTTTGAAAATATATTCATGAAGCATATTTGTGCTGAACTCTTCCCCCTCTGCTTTCCATCCTATATTTTCCACAAACGAATGTATTTTTGTAAGTTTTTTAATGGCAGCTCTGCTTCAGTATGCAAATAGGTTTTTTTGTCAATTTTACGGTCTGTTGCCTTTTACACATCTAACATCAAAACATCTTTCACCGCTTATGGACCATTTAAATGCTACAAAATCCTTGTAACGTAAAATTATGAAAAACATGACTCGGACGAAAAGTGAAGTAAATTTTGCGTAACTTGCAGCTACAGGTGCGTCTGTCAGCGTAGTAGATGACTCATACACCCGCATTCAGGCATTTATAGGAAGCTATATTGTTTTCATTACCATGTTTTATGATATAGACATTGGGAAGAGGGGGATGATCAGCTGTAATGTGGGGACTTCCACCTAGGATACCTGTGTGATGGGTGTATTGGTGTATTTGTATTTTCATTATAATATTTTTCATTAAAAAAAAATATGAGTCATGTTAAATAAAACATGATATCAAATGTCTCTCCCCTGGTGCCTGACTGGCACAGTGTTTGCATTAGATAGTGCACAGTCTTTAGGTTATTTGAATGATATCCAAATGACCGTGAATCTTTTGTTCAAACAGTCAGTGAGTGCTCTGCCCTCGGTAATAAATGACACAACATTATGACCCTGGACAGGTGGCTGTGGCAGGATTTGATTAAATAGTAAGCCGATGAGTAAGCACATTTCCAGGTGATTTGCTGTGAATCTAAACTAAAGTGCGTGTGGAGCTGCACCACAGCCCGAATTACATCCTGTTTCCTACATTTCCTGTGTGACTATTTTAGTGATTCACTTTGCAGCCATGAACGAAAAATCGATACGCTGAAATGACAACTCCGAATCACTGTGCGAAAAGCACTTAATAGAGGGTCAGCTCACCCAAACGACATGGAAAACTTTTTCTCGCACCTCCAGTGGTGTCTAGCCAGGCAGATACCTTTGAATGTATTTTTCATGTTTCAAAATATCCATGTGTGAGATCATTTCCTCCACCCCAATACGATGGAGGTGAGTGTGGCGTTGTGTTGGGGGCTCAAACATTTCAAAATGTGTGAATGTTGACCTAAAAGATTCCGCAGAAACATCTTTTCCAGAAACTTTCAGCACTATTATGTGTGTCAAATCGTAGCTAGACTCAAGGTTTACTAAGAGGGCAGGACATGAAACTCTGAAATGCTTTGCAGAAAGTGGATCAGTTGTTTCCAAGGCACGATCAGGGAGACCCAAAGTGACCACACCATCAGTAAAAATCAATCAGCAGGCTTAGTCCCCTGCGAGATAGAAAAGCAACTTCATCACATAAATCCAAAAAGTCCTGTCAAAACAAAAAGCTGCCTCTCAGTGGTCTCAGTGGACAAGTAGCAGTTTGAAAACCACTTATCCGGAGATGTAACAAGGCCAAACACTTGAGGTGTTTAAAATTGACAGGACCGACTGGAAATATTCAAGTCTGGGGGTGTTTTCACTCATTTCTTCAGAGGCATGCCTGATTTGCATCCGTGTGGAGAAGGAGTCATACTGCAGCGGCTGGATAATGAGCCCAAGCGCACCTCGCAGCTTAGACAGACCTACTTGAAGACCTGAGAAGACCAAGGAGTCCATGGTCTGGATTGTCATGGACGTGACTCTGCAGCAACCTGAACCCAACCCCACTGAACATTTATGGGTGCACTTGAAGACAAACAAAGCCGAGCACTCTGAGACATGACAACACGCTTTGTGGAACGCTGTCAGACCATGCTGTGATAACATGAGTCATCAGGTTTGTGTCAGGCCGAATATGGATGCTGTCATTAAAGTAATATTATGTAACAGTGCCGCCGTCTGAATATGGTCTATGGCAACACCACTTGGAAAAACGAGACACAGAACTGTATTTCTGTATTATTATTCGGATGACATCTGCTCATGATTATTTCGGACGGTGGTGCGTGGACGCCTCCGTTGCAATCAGAACGGAGCTTACAATCTACAATTAAATCAAATGTGACTACATCTAGAATATGTTTTCTTGTTTACATTGGGTGAAATAAACCTCCAATATCAGTGAAATTAGGCAGTCTTTTTGGTGATACTGCCCTTGCAATCTTCAGTTCTGATTCAGGGTCGCCTGAACGCAGCACTCTCACCTTTAGTCAAGTTACTTGCTTTGTTTTTTTGTGTCGTCTTCATTTGCAATGCATATTTTTCAGGGTGTGTCCTGAGGACAATAGCCTACCTGAGTCTCCGCACTGAACTCCATTTTAGTGTATGTTTGAATACGGATGGAGGAATGAGCTAGTTGGTGTTTATCATCATGGTGCACACTCAGACAGAGGATATATTTCAGTTATAGCATCAAACTGTAACAGAGGTCACTCTAGTAGGGCAAAATGAACAAGAAAAGACACTTTCTGGAGGCCCCAGAGGTCAAAGACTACCTGGTGAAGGGAGAGAGATTCACCAAATGGTCAGAGGTGAGTAAATATTTCAAGTCCATTTTCAGAAACTATGCAGCTCTAACAGTGATTTCATTTTCTTTTGTAACTCTCATATCCTGACGAGATAAGTGCGAGTTCCCGCTCTAATGGTTTTAATCACTTATGATGAATTAATGAACTGTTCTGGAAGATATACTATAAGTAGTCCTACAGCATATATTATCTAATCAAGCACCAACACACCGCCATCAAGCAGCTCTGTATTAGAGGTTTAAACTCAATAAATATCCACACTTATTCCCTCGTCTCCATCAAGGACTCCACAAAGACTGTTCCTGTCACCATGAAGATGGATCCAAAAGGTTTTTATGTCTACTGGATCAACCAAAGCAAGGTAATCAATATCTAGAGTCGGAAAAAAATATGTGCCCTTGGACAATATGCCATAGGTGTGCTGAGGTGCTGAGAAGCTACGAGAAATGAAATGGCTTTTTGTGCATCAGACAAACATAACCCGACAGATTCAAAGATATATCAAAAAGAGGTAGTCATGTGTCAGTGACTCACAACCAGAGTGTGTAATGTGCCTGTGATCAGGATCTGCCAAAGCTGTGGGATAGCTCAAAGCTGCAGAGCACCTTCCGGTCCCGGCAGCTTGTGGAGATTATCGATTGGTGCTGATGTGGGCTCACCATCCTGCCGCACCGTGCTGCTGAACTGTGATGCACTCCATCAAGAAGACTATCTGTGCTCCATTTCTCTCTCTCGCTTGCTCATTGGGGCACCTTCTGGTTTTCCACCACATCACAAAACCAAGCGAAAGCCTACACCGAATGTGTGCCTCGTGTGTCTGGGCTCTCGCTGTTCTGCTCTCTTTCAAGTGTTGAAATGTGAAATTTCCCTTCACACTTTTCCCACATGATTTTTCAAGGCATTGCAGTCAAATATTCCTCACTCAAAACGAAGTCAAGTCCCGTAGTTATTGCACTTTACCAAAGGATGACTTGTATCTGAATCCATACTTGGACTGGCGCCTACATGTTGAATTCGGTATTGGAGATGAATCTGTGCTGCTTGTTTCTAGGAGACAACGTTCCTGGATGTTGCTACTATCAGAGATACCAGAACAGGAAAATATGCAAAACTTCCCAAAGTGAGTACAATATCATTATTTAATGTTCCAATCTGCTCTCTCATTAAGTCAAAGTGGTGTGTTTGTTACGTAAGAATCTCTGCAGGCATGCAAATAGGGTGTCAAGCCCTTCATTTGCCCATTAGTATGAGAGACGTATTTGCATTGCAAAAACGGTAATGGACACATGCACCCGTGGCTATTCTCCAAGTGCAGAAACACACAGATGCACACGTACACAAACAAACATAAACACACACTGAGTCATGATCTGAGATTTCTGCGAGCGAGGTTGTGTGCGCGTTTGTTTGAGCCGAAAGCTGACAGTTGTAGTTCTTTTTCTGCTTCCTCGCCGGCCTCCGCAGAGATTTGCAGTATGCAGCCATCGTCATCTCTCACTGAGGGTTCAGAGGTGGAATCTGAAATCTGTTCCCCTCAGGGAGAGCACAGAGCTCTGCATCATCCCGGCTGGCATGATGTCGGAGGCACATCTTCCTGTCGGGCCCCTGAGGAGTGTTGGGAAAAGCAGCTCCCGTGCTGATGTCTGCTCTGCATATCTGACAGTAGAAGCGATGAATGGTGGAGCAGCAGATAGAACAAGGCTGTACCTGAAACACTGGTGTGCGTGTGCGTGTGCGTGTGAATGTGTGTGAATTTGTCTCAGTGCGTATGTGCATATGTTTGCATGTCTCGGTCCGCAAATTTGCCTGCGTTAAACAAGCTCCCAAAGGAAAAGTGCTAAAGACTGAGCCTACATTTTATGTGATGTCTCCCGTCTGCCCTACATAACATAAAGAGACCATCAGCTAGAAGACTGGCAATTCCTATATAGCTATTATATTGCTTCCTAATACCAAGTCAGATTTAGAAAATTAAAACTGTTTTTTTATGGTGGAATTAAACGGCCTAAGGGAAACGTGTGACTTATAACATTTTTATGTTGACCTTTCTATAGCTCACTGTTGGCTTATCATTATGAAGACATAACATCAGCAGGCAATGCTGATAACTTCAGCTTAGCTCAACAAAAAAAAGTATGAGGTGTAGGCGTAAAGGTCACATTATGATAACAGGGTAATAGAATTACAGTTCTTACATACAGATATATATATAAAGATACATTACCTCAGCACAACTGTGTTTAATTTAGTTAAAAAAAAAAACAGTTCAACAATTAACTACAATAAATTAACAGAATAAAATACAGTATCCACATTATGATGAATATATCTATATCGTGTTGTAGAGATATCTACTTAAGTAAGCATGCCAGTCTGCCACCTCCAGCCCGTCCCTGTCCAAAGCCCCTGTGCTACATATTGCACCTTTGAAAAAGACAAATAAAATAGAAAATATGTTGCGTCTCTAGCCATTTAGAAATTTTATGAAATTTTATTCTACTTTTGTCCACAGGGGCTTCCAGAATCGACAGAGAAAAGTTCCTTGTAGCGAATGTTTTGAGGCGATGACATCTAATTGGCTCTGAGACATACTTCCTACCGTTTGTCTTTTACAGCACCCCAAGGTCCGCAACGTGTTCAACCTGGACTTCCCCGACAGCAACCATCTCGCCAAAACTCTGACCATTGTCTCGGGTCCAGACACTGTGAATCTGACCTATCATAACTTCTTTGCCTCTAAGGAGAAAGTGACACAGGTAATGAGCCTCTGTGTACACTGACTCTTTCCTGCGACTTTTCCTGTTTACAATCCTCCATTTGTGTCACTGATTCCCTTTGACTGTCCAGACAGCCACAGGCCATTAGCCATTACGCAGTGAGCATTTCTTCCCCCCATAAGGTGACCTCTATCTCCCTTTTAGCTTTTATCAGACTTTATGACTCCAATATCCGGATTTAATCAACAGTAATGAAATCACAATTGTGCACATGCACTGCTCTCATTTCCTGGGGTAATAATATATCAATGCCCTCTAGTGGTGAGTTTGTGACCATTTGAAATCCCTGATAAAAGTTTAAGGGCTTATGACATTTCAAGCACAATTTATGTTGATATTTTAAGTGGTATCCCTTTTTGCAACATCAGAACTGGGCAAATGACATCCTTTCAATTGCCTACAACGCTGCAAGAAACAACGCGTGTAGGCAGGTCTTCCTGGAGAAAATGTAAGTGAACATCATGTCATCTGACAGCTCAGCCTGTATTGTTGCTGGGCGAACACAACACCATTTACTTCCCCCATGTGTGACAGAGTATAAGCCTTTGTGTTCAATCTTAGATACATCCGCATCTCTCTTCACACCAACAAGGACGGCAAGATTCCTGTGAAAAAGTAGGTTACAGTGCAGCCATGTGAAGGTGTAGGATGGCACACAGCCGTTTCTTTTGTACAGCAGATTACCATGTTTCCTACTCACTGTTTCACTGTGTTTTTCTCAGCATTTACAAGCTGTTCCCTGCGGATAAGAAGAGGGTGGAGAGTGCCTTGCATCAGCACACCTCCCTAAAGGAAAGGTTAGGAAATATAGACATTTTGGTGGGTTGTTTGTGTTCTTTCAGTCCATCTACCCTTCAGAGATTTTTTAAAAGCAGTTTTTTCACCTCTTCCCACGATGCCCCTGGTGTTTGTTGTGATTCTTGACTGTTATTATAAGGAATAAGGTTCTCATGCAGAATCATTTGACTTTTAGTATGACACCATGAAGCCTGACGTCTTCACTGAGTCTGCCTTCAAGGCCTTTCTGACAAATCTCTGCCCTCGGCTGAGATCTACGAGATCTTCACCTCTTAGTGAGTCGGCCTCTCCTGTGCTTCACTGATTATCAACTGATATGGCTTATATTCCTCACCTTATCTATTTATTTCCATATAAACACCTACTTTAGCTCAATCCATGTATTATCTGCTTAGCTGTTTCTTGCATTTTGACAGTATGACAGACTTTCAGTAAAAAGACATGTTCTAATTTGGTAGCACAAAGCCCAAAAAAAAACCCCAAAACGCCTGCTGTAAATTATATTATTTCAACCTCATGCATGGCCAACCTAAGTCTCCAATTTGTGCACAAGCTACCTGACATGGGCTCAGGTGGCAGGTTAGTGAGCCGTAACATAACAGCAGCAACAATGCGCGTAGTGTGAGGTGACTGTCATGCCTCACTGTGCCCTCCAGCTCCAACAAACCCACCATGACAAAGGAGGAATTTCACCAAGTTCCTCAACGAGAAGCAGAGGGACTCTCGGCTCAACGAGGAGCTGTTCCCACGACTGCGGCAGGACCAGATCAGGCTCTGATCGACAAATATGAACCGTGCTCCTCCAACACAAACAGAAGTGAGATTCACTGATGTCGCATCTACTTTAACGAGGACCTGATAACGTTGTCGTACTTCAGCGTGTCTTTCCTGCACATCCGCAGATCTGATTTCTCCAGAAGGTCTCTTGTTCTTCCTGATGGGGCCGGAGACATCAGTTGTCATCCAGGACAGGCTGGCCAAGTGTCAGGACATGACCCAACCTTTACCCCACTACTTCATCAAGTCCTCCCACAACACATACCTGACAGGTTACATACGCCACTTTGATATTTGCTCACAAGTTGTCACACTGAACATCTCAGTTCTGGGAGATTTTTCAGAGTCTTTCTGTGTATCTCCTTGCAGCTGGTCAGTTCTCTGGCGTGTCCTCTCCGGAGATGTACCGCCAGTGTCTGCTGTCCGGCTGCCGCTGTCTGGAGCTGGACTGCTGGAAGGGCAAACCTCCAGATGAAGAGCCCATCATTACCCACGGCTTCACCATGACGACTGAGATTCCTCTTCAAGGTGTTTGCTCATAGTTTTGGGCACACTTTCAGTGGCGTTCCACATTCAAATCTATCATTTCACATATTAATATTTTCTTTTCATTTTATACATTAGCCCACTGGGTTTTGCATGCACAAATCATGCTTATTTATTTGATTAATTTAGGTACATGGCTAAAATACTTTGGATATTATTGTTTACTTGAAACTAAAGCTAACTGAGATATAACTATGGCTGTAGCCAAGATGTCAAACTTGCGGGGACCAAATCTGCAGTGGTCCAGGGGGAAAAGGTCTTAATTTCAAAACTAATTAAAAAAAAAAATTACAAACACATGGGATGATTTATTACTCGCTAGCTAATACATGTAATGCATAATAGCATACTAGCTAGCTAGCATTTTAACAGGGATGTAGCATAACACAACATCATTATTCCATTGATTGTACATTGGACTTGGACATACCTCCATCAGATCTGCAATACACTTCAGTCATAATTATGATTGTATTTGCTATAATTGATTCAGGTGGTGGTGCATGCTTCCCTTTTGAACTAAACAATTGTAATGTATATATTTATATTTACATGTATTATCAAATATAGCATCTTTGAATATTTGGGGGGCATGATTCCCCCCAATATGTATATATTTACTGCCTGCATATACAGTGATGTGTATAAATGGTAGATAAGGAACATTTACAACCAGAAAGTAAAGCAGTATAGACGATTTATGACAGCTCTTGTTGGAAGCCCAACCCACTTCCACTGAGTACTTTCTGTTGCCCCATCATAAATCTTGGACCTTTCCTAGTAAGTGGCCTTCCCCTAGTTTCCTGTGTGCTCGGTTTGCATTATTACAGCATGATAGCTTTATATGTACACTCGCCAGAAGCTGTTCATGCTGATCACACAGTGCAGGAATGTGTCTTTGGTATCAAAGTTTATTTATTCATGCTAATGTTGCACATCACATAGCAAAAGCATGCGAAGGCTCAAAAGTACACAAAAACACACATACACCCACACAGACAGGCACCCCAGTCATCCTCTCACACTCAACACTTCCATTTAAGGGCAGGCGGAGCACCACAGTCCCCGGGGCCCGGACACAACACCTCAGTTCAGTTTACTGTCAGGCCTTTAGATGTGATAGGCTTGGAGCTGACTTCAGGGTCTCTGCATAGAAGCAGCAGTTCTGCTGCTGTCATGTCGTCTCTCTCTGTGTTTTCAGAGAGTCACGATTGTCTCAGTCTGTTGGTTTCACCCATTTGCGGGATTTTCATGACATCATTCTATCATACTCACATTTCTTGGCGTCATAATCTAACTCAAATAGAAGTCGAGCTAATGCATTTTGAACAAAAATGCCTGCCTCTTTCTGATTTGTGACAGGATTGTGATCGAGGCGATTGCTGAGAGCGCCTTCAAGACCTCACAGTATCCCATTGTCCTCTCGTTCGAGGAACCACGTCGACTCGTAAGACCTGAGCTTTTCCATGACCTCACGCCATGTAACGTTATTAACACAATGTAATAATGCTCTGATGCCATTGTCCCATATTGATGGAGCATATTTAGGATGTAATTAAACTCTTCGTTCTGGCAGAGACAGCAGGACCGTGACAGGTGTTACTGTGCTTTTATTCCAGGGTGTGAAACAGCAGGAGAAGATGGCAAACTACTGCAAACCATATTTGGTGATGCCCTGCTAACAGAGCCGTTGGACAAATACCCTGTGAGTACATAGCTGCAAACACAGCTCCCTGTCAAAATAATAGAGTTAGATAAAGTTTATATTGGGAGTTTGTTAAACAGAGGACTTTGTGATAGATTAGATAAAGGTTTATCCTGTGAGACTCAGCTGAGTCTAACCACACCAGCATGAAGGCAATTAATAGCAAAGTTCAAGTCTCATCTTTGGCTCCTTTCTTGTCTCGGCCAGACATGGCCCTCACAGGCTCCTGTACCCATTAAGTGATTCCTATCAAATGCTAACGTCTGTTCACCTGCTCTCAGTTGTATGTGTGTCTTGTGTGGACGGACGTGCATATGTTTGTATTCCTGAGGCGAAAGAGGACTCTCAAATGTCAAATGATATCAGGGTTCTATTTATCTGTACCATCCAGCTGAAGCCAGGCCAGCAGATTCCGAGCCCATCTGAGCTCCTGGGCAAGATCCTCATCAAGAACAAGAAGGGCAGCCATGAAAAGCCAACCCAGGCTAAGAAACCCACCCCAGCAGCCACTGACCAGACCACAACCACGGCTGCATCCCCCCAGGACCCAAACTCCACTTCCCAGGATCCTGCCAACCCTGCGCCCAGCACCCAGGAGAACCAAGGTGGACTAGATGAGCCTCGGGCCATCAGATTACATTAAAAAAAAACTGTCCTCTAGTTATTTTAGGTGTCGCTGACATTATGTTTACATGTTCAACCAGAGGGAGACACAGCTGTGGAGGACACAGAGGAGCAGGAGGACACAGAGGAACAGGATGAGGAGAAAATGAAGACATCAGATGAGGTAGAGTGTGCGGCTGTGTTGACATGACTCATTGCTTCACATCATCCGTGTGCTGCGAAAACAGTTCAAACATCACTGAACTTCCTGTCGATCCCCCCACAGGGCACAGCCGGACAAGAAGTAACAGCGTATGAGGCGATGTCATCCATAGTCAACTACATCCAGCCCAACAAATTCATCTCCTTTGACAATGCCAGAAGTATGTCTTCCCTAAATTCAACACAAGGTTCAGACAGAGAAGATTTTACAACACAGACTACCGACAGGTAGACAAATCATAGTCAGTCTGAGTTGTGTGATGCTTCCTTTCTTTTCTTTCTTCACAGAGAAAAACAAGAGTTACGCCATCTCATCTTTCGTGGAGACGAAAGAGGAGACAATGATTGCCAAGACTGCTGTTGAATTTGTCGAGTATCCTCTGAGAACACTCCACATATTATCCTGCTCAAAAAATAAGGCAACCTGTGTTAAGTAATCTGATTAAAATTACACATGAGTACATATAGATATGGTATTTTGAGCTGCCCTTGATGCTGGTTCACATACTAGTTATCGAGACATTTAAAGCTATGCTTCCTGAACCATATTTCTCAGATATAACAAGAGGCAGATGAGCAGGATTTACCCCAAAGGAACAAGAATGGACTCATCCAATTACAACCCCCAGCCTTTTTGGAACGTCGGCTGCCAGATGGTGGCACTCAACTACCAGACGATGGGTAGAAATGGACACACACTGCACTGATAGCTACTTAAAATATCATAAATGTGTTGAGCTGCAGGAGATGATGCAGCCTCTCACTGTTTCTTTTAAGTCCACCACTTGGGCCTGATGCAAGGGATTTTATTTTTAAACCTGAGCTTCTGTTTTTCACCACAGCAGGTCAGTGTTGCACCTCTTTGTGCTGCACAGGCCTCTGCTGTGCTCTGCACCCCCAACCCCTCACTGCTGCTCCTCTGTGCTGAAGAGAGGGGGCATGAATGGGTCTATTTGTGCCTATTTTCAGATTTCCCCATGCAGCTGAACATGGCCCTGTTTGAATACAATGGCAGAACGGGCTACCTGCTCAAGCATGATGTTCTGCGTCGCAGTGACAAGAAGTTTGACCCTTTCTGTGACAGGATTGACACTGTTGTGGCAAGCACGTTGACCATAAAGGCAGGTTCTCAGCGTTGTTATAATTAATATGCTTGTCTTACTTGATTGTGGGTGCGTCTGGCATAGGGATTCAAGCATCTGTGCAAATAACCAAACATGATCATAGTTTAAAAAGGTGAAAACAAAAAAGGTGCAATATGTAAGAATTGGCCACCTGCATAAATTCATACTCCCAACAAATAGAGGCAGCATATAAGCGTAACTTTTTTATCCATGACTCTGGCAACTGTTAGCGTGTTAGCTTGTTTAGCCATGCAGCTAGCCAGACTACTGTAAAGTGTCTGTTATTGAGTTGCTAGTGCAGGAGCTTTGGACCGCTGGGAGAAAGAGCTTTTCAGGCCCAGGTCTATTGGTTAGCATGCTTACTTAAGATGATATCTTAATATTATTAATAATAGTAAGATATCTATAACACATTTTATCAAAATCTATGACATAACGTCAGAACTGTTTGAATTTCCTCATATTCTGTGATAACTTTAAAAATTGCGTAATGTTTTAAAACTGAAATTCTACATATTGCCCCTTTAGAGCAACAGGAACAAATCATATTTATCACATCACAATCAGCTTTATTATAAAATTTCTCTCAATGCACTACACAGGAAAACATATAAAGCCACCAAAAACAGAATGAATAAGGGGAAAGAATAATAACAGTGGAAAGAAATAATGGTATTGCATTGTGGAGAAAACTGATGCACCAAACATTGCAAATATGAGTAAAGCAGACAATCTGTTTTTGCTCTTCTAAATTGAGCAATAAATTAACCACCATAGCCTTTCGAAAGTGTGTGTGTGTGTGTGTGTGTGTGTGCAACCATGTACGCTTGCTTTTCCCTCTAGTTTAGAACTGAGTCCGTAACAATACAAGCGTCATGCTGAGAGTGATACATGGTTCCAGGTATTCAGCAGACTCTGCATGAGTGAAAACCTGAGCTCTATTTATATCCACTGTGTCCTGAACATGGGTCCACGCACAACAGGACACATCCATATTCTTAACCACTTCGTGCATGTATGTCCTCAAATCTTACTTTCAACAGATCTATTCGGGCCAGTTCCTGTCGGACAAGAACGTGAAAACAGGGGTCGAGGTGGAGGTGATCGGGCTGCCGGGAGACCCCAAGAGAAATATCGCACCAAGTGGTCCCCCACGCCCAATGCCATTAACCCAGTGTGGAATGAGGAGCCTTTTGTCTTTGAGAAAGTGTGTGTCTGTCAACTAATACGCTCAAATATATGTGCCGGGTGAACGTGTTTGTGTGAGCTCAGCTGCTGTGCTGCTGCTGTTGGCCTTAATATATTTGTTGTTGTTATGATGGATAGATTCTGCTCCCAGAAATGGCCTCTCTACGAATTGTGGTCCATGAGGAGAACGGTAAATTCTTGGGACACAGAATCATCCCACTTGATGCCATCCAATCAGGTTGGTGAAAGTGAGCGGAAAAAAAACCCCCACCTCACTTCATGTGTCATCTAATCTGCATATTTCAAAACACCCCTGAGTCATCCAAGGCCGCACAGTGTTTGCTTCGACGTGGATCAGGGGAGCGCTGCCTTGTTTCTAATTCACCCAAGGTTTTTTTTATGCCCTGCAGGTTTTCATCACATCTGCCATGCGCAGTGAGAGCAACATGGCCACTCACTTTGCCTGCCCTCTTTGTGTACATCGAGGTCAAGGGGACTACAATCCCCGACTGCCTTTGCAGGTGCTTGGCTTTTCAACTTTGTGCCTTTGGAGAAGAAGTCTGCTACGACTTAATGCATTTTTTTTAGTTCGGATGTGCAGAGCTAGGTACAATTAGTAGTAGTTTTTTTTTTTAAAGGATGAATTATTGCTACATAGTGCACTGACGTTCATTTGTTTTCATTCTCCCTCAGATTTCACAGATGCCTTGTTTAACCCAACAAAAGGCACAGAGAAGACCACAAAGGCCCCAAAGGAGGTAACAAAAAGATGCTTAAACAAGACCTATTATGGTCTTATCTTTCCTTTAGTGTTTTATATATGTTCTGATGCATGTAAAAGAGCTTGAAAGTAAAAAAAAAAAGTCAAAGTCCACACCAACAGAGGCTCCTCCCTCCCACAGAAAAGAGATCTCCGCCTTTAATTCTGTGACTTTGTGACATCACACTATGTCACTCTGTCACACATATGCACAATATATGTCTCACGTTTTGTCATGTAAGAATTGATTTAGCACATCTGCCCTGTTGCTGGTATTGGTGCTGGCTCAGGTGTGTGATTTGACCAATCAGAGCAGACTGATTATTTGGGAGGGGGGCCTTAAAGAGACAGATGGGGAATACAGTGCTGTAGTACTGGACAGAATGAGAAAACTGATGTGTTTTTTGAGCACTAAAACATGTAAACCTATTTGAACAGTAACCCAAAGTAAAATTACGAGCTTATTAGCTTGTTAGATTGTGATTTCCTGTCCTTTTTGTTCACACAGTCATCTTCCGACTACATTTCTCCCTACGAGATGCCTCTTGTGGTCCAGACCCCTACAGACAAAGCTAAGGAAAGTGAAGTCCCGGCTGCAGGTAATAAATTTGCGAAGGCGACACAGTTCAGAGTTTGGAAAGATGCAGAGCTTTGATGTGGCTCTTGTAGCAAGTCTTTAGTACTGAAAGAAGAACATGTATTTGCTCACAATCTCTAGAAACGGCCGCATCCGAACCTACCCCCACCAACTGATGCCAAAGACGAATCATCCCAGCCACCTCCAGAAGCAAGTGCTGAAGAAGGTAAAGAAGAGGCTGAGAGCAAGCCAGACACTGCACAACTTGAGGCAGAACCTCCTCAAACTCCTGGCGAGACTCCAGCTGCAGATCCAAACCCAGATGCAGGAGGCGCCAAATCTGAAACCCTTCCTGAAGCCATTCCTCCTCCTGAAGAGGGAGCCCCTGAGAAGGAAGCTGTTGCAGAGCCAGAGAAGGCTCCTGAAACCAAAGAGGAGCCTGCCAGTGAACCTAGCACAAACCCTGAGTCTGCTTCAAATGATAAACCAGACACAGAAGCTGCCAGTGCTGCTGAAGAGCCTGCTGCTACTGCTGCTGCTGCTGCTGTGGTTGCTGCTGCTCCTGCTGCTGCTGCTGAGGCCTTGCCCTCTCCAGCAAGTTCACCATCTGCAGGATCAGATGACTCATCTCGGCCACCACCGACTTCCAGCGAAGGTAAAACCGAAGTGCTTCAAAAGCTGCAGTCATAACAATTTCTTGTTTATCAGTAGACTGTGAGAAAATAAGAAATTTTGTTAAGTGTAGTTTGTCAGAAATGCATATCAAATGTTGACAAAGGAAGGTGGATTCTCACAACAAAGCCCTGTGTGTTTCTGCCACAGAGCCTTCGACTGTGACTACCGGAGAACTGACAGAGCACAAGAACTACCTGAAGGTCATCAAGCGCCAGGAGAGAGAGATGAAGGAAGCAGAAAAGAAGTATCAGAAGAAAGGGGAGGACCTGATTCAGAAATACTCTGACTCCTTCAAGGCCATCAAGAAGAAGGCCTCTTTGAAGAAAAAAGAGTAAGGGGATTTCATTTGTCTGTCATTTGTTGTCACTTCTCGTAATCAGTTTCTAGCTGAAAAATGGCAAGAGAATAAATGCGTTGGCGGAGGAGGGGTGTCATGTCATCATTTCGGAGTAGTAAGATCCATCTGTTTATGTTTAGTCATCCACCAAAGACTGTTCTGTTTCTGACAAAGTAGCAGTGAATTCTACAGCATATTAATACTGACCCACTAATGAAGTTGTTGTTGTTTTGGTCGGTGTCATTAACGAGATTAGGTGTAGAAGCACGGAGAACATTCTACGGCTAATGTGTTTTTCCATCTGAAGCTGAACAACCAAATGAATAGGGGCTACGGTGCTTTTCATGCATAGCCTTCCACGATACACTTTCAGGACAGAACATGTGTTATTCAAGGCCAAATGAGCATTGCTGTATAGGATTTCCAGTAACCATGTAATTGTATATTCATTTAACTATTTGCTGTATTTTAGATTCTGCTCCCCCTTGCATAAGAGTCCTGTCATGTTGAATTATATTCTGGTTCCTCAAGGGGAGAGGGAAACGCCTCTGACTCCGGTGTGACGAAGGAGCGGGTGCAGGATCAAAAAGAAAAGATGCAGGTGGATCTGCAGGCTTTGTGGACGGAGCACTGTGATCAGCTGAGAAGAAGAAAGAGCAGTACGCCACAGAGGTTTGTAAAATCAAGAAAAGAAAAGACACAAGTGGTGGAAAATAATATTTACTCAAGTACTGTGCTAAGAGCTGCATTATAAACTCTCATTATTGCCTCTGCAGTGTCCCTCAGCTATACGGAGCATTTTAGCATCTTTCAGCTCATTGTTTCAGTTCAACTTTACTCTTTTGGTTCAGACGCACTGTGCACTACCTGCTTCAGCGCCAAACAGCAGACACAGTTGTAGTCTAGCTGGTGAACATTGTTGAGCATTTAGCAGCTAAAGAGCAAAATAGGGTAAATAGGCTCCATACAATTTATAATGTTGCTCCATATCTGCATGACATGAAAAGCAACTGTTTCCTAACAGTTTAAAGACCGTGTAAAGCGGCAAAAAAATTGTGTTATGAGTTTGTCACACCATAGAAACATGTATCATTGAACACTGAGCCAAATTTTAAAAATTTAAAATATTGCTAAATATATAAAATTAGGTCTCAAAATCATGGAAAAAAA